>NC_139565.1:21625127-22322804 GCF_965112155.1 Podarcis liolepis
AAATAGGGACGTCCTATTTGATGATTACTTTATTATTTTATACTCTGCCCATCTGACTGGGTTGTCCCAGTCACTCTGGGAGGCTTCCAACATATATAAAAACATAATAAAATATTAATCTTTTTAAAAACAAACAAACAATCTTCCCAATACTGGGCTGCCTTCAGAGGTCTTCTAAAGGTTGTATAGTTACGTATCTCCTTGGCTTGGTGGGTCACATAATTCCATAACCTCCAGCATTTCTCTGATGAAAATAGGGATGTCCTACCATACCTTTCAACATTTCCCCAATAAAAATAAGGAGGTTCTAAGGAAGGTTATAACATTCTGGGATCAAATCAGAAACCAGGATGACATCTGTAAATCTGGGACTGTCCCTGTAAAACAGGCACTTGGAGGATCTGCAATCAAGCAGATTTTTTGTAAAGTTTATTTATTTATTATTACTACTTCATTTTATAATGTATATAATCAAGCAGATATATACTAAGCAAAACATAGAGGGTTTTTTTTCTAATTGGCTTATAAGGACATCTACATCGTACCCAAGGTAAATTAAGATGGAAATTGAAGTATTTTTCCTGTTCCTCGTTAAGTAGGCCATATGTGACGTGTGATAAGAAAGAGCTGTACGTAGGTATCAGAGTTGGGAGAAAAAGGCTTGTCTCACTTCTTTGTGTGCATCTGGCACCCTGGGAATGATGACTAACATCATGTTCAAGAGTGGAGCTAAAATTACAGGCTAAACTAACAGACCTGAGAAGCAGTTGGGAAAATGGTGATGCAACTTCAGTGAAAAAAACACGTTTTGCTTTATAAAGATACTTCACAACTGAGTAACAGAGCTATATGTTAGGTGGAAATATTGTCCGCAATATTTGCATAACTGTTGGTATTTTAAGACATGCATTATGTGATTTAAGGTACCCAGACAGTATATCTTTCAGTGGCTCCAGTTATCAACATTTCCCTCCCCTTTGAGTTCAAGTAATTTAAAACGGGTCTGCTTATTAGCCAAAATCTAGTTTATAGAGCAACAAATAAGCGAGTTTGACATTTGTTTTCAGCCAGAGGAGTTCAAAGAGAATGGTTTTTGCAAGTAAAAGCTTCTGAAGCTCAACAGGAACATAGGAAGCTATCTTATACCAGCACACAACATTGATCAATCCAGCTGAGTATTGTTTGTACTCACTATTTAGCAGCTATTTAGAGTTTTAAAACAGAAGTCTGTCCCAGCCCTACGTGGCAATGTGCGATCTTCCACCCGCAAAGCATGGACTCTTCCACTGAGAGAGAGAACCCTCCCAGTTTGTGAGCCAGTTTTGAGTAAGGCAGGTTGCTTGAATCAGATCTCATTGTTTCTCTGTCGTGGGTTTAGGTAGATGCCAGAGTCCATCTTTGGTTTAAAATTCAGTAGAGTCATAGCTTAGGCATTTGTAGAAGATGGACTGAAATAAGTGAAGGTTGCCCCTCCTGTTTATTGCTGCTGGTTTGATTTTAATTGACATTTTAATCGAAGTTGTAAGTTCATCTGCTGTTTTATATAGCAATATCTTTTATGTAACCCACCCAACGATCATTAGTGAAAGTCTGGATACATATACTTTAGGGCTGCCATATGTTTAGAATTTCCTAGGATTTGCCCTTTGGAAATGGTTTTCGGGCAGAATTATCTAAAATCGGTTAAAATGTCCGGATTTTCACTTTATAAAACATGGCAACCCTAATTTATGTAAACATTGCAAACTGTGACTAAAAAGTTCAAAATTAGAAGACAAGGCAACAGTCAAATGTGTAAGCAATTTTATTTCATTGCAGATAAAACAGATTTTGTTATAGACGTACACACATTTATTGCAAATAAAACACAGATTTTCACACACACATATACAAATACTTCTATATGTAAATAGTCTATATTAACAAGGAAAACAAGAATATGTAACCATTTGTTAATGTTTTCCTCTCACCAAATTTGCTTGTTTTCAGTGAGGTGTTTTCAGTTTGCCAGGTACCATTCAAAGCTTTGCAGGCGTTCTGCATCTGTGGTGTTCCATTGTTATGGTAAATTAACCATAGTCAAAGTGCAGAAAGCTTTCAATAAGCTTATATTGAGAAGTAGTTTTCCTTAGGGAACTCTTACTTTTGAAATCAAACACAACAACCTCTGGGCTCTTAATTGATTTCTTCCTTGATCCTTGCAGAAATTGACGTGGAAATCCAGGCAGCTCGATGTAGACACATGCAGAATGAAGGGAAAACATAAGGTAGGTAATTTTCATTTCTCTGGCAGCTGCCAGTTTTGTTTAGTTTCTTGACTGCTATCTCAGACCACTCTCTGTGATGTGGATCATGCCATTCAGCTAGTAATTGCTTACACACACACACACACACACACACACACACACACACACCGCCCATCAGCTTATTGAAGACTTTAATTTGCAAAAATAGTTTGCTTCTAATGTGATGAAACATTATGACAGCAGACACAGCAACATCGTAAAATGCTTAGGAGCGCTGGGATTGGGATTCAGCAAGGTGCACTGACATCATTCAATGCTATATTGAGGAGCTAAGCACAACTATCCAATTTCCATTGGTTGCTGGCATAATAGTGTGTCTAATATATGTGGCCTTTTTTCTGGGCATAGGGAGGCAGAAATGATCCTAGACAAATGTTAGAGTAATGCAAGATATGATTAACTGTGGATAAACCTAAATGAAATATAGTTGGCTCCATTTTTTCCATTACATCCTGAGCTCTCTTTACTAAGCTGATCCTTACTAGCAGTGTCATTTACCATAGTGTAGGAAAGTGAAGTACCGAGGTCCTATTCTTGAATCAAAGACTAGCATTGAGATTCACTCCATCTAATGAACATCAGCAAAGAGGAGCAATATGATGGCCTCAGGTCCTAACAGCCAATTTGTTTGGTTAAACAATCGTTTGGTTAAGCCCGTTTGTACTGGTCAAACAGATGTTTTTATTTAACTGTTGTAGCCATCTTGCAAGGAAACCTGAAAGTGTTAAGAAGAATATTTGCAACGTGTTTGCTGAAATAATATTTGTGCTCTTCTTATTTTTTGCAGGATGAATGTCATAATTTTATTAAGGTTCTTCTAAAAAGAGATGATGATACATTATTTATTTGCGGGACAAATGCCTTCAGTCCCTCCTGCAGAAATTATAAGGTATGCATTGCACTTTTAAAGAATGCATTAATGACTGGAAAGATTTTACCATAAATTATTATAATGGCTTGAAATCTATTGGTATCAACAGAATTACATTTGACTAAAATGCATTCAGCATTTTTTTGTGTGGCAAGGCATCCCTCCTAGTCTTTGGTCTTCCCCAATACCAAGAATAAAAGACATGACAACCAATATTTGGGTGAAATCAGGCCACAACTTTATTGACAACAGATGTAAGAGGTTTGGCATAGGCACTGGGTAGATCCCATCCCTTCTGGCCGGCCTGCCAGCCTGCCAGAAGAACTTGAGTTTTGGGGTCAACCAGAAATGAAGGAATCTTTGACCTACATCAAGGGGTAATCCCCCCCCCCAGATTGTACCTGTGCTGTGGCCCTGCACCCCCACCTGGGCGACTGGCAAAAGCATCTCCCCTGGATCCCTTTACCAGGATACGCCACTTCAGAGGGGCCAGGCAGAGGCTGTAACCTCTTCTCCAACCAAGACTACGCCTGTCCGATTCCTGAACCGCCAAAGTTGTGACAATTGCTATGAGGTTGGCGAAAAGCAGAGCACTGGAGCCAATTTGCCAACTGGGGAAATTCCAGCCTGGCCCCAAATATGGCGACCGACTGTGCCATAGCAAGACTGAGGAGAACAACACGCAACAGCAATACAGTAGTATTGGGTTAAGAACTTCATTCGTTCCAGAGGTCCGTTCTTAACCTGAAACTGTTCTTAACCTGAGGTACCACTTTAGCTAATGGGGCCTCCCGCTGCCGCCGCACGATTTCTGTTCTCATCCTGAAGCAAAGTTCTTAACCCGAGGTACTATTTCTGGGTTAGCAGTCTGTAACCTAAAGCATCTGTAACCTGAAGCGTCTGTACCCCGGGTAACCACTGTATATAAAGGCTGGGAGGGTGGAATAAGATCTAACAAATGGTGGCTGTGGAGCAAGTCATGTGCTTATGTAATATAAGCCTGCCTCCTGGTGACCCATGCTCATTTGCGATTTGCTGATTAGACAAGTGGGCAGGACCAAATACCCAAGCAGCCCAGAGGCTTCCTTTGCTGCCTGGGAAACAGCCACCAGCGCTTCCCACATTGGATCCCGGCGCATGGAGAAATGCCAGCCCCCAATGGCACCCACCAGGGAGGGTGAGCTGCAGGCTAGGTAAAGCAACAGAAGACTGCCTTGTGAGATGATTCCCTTTATCTGCTCTAGTTTGACCTCCCTCATCCTGAAGTTGGGTTTCCACTTGCTATTGTGCTGAGAGCTTTTACACATACACAGATCCGTTGCTCACACAGCTGCTTCCCTGAGATTGAATGGGAAAGCCTTCGCTCACGTGGAGCTCCATGTGTGCATCGGAACCCTACAGAGTTTTGGATTGCAGAATGTAGGTTTAATCCCTGTATGAAATTAAGGTGCGCCTGAAGCAATTTAGGTATCTTTCGCAATCCTCTTGAATCAGTATTTATTACTGTGTAAGCCCGATAATACTTTGTACTCACTTGGAAGACTATCTTACCGCTTCGTACAGTCAAGTTATTCCCTCGGTGGTTGTTAATTAAAATGTTCAACTCTGACAGACCTGAAAGGAGATGCCTGAAGCTAAGGATTTGTAGCCATCTCAAGCATATGGAAGTAGGAGCCTGGCTGTGGTGTTATACCCAGCCCCGCCGTTGCAAATATAGGCAGCGAAGAGGTTGGTACAGCAGGAAACTGGCTCACCGAAGAGTGAAGTGGTCAGCACTGATCAGCTGCTGCTGTTCAGCTACTCAGATCTTCTCAGAAGAAAGCAAGTTTTGGCACCAAAGTTCATTTCCCTTCTTACCTGAGCACTGCAGTGACTCTTGGTGCGCAGAAATTCAATTCGTAGCTTTTGCATTCACTCATCATTTTGGTCCTAGGTGTTCAATCCTGGAAGGAACCCTCTTTGCAGTCATTGCAATTTTTTTTTTTGCTGCTTTAGATCTGGCTGTTAGAAACTGAGACACAGTGAAAAGCACAGTGTGCTTATAATTTCTCTTATTTGCAAGGCCCCTCTCCAGCTCCTCTCCTGAGAGCGGAGAAGGTTTACTCATATATACTATTAGCCAACCTGGCTGGTGAGCACCAACATGATTATAGGGCTGCTGAGAAAGAAGAATGGAGGCACCTTCTGCAGAAACCCAAGATCTGCAGATATAGAAGAAGATTGTAGAGGAAAAAACTGAAGGCAACAAAAAACCCTAGAACAACTCAGTGAGGCCTGGGCCTGCTCAGATATCACAGAATGTTGAATGACCAGAGAACAGGACAAAAAAATTGGAGGGGTGAGGAGGATAGAACAGATTATTTTGAAAGAATGGCTGGCTAGCGCTTTGAGCAGGAGCTCTTGACACTCTTGCTGCTATAGCTAGGTTGTTATAAATGGAAGAGAAGAACAACTATAGTAGCAACCAGAGCTCTAGGATTTATAGTAGGATCTTGGATGTCATCTGCTTGCTTCAGACATGTTAACTTAGCAACGGTGAAAGCTTTCACCAGCTTTGTGTGCTGACAAATCTAAGCTGTGCCTCATAAAATCCTCAATTACTGCTATAGTTCAAATCCGCATGCATGGGGTTTATGGAGGAGCGAATGAAAATACTACATTGTGTGGGGGTGGGTATCTAGCGAGCAAATGTGAGGCTACAGCCCAGTTAAATAACTTCAGTCAATTCATAACATTTTTAATCAGTTAATCTGTTCATTAAAATTGTATATTCACAATACTTTGGAAATGATTTTAAAAGTGCAACATTGACGCACTTGATACTGCATCCATCTCCCCACTAGAGAAACCCTAGATGTGATCTGTCTTAAATAATTTAATCATAGAATTGTAGAGGTGGAAGGGATCCCTGGGTTATCTAGTCCAACCCCCTGCAAAGCAGGAATCTCAACTAAAGCATCCATGACAGATGGCCATCCAGCCTTGCTAAAAAAAGACTTCCAAAGAAGGAGGTTTCACCCCCTTCCAAGGGAGTCCGTCCCACTGTCCCAACAGCTCTGACTATCAGAAAGTTATTCCTGATGTTTAGTCGGAATCTCTGGTCTAATTTGAAGCCATTGGTTTGGGTCGTAGCCTCCAGAGCAGGAGAAAACAAGCTTGCTCTATCTTCCCTGTGATAGTTGAAGATGGCTATCATATGTTCTCTCAGTTTCCTATTTACCAACTCCCTCAATCCTTCCTCATCAGGCTTGGTTGCCAAACCCTTTGTCATCATGGTTGCCTTCCTCTACACACATTCCAGCTTGTCATTATCCTCCTTAAACTGTGGTACCCATCACTGGACACAGTATCCCAGGTGTGGTCTGACCAAGGCAGAATAGTGCAGTGCTGTGAGTTTCTTTGATCAGGACACACTTCTTCTGTTGATGCAGCCTAGAATAGCATTTGGTGTATTACTGCTGCATCACACTGTTGACTCATGTTAAGCTTATGAGCTATTAAGACCCCTAGATCGTTTTCACATGTACTACTGGCAAGACAGGTGTCCCCCATCTTATATTTGTGCAGCTGCTTATTCCTGCCAAACCTTACATTTGTCCCTAATGAAATCCATTAGGTTGGTTTTGGTCCAGTTCTCCAATCTGTAAAAAGAAAAGGGTTGTACCCTTATCAAGCCGCAGTAAGATAGAACTCTTAAGTAGGTATGATTCTTTGCATTCTAAGAGGCTGTGATTCTTATGGGCATATGGAGTACAGATTATTGGGTATGCAAAGTGTACCTAGTCCCTGTCTTCTGCAATATGCATCCCTTGTAAGAGATGATTGAAAATGGTCTTGTTGGGAAGATGGTTTTTTCATCTGGATAAATGGCATACTGCAGTTCATACTGACTACTCTGCCACAACATACATCTCACCATACAACATCTTTGCTGACTTCATATTTACCATACCCAACATATAGCTAATATTCTTTGGCTTCCAGTACCACATCAAGCTGATGTAACTTCAGTCCTGAGGTTCTCTCAGTGTGAATCAAAGGAATGTGTAGGGAATTCAGAGGAGACACTTAAGCTTCTCCTTTGTATCCTCTTAAAAATGTATCTTGGGGTAGGAATTATAATTCCAAAACCAATACACATCTTGCCACATTGCCGATTATCTGTAGTTTATCATTGTGGCAACTCTACATTCCCCCAAGACCCTGATTGCTCTGACACTCTCAAGCACTTCATGGTTCCATAGATGCTCATTCCCTTCCTTCCAGCAAACCAAAGACCAGAGTAGAAGGCTACAAGCTCAAGTCTCTGTCTTACATGTAGAGAGACAGTTATTTTTCTTGAATTTGGGGAGTCATGCAGCGATATAGTTTGGGAAACTGTGCTTTAGTCCTCACTGTAATAAATGTGACAGACAAACCTCAAGGAGTCTTCCAGCTGGGAAGCCATATTTCTTGCGCAAATACAGATATAGATATTGTGGAATCATGTGGGGAATATAAATGGCCTTCTTTTATTATTTCTACAGATGTTTCATTCCCAATGATATATGGGCCCAGTTTGGTTTCCACACCTGTTGCAGTGCTGTCAGAAAGCCTGCACTCAATAACATTTCAGGGCCCTTCAGAAGGTCATTGGAGCACCTGGGCTCAGCAGTGTTAGAGCGCTTGACGTGCGCTGGCCTGATGCTACTGTGGTCCCTTGGGCATTGGAAGCGAAAGTGCAGATGGGCCCAGAACATTGTACTCCAAGCAGAACTCCTTTCCTTTTTACAATTATTTTAAACGCTTTTCCATCCCAGGATAAACACAACTGATTCCCTTCAGAAGGTCTAGAGAGGAGGAGATACAAGACAGGAAACAAATGATGACAAATCACCCATTGCTTTGAAATAGGCCTCTCAATTCATGGGACTGGAAGTTGATTGGATGCGACTGGTGGTGCTTAGATGGCTGATTATCCACACTAGCGTTTCAAACTCTGTATCTTATGCTTGAAGTACCGTAAATTGAATTTGCTAGGTAGATCCAAGAACCCACATAAAACAAAAGTCACTGCTGAGTAATCCTGAGATACATGAATCTTAGGCCTATAGGCTCTGTCCTTTTCCCTGTAGCTTCTGCTATAAACCTGCTGAACTTCTGCTTTGTGTTGAGCTGGTTATTTGTATAATTACGGCTACCCTATGGAGAATTAGTTTCCCAAGGGTTACACTTAAGGCTGAGATTTACAAGTACTTCACAGATTAATTCTTGACAGGCAGAAAGAGGATTTATGCATGACACCGACTCTAACCAAAATATCAAATGTCTTTCCGAAAGGGAAATTGCAAAAAAAAGAAAAGAAAAGCATGATTCTGGTTATAAATAGTATGAGGGAAAGAGGCTCTTTTGCAGTAAAAAAAAAAAATGCAAGCAGTGCTCCACATGATTGCAAACTGAAAAAGTAGGTTAATACCATAATTTAGCTGTGTTCTTAAAACACAGTAAAAATGTCTGCAGATAACGGAAGCAAAGGAACTCGAAAGGAACCCCATGAGTGTTCATTTAGTATGTTTTATTTGCTTCTAAAGGGATTCTGCTATTTTGTTTTTCAGATGGATACTTTGGAGTTTCTGGGAGATGAGTTCAGTGGAATGGCCAGGTGTCCTTATGATGCAAAGCATGCCAACGTTGCGTTGTTTGCAGGTAATAAAGCAACAGAAAAAATAACACACTGTATTACAGTTTTGTGCTTACTTTAGTACAGTTATGATGCACACCCACAAGGTGTAGTTACAGGTAGGTAGCCATGTTGGTCTGCCATAGTCGAAACAAAATTTTAAAAATCCTTCAATAGCACCTTAGAGACCAATTAAGTTTATTATTGGTATGAGCTTTCGTGTGCATGCACACTTCTTCAGATACCAAGGTGGTGAGTTTATGAACAATCACCTATAGTAGAGGTCAGGAGGAAATAATTAGCTTCCGATGTATCACGTAGCTTGGGACTAATGAATGGATGGTGACCTATTCAGACCTCTCTGTTTTGCAAGGCATTATCTGCACTTGTATGTATAAAAGGAAATAGTGTTCTTTTTATGTAAATATTTTTTTATTTTACGATTTCAGCTTCAGCATTTTGCATCAACAAGAAAAAATAATTTTTAAAAAGTAAAAGTAATAATATAACATTCACTTTTTTTTGGGAGGTTCTCTTTAACCTCCTGACTTCCCTCCGTTTACTTTCCTGGTTCATAAATATATACATTTTCTGCATAATTATACTTAAGCCTCATTTTCTTATCCTCATATTGTAACTACGTGCCATCAAACTTTAGTATTTCAATTCAGGTTTCCTTTCATAGATTTTATCTCATTTTAAACTACTTGCAAGTGTTTAATCAAAGCCTGCCAACGTTTCTACTTGTTTACAATATTTTTGTACATATACAATAAATGTTTGCCATTCTTTTTTAAATTTCTCATTATCATTGTCTCTGAGCTTTTCTGTGAGTTTAGCCATTTCAGCAGAGTCCATCAGTTTCAGTTGCCATTCTTCTATTCTTGGTATCGTGTCTTCCTTCCATCTTGGGGCTAGTAGAATCCGGGTTGCTGATGTTGCATACACGAACAATTTCTTATTTTCTTTCGGTATTTTAAAAATAGGAAATAGTGTTCTGATAGAACACAGTCAGGCTGAGGCAGAACATCTTTTCACATCCTGCCTTCTGAAAGCCCATGATAAAACAAAAGATTTCACATGAACTGTAGTAATAACCGTTCATTATGTATGGTTCCACACTTTGTGGGCTAAAATAGAAAGGAGAAAAAAAGGACAAACCTGGTGTGATTCAGCTTCCTGATGTTTTGTTACCAGCTGTGGCAAGGGAGGGGACTGAACCGGAGTCTGTGGGTTTAATCATGATTTATTATGCATGCAACGAAATGCAATTAACTCTTCTTTTTGCAGTAGTTTAAAAATTGAGTGCTTATTAGAGGGGTTAATTTGGGCCATTGATTATAGAATGGCATTTTGGAAATTTGTGCCTTATAGATTTTAGATTAAATTGTCTCATTACCGAAATTGTGTTAGCATGAACCCCAATGATCCCATTTCAAATTTAGCTGTAAAATACGCAGTAGTATTGTGGAAACCACCTGGGAAAACCTTTGGGATGTTTTTTCCCCCAGCAGGTGCCTAGTTCCAGAAGAAGCAGGGTGTCTAACTACTATCTCCCCCACTCCCTATTAAAAATGTACTCGATTGCATAATAGACTAACCTGTGCTAATTCACAAAACAGAAAATCCTGAATATTTGAAATCATCCAACTTTTACTCCAATCTGGATTCTTGATTACTTACCTGCATACAGTATTGGTGTTGCTGGTAGACAGTAATTTTTTTAGTGGCATTGTTGTAGAACATATATTGATACTTCTTCCTGCAGAGGCTGTGTCCAAAACAGTACGATTGCCACATGTTCATGCAGTCCTGTTCAATGTAATCATATGTGCATTTACTTTGGAGCAAGTTCCACTGCATCTAATGGGCCTTACATGCTAGGATTTCTGTTAAGTTGTGGGCGAACATATCAGACGACACAGCGATTCTTCCAAAGCAGCTCTTTATTTGTAAGCTGGAACAGAACTAAGCTGAGGAGCTCAGTCAGCCTGCTTATATAGAGCTCCAGAACAATGTAACTGTTGCCATTTTCTAAAACTATCCAATCACTGAACGTCACTTTTCAATCCTTCATTTGCATAACTATCTACAGTATCCCCCTGCTGGCCCAGGGTGAGAACTTCAGTACATAACAATTTCAGCCTTCATTTCATTTCTAAACTATTTTTTAACCAGAGCAAATCTGTAAATGTTTCTGCACCCTCTTTTCAGAACTGCGGCAGTGCATGTTTTATTTCTCCTGATAAAGTCTGAATATGTTTCAAACCTATTAGTTTGAAAGGATGCCAGTGCAAGTAGATAAATAGGTACCACAGTGGTGGGAAGGTAAACGGCATTTCCATCCACTCTGGTTTCCGTCACAGTGTTCCGTTGCACCAGAAGCAGTTTAGTCATACTGGCCACATGACCCAGAAAGCTGCCTGTGGACAAACGCTGGCTCCCTCGGCCTGAAAGCGAGATGAGCGCCACAACCCCAGAGTCATCTGTGACTGGACTTAACTGTCCAGTTTGATTGCACATCTGTTTGAACACACACACTCTCATGTCAGGGGATATAAAGTGTATTCTTCTGGAAATTATTTCAAAATGCCATATTGGTTGCACAAAAGGTCCAGTCAGATACCACATTCTTTTATGCAGTGACTCAGTCGGTAGAGCATGAGATTCTTAATCTCACGGTTGTGGGGGTTGAATTAGATGACCCTCGTGGTCCTTTTTGGATTGTTTTTGATGGCCTGTTTCAATGATTCCTGAGGAAAGATAAATGAACTCTTCTTTCACACTCTTTCTCTCTGTTGTTTTCTGTCTCTGTCTCTGTCTCTTTCTCCTCCTCCTCCTCCTCCTCCTCCTTCTTCTCCAATTCCCGCCTCTGAAGAGGGAAAACTGTATTCCGCCACTGTGACAGACTTCCTTGCAATAGATGCGGTCATTTACCGGAGCCTTGGAGACAGCCCAACTCTGCGGACAGTCAAACATGATTCAAAATGGTTAAAAGGTACGTAAACAGAAGCAGGGAGAGGAAGGGCAGCACTTTTGATTACAGTCTTAGGTTCCTGACAGACCTTGCTGTGTTGTTTTGCTTTATATTTACTGCGCTGTTTTGCAGTCCAGTCCTTTAGTGATTGTTACAAATAAAAGATGTTCAAAGCACATGTCGGTTGTACTTCATTTCAGCAAGGGCTTCTGTCAGGTAGAGGGCACTAAATTGCCTTCTTTACTGGTACATTTATTTCACTCTCCCCACCCCCCTGAGTTGCTAGATATTGATAGAGCCACCAAGAATAGGTTGCATCCAATTTACTTTTTTAAAGCCTGGCTATTTCACCATGCTATGGAAAAGATAGAGATTCGGAGCAGGTAAGGAGCATTTTGAAGCCGTGGTGGCGCCATCAGCCCTTCCCTCCAATTGGGCTAAGTAACTATCAGCGCTTTATGAGGTGTAAAGAATTTGTTCTGTGGTCTTAAGATCCATCAATAAAAATAAAATAACAGAACTTCCATTTCATTGTCATGAAGTGCTGAATGGGTGCTGCTGAATTAGGCAATTTGTATGTTCTAAATAGCCTCATTGTTAAGAATGTTGCCATTCATTCTTTTCCAATGGCCTTATGAATGGGTGACACATTCTGAGATAGTGAAAAGGGGGCTTTTGCTTGTAGACAGAAATGCAAGAGGAGGGGGAGGGGGAGGGAGAGCAGGGTGAAAATGATTCTGTTATATCCAATCTTTCTTTGAAAATTATTGTATTTTTTATAATTAGCAAGCATTTTACTACTTCTCCATGTGACTATAGGCAATGCTGTTAATTCTCTGTGGAAGAAATACCGCTGCTTCCCCAAATTTTGTATTCAGAGTAAATTAACGCAAATGGCAAATGGAAGACTTGTATCCCCAGTTTATTGCTATGCATGATTTTTCCTGCCTTCAGGGTTCTTTTCCTCAAGGCAGAGGAAAAGGGAGTGGAACAATGAGACCCTGGGATAGGAGAAATGAGCTGTGAAAAATGCTTGGGGACCAACATAGGCCCCTGAAGCCCCAGGTATCAGCCAAGGGCACCATTGTTTCAGAACCTTCAGTAGTTCTCCATGTATATAAGAACTGGAGAGGAAGGTATCTTGTAAATATGTGAGTTTGGTTATCAAATTCCCAGCAATTTTCCGGTTTCCTTTCTTACGGTCACTTCAAAAAAAATGTTATCCATGATTGGTTTGGTCTGGCTTTGTGGTTTTATTAAATTGCTCCAAGGCTTTGGACCCCACATCTTCCTATTCGTTAACATGTCCAACCGGTCAGTCACGATCTACTGGTCGATCGTGGAGTGTTCCTGGTCGATTGTAGGATCCTTAGCGATCAGCAGCCAAGAAAAAAGCTCAACCACTCTGGGCAATAACAATGGGTAGATCACTGCCAGTTTTATTATACTGGGAGTAGATCACAGTCTCCAGAGAGTTGGACGTGCCTGCTATAGGGGAATAGTCTTCCTGCTTAAACAGGAGTTAAAAACCCACACCAAATTGATGTGTTTTGCTCATAGTTCCTTGTTTATTTGTACGCTTCGTCTTTCTTGCAGAGCCTTACTTTGTCCATGCAGTGGATTATGGCAACTATATCTACTTCTTCTTTCGAGAAATAGCCGTGGAGTATCACAGCATGGGGAAGGTAAGGGGCAAAAATATATTGTAGGCCATTGTGAGTTAGGAATGACCTTGAAATGAGAGCTATAAATCATAATGGCAAGGTCATTGTTTTGAGAGGATGCTGCCGCTGCGGCTGCCAAAGGTTGGTTGGAATACAGCACTGCACTCTGCCTTGGATATAAAACACTCTGGCTTCGGATGGCAACAAGAGGCACAGGGCTTTTCTTCTTCTCCTCCCCATTAAGCAGGAAAGCATATGGCAAATTGATTTAATTCAGAGCTCCAAATAATCATTACAAGCCTGACTTTAAAGCAAGGAAGCAGCTGCATTTGGAGAACAGCAGAAGTAAATGGGAAGGAAATTTCAGCCTTGCTATATCATAAAAGCACAATGGAAGCCTTATTGACAAGAAATATATATTTTATATAAATAAAAAAGCGCAATAAATGTATTAAAAAGCTTGCAAGGTTAAAAAGGAGACAGACATAAATAAAGTCCTGATGACGCTTGCATACTTTAAAGAAATGCTTGGGATAGAGAAGGCTAGAATGTGCTTTTGTTTGTCGAAAGAGAAAGCTGAGTGGTCTGCATAGAAATGAGTTTTATACAAGCTGAGAACAGTTCTCCTGAAGGATTTATGGCTGTGTATGAAATGTCACCGGCTTATCTTTCATAGTACAGAGTTCCAAAGCCGAATTTTCTTCTGTTTGCTATTTGTCACAGATTATGGAAAACATGGGATCAAACCAAGCGCCAAGTGTTGCCATTTCTGTCTTTTTATATATATATACATAAAACAGGGAGGTGGGTAGAAACAGAACTTCAGCAAAGTCCTTTTGATGAATAAATAGTTCAGTTTCTTTATTCCCCCTCCCTGCACTTTCCCCAACTCTAGGTAGTTTTCCCCAGAGTAGCTCGTGTGTGCAAGAATGACATGGGTGGATCCCAACGAGTGCTAGAAAAACAATGGACTTCCTTCCTGAAGGCACGGCTGAACTGCTCTGTTCCTGGCGATTCACACTTCTATTTCAACATACTGCAGGCAGTTACAGATGTTATCCATATCAATGGTCGCAATATTGTCTTGGCCACCTTCTCCACCCCCTACAACAGGTAATTAACTAGTATCATTCTTGCTTGCAAGTTTTTGAATTGAATTGCTCCTGAATCCTGCAAGCTTTTCGAGTCTTCTGCCAGAACTTTGGAAGCTAGGAATGGTGGTTGTGAATGCAAAGTAGAGGAAGTTGTAAAAAGTCCTGTACTCTATAGTTTTCCAGTGTATTTGCCTATTTAATTATTTAAGCTGTTTATATACCACTTAACTATCAAAATTTCATCACTGGGAAAAGTCTGCAGCCTGGTTCAGACACAATGGCAAAGTATTTTCCTGCTATATTAACAGGTTCTATGTGTTTTAATCCTCCTGCTACCACCCTTCCCCTCTGTCACATGTTACAGGAGGAAACCGATAGCATCTGTTTTTCATTTTTAACTAACTGCAGTTTCCAGTAATGTCTAAACTCTGGGAATTGTGATTTATTAAAGTATGAATGATGACAGCAAGCTAGATTCAGAGATTCTGGATTGATTCTGGTTGTTCAACTGACAGGAGTTTAACCAAGCCATAGTTTGTTGAGCTCTGATGTTGTGGGGAATGTGGTTTGCTGAAAACCCAAATCAATAGCATTCAGTGTCCTCCTCCTGGACTATAAAAGAGGACCAGTGGGGAGCATGTGAGCCTGAAAATTGTGGAGACTCATTCACATAATGGAAACCATTTATTTTTTTTAAGTACACGTGAACCAGGTCTTTGAGAATTCTATCTCATCTTTTTGCATTTTTGTGACGGCTTCATAAAATGGGCACAATTTTCTCAGTGGTTTTGGAGAATCCAAAGGATATCATTCCCATTACATTCCCATGTTTTCCCATTGTCTTGTCAATTCTCCAAGTGCTCATTTTTAACATGGGGTGGAATCGCAGTACAATTTTTGGAGGTGTAGACCAGCTTAGCCCTTCTGCAGACTTGATGAACCTCGGGGTCCCTTCCAACTCTATGATTCTAGGAGTGTTCAGCGACACACACAGTGATCTGACTGGTCCTTTCACCACTCTTTTCTGCTTGCGTCTTGCATTACATGACTGGGCCTTTGCCATTATCTTTCCTGCAACATGAGCCCCTCATCAATTTTAAAAGCTATAGGTCAACATCCAACATTGCGCGTACAGACTTCCCCTTTCTCTCCCTCCACCAAAGCCATGTGCCATCTATTCAGTAGGGTCCCTCAACCATCCCGAGTAGATAAGGGGGAAGAGAGAGGCATCCAGCTGGAGGTTAAATCTGGCCTGTACATCCACTGTGTACATTCCACAGACAGACAGACGGATGCTGATGGATTTTACCAATACAGTGGAACCTCTACTCACAACCACAATCTGTTCCAGAGGCCCATCCTTATGGCGAAACGGTCGCTGGGAGAGGCGCCGTTGTGCACAATTGCCCGCTCTTGCGCAGGTGCGAACGGCGGCAAACCCGCCGGTTACTTCCAGGTTTGCCGTGGTCGCAACTTGGAACATCCATGAATGGAGGCGGTTCTAAGGAGAGGTTCCACTGTATCTCTTTTTTCAAGGAAGCTTAATAGCATGCACACTCCCACATTTCTTTTAGAAAAGCATTGTACTGCAATCACTCATAAGCCACTTTCAGGGTGGGAAATGTTGCACTTTGGTACATGCAGTTGCGTGATCCGCTTTAAAAGAAGCCAAGAGAAAGAGCAGTGAGCATCAGTGCAAGTGTCATCAGAGGCAGATTGAGGGGAGCAGGGCAGGTTTGGTCGCACTGGACGCAGAGCTTTGGGGGCATAGTAGGGGATACCACAACTATAATTTAGAATGGAGTGCAAGAGGCAGGGAGGGCACACAGGGCACTACTGAAATGTGATCCCCCAAGCTGTGCCACTGAATGTCATATACCAGGGGTCAGCAAACGTTTTCAGCAGGGGGCCGGTGCACTGTCCCTCAGACCTTGTTGGGGGCCGGACTATATATTTTTTGGGGGGTGGGATGAACAAATCCCTATGTAAGACAGAGTTGTTCCGCCTGGCCTTTGGCTTGGAATCAGCTTGATTCCCTCCCCCACTTTCCTTTTTCCTTTCTCCTTCTGTGATGGAACTCCTATTTGGGGACTCCCCTGGCTTTTTTCTGGCCCATGTAGGACCAGTCTGGATAGTTGGCCTTGGTGAAGACTTGACTTTTTCATCCCCAAAAAAGTTTTTGATTTGAGTTTCTACTGAAATGAGGCTGCATTTTAATGTTGTATTTTAATCTTGTTTTTAAGTTGTATTTCAATAAATTGTTTTATATCTGGTGTTAGCCACCCTGAGCCCGGTCTTGACTGGGGAGGGCGGCGTATAAATAAAATTTATTATTATATGTCCCACAAATAACCCAGAGATGCATTTGAAATAAAAGCACACATTCTACTCATGTAAAAACACACAGATTCCCGGACCGCCCCTGGGCCGGATTTAGAATGCTGACTTGGCCTGGCCAGTCATTATGGGGTGCTCATGGGCAAATTATTATTATTATTATTATTATTATTATTATTATTATTATTATTATTATCTGCCTTTCCCCCTGACGGAACTCAAAGCAGCTTACATATAAAAATGAAAACCGCTAAGAACATGGGGGGCAGGAATCATTAAAAAGCAATTAAAACTATATAAAACTGAATGGCTTGGGCCGTTGACATGATCACCCCTGAATGCCCTCTCCCACTTTGTGGCACCTGCTTGGCTCTCTGGTATACTCCAGAGCCAGTGGCGTAGCGTGGGGGGTGCAGGGGGGGGCCGGCCGCACCGGGCGCAACATCTGGGGGGGCGCGCGCTCGCACTCGCAGCTCTCTGCCCCCTGCTAAAATCCACGGGTTAGGGGGCACAAATTACTTGCCTTGCCCCGGGTGCTGACAACCCACGCTACGCCACTGTCCAGAGCTTAAGGCAAGGAAACAAGCTAGGAGACGACTCAAACGTGGGGAGAGGAAAGATCTGGTTGAATGCAAGTCTATCTAGTCGCAGTAAAGGCAGCCAAGAAGTCATACTTTGCTGCCTCCATTGCATCCTCACTATACCGTCCAGCAGAGCTTTTCCTGGGTAGTGTGGGGCCTCTTACAGTCTGGTCTGAAGCAGGCGGTAGAACTGACAGTAGTTCGCTAGGACTTGTTTGCAAAGCCTTTTGAAGACAAAATTGCTTGCATCCCACAGCAGATGACTCTCAAAGGGCTTTCCGACAACTAGTCCTGTTGTGTTGGATGAGTTTCAGTTAGGAAAGCTCATTCAGCCCAGTGGGAAAGGACAGCTAAAGGGTTCTAGTGAGCAAGCAAGCACCCATTGTTCACTGAGCCACTTTGGCATGACGCTTCCACTCATGGCAGCATCTCTTGATCAGCAGGATCAATAGAGGTGGCAAGAGTGGAAGCGAAGCATATGTGACTCCCGTACCCCCTTTCCCTGTTGCCTGACGTGTGGAAAGGCGCCTTCCTAAATCTGTGCTCGTGCACGTTGTAGGAACTGCATCGGGAGTCCACACATTTCGCACCAGGAGGCATGTTCCAGTCTTGCCCTTGGTGAGATTAAGCGGAGGATCCCTAACTCACTTGCTTCTGCTGTGACTGGGTGAAACAGTCCTCAGAAACGCATTGGGGAATGCCTTCTACTCAAGCCTTGTTTTGAAATGAATAGGGCTCATGAAACAGAACGGAACAGCACTGCTGAGTAACTCCAACAGGACAGATCCCTAACAGATTGTACTCCCTGTGATTCAGAGGGAAATAAAGAGTGCCTGCATGCCAAGTAGGAATAATTCTCTCTCATGATAGATTTGAGTTTCCTTTCTGTGAATGGATGCCTCTTCCTTTTCCCTTGTAAGGCACCCAGCTCAGCAGATGGCCTGAGCATGGCGAAGTCCTTTCCTTTCTGCTGCAATACGAGTCATAAATAACAGCAACAGGGCCCATTATTCCGACACCCATAGTTTTTTAGGTCAGCTAATAAAAGACTTTTACAGCATTCACCTCATCTGTTAAGAATTTGTAAGTGCTGGTATATTACCACACACTTTCAGTAATTTATGGGAACATGCTAAGATCTCCAGTTGCTAAGGTCTCCAGGAAACTTTGGCAAATATGCTAATTAAAGTAAAATTGCTCCTGTGACAACTGGGGCCTGTTTCCTTTCCCATGCTTTCTATTAGAAGGGGCATTTGATGGAAGAGGGAGAGCCCGAGTTCATGCATTCAAGCTCTGCCTTGGCTACCTGGAGTCAAAGGCTAAGCTCAGCACTGTCAAAGGCAGGCCTCCTGCTGCTCGAAAAAAAACGAGGAGAAGGGGCAAGGCAGTGAGGCATAATAGCTACTATTGACAACCAAATTAGAACAGCTGCTTTGGGAATGATTCAGCCATGAACTGAAAATGCAGCCAACGCGAGAAGTAAACACGTTTTATTTGCAAGAAAATCAGTGTTGAGAATAACATGTGTGTAGCCAAAGGGGGGTGGGGGTGGGGAGAGGAAGCATTTAAAAAAAAGAAAGAACCCTAAGTAGGTTGAAGTCTAACTTTCTCCTGCATTTTCCTAACTGTGTCCTTGGCAACATTAAATGTTCACAGTGTAAACTTTCATTAGCTCTGTTATTCCTTCAGGGCACCCCACCAGCCCATTTTCCTTTCCCTTCAGCTATTATTGGGGCGCTTCCAGCCTGCCGCTGTTTTTGAGAGGGGTTCTAGAACATAACCAGAAAATTTAGGTTGTCCCGTTATAGTTGATTGGGAGGGAAGTCTTGTTCAACAAACCTCACTTTCGAAGGAAAGAGTAAACTGGTGAGTCTTAAGTAGCTGGCAAAAGATGTAAAGTGTTGGTGCCAGGCACACCTCTTTAGAAAGAGAGTTTCACAGTTTTGGGGCCAACACAGAGAAGACCCTGTCATAAGTCACTGCTCCCCGAGTCCCTGAGGGAGTAGCACTACCAACGAGGCTTCATCCACTGATCATAATACCCCAATTAGCACATATGGTGGGAAGTGCTCCAGATATCTGGGGTCCAAAGGACTTTATACATTAATGAAGACAGCACGAATTGGGCTCGGAAATGGATAGAGCAGATGTTTCAGGACGGGTATCGCAAGAGTCCCTAGGGCCATTCTGAATCCCATTCTAGCTGTTACATTCTGCACCATTTGCAGC
The DNA here is from genome assembly GCF_965112155.1 of Podarcis liolepis. Lineage (NCBI taxonomy): Eukaryota > Metazoa > Chordata > Lepidosauria > Squamata > Lacertidae > Podarcis > Podarcis liolepis. Next base: position 21,644,846 of record NC_139565.1, read on the forward strand.
ATCCAGACCATTTTGAAGGGCAGCCCCACACAGAACACATTGCAGCAGTCCAGTGTGGAGGTTCCCAGAGCATGGAGTACCATGGCCAAGTTGTCTCTGTCCAGGAGGTTTTGTGGTTTGCGCACTAGATGTAGCTGGAAGTAGGTTCTCCTAGCCACCAAGGCCACATTGCCATTGAATCCAGGAGAGACTGCACACCTGCTGCTTCAAGGGGAGTCCAGCCGTGTCCAGAGGAGGCCATACTATGTTCTCTGGCTGCAGCAGAACAAACATTTGCTTAGGTTGCCTCAGTTAAAGCAGCTTCATCTAACTGGGAATTGGGAACAGACCACATCAATTTTGGTCCTTTAGCAGTACGGACACTTCCTGAAGTTGAACCGAGCTGCCTAATTCTTGACAGCCGTTCTATAAACACAAGCTGGAAGCAGGTTCTGCGTGAACCTGCTTCTTAGTAATACATGAAGCAGTCTTAGGCCGCTGGCATGCTGCATTGTGGATGTGGAGCACATTGGAGTGAGTGACACTGTTTTTGCTCTCTGGTCTGATCATAGAATTGCAGAGTTGGAGGTGACCCTGAGGATCATCTAGTCCAACCCCCTGCGGGGCACGAATATGCAGGGATTGAACCTGCAACCTTGGCATTATCAGCACCATGCTCTCACCAACTGAGCTATCCAGCTATGCATATACCTGGCACGACGCAGGCACAGTTATAAGCACTGCAGTTTTGCCTGCCAGTTTTGTCACTAACTCTCTCACTGAGAGAAAGCCACCGTTCCGCTAATAAGTTTTATGTCTGAGTTTAGGCAGCACCCTATGATAGAGTAGGGTTATAATTAAGTCTTTCTAATACAGCTCCACAAATAATGGAAAGCACAATCATGAGTTATTTCTCAGCCGATGAGTTTATACGGCAACCCAAAACTTGACTGAATGTATACAAACAACCCTGAGATAAGAAAATGCCACCTTCATTTTTCACTAATTTTCATTCTGTGCATTTCCACTTTTGGATAATCAAACCATCTACTTAGCATTCCGTTTTAGCTTTCTCATGTAGCAGCGTCTTTTATATCGCTTCACATCCAAAAGCCAAATTCCAATGGTTGGATGTAGGATATTAACTCGCCACCTTAAATTGGGATTATGACTCAGCCAGATGGTGCTTTGCTATCTGATCAGAAATCATATCGCTTAAGTCAGACACAAATGTACTACGGTAGATCATGTGTAAACAACAAAGGCAGACCAATGAATAAATCATACCTGAAAGTCATTGACTAAGGGAAACATCCGAGCCCTTCCAAAAGTGTTTGTGTAAGACTGTAATTATATTTAGTGATTGCTACTATTAGGTTACATGTAAATAGTCTGGAAATTCAAATTTAAACTTTAGTGGGTGTAAGGCAAAGCTGCATTTCCTTCTGCAAACTCTTTATAGTTGACCGAGTTAAGCAAATTCCTGCTCATAGGAACTCAGCCAGAAACATACAGGGAAATCGAATGATTTTTCAGAACCGCAACGGATGGGTAGGTATTTTTGCTGAACTTTTGGGTTGAGCGATGTGCATCAGTATGCAAAATGTATCCACTCTGGGCATCTGAATGGTTTCTAGGACGCAGCTAAAGATTTTGCAGGGCCTGGAAGATTTGACATCAAAAACGTGTTACAAATGTACACAGTTTGCATCCAGAAAATGTGCTGTGATTTTGATAACCCAGTAATTTCTTCATACCACAAGTTGTCAGAACTGTGTCATTTAATCTTTTAGGAAATTCGAAATTAATGTAATATGCTGTTTTATTAAAAAATCTTTTTGGAGGCAAGCTGTACTGACAGGAGCAGGCTGCCCAGTGGAGCATCTCAAATGTCTGTATGGGGGCAATTTTTTATTGTCAGTACCCAGAGGTTGGAAGGTTCAGAACGGAATGGCCTTTGACAGGAAGGCTTCTATGCGGCATGTTTCTGAGATGGAAAAAAAAAGAATGCATAACTTCAGAATGAGTAACTATTTCTGGAAATGTCACATTGCAGCATCCCTGGCTCTGCTGTCTGCGCTTACGATATTCTTGACATTGCCAATGTATTTACTGGGAGATTCAAAGAACAGAAGTCTCCAGATTCAATATGGACACCAGTTCCTGATGAACGAGTGCCCAAGCCCAGGTACTTTTCTTTGCTAAATATTCTGCAGTGAAGGGGCTGGGAATTTGATCATTGGTTTTGTATGCATGAACTGAGTGAGATACAGAGGCAAATGCAGAGAAGATGGAAGCATAACTCCATATAAACCAAACGGGTTTATATTCCCCCACTCTCTGTAATGAGTTTGGTCATGCAGGAATGGAAAAAATTATTTTAGGAGGCGGTCAACTACTCTGTTCCATTCTTTCCCAGAGAGCAAAGGAGAGTTAAACAGATTCCTCCGGAAAAAAAGGTCTGGTTAAGAATGTGACTCAGGGCCAAGTCCCGTCTTGTGCCACAAAAAAGATGGTGGCAAATGCTCCCATGTGACCTGGCATTCTCTGTCATTCTCAGAGAGAATGAGAAGAGAGCAGGCAGTGATAGGTTAACTCATCCACTGATAAGACATGAGGGCTACCAACTGAGCTGTCAAAGGGTCACGCCTCTGGCCAGAAGATGGCTGATTATCCTTCATACCATCGTCTCCCCCAATGAACTCTCTGTGCCAGTGAGCTGGAGGGTAGTGTAGGAGGCACATTGTTCATTGGGTCCGGGAGGGGGGTCCCGTCTCTGATTCTGCGGGTCTTGATGCTGTGGGATTCCTCAAGTTCACAGTGTCCCTCATCACCAGCATTGGGCTCAGAGTCAGATACCTGATCCATCTCCTCAGTCACTGGATTGTTCCTTCTCTCTGGAAGGGACATAGGGCCCTCACAAGGTGTGGTAAATCCATTGCTGCCTGCTTTCTTTCTGACTAAACAAAACTGAGCCCCCGCAGTAAATGAAATTTCCCACTTATATAGCAAGGTAAGGGAAACAGGATGTGAAAGTAAAGGAAGATGTTGGTTTAAAAGAATTTATTTTTTAATCCCTGATCTCCTGAGAAAATGCTTTTTCCACACCCCCTTTTTATTTCTAACGGTATTCACATTTCATTTCAGTTTTGTCCCTAACCACCCCTGTACTAAACTTTGCACATTGCTCATGCATATACACTTCCTCCACCCAAAATTACAGGCATGGTTTCACACACACACACAGAGAGAGGGGGGGGGCGGGGGGCTGTCAAATAATGCTCCATTGGCACAATTGCAGCAATGCAGTCATACAAGTTTGTAATTGGCTCATAGCAATGGCTAATGGAACCATCTTTGCAGTTGCTCAGTCTGTGTGTGTCTATCATTGTGCTGTGTGGACTTGCAGTGTCTCCTTTGGGAGTTCAAAGTCTGGACAAGCACAGCTACATTAGACAAGAAGGAATTGTGCAGAAGGGAACTGTTGGGGTAGGGCATACTCAGCAAAAGGAAGTAGATCTTTCTGTTGCCAATATATGACTGTTCTGGCCCAGTTTCCATGAGAGTACTGGGGAGATTCCAGGAATAAACTGAGCACATTTGTATTCCAGTTATCGAAGACAGATAACACTGTGTCTTATTAAAGGACTCTGCAGACTCATGCTGAAAAGGCTTGGGTTTTCATATTTGTCAAAAATAAAATGTTCTTGGGAGCCATAGCAAAGAGGATGTTTACTCTAATGCTGGCTGGATTCACCCTTCAAGCTGTGTTTCTAAGCAGCTTTTTTCACAGTTTCAGAAAAATGTAACATTTCCCTTGCAAATTAAATAAAGTGCTCTTAATTCCAAGAAAGAGAGTGTTGGAAAAGAAAATCTGGAGCACGCCTAAGGAGTGAGCAGAATCTTGCCAAGCTGTGCATGTGTTTATTGGGCTCCATGTGGATGGATGAACTGTGAACTTGCATTTTACAAACTTCATAATCTGCTTAGGAAATTTATGTGTGCTAATGGCCATAAATCAGGTTTTCCCACAACGCAGAACTGAGTGCTGAATTCTACTCTCGCACTGTGGAATGACTAGGCCCAGAGGAAATCTAAGAGTGCTTCAGTTGGTGCCATTATGCATTGTTCAGTTTCTACAAAGCCTCTGGCACACTCTCACTTAATAACAGGTGCTTAGGAAAACAGTTTATGTAGAATATTTGCACAAAAGCGATAAATAATCACATTCCCTCCCACCCTGTTTTTGATTTAGGCCAGGTTCTTGTGCTGGCTCAACATCACTTGAAAAGTACATGTCTTCCAATGAATTTCCAGATGACACTCTGAACTTCATCAAAACACATTCTCTCATGGATGAAGCTGTTCCATCCATTGTCAACAAGCCATGGTTTCTGCGGACGATGGTCAGGTAAATAAATATATTCCATTCAGTTTCCTTTCATGTCTGCCGGTCCAAATTTGGTAATGAACTCTGATGTTGATCTTTTGAATGTCCATACATTAAAGCCAAGCATCTATGTAGGAGGTGCTTTGGAAACTAGTTAAAAACCGGAAATAGAGGACAATAAATAATTGGACAGGGTTGACAATGGAAAGAGCTTACAGGTGCATCCCCAAATATTTGTACTAAGAGCAATGTTTATTTTAAATCTTATTTTAAAAATAATCATCATCTGGAGACAGAGAGAGGTAGAAATGGGGAAATTACTATGCCTGTAGATAATCAGATTATTTAGGATGCTGACATCCCAGCGAGACTCAGAAAGGCTCCAGTAAGGCTAGCCATATTTGGAAACCGAATTCTAGACTGGATGGACCTTTGTTGTAATCCAATTAGGCAATTGTTGCATTCTAATGGGTTAGGGCAGAGACAAGATTGTTCCTGCAGAACTACTTTTTAATCTTACATTTATATCTAACCTTTCTTCTATGAAATCATAAAACTGTAGAGTTGGAACGATCATCTAATCCAACCCCCTGCAATTCTGGTATATATAGCCATCCCATATAGAGATTGAACCTGCAACCTTGGTGTTATCAGCACCACGCTCTGACCAAGTGAGCCATCATTAAACCCAAGGGTAGCATACATCCATCTCCCGGAAGATCTCCAATCCAGGCTCTGACCAGACATGCTCAGTTTCAACAAGGTCATAAGTTCATGTCCCTCCAGCCGATATCCTGGGACCTTCTGGGTATCATAGAACTTTAATGAATGGAAAGTTGTTACTAATTCCATCCAGACTACCCTCAGTCTATGTTAGAGAGGGAGCACCAACTTACACATTTACTTTTAAGAGTCAGCATTTTAAATACTTTTGATTTAGCTGCAAGGTACATTCACCGGATATGAAAGCTGTCTGCTAGGATGTTTTCAGGATATGCTGATGTCTGTCAGGATATGTTATGGAAAGCGTTAATGCTTACACAAGTGTTTAAAGAGAACTGTTCATATCCAAATAATCCCATGGCTCAACTTAAGAAGAAACAGTGAGAGGTTATTTTTCTCCAGAAGGATACACAAGTCAGCTACCTTCAGAAACACATTTCTAGGGACTGGAATATGCATCAGAAGATTTCTGAGCTTTGTGTCACAGGCATATTTGTACAATAATTTTATTCACAGACATGTTGACATGTATGATGGTGTTTGTATGTTGTAAATGTTTAGTTGTACATGTTTCAGGAATAAACGGATAGTTTTGTACATGGATGTAGGACCACATACAAAAACAGGATACAGAATTCAGTAACCATGCAAAAAGCTCTCAATGAATTGTTTTATATTATGATAGCTTATGGTTTTAGGTAACAGATTTGAACTAAACTAAATGGAGAATCAGAGAGTGAAATGCTGTGACCTCTACACTCCCAATGTATGGCTCTCCCTGTGTGCTTGCCTCAAAGTTGCTGAATAATTTTAGCTTTCAAAGTGGCCTTATTGTTTTAGCCATATTGGCCCACCCTAGGCATGATCATGTCCCGTGTGGAAATAATTTGGACCTGTCCAGTGGCGTAGCGTGGGGGGTGCAGGGGGGCCGGCCACACCGGGCGCAACATCTGGGGGGGGCGCTCGCACTCGCAGCTCTCTGCCCCAACCTGGCTCACTCACTCTCTCTCACTGCAGTGCTGGCTGTGCGAATCTGATCCGAGCCGCTGGGTCACCTCCCACTGTGGAGGGGGTGGGTGCCAGGCATGCGGTGCGGAGAGAGAGAGAGGGACTATCTGGGGGAGGGACAGTGCAGCGGCCGCCCAGAGCAGCGCTGAGCGCGGGAGAGAACCACATCAGACCAGCCCAGGCAGCAGCAAGAAGAAGCTGGCAGCGGCGGCAGGTTAGGGGTTAGGGGGCGCAAATTACTTGCCTTGCCCCGGGTTAGGGGGCGCAAATTACTTGCCTTGCCCCGGGTGCTGACAACCCACGCTACGCCGCTGGACCTGTCTATTTTAAGTGGGAAATTGTGTTTACATATGAATAGATAAGCTCTGCTTATAAAAATACTAAATACTGACCTATAAAGTGAAAGAAAGGGGGGAAAGATAAAGCAAATGACAGCCTATTGGGATAATTAAAACTGCAATGTTGTTCCAGATACCGCCTGACCAAAATTGCTGTAGATAATGCTGCTGGGCCAAATCGGAATCACACTGTGGTTTTCCTTGGATCAGAGAAGGGAATCATTTTGAAGTTCTTGGTCAGGACAGGAAACAGTGGTTTTTTAAATGACAGTCTTTTCCTGGAGGAGATGAGCATTTACAATTCTGAAAAGTACGTATCGTTGCTTCTCTTTCCTATATGTGTTAGTCTCACACACAGTGCAGGCCAATGGGGGTGGGGAGCCAAGGAAATTGGTGGGGTTTTTTATTAGTATTGAATGTGGAAAATATGTTGTTGTTTTCAGGAATTTTAATTTCCCCATTTAAAAAATGGCTGTGGTCAACACATCACAGCAAGTAATTATACCTACACACACACACACACACACACACACACACACATAGACAAACAAACAAACGATATAGTAAACACATTATTTTGGGTTTTGCAACTATAGGCCTCTTCAGACATTCAGGCAGCATGTTAAATTAATGTGTAAGGGAGTTACGGGGTTGACTGCAGTAGCCCTGTCACCACTGTTCCCATTGCCATTCTGGTCACCTTCCAACCTTTTGATGCAGGGATTCTCCTGTGCTCATAGTAACTCTATGAACACTCAAATACACTTAAATGTGTCTCTGTAAGTTGGCAAAAGGGTGGCGCTGCGGGTTAAACCACAGAACCTAGGACTTGCTGATCAGAAGGTCGGCAGTTCGAATCCCCGCGACGGGGTGAGCTCCCGTTGCTCGGTCCCTGCTCCTGCCAACCTAGCAGTTCGAAAGCACGTCAAAATGCAAGCAGATAAATAGGTACCGCTCTGGCAGGAAGGTAAATGGCGTTTCCATGCGGCTTAGTCATGCTGGCCACATGAGCCGGAAGCTGTATGCCGGCTCCCTCGGCCAATAAAGTGAGATGAGCGCCGCAACCCCAGAGTCATCCACAACTGGACCTAATGGTCAGGGGTCCTTTACCTTTAAGTTGGGAAACAACACCCGTAATGGATGAAATATGGGAAGATAGCGAGGAGTGGGGTTAGATTGTTTTCCATATGCACTCCACAGCCTTATCATCCCTGGATGTGCTTTCCAGGAGGCAAAAGCAAAACTTCCCTGTCACTCTATGCTGAGTCACCCTGCCTCCCAGTCTCTTAAGAAGGCTCTGCAAATTAGGATATTGATTTAAGTGATAATATGATTTAGGGAGCAAACCAAACTCCTGGCAGGCAGCAGCAAGGTTTAATGGAGAGGCTGAGTGACTACTAAGTCCAGAGCACAGCTGGATTAGGAGGGAAGGCAGGCCATGGAAATCCTGGTGGTTTTTCCGTCACACCAGTTCCACACTGGCACAGGAGAGAGGCCTAGATTGAGCATGTTGCTGGTAGCCAGACCGGCTTGTGGTCCTGTGGAAACTTGACCAGCCCAGCTCTCTTCCGGCCTTCTATATAGCCTGTTTCAGGAGCATCTGCTGGCTACTACCAGCAGGGATACTACTGGTGCTAGCTTCTGCTTGTGGTTTATACAGATGAAATTGGGAGGTACATTGCAGCAGAGCCAGACACCTCTCCCTCTGCACCTTCCAACCCCCTCCAGGACAGCAAATTGGGAACCTGAATTGTTTATGTGCCTGTTGTTGTTTTTTTTGTAAACTGGAAATTTCTACTTTCATGAGGTAATCCTGTCTGAGAAATGTTTCTGTTGTAAAGAAATTGTCTTTCTGATTTCACTGAGCTGATCAAACAGCCTTTCTCTCCCCCTCCAAATCAGGTGCAGCTATGATGGGGTGGAAGACAAGAGAATTATAGGGATGCAGCTGGATAAGCAAAGCAGTGCCCTCTATGTAGCATTCTCTAACTGTTTGATCAGGGTTCCCCTCGGAAGGTGTGAGCGTCACGGCAAGTGCAAAAAGTAGGTACTTCTTCACGTGTGTCCTCTCAACTGCTAACTCCGTTCTCAAACACACAAAAGTATTGATTCGTTGATACTGACATTGAGCTACTGATCGCAAAGAACTCCATATCTGTCTCCTCTATTAAGGGCCTGCATAGCATCTAGGGACCCGTATTGTGGCTGGATGAAGGAAAATGGGGCATGCATGCAGCTGTTACCCGGAACAACGTAAGTTATAATTCGCATTGAGAGGTACTTTAACCTGCAGTAACAGTATTGCTCAAATAGGCTTTTGAATAGAGTTCTGATGAAAACCAGCAGGCAGCCAATAAACATTTGTTTTCTTTCTATTCTCTATGCTTCCATGGTACTATTGTAGGCAGATTTCTGACTAGGATTGGAGCTACATGGACATGCAACATAGAGAGACCACCAGAAAACATTTTTGTGTTCTTTTCACCTCTTCGTTGGGTAACATTTAGGATAACGTGCCATTCTGAGATGCCATGGTGTTGTGGTTTCATGGCACAGCAGTATTGCACAATTCAGGAAATCTGAGAATTATATACCGCTCTAAACCCGCCCCGAGACCTGCGGGTATAGGGTGGTATAGAAAGTCAATAGTAATATTAATTAATTAATAATTAAATTAATTGATATGTGCTTCCTTACAGCACAATACCATATCAAATTACCAAACACATACCTGCTCACGTTCTAAGTTAAGAAGGCCATTGTAAAAAAAAAAAAGCCTCGACTGCAAATTCCTTATCACATTTTTATGAAGCTGGTGATGTACTAACTCAGAACAGGGGTGCCTAAGCCACCTTTTTGTAATAGATTCATATATCCAAGGAGGACTTTCATGGGCAGATAGCAAACCTTTCCGCATAAGCTTAACACTGTGTTTGCCACTCTGAATGACCATTTCCTGCTTGGTGTTTTTAGATTCATACACTATGAAATGAGCCCCAGACATTCTCCAGGTTGTTGGGGTTTTTTTTTTGGGGGGGGGGGGTAACAGTGGATCTTTCATGCCAGTATATATTCCTTAAGTTAAATACCATGGCATGATCACAGCAGAAGTCTAGGCACAGAAACTACCTGTCCTGACATGTGTCCATGTTGCAAAACAGTACTGGTTCTATATTGGTTGTCACATAAAGATAAGGGCGAGAAGGAATACTTTGGGGTCTCGTTAGGAATCCTCGTCTGCTTGCATTGTGCAAGTATTAGAAGAATAAGCGGGTTTTGTCTGTTTCTTCCTTTCACTTCTAGGCTCAATGTGTTGAGGCCTGTGAGTGCAGTAATTCTCACCAGCCTGTTTCTTTCTTTTGTTTAGACTTGCATTTGAGCAGGACATTGAGCATGGCAATACCGATGGCCTGGGAGACTGCCAAAGTAAGCACAACTGTTTCTGCTCTTTCATTTTATCCTACGTTAGAGAATCTCTGTAGATGCTTGGGTGCTGCCTGCTCAGTATCAGCAAAGTTAAAGATAGAAAATCATGACAATGGCGAAAACAACAGGCCTTTAAAGAAAAGGCAAGAGAAGCATTCAAGGAAATTTGTTGTACAACAACACCACCTATTTAAATCGCAGTTGTGTTGGAAGTAAAACCTAGCTCCGAAGAAAATGTAATTACAAATTCCACCTAGGTTGTGTAAGAGGAGTGTTTTTGAATGCTGAGTTGGTGCCTAGGGTAACAAAGAAATCAGCCACGGGGCATGTTTTTTGAATTTTTCCTCCTACACAAGACATTTGTGTCCCTTCCAGCAATTTTTTGGTTCACAGATTGGCAACATTCACCACAGACGCAGAGGTGGGATATTCTAGCAGGTGATGCTCTAGAGAGAATAAGATCCTAGCAACAACAATCAGCTGCTGCTTCCATACTTTCTTTTTTTAAAAAATAACCATTCTATCCTAGCAATAGTAACATAAACACAAAGCCAATTAGATTTGGCTATGAGCCCAGCACCACTATAAGGCATACTTGGATAGCTGCCAGGGCCCAAGTGCCGTGGGAGGGGTCACTCCTGACACCTACTCTGGGCCACATTACCAAAACAAAAAACCAAAAAACACTGTTTGTTTGTTTGTTTGTTTGAGCTTTGGTGTCAAGTGGCTTCGAACAACCATCTTGGATTTACTCCCAATTCCCCAAAATTAAGTAATATTGAAACATGGGTGGAAATACAGGCACTGCCTATCAAACCATATTGACAACCCTCTTTTCCTCACCAATGATTGAAAGTGACACACAAACATTTGGACATTTCTTGGGCAAATTCAAAACCTGGGAGCAGATGTTAGGGGGTGGGGCGGGGGCAGCGTTGTAGTGTACCTCAGGAACTTTTTGCAGAGTGATACCGTCAACTGCTGGAGCCCCCTGGCCCTCCGTCTGTCAGGTGAATGAAGTTTGTTTGCGACAAAATAACACAGAGGAAATCAGAAGATGAGGGACACAATCAAGCAGAGTCTGGGTACTTCTTTCCTTTGATGGGGATACCTACTTCTCTTTGCATTTCTAATTGGAATCTAAGGTTGCAGTTCAGCTGGCTGAAGATCTTTTGTTACAGCTCAGTGTGTTTTACAAGTTGAACCTTTGCAGTTCGAAATAGGCACCGCTGCAGTTCAGTTGAGCTTATTCCTAGGAAGCTATGCATGCAATTGCAGTCATTGGGAGTTATGCTGTGTACTCTTCAGAGTGTGGGTGCATGCAGACACATGCATATATTAATTGTGGATCGGCTGCCTGCATTTTTTGAATCCCCTTGAGGCTGTGGCTATGGGGGCTGTCACTTCAAAATAGAAGAGTTTACTGGGGAGGGGGCTTTTAGATGGCGCTTCGCCACAGACCTCCTCAACTGTGGGGCTGGCCCTGTTTGGCCAAAGAGCAGCATCACTATTACTAGGGCTAACAATATTTATAAGGTTGCCATATTCCCAGAAGTTGAAAATCCAGACTAAGTTATTTTGGGGCCTTTAAAAAAAAAAACATCCCTATTGCCATACATCCTGGTTTTCACAGACGTTTTGCCAGTTCAGCAAAAGCAGGAAAGAGAGTGAGGGAAGAAACTTTGGGGATTCATTTCAGACCCTCTACAAGACACTTTTTTCATGTTAATGATGCTTGCATCTAAACATTTTGGCTCATCCCGATTTGGAAGCAAAAAGCATATTCTCAGAGTCTTGATTCCAGCTATAGATTTTTTAATGCAAATAAACATTTGCTTAAAGCGGCTTTAAACAAATGCATGTTTGCTTTACAAAAACGGAGCCAGATTTTGACTTGGACTACCTAACTACTCAGGAAAAAAGACACAGCCTGCAGTGTAGGCAATCCAAACTTTGGATTCAGCTATGTTTAAGTGGACAGAACTAGATATAGATCTGCCAGTCAGTAGTTGAAAAGGGAAGAGCAAGGAGCATCTTAACTTGAGTGTTAACTATTGATTGTTAGTGGTCTGTATTCCTGAAGCTGTCATGATCTATGTGAGGTGCTGGATCTAACTTGCTACGGTCTATCACCTGATAGTGTCCAAAACTTTGAATCAATTTATACACAAAGATTTAGAATGTGAGCAGAGGTGAGAGCATGTATGTTTGAATACCTGTTTTTCATTGTGCATGCCCCAAAGTGATTTGTTCTTGAGCAGATTTGATAAAGCCCTTTTTAAAATGAAATTGAACCAACTGCACACTTTGAAAAGCACCAAATCAGTGCAAATGCAATTCATAAACCCTATGCTTACAACATAAACCCTACAAAGTTAGCTACACATAGCTTCATGTAGCGCCCCAAAGAGAGAGAAGGAATGTGTGCCCTTCAGATGTTGCTCACAGCATCCCTGGCCAATGGGCCATATTGGCTGGGAACAACAGGGATTAGAGTCCAGCAATTTCTGGAGGCTACCATAGTATATTCAGCAGAGTGAAATTTGGACAATTGAAGAAGGTGTGTGTGTGTGTGTGTGTGTGTGTGTGTGTAGATCCCTTAACACTTTCCCTCCTTGACTCTTTCCTTCTCCAAATTCCCTTCTGCAGACATTGAAATGCATGTTTTCCCTTGCATCTAACATATAATTCGTCTGTGATAGTCAGTGTTGTTGGACTCTTTAACTCCCATCAGCCCAGCCAGCATGACCAATGGGCGGGGATGATGGGAGTTGTAGTTCTGCAATATCTGGAGGGCAGCACGGTTGAAAGCTCTTGAGATAGCTCTTTGTTCTGGTACCTTTAGCCAGCCTTGAGAGTTTCTTGTTCACAAAGAGCTACAGAAGGATCAGCAGCACTCTCGTTGAGTAAGAGGCAAATCAAGATAATGTAAAGCTATCAGAACAGAATGTACCCCCTGAGATGAAAAACACACACATGGCCAATTATTTAATGTTCAAAACTCATGAACTACATCCAAGATGTAACCTTCTTCTCCAACTCTTAAAATCAGCCTATCTGTGCTAACCTCAGGAGGAGCATTTAGAAGCTCATATGCCAGAAGTCTTTTAAGTTACTGCCTCAGTGCCTTGGTTTTACACAAAACAGCCATATCCTAATTCCTTCAGCAGTGCTTAAGGATAATTCAAGGTGCATCCTCAACTCACCTTAAATATCCTTATCCCCATAACTTTAATTGCTTTTAATTGGCTAAAAGAGAAAGAGGGAGAAATATGTATAATTTAACAGAGAAAGGAAAAAAACCGTGGCGTGCATTTTAAATACTTCTAGCTCATCCTAAATATGCTTACTTGGAAGTAAATTCCAGGAAATTTACTCAAAGAGGGTAATGGTGGTGGTGGTGATTTATAATTTTACCCTGCCCTTCCTCCAAGAGGAGCCCAGACACTGAATTCTTGGATCCTGAACATAGTTATCTCAAAGAAAATTTCACCCCCAAAAAAGGACTTCAGGGGGTGCAAAGTTGCAATCATAAAAACAGCGAAGCTTGCACCTTTATGAGTAAATGTACTGAGGTGAATGTGCCTTGAATTTACAAGCCATTAGGGTTGAGACCTACATTCTTGAATTACTAAGAACAAAACATCATACTTCATAGTTGGCTTAACTTGGAAGTTATGTTCCTGTGCTGACACCTAAAATCAAAATCGTGTACAGTCATACCTTGGTTCTTGAACAGAATGCATTCCGGGAGTCTATTCGACTCCCAGAACCTTTCAAAAACCAAGGTGCGGCTTCTGATTGGCTGCAGGATTGTCCGCACCAGATGTTTGGCTTCCAAAAATTGTTCGAAAACCGGAACACTCACTTCCAGGTTTCAATCGTTTGGGAGCCGATTTGTTCGGGAGCCAAGGCGTTTGAGATCCAAGGTACGACTGTATAGTCTAAACCCATTGGGTTCAGCGGCAGGTAGTGACGGTGAACTTTGGTATTATGGCATCCTGTTCAAGGCCAAAATTTGCCCATCCCTCCCAAGTCCTTGCACTGCGTTTCCAAAGCCAAGTAAGGAAGTGCCCAGTAAGGAGACACAAGGGCTCTGGCAGGGTCCTAGAGCCCTCCCCTTCTACCCAAAGCTGGGACAGTGCTAACTAGGGCTCAAAGACCCTGTCAGAGTCCTCACACCTCTTTCCCAAATCCCTGCGCCTCACTTAACCCAGGTTTTTAAGGCCACTTACCCAGCTTTGAGGTGATGCCCCCATGGCTCTGTGCAACGTCCATGTGCACCACTGGCACATCACTAAATCCTTCCCTGTGGGTGGGATTGCAAAGGCATTTCCCCTGGAATCTAGCTCCATTTTTAGTTGTTTGTTTGTATACCTCTCTTCCTCTGAAGATCACAGGGCAACTCACAACATAAAAATACATGATGAGAACACGAAATACATAATAAAATGAAAACAAAAACAAACCAATAACCTCCCCTCCCACAGAATTTAAAATCAACCACATTCACAGTTGTACCTTGGTTCTCGAACGCCTTGCAACTCGAACATTTTGGCTCCCAAACACTGTAAACCTGGAAGTGAGTGTTCCAGTTTGCAAAAGTTTCTTGGAAACCGAATGTCTGACACGGCTTCCGCAACTTCCGATTGAGTGCAGGAAGCTCCTGCAGCCAATTGAAAGCCACGCCTTGGTTTTCAAACGTTTTTGGAAGTCAAACGGACTTCTGGAACGGATTCCATTCAGAAACCAAGGTACAACTGTATATTGAGTACTATGTGGATTAAAATCTAGTACAGTTAGATGAGTGCCAAATAGCCCGCATGTTTGTATGTATCTCTTCTCGTCAACGTCAGTTGTTGAAATAAATATATACAGGCCCATATAAACTACTGTTTGGGTCATATTGTACATAACAGAGTCATGCAGTCCTTCTGCATTTGCCACCTTGTTTATAGCTTGCAATCCAGTTTGCTTTCCATGCATGAGCTTTTCTCTCTTCCACATCAACCTGTTCAAAGGCAAGGAATCTTGGAGCCTTTCTGCCAGCTTGAGAAAGTTTTAGTCATACCCCCTGGACAGGCAGGCTTCCATGCATAGGAATGATCCCAGGCTGCAACTGAATACGTAATAGGGCCATCTCTGTGTATGAATTTGATTGCACCTATCTCTCCTCCAACGTGAAACTTATCCCATAGTTTACAACGAGAACATGATAATTTCCTGGTAATTCACAATTGGGAATTGGGGACCATGGCATCTTTCATTGCATTCCTCACTCTCATTTGGCACATAAATCTGAACAGAGATTGCATGCCAGATTTATTCTTTATGAATTCCACCAAAACTGAATGTAAGACTACTAAAGAGCATTTGAAATTCAACCATCTAGCTATACACCAACTAATTATTTTTAAGATGAATTTCTTACCGCAGCATGACAGGTTCTGGTTTTGTCATGCTGGCTCAAAGGAGCTAGGACATGATAGTTAATTGGCAAAGTTTATTATAAAGGCACCAGTCTTGCACCCTGGGTGAGATCGACCCTTTTGCATACAGCTAGTTATATCCTCAAGCCTGGGTCCCAGTTGTTTTGAAAGCCTAGGTGGCCCACCAAGATGCAGCACACAAACCTATCTTTATTTTTGTTGCCAATCCTGTCGTTCCCTTTATTCCGATCATGATTCGCTCATATGGTTTGGCACATTACTTGTTCCCTTTCTTCTTAAACTAAGCTTTGGGGTTCATACACACTTCCTTTTGTGCCTCTGCTTTTCCCTAAAGAAAACTGCTCTTTAGTGCTCAGTCAGAGCAAACAGCAATTCAGGACTGACATTTCCTCCAGTTGAGCACTAAAGAATGGAATTTCCTTGGGAAAGGAACAGGGCAAGGGGGAAATTGCTTGGACCCATGCTTTCTATTTATGGGACAAGCGGAAATGTGCCCTGGGTTATACAAAGAGAACTGCATGGCTACAGAAATTATCGTTACTAGTCAAGATCTCTTGATAATAAATAAACTCTGCAAACCAATCTCTAATTGGTTACCCATATGCTTTGGTTGGGGTTTTTTATTTTCTGTTTTAAAAAAGTTTCCCCACTCTTGAGGTTGAAATCTCTCAGAAAAACCAGCAATTTTATAATCAAAACTACAGTGTACAATAGCTGTGCAGTACCAAAGAGAGTGTTTAAATATTGATCCAAGAAGATTATGCCACGGCTTGAATGCAGACTTTCCTTTGCACTCTCCAAAGGCACTTTCACTTGACCATAGGGAGGGTTGTTCCTGGTTTTCCTATGAGCCCCCCCCCCAAATCCCTTCCCCAAAGGTGGTTGAGATGTCATTCTTCTCACCTACCTCCCCATGCACAAATAGAACTCCTATCTCCTTTTGGCATCCAAGAACCCCATGTTTCTCTATGCAAGAATAAAAAACAAGTTTTTACTTAAGGCAAGATTCAACTATCAATATGATAAAACCATATGAGAGAATCAGCACAAATAGAGAGTGACACTATACACATGAATAGCAGTAAGGATGTATGTGAGGTTTTGTGGACAAGACAACTTAGAACGATATTAGAAATAATTTTTTCCCCTTTCCCCTCCCTCTCCTTTCTCTTTTTTTTTTCCAGATTCGTTCGTAGCACTGAATGGTAAGGAAGTTCCCCTTCCACATTGTTTTAATACCTGTCTGTGCAGATCAATTTTGGAGGAATCATATATTTTACAATCTTGTCAAATATTTCCATGTTTTTATTGTTTTAATGTTTTGCCCTTATTTACTTTTCTTCATAGACATTTCAACTACTTCATCAGATCATGAAATGTCTTACACTACAGTGTATGGTCAGTTTTGGAGTTTTGTTTTGGTTTTTTTTTTAAATTACTCTTCCTCAAATCCTTGTGGTAGTAGTTCGTAGTTTCCATTCCAAAGTAGATGTAGTCCGTTTCATTTTGGGGCCTAGTTCACTAAACTGATACAAGATTCATTTATCTTACTCTAGCACAGTTATTTCAGTCTTTCCTCATCCACAGAAACCCTTGAAATAAGCTTAATGCGAGCTAAAGCCAAATGTCATGTAAATTCACATGCTTAAACTATTCACATGCAGAACTTTGGAAAAGGAAATTATAGGAGAGAGGAACAACTTCTAGGCAAAAGGGTATTAAAACCTGAAGTATATTTTTGTGCATAAAGTGACCAAGCTTCGTAGTCAAGTTTATGCCATCTAGTATGAAGAGCATCATGGTTATGTACTCAATACAAATTGAGATATGTAACATTTGGTCCAAAAGGTTGTAGGGTGGTATTCAGTTTAAGCCCTGCTCAGAGGAGACCTATTTAAATTAATGGACCTACGTTAATCACGATCATTAACTCCAGTGAGTCTATTCTGAGTAAGACTAGTTTTGAATACCACCCATATTATACAAAATCAAAATGCGCAGACAGTTAAAGCATGGCTAAATTGGGAAGGGCACATCAGGCCTCCATCCCAAAATGAAGCACTGGCGACAAATTTTGTATCTCCTACTCAAGGAAGGAAGGCTGAAGAGTGGGAAGTCCTGACTTAAATACTCAGCTACCAGATGATGATGATAAAAATAAATATGCTGCTCATCTGACTGGGTTCCCCCAGCTACTCTAGGCGGCTCCCAACAAAAAACAGTAAAAGCACAATAAAACATCAGACACTAAGAACTTCCCTGAGCAGGGCTGCCTTCAGATGTATTTTAAAAACCACACAGCTGTTTATCTGTTTGACATCTTCCACAGGGCAGGGACAACTACCGAAAAGGCCCTCTGCCTGGTTCTGTGGTTGGCCAAGAGAGCCAAAGAAATCCAGCTGAAGTTCTCCATTGTGTTGGGGCCAATTTTCCCTCAACGTATGGACAACAGTTGTCATTTTTCAGCCATGAAAAGCACAAGAAGTAGATGCTGCATTGGCAAACATATGGTCCCAAGCCCATGTTTGCCAAGGGAGCAAAAATAGATCAGTGGGCAACACTATCAGTAGAGGATCAATGGGCAGAAATATGGGGTGCTTAATCTTCTCCTCAGTCACTGGTTCGTTCTCTCTCTCTCTCTCTCTCTCTCTCTCACACACACACACACACACACACACCATATTCTGACCCTGGAAGTGCACCTGGCTGGGGGCAGGGAGATAACAAACTGGGGAAAATTCACAGAGAAGAATTGGAATAGCAGATGAGGAATTCTTACGTTACGAAAGAAACATGATGTTTCTTTCTTAGATTCCACTTCTGCCCTTACTGTGTAGCAGGTGAAGCAGAACTTGACTTTCAAAATGCACATGTACCTAACAGAATCAAAAATCTTTTACACATAAATAATTGTAAGAGTCAGCCCTTTTATTAGTAAAGCAAACCAATGTTATTTTTTCCTAAACTTGTTTTCCATCTGGGGTTACAATATTTGCAAACAACATTTGTGTCCTAGTATAATAATGAAAACACAGGAAGACCCATGGGGAGATATCTGACCTTTGTTTTGCATGGGGAGGCAGTATTTCATTTTAATACGGAACTTCCACTCTGTAAATGAGGAGAGAAAATGTTTTTCATGTTATACATCCAAACACATAGCATCAACTGAAGCATTATTGGAAATGATGTTGGGTTTTGGAAAAGAGAAAGGCACATGATCTCCCCCTATCATAGCGTTGACAAGAATCAAAATTATAATTTAAGCACTACCCCATAGCTTTTAAAGTCTTTGCCTTCCATCAACCAAAGCAATAAGCATTGACACTTATGGCCTGGCAAATTTTCCTAGCTGATACTAAAACATGTTTTGATAGAGGCTGCTTTCTGCTGAAATATATTTCCTTGGGTGGAAATCCCTCACATTTAAATGAAATTCCATTAGAAGGACCGAAGTTTAAGCAGTACTTGGAGGAAACAGGCAACATAATATTCTGTTGTGCATAATAGGCAAGCTTCCGGATTGTCAAAAAGGTGCTCTTCAGTTCCAGGGAAATCATTATTGTGATCAGAATGTAATATTTTGTAACTGGGAGGATGCAACATTTCCTCCCATACAGCATACTGGTTGCTATTGTGATTACTGTGTGCAGTGTGGCAGAGTGAGTGTCAAGCCACCCACAGATTAGATTTTATTTTAATTGACAACGTAATTAATGGCAAAGGGGGACGCGGGTGGCGCTGTGGGTTAAACCACTGTACCACTTGGGCTTGCCAACTGAAAGGTTAGCGGTTCAAATCCCCGCGATGGGGGTGAGCTCCTGTTGTTCGGTCCCTGCTCCTGCCCACCTAGCAGTTTGAAAGCACGCAGTGCAAGTAGATAAATAGGTACCACTCCAGCGGGAAGGTAAATGGCATTTCGGTGCACTGCTCTGGTTCGCCAGAAGCGGCTTAGTCATGCTGCCCACATGACCCGGAAAAACTGTCTGTGGTAGCAGACAAACGCCAGCTCCCTCAGTCTTTAAAGTGAGATGAGTGCCACAACCCTAGAGTCGTCCGCGACTGGACTTAATTGTCAGGGGTCCCTTTACCTTTAATTAACAGCAAACAATAAAACACCCCATCCCATGGGCCTGCACATGCGTATGTGATGATATATAATGCTGCTAGAAATCACCCCACCCAAATAAAGCTCTGGTGGAATAGATGTTCCACTGGCAATGTCTTGCCAGTCAATCAGGGGAAAATGGAGCATGGATAGGCCTCATCCAGAGCTCCTTTGCTTCCCGAGCACTCCCACGGAGTGCTGCATCCACCATGGGGGATGGCGTAGTTAATTTCTTCACATTGTAGTCAATAGTAAGAAAACGTAGGAGCATTCTGCTCTGCCTACGGCAAAATGGCAAAGCGGTGGATGTGCTTGTTTCATCAGTGGATCTGCACACTGCCACTTCCGAAAATGCACAGTAGGATATCTCTGTGGGTGACAGAGGAAGATGCCTAATATGCTCCCAATTGCCAAGGAAATGAATGGTTTTCTTCACTTCCTTGCTGCTTTTTATTTTTATTTTTTTGCCAGTTCAGTCTCTGGGTTGTTGTTTTTCCCCTCTCTTATCTGCCGTGACAGATAAACTCCTGCAATAATTTACATAACAGGTGATAAAATTGAAAAGACTTAAGCATCTGACCTTTTCATGCACAATTGTTTCCCATATCCAAAATAATCATACCAACCATGTCAAGCACCTGTTCTGCCAAAAAGTCAAATACACATGGCACAGGGAAAGGGGAGAACAAAACAGGCTTTCTTCCTGTAAAATTTTACTCTCATATGCATCAGTCTTAGAGAATGAGGCCCTCATTTTGCTGCTGCCACATCCTGTCTCCCTTTGTGGTGTTGCTTTAACTTTCCCCATTCATTGTCTTACTAGGTTGTTCTCTAGTCGCATAACTGAAGAGTGTGTAGAGCATTTTAATATCTGCCATCTCTTAGAACAAATTGATAACCCGTCTTAACATTTTCAAGATCCTTTCCGTGAAGTCTTCTGTTTGCATCCAATTTCTCTTCTTTGTATACTGTTATTACAATGACAAAAGTTTTACAAATCGTGAATGTGGTATCTTGGCAAGATGCGTATTTTTTAAATCAGGCTCAATTTTAAAACCCAAAAGAATTACAGTTTTAAAATTGAAGCTGAAAAAACTGGTTTGAAAAATAATGCTATGCTGGTGGTGATTCAAGCACACTGTTTAGTAAACTTTCAAAATATAGTAAAAAAAACCATTTTTGCAGAATATATTTTTCCTTCTGAGAAATTAAACGGAAGGCATCTTCTGTACTTGATTGTATATATCTGGTTTTCCTGTAGTCTAGATATTACACAGGTGGGTGTTTTGTTTTTGCTTTTTAAAAAAAGAATACTAAGGACTCCACGCTATCGTGACCATAACCTCAAGTATCCCCATTGCCTTCAATTTACAGTTTTGCAGTGAGCCATTCTGCTATCTAAAAGAATGGCAACACATTCTAAAGAATAGGAAAGCACAGCTTAGTAAAGATATATACTTTTCATATCCGGGGCCAAATAAGAATTCACATAACTGTCCTAGGAAATACAGTTGTCTGAGATCCTTGGGAAACCAAACTCTCTGCCTTGTCGGCAGTTATCTCAATGGATCATTGAACTGGCTTAGCAAATGGCGGTTCTTCATATCCTGTATCAGAATGCAGATAGGCAATGAATGTGGCACAACTTTGGGCTAGGCTAGAGCTCCAAGGGGGTAAGTATTGGCAAAAGAGGTTGTTTGCTGTCCCAGCTAGCAAGTCCAAAGTGTAACCAGCTAGAAATTTCAAGACCTGGTGGGAAAGAATAGTATGCTCTGGTTTTTTTGGCATTTGTTCACCTCTCAAACCGAGGTGAAAGAGAATTTATCTTGATTACATGTAGCAAATCATTTCTCAGTGTGCAGTAGACTAACATATTAGTAACGGAGTGAATAGGCTGATTTTTGACATTTCAGTGAAACACTTTCTTGCCCTACTACCATCTGGTACCCATTAATTATTATTTTTTTAACATGGTTACAGCTTTCCATTATCAATGAGTTCTCCACATAGTTGAAGCATATGGTTTGGGAACACTTACTGCAGAGAGAATGTGTCCCCTGGGCAAATATTTTCCCTAGATTACCGTATTAAGAAAAGGTTTTCCTTAACCATACGTACAGCTTAACCATAAAATGGCCCCTCTGAACGCATCTAAACTGAAAAGTATCTGTACTGGGATGTGGGTGGAAAATGCATATTAAATCAAAGCATGAAATGCAACTGCTATTTGGCAATGGTTCCTTCTAGTCCTAATACCTTTAGATACAACTAATTGCTTTATTGTGCTGAGAACTGCATTCCTGGTCAAGTTGAACAAGTTTTTGTGATGTACAAAAGTAAACAGAAGGTTGGGCTGCCCAGGGGAGGAGATATATCAGTAGTCCTCTAATTGCAGGGAATGAGCATGAAAAACTCGAGATATAAATTTCCATGGCTATTCACTGCCTCAGTGTTGGGGGGGGGCGGTTACTGCTTATAGATGACCATGTTGCTAGGGAGTATCTCTTTTATTTTATTTTTTGCAGCAGTCCCAATTACAGAAGCCAAATATGTTTCCACCGATTTTATCTACATTCAAAGCAAGCAGTGTATGAAACATGCTGATATCAAGATCTCCAGAGATTTTCCTTCTCTGTAGACACGTTTAGGCACCCTGCTATATTCCCAAATGCCAAGAAAACAAATGGGTGGGGTTTCCCCCCCCTCCTCTACCCCGCTCCAATTAAAGGAATTATTATTTTCAAAGAATATAAATTTTAAAGAATTCTTTTGGAAATCCTTAAGGCAACTCCTAAGTTTTCATTATTAATGGGCACTGGTGGAACTGCACTCCCTGTCATGATAGATAAAGAATAATGCAGTGCCCATGTCAGTGCAATTCTCCAGCCTGGGGTACATTCCTATAAATTAATCATGTTAATGATTAGCTGTTGCAACTGATAGCTCCAGCCACAGTAAAACACTGAATCTGACCTGCTTTCCTGCAAACTAGTTACAAGTACGAGAGCATAATATATAAGGGGTGGCATGAGTTCCTAAGCCACCTTGCAGTCTTCATGTGGCTGAGAACAACAACTCCCACCTCTTTCATTCTGCTGCATTGAGTAGTCCCTACTCAAGGCAAACACATCCTCCGAGTCCTCTCCTTCCCCTGCTGACCCTCCCTGCTCCTTTTCTTCTCCCCACACAGTATATAGCCTTCCCCCACCAGATTTTTTGAGCCCGTGGTGCTCCTGGCTGTGCTACCACTTCCTGATCGTCCCTTAGCATAGGTGTGAGGAACTGGATCTGGTCAGTGGGCTTGATCCTTATACACACACACACACACACCTGTGGACCAAGTTTGCATGTCAACAGCAATGATGAACGTGGCTTGGCTGAAACAGCCTCGCAGGCCAAAAATTCCCCATGGGCTGGAAATTCCCTTTGCCTGCCTCAGAGGCAGGTTCTGTTGGCCCAAGTGACTTGGGGATGGGAATTCTGCCTGTCCTGTACAAAGGCTTATGATCCCCAAACAAACAGTTTCCCGCCAGGCTGTGGTCCAGGACCCATGTGCTTCTGGAATTCCATGTAGCTTTGATGGCTAGGATAATCTTTTTTTCAATTGCATGACCTTTTGAGTTCCCTGTTCCAGCCTCCTGGAAAGTTGGGAACCTGCTCTTTTGTACATGCCAGTGTAAGTTCTCAGATTGGCTGCTGCCGTGTACTCTAAATGGAAGGGTGCCTAGGAAAGCCTGCAGGAAGATTTAATGGGTACAAATGCACCTGTTTACTTTCTAGTATGAGTGGCCAAGAGAGGAGACTTAATCCCAAAATTCCAGAAGGAGTATTATCTAGTTATTGCTTGGTGACAACCAGACCCATAGCAAATCACTGGAATCTCCTATATCCCATCACAGATTTTCCGAGATCTTTTGGAGCAATCTTCCTCCACATTTCATTCGTTTTTGAAGTGAGACTGTTTGGCAACAGAGAGCACAAAAAATACCTCCCAGTCTCTTTCTGAGTCCTTGGAGAGCTGCTGTTAGAGTGAAGCACACTGGGCTAAGTGAGCAAAATACTATGGCCTGATATAAGGAAACCTCCTTTGCAACACTAGAATTCATATCCTAGAAAGGCTTGTGACAACACTTCATTTTTGCTTTCAATAAGAGACTGGTAAAATCTTTTTTTTATGGTTTGTCTTCATCTTTTTCTGCTTTTGCATTTGATTATTTTTCTCATCTCTCTCTCTCTCTTTTCAAATTATCCAACCACCATGGCTGGTGTTTTGCTTTTCATAAATAAAGTTCCATTGTGGAAACTGCAGGAGACACAAATCACAAAGATCTCCTTAACCTTGGCAGCAATTTTCAGCTAACCCTCCTTGCTCAAGGATTAGCTTTTGCCATCCTGGTGCCCTCCACATATTTTGGACTACGTTTCCCATCCGCGCCAGCTGGAGGAAACCAGGTTGGCAAAGGCTGCTGTAGATAATCCTGCCACTCTTCTCAGGTGTTGGATCACAGCTTGCTGAAAATACATGTGCAACTCTTTGACTTTTAATAATGTATGTCAGTTGTTTTCAACCAGTGTCCCTGGGCACCTTGGGGTGTCTTGAATGATGGTCAGGGGTGTTGCAGGCAACACTGGCCTCTGTCCCTCTTTCCTTCCCTCCCTCCCCTGATGCCCTCTCGTGTCTCTGCCTCCCAAAGGCTTGCACAGCTGTTTGTTGCAGCAGCCCTGGCTACAAACTCCCCAGGCAAATGGTGCCTCTGGGGCTGGCCAGGGGGTGCTGGTTGCCAGGAGCTGAGGTGACTCAGAGACCAGGGGTTGCTGCGGCAGCTGCCCGGAGGACTCCCAAGGAGGAGGGGAGATGCGAGGTGGCTGAGGGAACACTCCACAGGGGAGCATGTTTGAAAAAGGGTGAGAGGCTGCCAGCTCTGCAGGCAAGGGGTGACACAACTGGGCTCCTGAGCCCCACAGGGGTGCCGCAGAAAGAATGTAGTTGGTTAAGGGATCTGTGGACTCAGAAAGGTGTATGTTCTTTCATTGACCCTGAAGGTTCAAATAATGCACACCCTTCAAGGAAATGCCTTTGGAAATGTTGCTTGATGTCAGGCTTCTTCTTCTCCCTTTCCCTAACTATATTTATGATGCAAACAGGACACTCCAGTTCCCTTGTTCCCAGCACTACCACTTCAGACTCTCCAGCCCAACAGGGCTATGACGCTAGGGGCCGCATGCTCGATTGGAAGGATCCGGTTGGCTCGTCTGAAAACACAAACCCCTATGTGGCCGTCTCATCCCATAATCACCAGGACAAGAAGGGTAAGGCCTTGGAAATCATTCTTCCTGTGGTGGCGAGGGAGGGGAGCGGCTGCAGTGTAACTGCTTCCAGCTGGAGCGCAGCAACTTGCAATAAAAACTCTGGCCCTATAATTAAAAGCTTATCACACACACAGGCAGAAAGCAAAATAATAAAATTTTAAAATTGGGTTTCGGCTGCCCAGTGACTCAAGAAAACCATACAGAACAAATGTGAGCGTATAAACTTTGGGTGTGCTGGAGAACAAGACTGGGGAGTTTTAAGCTAGATGAGATGATGGTGATAGGAGATGACCTATGTGCTTTACATTATTCACCATTCCGCACTTCCAACAGAGTGTATGGAAGTACTTTTGATGTTTAATTCATTTAAGCTGCATGTTCAAGCCACTTAGTAGTGTTACAGAAAATCCCTTGAAATAAAGGACACATTCCACCTGGAAGTTCCCCTGTACAAGCCCAGTTGACATTAATAACAGCCTGCAGTGCTCCCATTCATGTCGATAAGGCTTCCTGGTGGATTGTGCGTGAAGAAACAGGGCATATTGAGCCACAAATAGCTGTGGCAGGAACGGTTGATGCCATTGTAATTGTCCTTTCTTTTCTCTTATCATTAAAAAGGTACCCATATTGTCAACATTTTGCTGTTTGGTAGCTCAAATATTAGTTGTTGTTTTTTTAAGTGCAACTTTACAGCGGGACAAGTGCCAGGTTTCTAAGTTCTTCACTAGAAGTCCCACCCACCGTTGTGCACTCTCTCAGGCAGCTAATCATAAGGCTGCAGTCTTTATTCCATTTTCTAATTAAACATTAGAGTGAGGGCGTGTGTCCACAATTCCAATTTATAGTCCCCATAATTGAAACGGCACACCTTTGAAGCAGGGGCGATTAGGCACTTCCTATGATATCCATCTTTTGCCAGTTGCTGCAACCTTGGATTGGCTATTTTCGCATGCAGTGTGATCGCAATCACAGATGCTCAAATCTTGAAAGTCGTCCAGTCCAGCTTTTCTAATGCTTCTCAACAGGGAGCTTTAGCTTCATCTGTTCTGTCTGTACTTTTGCTACACTCAGTACCTTTCATTTCAGTGAGAGTTCCCTACACTACTCTGGTTGAAGTGGCTTGAGCTCCCAGCTTAAATGAATTAAGCAACTAGGTTCTTTAATCTTCTCAGCTGGGGGGAAATGCTTTCTTTAAGGTAGACTTTAGGACAGAATCCACTACAACGCTGATGTCATGCAGCTTCCCTTAATTTCAATAGGAATCCCACGGGCAAAGAATAGGGTTGCACAGCTGTAGTGCTCAGATGACAGCTTTTCGGCGAGGAAAGAGCACTTTGGGTCAAATTTTTCTCTAGTTTAAATTAAGGCAATAAGTTTTTCTGCAATTTGGGGTGCAGTTCTGTCCCACTTACCTGGAAGCCTAAGTTCCATTGCCCTAAATGAGGCTTGCTTCTGAGTAGACACGTCTGGTAGCAGGTATTGACATCTGTGTAGACATTGCATGGTACGTCCATTGATTATCAACAAACAGTGATGTCTACTCAGACATAAGCACCATGGAGATCAATGGGGCTTACTCCTAGGTAAGTGTGTAAGGTTGTTGCTAATTTTAAGGACAGAGGAAAAAGTTAATTGGTTAATGAAAGCCTCCATTGTTCATTCTTGAAGCCCTTTTAGTTAAGGTCAGTTACTCTAATGGGCACTTTGGTTTATCCAAGTGTAAGTTGTTAAGTAGGGATGAGGGTGGCGCTGTGGGTTAAACCACAGAGCCTAGGACTTGCCAATTAGAAGGTTGGCAGTTCGAATCCCCGTGACGGGGTGAGCTCCCGTTGCTCGGTCCCTGCTCCTGCCAACCTAGCAGTTTGAAAACACGTCAAAGTGCAAGTAGATAAATAGGTACGTCAAAGTGCAAGTAGATAAATAGGTAAACGGCATTTCCGTGCGCTGCTCTGGTTCGCCAGAAGCAGCTTAGTCATGCTGGCCACATGACCCGGAAGCTGTACACCGGCTCCCTCGGCCAATAAAGTGAGATGAGCGCCGCAACCCCAGAGTCGGCCACGACTGAACCTAATGGTCAGGGGTCACTTTACCTTTTACCTAAGTTGTTAAGTAGTTCCTTCAGTATCTCAAGAACAGCATCGATGTTGTATTTATTTGTTTGAAAGAGGTATACACCACTCTTCAGCAAATCTTCCAGGGAGGCATACAAAACAGAATTTAAAAAAACACACAGTAAAAGGACTAAAATAATAAAATTGTCTTTGCCTGGTGCTGAATGTTAATGTCAGGCAAGCTTCCCTGAGGTCCCACTATGGAATGGGATGTCACCAGGCACATTATCTCAAATGTTGGAAGCACCTGAAAGGAATGTCTTTGAAGATTACCTCAATACACAGGCATGTTTGTAATGAAAGAGATGTTCCTCTGTTCCCAAGCTATATGGAGTTTTATACAAGCACTTTGAATTGTGCTCATAAATAGACTAGAAGCAAGTGAAAAGCTTTTCAGAACTGGTGAGGTATGTTCCACCAACTACTCTCCGTCAAGCCCCTTTTTTTGGAACTTCGGTTTCTGAAAGTAATTCAAAGAAAGCTCTACATACAACACATTAGTCAATCCTAGTTGTTCCTAGAGAATTGAAAACACGAGTGGAGCAGATTTTAGTCGTATGGATATTTATTTATTTATGGGCATTCGGTTAAAAGGAGGGATGATGATGATAATAATATACATATTTTTCAAGCAGCTGATAAATCTCTAGTTTAAAAAAAGATCTTTCAGAGTTGGTAGAGTGCACTTGTTCTTTGTGGTTTTTGAGACTGCACAACAGTTGACTGAATGGGCAAGCAGACCTACTTAAGTCATATTGCAATCTCCTTCCAAATTTCAAGGCAGCCCCCAGCGTAAAGCTGACGGGCTATGATTGTTTTCACTTGAATTCTCCTAATGATGAGGTTACCAGAGAGACTTTATTAGCACTTGAACGTGCGTATTTAAATATGGATTCTTAGGGGCCTAATTAGGAATATGATCAAAGCTGGAAGCAGTCTATACACGTTAAAGAGGGTGAAAAAACAATGGTGGCAGAGGTGACTGCATGGTTGTTTACCATTATCACATATCTGTGTGCTGTCTCTCCTTCCCTTGCCCCCTTCAAGCCAAGCTGGCGCATAAAAAAAAACAACTACTGATATTCCAATTATTATTATATGAGGGCAAAGGAAAGAGTTGTTATGCAATTTTTTTTTTTGAAAGAGAGCATTATGCTTAATCTTTCCTATGTTCACTTTGGTTGTGGATTTATTTTCCTTCACAAAAGTTTTCTTCCTGCCTTATATTTTTATTTGACAACATGCTTTCTCAGTTTGTTTGGGGTTTTTTTGTTTTTTTTTGGTGGTTCTGTTGTACCTGTGGAAGGTGCTTTTGCGCTCTCTCTCTCTTTCCCTCCTACCCAAAAACCGGACTTGCCTTTTTAATTGTACTAATTCTTAAGCCACTTGCTGCTTGGTTTTCAATGCCACTGACGCCTCGATGATGTCACATCCATATGTTCCGCTTTTAATTCAGTGCAAACATCTTGAGGGAATCATCTTGAGAAGAGATGCAAGAAATGGGGAGGGGGGATAATTAAATGGGTTGACTCATGGGAATGTGACATTTGTGTGCACCGCAGCTTTGGTAGCTAAATATACTCCGGAACTGCTGTTTGGAGAAACCTCACAATTCCTGCCAAGATCAAAATGTGGACTGCAGTGCCTAGCAAAGAGGCTGTGTGCATTGCCTGCCTTCTGGCCTTATGCATTTTGGCCACTGAAAAATATATTCCATTTGGGATGAGGGAAGGGAATTTGACAACAACAACCAACAGTTCTTCTCCACCTTTGCTTGGCAAAAATTTGCAGCTTTTTCTTTTTGCTCCCTCTTTTTTGCATCCCTGCACAAATACCTTTCCGGAGTATGTTTCTGTTTTCTTTCCTTTCTTGCTGTGTTTGCAGTGTTAATTTAATTCTGTGTGTTTCTCACCTTTTTACAAAAACCAGTATTTCTCACATTGCAATCTAACCTTCCCTTCTGCTGCCATTGTACATAGTCTCTCCCCTGCCCTCTCCCATGGTAGAAAATCCTTTCTGTGGAATGTTCCAAGGCTGTACCCTCTTTACTATAAAGTAGTATTACAGTGCTGTGTTTAGAGATCTCCTACTAACCAAAAGAATATAAACAAAGAAAATGGAGTAATTTTCTCTAGCAATAACAGGGCCTTGCCTCCTTCATTGCTCCCCCACCCTTCTTTTCTGCCTCTTTTCTTCTTTAGAAATTCCCAATAAATTTCAAGTCTCAGATTCATTTTGTCAAAACAACTGTTCTGTTTTAACTCTGTCATTAGCTGTCTAGAACCTCTCAAGCTATCCCTTTTTAAGTTAAAGTGTTGAAAACTAAACACAGATGTGGCTTTCACTTCATTGTTTTTGCTAAAGTTGTTGCATTGTTCATGTCATTCAAAAGTGGGGGCAGAATGGTTTGTTCCATTTAATTCGTGAGTTGCTTTTTTTTTTTAGCGGTACGTGCGTCACTTTTCTTTGCTCACAGTACTCAGTTAAGGAAAACCTCTCTCTCTGGTAAAGTGATCCTGGGCAGCCTCGTTTCTCTTGAAAACGCAGCGTTAATCATTCCTCAACTTACAATTCCTTAGAAAACGAGAGAATAACAGTGCTTCAGAATAAATGATGCACTCCGAGTCTGTTCCCACGTTCAGCTCTGCCAACTCATTTCCACAAACTGCTATTTATGCGAGTTGTTTACCCTCTTGAGCAGTATGATGTTGGAGTCCCAGACTCACGCGATCCCATGATTCCAAACTCCCATCAAGCGAAAAATGTTCACAGGAGTAAGTTCACGGCTGAGCAGTGATTTGTGAAAAGGAGCACGCGGCCAAATGGGGAAGATGATTCTCTGTTTATGGCCACAATTACACTGTGAGCTGCCTTGAGGGCCCCGGAGAGCTGAGAAGTCAGTTATAAATATACAAACAACCATAAATATTACAGAGCCTGCATCAAATTTAGAAAGCTACTGATTGAAAAAGATTAGTCAGAGACGTACAGTTTGTTTTAATAATATTGACAAAACTAACATCAAAGGCAACTAGAAACCACATTTATTTCAGCATGCACTGCTCATTACAAAAACCTGGCTTATTTGCATCTCAAAAAAATAGAGGGGGTGTTGCAACTCACCATCTAACTGGGTTTCAGTGACGCTATATTGCTGGGAAATTTTAAAAAAATCTGCAGTGAATGGTTAATTCAGATGCTACATTCCTCACACAGAGGCCCTAAAAGTGCTCCTTTGTAGTGGCACACCAAATAGGAGGCCAAATCTTTGTGATCAATCTGTTAAGTAGATTGCCCTGAGCTTATGGACCTTTCCCCTGCTGCCCATCGGTAGTGTAGGACACTGTGGTAGAATCCCACACACACCAGCGTGTTCTGTGACTTCTACCCTGCGTTGGTGTAGTGTCGAATCAGCCCTAAGTTCCATGGTGCCATCAGTAAGTAAACGTAAAGGAAATAGGCAGTATCACTTACAGTGTTTCTACTGTTCAAACCATAATTTAATCAGTGTTGATGGACTGCTAGATAGCACTCAGAAGACACCCCAAAAGCCCAATTACTATGTATTACTAAATAGATTCAAGGACTTTGAAAGAAAAGGCCGTATATTACCTGTCGTTGTTTTTTAAAAGTTGTTGTATTCTTCTGCTGGCAAAGAATCCTTCACTAGGTTTCCACCAAAATGGACTTGGAAGTGTCCTCCTCAGCTGAATACCCTACGGCCCACTGAGGCTCTGGGTGTAAACGATGAATGGGCAAATGATGTTGAAAAGCTGTGTCAGTTCAAGTAGCAGCTGCATAATCAGTTCCATCTTTTGGGGCCAGGAAGGAGCTCTGTGCCTAAGACACATATGGCTGGAGCCACTCTCATTTTAGTAAACCATTCTGACAACCGACATCAAACGCCAACCCTTGAAAACGCGACATTAAAGAAAAAGGCAGATTCTCTCCTTTGTTGAGCTGGTTTTACGGCAGTGTATTTCTCACGCTTGGGGTGATGGGGTTTCCAAATAGCACAACATGGCAGAATTAGCCCTGTCTGTCTCCATTTCCGCTGTTTTCCTCACATCTGGCAGAGGCCTGCGACAAAAAGTAAGAAATTTTGTAATTGTAATCTGAGTAGTATTTCATACATGCAGGAATTTTATTTATTTATTTGCTTTCTGTGAGGAACCTCATTTTTTAATACATTACAAAAGTTCTGTATCCTCATTTAGATCCCAATAAAAATACTTCCCACATTTGAAGTCTGACCTGTATAAAGCCCTATAGATTATGCCCCCTTAAGATACTCTTTGATGAATAACCATCAAATTATTGAAAACATCCTTGTTTATAAAATACTTATTATTCATGCGTGTCATAAAAGGAATTTTTCAAAATTACACTGGAGATTTAAAGATAGTTTTAAAATGAAAAGTTTCTATGAGTTGATAGGAAAGGGATTAAAGTGAAATAACGAGAAACCGATGAAAAATGAGATGGAAGCAGTGTCCTTCCAGAGTGTGCACAGAATAGTTGCATGAGAAGTTTTGTTAAGAGATAAAGAGGAAGAGCACTAAGTATCAGAGTATTGAAGAGTGACAGTTATCAAAAGCCAAAAAGGACTATCGCGTTGCCACACTATGAGTCAAAGCTCATTCCTTCGTAGGAACTGATCCCGATTCAAAGTGTGCAAAGCAGTAAACATATGTTGAGTGTGTGTATGGTAGCAGAACGTACAATGTTGTTCAACCACCACTGAATCACCATCTTGCCCCATAGTTAGTAGATTTTTCACAACACAAAACTGATTCCCAGAAGCAGATTTATTCCATTAATCCAGGGCTGGCTTCATGATATGTAAATGCATGTGAAGTCAGGGCTGTAACTTTTTTATATATATATAAAACAAAGAAATATGCCTTTGTGATCTATCAAAGCAATATCCGCACCTAGGTGCACAGATTCATCTAGCTAAACCAGGCATGAATCTCAAATTTGCAGGTCAGTTTCGTGCATCTTTTTTTTCCCTTTTTCACTCTGGCAACTTGTCAAAGGCGAGCACAGAGCATCTAGAAAACAGCTCAAATACTTGCCTCAGTGACTGACACTTCAGATGTTTGATTCAAGTCCCAGCAGCTGGGCAGGGTTTTCATAAAAAATGGACCTGCTTAATGTCCTTTGAGCTTTGAGCAAAATGGCAAAGAAATATGAGGCAGGCAAACAAGCACTGGAGCGATTGAGCCGTCTTTGGTGACTGAGCAAGGTTGTCTGCTGTTTGAAATAAAAGGAGCAGGGCCTTTACTAAGCAGCCATTTATCCTCTTCCTCCAGCCAGTCTCCCAAATTACTCTGGAGATAGGCTAAACTTGAAGGTATTCTGAAGTGTGTGCTTTGCCTCTAAATGTGCTTGCTTCCCATAGGAGGTCCTCACCCCCAAAAATATTATCAGCTTGTACCTGCTTATTGATTTTTATTAATATACCGTATTTTTTGCTCTATAAGACGCACCAGACCACAAGACGCACCTAGTTTTTGGAGGAGGAAAACAAGGAAAAAAATATTCTGAATCTCAGAAGCCAGAACAGCAAGAGGGGTCACTGCGCAGTGAAAGCAGTGATCCCTCTTCCTGTTCTGGCTTCTGGGATAGCTGCGCAGCCTGCATTTACTCCATAAGACGCACACACATTTCCCCTTACTTTTTAGGAGGAAAAAAGTGAGTCATATAGAGCAAAAAATATGGTATTTCTGTTCCACGCTTTACTAAAATGGCCACAGGCTGGTCTACAAAAAAAGGTAATATAAAACAAAACACACTGTAAGTAAAACCATTTTTTAAAAAACACGCCACATAAATTACATCATAATATACTTTGCAGCATCATAAAAATGACTTAACCCATTAGCCTGTAAAAGCCTATCCAAAAAGGTGAGACTTAGGGTCAGGCCAGCTGCTTTGTAGATTGGGTTCTAGGAGATGTAGTTAACCCTTCCCTTCCCAAAGCTGCCATCAGCTTGGAAGGGGGAAGAACAGTATCTATACTGGTTTCTCCCAACCAACTATCCATTGAGGTGTTAGCATATTCAGACGGGCAATTTACATTTAGGAAACGACATTGGAGGAAGCAGTTAAAGTCTTTCTTCCCAAGCAACTGTCCTCATCTCATGTGGCTTCTGACTGGCAGAACAAATCGGTGATGCCATGTACCAAGTCTAGTTTGACTCTTAGTCAGTGTGGCGCCAAATGCGAACCATGACATTCAGTGATTCGGTTCCATGTGTTTAAATTCCATTTATTTCAAGGACAGGAAGTTCCATAAACACTTAATTCAAAGAGAGCTTCACCTTGAGTGACTTGTATCCATACTGAATTAATATTCATCCCATGGAGCCCAGCAACAAATAATTGTTTAGCCATCCCAGCTTATGCTACTGGCAACACCATGGCACATGTACAAATCTGGGGAGAGGAAATAATTTCCTTGTTCGTATTTAAAACCCTTTAAAGGCTGTAACAACATGAAAAGAATCACTGAGCATATTTATGCTGTTAAATTACTGCTGGTTTACACTTAAATGGAAATATTCTTATGGCTATTTGAATAATTCATCTTTCTTGTTAGCTTTTTATGGAATGTGTTTAGCCTCAATGATTGCATTACTTAATCAGTGCTTGTAATAATTTTATGACAACCTAAATTCTGGTGGCCCCCAATTAAGACCCATCATTTTCTGTAAATTCTAAGTGCAGTGTCAGAATTTAGCATTGTTGTAGGACACCTGAAGTCTCAAGACATCACCCGATTAAGGTTCTCTAGAGGGCAAAATTGGATTTCTTCACCAGTTCTTAGATCCTTCCATACAAAATAAGCCAGTGAAATCTGTTTGCAAGTTATCAGTTTTTATTCTGTGTTTTTAGCAATGATGGGCAAGCGTGGAATTGCTTAACTGAGCAGGCAATTGCTTCGGAAATAAGAGTAACAGGCTCCACCCCTTCTTGCCCTGTATGCTTTATCCTGTGTTGTTTCTCACAAAATTAAAATGGGGATGGCACGTTTGCCCACTTGAGGACTACACTAGAATATATTTACAGCCTGATCCTAGCAAACAAACATTAAGACTGCAACTGCCCTGTATCACATTATTAACCCGTTAATATGAGTGAATACAGACGACTGTGCAAGTAACCACTTAGTAAGCTGGGCACCTGCATCGCCCTGCCTAGTGGTAAGGAGAATTTCAAGTGCAGAAATAAAAGGTTTTCCTCACCCCTTAGCAGGAAAAAAGCATCAGCAAGATAAAGCAGGAGACCAGTTTACCAAATGGCCATGTTGTGGTAAGGCATGTTGTGGTATGTCATCACTTGCCAAATAGCTGTGTACTCTTTATAGTCACTTGATGTCTGTTATTCATGCTAAAGGTTTTCCTACCATCGTGGAGCAATCAATGACATCGTAATGATATTGCACTGGCATCATTCCCGATAGATTTAGGATTAGGAAGGAGAGTCAGAAAACACCAATAGGACCCCATCATCTTGCAAAATGTAAGCCCATTTTTCATTCCAAAATGCATAGCAAGTTATTAAAGAATGGGGAGATTATTATTTTTTTATCCTCCCTACGTCAAGGCCGAGGCTGACCCCAATGCAACCAAAACGTGCTGTAGATTCTAATCCTTGTGCTCTCGTTCTTGGCATTCTCACTCATCAGGGCCAACAAAGATTGTGTTGCGGACAAGTTATGCCCCTTCCCCCAAGGGGCAGGATCTTGTCCCCTGACCTAATACTGCATCTTTGAAAAACAGGATGTGGTCAGGGACAAGCAGGTGCCTCTGTTCCTTACCTCCAACTTGGACCTGGTGTAGCTGGAAGCATACAGACTGTCTTTACCTCTTCATCTGTGAGGCAGCTGGAGCGCCAAATATTCCACAGGGACGTGCCCCTCAGTGCCCGCTACCCGTCTGCAGATTGGCGCCAAATAGGAGCAGTGGAGATGCACCAATTTAATCTTCCTCTGGCAGGCATTTTGCAGCTCCCAGCTTCCTGACAGGTACAAAAACAAGGTGGCTTTGTAGCTGGTTGACTGACTAAACCCAAAGACTGCTCACTAATGGTCCCTCGCCATCCTGGGGAAAAAGTGACAAGTGGTGTGCCACAGGCCCTGTTGTTGTTCAACGTCTTTATAACCAACTTGGATGAAGAAACTGGGGGGATGCTCATCAAATTTGTGGATGACACCAAACTAGGAGGAGTATCTAATGCTGCAGAAGATAGAACCTGGATTCAAGATTACCAAAACATATTGGAGACTGGGCCAAAACTAACAAAATGAATTTCAGTAGGGACAAGTGTAAGGTTCTGTACTGAGGCAGTAATAACCAGCAGCATAATTATAAGGTGGGGACACCTGGCTTAACAGTAGTACATGTGAAAAGGATCAAAGGGTCTTAGTAGACCACAAGCTTAGCATGAGTCAACGGTGTGATGCAGCAGTGAAAAAAGCTAATGCTATTATGGGCTGCATTAACAGAAGTAGAGTGTCCCAATCAAGGAAAGTTATAGTACCACTCTACTTTGCCTTGGTCAGATCACATGTGGAGTACTGTGTCCAGTTCTGGGTGCTGCCCTGACAAGCTGCAAAGTGTGCAGAGGAGGACAGCTAAGATGCTGGTCTGAAAACCAAGCCTTATGAGGAATGATTGAGGGAATTGGATATGTTTAGCCTGGTAAAGAGGAGACTGAGAGAAGATATGGGTAGTCAACTTCAAATATCTAAAGAGCTTGCAGATGGAGGAAGCTTGTTTTCTCCTGCTCTGGAGGCTAGGAGAAAGGCAATTCCAACTAAACATCAGGAAATACTTTCTCACAGTAAGTGTTGTTCAACAGTGGAACAGACTCCCATGAGAGGTGGTGGCCTCTCCTTCCTTGGAGGTTTTTAAGCAGAGGTTGGATGGCCATCTGTAATGTCTGATCTATTTGAGATTCCTGCATCACAGGGGCTTGGACTAGATAACCCTCAGGGTCCCTTCCAACTCTACATCAGGGATGAGAAACCTTTGGCCTTCCAAATGCTGTTGAGCTACAGCTCTCATAAGCCCTGACCTCTGGCCATGCTGAACAGAGCAGAAGGCTGTTGGAGTCCAACGAGCAGCACAGGTTCTCCATTCCTCTATAGCTTGAAGCCAAATATATTCGTTTGGCACTCAGCAAGTGTAGAACTAAAGCAGATTATAGGTGTGCGTCCATGTTTGGGCTGGGGAGGCAGTGGGGAGCATCCTTTCCCCCCTGTAGCTGCAGTGCTGAGAGGAAGCCTTGGCTCATCTCACACACCAGAGCATGGCTGATGGCAAGGGAGCTGAGCAAGATAGCTAAACCCTGCCACTCTTTAAACATAATGTTTCAGCCTCAGACCTTTTTTTAAGGCCTGCAAACAGCACTCTTCTCATGGTGAATGCACATTGGGGGAAAGCAGGGTTGTGGCAGTAGGCCTCAGTAGCAACCTAGACACCTTCACACAGCATTTTGTATGCTCCCTAGGATCATACAAGCTGTATGTGGATAGGACCTTTACAGATGGCAAAAGGGTCAGAGGGTCAACAAGAGGGTCAACAGAGCATAGGCTCTGCTTCCGGCCTATGCATATTCATT
Organism: Podarcis liolepis; assembly: GCF_965112155.1. Lineage (NCBI taxonomy): Eukaryota > Metazoa > Chordata > Lepidosauria > Squamata > Lacertidae > Podarcis > Podarcis liolepis. Next base: position 21,681,319 of record NC_139565.1, read on the forward strand.
TCAACATATGAAAACAAACTCTGCATGCTTGCACTTAGGGGCAGATCCATACCATATTGTAATGGGTTTGAGTTACTCGTGCGTAAACTGTCCCCGTTGGGGAGCTTAATTGCCTGGGTTAAACCGTCCTGACTGCACAGCCCATCTCAGCGTGGCTGCCTCAGTCGCTAGCAGAATCTGTCTGTGGGTGTTTCTTAAACCTTTTCCAGCATAAAAGCTGTTTGACTCCCAGTCGTCTCCGCCTCTCACTGCGCGGGAGTCTTCTGCGCAGGGAGGGCGTGGGCAGTGGAGGACCAGTGCTCTCCTCACTGATGTCTAGGGAAGAATCCCAGAGCTCTGCCTCCGCTTCCCCCATCTGGCCTCCTGGATCCCTGGTGTTACGCCAATTTCCTTCCCCCTCTACCAAGCTGCGTCTCCCCCTGGTGCTGGTACCTTCTCCTTCAGAATCGGGGAGCCTCTCCTTCTCCTTTCGCTCTGATGTCAGTTCCCTGACACATATGTTAAATGTACATCCAACACACATGCATGCAACTTCCCCCAAAGAATCCTGGGAACTGCAGTTTGTTTTGGGTACTATACATAGCGTTTCTGTGAGTAGGAAACTGCAGCTTCCAGGATTTTGTGGGGTAAACTAAGGTTAAGGAGGTCAGGACTACCAACGCAATTCTTCTATGCCTGTTGATCCTGTCTCCTGTCCATAGGTTGCGGTCATGGCTTACCACCACAGTATCACCCCCTCCTAGATGTTCAGTGTACACACATTCATACTGTGAACAGTGTCAAATGCTACTCTTTAGCTCTTTAGTCTACTACACATATTAATCTCCTACTTAGACCTCTGTAGTCCAGGATACTTTAGTGCCAGGTTATAGAATGGGCTCCCAATATTTTATTGCCCATTTTGGTTCACTTTCTCTTTGGACCCATTCCAAGAGCTTCAAATGTGTGGGGGGTGGGGATGCCTAAGATAAAATAGCTTATACATGTCATTAGCTAATCCAGTAGCACAATACCAACAAAAGCCTTGGCAAATTTTGTTCCTCTCGCCCCTTTCCAACTCATATATACCATCCAATCAGGCTTTGTTCCAGTGATGGCCATGGTTCAAAGTATTTGCCAAACACAAACATCTCATTAAGCAAGCCAACAGCAGTGTTATTGACGGACACTAGATGCAGGAAAGGCATTTGAGCAATCTGCTAGCAAAACGCTGGAAATTTAATTTCTGGCTTCGTCTTCTAGCTGCTACTCTATTGTTGTTCTAGGCCTATAGACTCTGTCAGCATGGCACAAAGCAATTGTATCTTTCGCCACTAACCTTTTAAAGGTCTCCCGAGATTTAAGGGATCACAACACAGATTAAACGTACACAGAACAGCACACTCCTACCAAGACAACATCCAGGGTTTTTCTCCATAAAACATTCATGCCCTTTCAGAGCCATAGTGCAAAATTTGCAGAGGCTTTTCCAAGGGCGTTTTCCTGTGTTTGCTTCAATATGGGCATCGGAAGAGATGCCTTAGGCACAGTCTCAGCAAGACTCAAGATTGATTTTTCATGTTAGTAGTCCTCTTTGAGTTGTATACTCCTGGATACAGCTTTCACCCTGATTCATAAAAAACCCTCCCGTGCTTAATCTTAAAATTATTATTATTATTATTATTATTATTATTATTATTATTATTATTTATTATTAATACCCTGCCCATCTGGCTGAGTTTCCCCAGCCACTCTGGGCGGCTCCCAATCAAGTGTTAAAAACAATACAGCATTACATATTAAAAACGTCCCTGAACAGGGCTGCCTTAAGATGTCTTCTGAATGTCAGATAGTTGTTTATCTCTTTGAAATCTAATGAGAGGGTGTTCCACAGGGCGGGCCACTACCGAGAAGGCCCTCTGCCTGGTTCCTTGTAGCCTCACTTCTCGCAATGAGGGAACCGCCAGAAGGGCCTTGGTGCTGGATCTTAGTGTCCGGGCTGAACGATGGGGGTGGAGATGCTCCTTCAGGTATACAGGGCCAAGGCCGTTTAGGGCTTTAAAGGTCAGCACCAACACTTTGAATCGTGCTCGGAAACGTACTGGGAGCCAATGTAGGTCTTTCAGAACTGGTGTTATGTGGTCCCGGCGGCCACTCCCAGTCACCAGTCTAGCTGCCGCATTCTGGATTAATTGCAAATTAATTAAATTTGCAATTAATTAAAACTAAATACTTTATGTGGATTCTTTGAAACAATGGCCCCACCTTTTTTCCAACTTGTCATTGCATTAGTCCGTTATTAACTAGTGAAAATGACTTCATAGGATTTCCAGAATTAAAGAACTCTAGTCAACTTCCTTGCCCCAAGGCAACTTACGCTGTTGGTGGGGGTGGGGCGGGTGTCAATAGGCAGGGCCCCAGATATCCCGCCTTTCATGTCAGCACAATAGTGGTGGTTTAAGGCAGTGTTTCCCAACCTTTTTTGGGCAAAGGCACACTTGTTTCATGAAAAAAATCTCGAGGCACACCACCATTACAGCCCCGTGACGTCAGCGCGCAGCGTCACGCCGGGAGGGACGCACGAAAGTGTAAGTTTCAATTTTTTCCCCTCCCCCTTGCCTTCCTTCTGTGCCAACCGCCAAAAAGCCAAGAAAAAAGCCAAGACTTTAGGGCAGCAGGTCGACACGGAAGAAGCTCCTACCTAAGGACAGGTGTGACGGCCGTGTCCTCTTCTGCCACACTTGGCAGCCCTGCCTCACGGTCGTGACTCCCTGATTTCTCCCTGCAGGTCGAGCGGCACAGGCAGCCCAATGTGTCCAGCCCAGACACAAGCCCCGCTTCCCCACTCTAGATCCTGAATGCGACCAAGTGCTCTGGACTCCCGAGCAGGGTGGGAAAGAGGACTCGCATCTGGTAGCCTCCGGGCTCCTCGCCTGCTCGAGGGATGGCATTGCAGGCAAGCTGCCGGCCGTCGCCATCGCCGCCCCCTCATGCGAGTGGACCTGCCCGGAGTGGTGGGCCGGGGGAGGCTCGCTCTCTGTGGGGATGTGGCCCGCATGCGCGGCCCCGCTTCCTCCTGCCCAGGGCTGAGCTCCTTACCCGCGATCTCGGTCTCGCGCACGCGGATCCCACTTATTCCGAAGTTCGCGCCACTAGCCGGGGCTCTCACACCGTGCCAGGGCGAGGCGGCGCGGCCCACTGACGTCATCGCGGCTCGCCGCCGCCCTCGACTTCCCTGTTCCCTCCCCTCCCTCGGGTCGCCGTGGTTACCGAGGACTGCAAGCTGCTCGGGCGAGCGTGGGGCATTAAGTGGGAGAAGGAAAATTAAAATTAAAACTCGCCTGAAGGCCGCCTCTCCGGATATGAAGCTATCTTTCGAATTTTTTAATTTTTCCCGCGGCACACCAGACAACGTCTCGCGGCACACTAGTGTGCCGCGGAACAGTGGTTGGGAAACACTGGTTTAAGGGACTTGTTGCATTAAGACAGACAATATGTAAATGCAGAGTTTGTTGCCAGTTTAGAGGGCTCAAAATATATGCTGGGTGACACTGAGAGTTCAAAGTTTCACAAAATGCTGTTTCTTCGTTGCTATTTAAAAACTGATTAGCCATATTCCCATTCTTAATTTTGTAGCGATTGTGAGTGGGAATCAACCCACACACACAAGAGAGGTACATATGAGTCTCCTCATATGAATCTAAGCATGCAGAAGTCCTGCTGTGTTCGCTGGGACTTACCTTTAGATCTGCATGCATCTGGTTGAAATCCAAGGGTGTCAGTGGAAGCTTAGGGTGTATACTTCAGCAATAGTGTGGGGGCTGCACCTGTTATTGAAAATTTAAATTCCTCAGGTTAACCTTAACATAGCTAATCATATACTTCATTATTTATTATTATTACCACATTGTACTTCCAACACATATTAAAATACTTTTTAAAAAAATAATAGTTATATATTTACTCAGAAGCAAGCTCCACTGAGTTCAAGAGGGGCTTACTCCCAGGTAAATGGGTTCAGGATTTGCATCCAGTTTGACAATGAACTGAAGTGAAACAGGAGCAAATTAGTTAACCCACGGGGCTCTTTGATCCCATTAATAAGTTGTATATTTACAAGGCTTATATCTCAGGATAAATGCTTAGGCCAAGAAGATGTGCAATGCAAGAGCAGGTAACACTGCTGATTCTGTAACGCACGTGCATTGTACTTCCAGATTAAATTTTGGGGGGTTCACTGAAATTATTCAAGGTCATGGAGTTGTTTTAAGAGAAGGGATGCATAATGCCCTTACATTCCTGCCCCATCCACTACCCCCCACCCAGCAAAATCTGTTCCCTGGATTTACTTCAGGCTTCAGATTCTATCTTGGAGATAAATTCATCCAACAAGAGAGCATGTCTTTTATTATAATATTGCCTCAGAGAAGCAAGTTAACCTCCCGGCAACCCTGTTCGCTATCTGTCTCCAAATACACAATAAATACTCTCAGTGGCACGTTCTGCGTATTTGATTTTCCACCACTAGACTGCATCAATCTCTCATCATTAACTCCTATAAATCACACTTTTTGAAACGGAGGGGACTAATTCCAAGAGCCAAGGTCTGCCTTTCAGTGGGTTTTTTGACAGCTTATTAGCACTTTCCCAAGAATCTCAGAGGATGTTCTTCATGGGGCAAATGCCTATTAATTAGCTACCTGAGATATTTAATCCAAGGGTTGGGTAATTAGTTCAACCTGTTCGCATTTTGCTTGGCTTAGTGTAATATAGGAGGGACAATAAATATATTTTAAATACGTTTATTAATTGCACTCTCCCTGCCCTTACACAACTATGAGTGCCGTGTGGATTCCGAGTCCACAGTGTCATCTCATAAGCAGGGGACAGAGGCAGGCATGAACTGACACTGTCATGTTAAACCAGGGTGATTTGTATCATCCGCTGAACTTTGGTTCCCTGTTCATGATAAAACACCGGACATTTGGTTCACACCTTCCTTCCATCCAATTTCATGCTGGGCCATGCACTACGGGGAACTGTACACACTAAAAACACACCCAAAGCACGTTCTTCTCCTTAAAGAATTCTGGGCCCTGTAGTTCACTCACCATGTTACAATTCCCAGCTATCCTTCACAAACTACAGGGCCCAGAATTCTTGTGAGGGAAAGAATGTGTTTTGAGTTTGCTTTTTAAAGGTACACAGTGTGTGTACAGCCACTTATCCGTTCACAGCAGTTCCCTATTCAATTTTTAAAAGGCTGTTGGGATTAAATAAGTGTCAGGCACTCTTACGTTAAACCAAAAGAGAGAAACAGAAACACTTGCTATTTCTTGGTTTTAACTTCCATTGCACATAACAAGACTCAAATCTGTTTTAAATTCACACATTTAGGAAGTCCCAGCCTAGCGGGGGACGGCAGGGAGACTTGGAAGTGATATTCAAGTTTCCTGACATGAAATGATCTTAGGAACACATGGTGCTGAAGGCAGCACTGAGTTTCAGAAATGATATGATAGCAATTACAGCTCCACTATAGGGATGAATGACGCCAGACAATAACATTTGGGGTGATACTCAACATTAGCCATACTCGATGAGTAGGCCTGATGGAATGAAGTCCACTGACAATCAGTGGGGCTACTCGTGAGTATGACTGGATATCACCCATAATTCCAAAGGCGTTCACCACAAAAAAGGAGTAACTGCTGAAACAGCAAAGCTAACAGTTAATAATAATAATAATAATAATAATTTTATTTATATCCTGCCCTTCCCATCCAGAACCAGGCTCAGGGTGGCTAACAGCAATATATATATAATACATTAAGACATAAAATTCAGCAATCGACTGAAATACAGCTTATAATCTGATTAAAGTCAAAATAAGATCAGATGGCTACCTGCAAATAAAATAAGAGAACTTAATGATGACTGTTTTATGGAAAAATGGAAGCTTTCTTTGGACTATTTAAAGAAATATAATATGATGAATTTGCAAACAGGATTTGAACTATGAGCAACAGAAATAGAGAGTATCATATTAGGGTTATGGTATAAAATAGAGAAGATAGGGTACAGCAAATAGATAGAATGAAAAAACACCGTGGAAAATGGGACGGGCAGCTCATAAAAGAAAAAAATAATTATGTATTGGAATTATATGTGAAATTTGTGGAAATTTAATAAAATAAATTAATATCTATCTCTATCTATCTATCTATAAATAGGAGTAGTGGAAATTAAATGTTGCCCATGTGCAAAAGAGGCTTAAATTTTGCAAATTCTGGAAACGGTGGAAGTGGATGTGGGCGACTTCCCACCCAACCACAGTGGGTACAATTTCAATAGGAGAATCTCAAAATAGCCGCCACGCTTGCTGCGTTTACAACTCATGGCTTGCCTCCTTACCGCAGCACATTTAGTCATTGAAACTTTATATCCCAATTAGCAGTTTCCTCTTCATCCCTTCCAATGATCACATCATATTTCTTTTGCCGAGCCTTGCTCCCATTTCCATCTATGCCAACATTTGTGTGTGTGTGTGTGTGTGTGTGTCTGGGGGGGGGGAGAGAGAGACGGCGTTATTGCATTGCCATCTGGTCCACATTATATTAGAAAACAAGAAGACGATGACAGATTCCCGCTGAGGAAACCACACTGCGCTCTCGGTTTCCCATTCACTGCGGCCACTGGGTTGCTGCAGCTCTGAAGACTATTAAAAAGTTCGCTTTTAAAGTAAATGGTGTGGGGTTTTGACAACAGGCGCCTTTTGGCAAGATGTTTTGCTGGCAGGTTTTGCGCTTTGTGCTAAAGGTGATCAAAAACATCCTGCCAGGATGGAACATGGAGGAGCAACATCCAGTGGCCATCATGGTCCTGAAATTCAAATTCAGTTGTGTCCCTAATTTCCATAGAATAGCCTTCCCCAAGGTGGTGCCCTCCAAATGTTTTGGTGCACAGTTGCTATCTGGGGGAAACCAGATTGGTGAAGCCTCCCTTAGATGAACCCTGTTTTCTGCCTCTGAAGAATCACCCTTCTTGCTTTGACATTTTTGAAGACACAGATGACCTGCAACCCAAATGCTGCAGAGTTCTCACCTAAGCAAGAGTGGGTCATTTCTGGGCAGGTCATCCCACAAATCTAAACCATTTTACAGAAAGCTATAAGTCAGGAGTGGACAGAAGGAATGGGAGAATTTTGGGTAGATCTCTGGGTGATTAGCAGTAGATTGGCAACAGTTTCTAACTCCTGTTTAACAAGAGGAACAACAAAAGTTAGGACACCACTTGAAGGCTCCAAAATGACCTCAATCAGGTTCCTGAAGAGAAGAAAGCTTGGTGCAATCAGGAGTGAACTTTGGTGTTCAGTTCTTGTTCTGAAAACAGATCACTAGATTCGGGATGTGTTCACAGGTACACTGTTCTTTCAGGCTAACTGTGACTCTGCTTGCAATGCACGCTAAGCCAAGCCTTGGCTTATAGTAGGAGCATCCAAGCTACAGGAGAAGAGCTCTCAGACCCGCTGGTTGCTCCCTGCATCCTTTCTGCTGTTGTACCATGCTGAGCTAAATCAAGGTTTGGATTAGCATGTCATCCAGCCTTGTTAAGCTCTCTCCTCCCTAACTACAAGCTAAAACCAAGAACAAACCTCGGTTACAGCTTTAGGTTACTGAAGAGAGAGCTTAACCATGAATCCAGTTGGGACGACACACTAAGCCAAACTTGAGCATGTCGCTGCAGCAAAAAGGACCAGGGAGGAGGTCTCAGGCTGTATTTTGCTCTGGGCTCCAGGTAGTAGATGTTAGGGTTCTATTATAAAGCAGAGAAGATCTGACAAGCCTGAAGTCTGCCCACTGTAGGCTGTAAGAAGCTCAAATAACACTTAGTATTCTGTGGCTACACAGCATGCTCAATTCTCATTGGGATGCTTTATATAGAGCTTTTAGCTCTATACATTTTGCATTCTTGTTTTTTTAAGGTCTGTTGTACTTCAGCAAACCTCAAGGTTTTCCCTGGAGTGCTAAGACATACATGCACCGTTCAAACCATGCTCAGGGCAGCTTAAAACATGAAATGAATTACATAATTACAAGCATAACAAAAGTAGTCATAAGCAATAAATAAAACACCAAGAAGTACGCAGCCAAATGGAACAATTTCCATACAGATCATAAGAATATCTAAAATACAGTTGCAAAAAAATTACCGTATTTTTTGCTCTATAAAACTCACTTTTTCCCTCCTAAAAAGTAAGGGGAAATGTGTGTGCATCTTATGGAGCGAATGCAGGCTGTGCAGCTATCCCAGAAGCCAGAACAGCAAGAGGGATCACTGCTTTCACTGCACAGTGACCCCTCTTGCTGTTCTGGCTTCTGAGATTCAGAATATTTTTTTTCTTGTTTTCCTCCTCCAAAAACTAGGTGCATCTTGTGGTCTGGTGCGTCCTATAGAGCGAAAAATACGATAATAGCAATAATAGGAATCACAGCCCTCCTATAAGAAACCCTAAACAACACCCCAGCTCAAGAGTTTGTTTAACAGGCTCAGCTTTTGTAGCTGGAGTCAGTCAGGGCCTTGTCAGACCTGGTGGGAAAAGGCCTGCAAGGCAGGGAGAAGGTCTTCCAGGACTCACAGCCAAGATGTTGGTCTCATTTTGGCTCCCATTTATTTCAGCACCCCTCAGCTTAGTTTGCTGTTAAGAAGGAGTGGCATTGGAAATGCCTCTCCTAAACTTCTGAAAGTGAGCACACATGTGGCCCAAAGCAGTGGTGGAAGGGGAGGTGTGTCTTCATATAGAAAACATCAGTGGGTGGTTTTTGAGTTGCTGCTATCCCAGGTATGGCCAGATCCACTGTGAGATTTAACAATCCAATAAACATTCTTAACTTGTAAAAGAAGGGAAGTGTTATGATCAGTTTACAGCCGCACACACACCCTGCTTCAACGTGCCTACATCACATAGGCTGTGGAGGAGGAAACTGATACAGCATATGGCAGGAATATGTAAAGTCTTCAGCATTATGTCATGGCCAGAAGGGGAGGCATCCCTGATGTGAGATGGTTATAAGACTACAAGGACGTCCCTATCTTCATCTGTGAAATGTTAAAGGGAGGCAGTAATGCCACAAAGACAGCCCTGTTTTTTTTCTGTGCACCAACGAATGAACCGTAGCAAAGAATTTGACTCGGGGTCCAGACTTGCTTATCCCATCTAACCTACTCCAGAATCTATTTTTAGAGAGCGCAGACACTAAGGCTTCCTTTGGTGTTTTGCCATCTCGAGCTGTGATTACAGACAAGACAAAATCAGGCTTGTAACATGTTGAGACTATTTTGGTCTCCCAGACTGCATGTGATAAAAAAAAAAAAGGCGGGGGGAGGAAGACAGCCTTTTTGTAAAGAACCACAATCATTGGAGCCTCTTTTCTACAGATGCATGCTAATGGCTTCACTGTGGGAAGAGTCGCATGCTTTGCAGTGCATTTGATGGCATTTTCCGAGCAAAAATAGCCAGAGAAATTATACTAAGTTTAGCCACGGACAGAGCTGCCTAGTTGGGTGTCGTCCTTTATTGTTCGGCACCAGTTTATTCCCATGGGATTGATAGCACTCGCTACTTAGAACCAACCTGTGCAGGCTTTTAGGGTTGTCGATCGGCTACACATACCACAGAAATCAACTCTGGAATTGTGCACAATTTGCAACAGAGCACAGTAAGTCCATAGGCAGAGGACGTTTCATCCCCTCGCTGCAGTTGAGGGGGAAGGGGGCAGATCTGGGGGGCTTTGTCGTGGGGGCAGGGGTGCCATTGAGCAGCAAAATGTCTTGGGCCAGCCCTGGCACTGGGTCGCCACTTAATACACTGCTTCAAAGGCTCCAAACACCCAGCTTGGGAACTTCAGAAACCAACTTCAGAAAACAGCCTTGTCAGGTGTAAGTGGGGTGTGTGTATAGCTTGAACATAATGGCCTGGGGTACAAATGGGGAAGGCCAGGAGGCCAAGATCAACCTGCAAGAAGTTCTCCACCCCAGGCATATACATGAAAGAGGAGAAAGAGGAATAGAATTTTTTCTGTAACCTTTTTTACATGCAGAGAAGTTTTGACATGAAAGCCCCATGAAACTAGCTCTCCCCCAGGTCTATTATGCAGTGGGAAATGGCCGTGAGACAACTGAGGGCGTTAACATTTGCTTTCCAAGGGAGAAATTCTCCTTGCTGCTCATTCCTTATATGAAATTATTAATTGCTCGTCACAATGCAATCATTTCCATGCAAAACTAATTTCACAACTGGATTTTATAATTTCAGAAAGCATTTGAGTTCCTGCTATGAATGCAAATATACCATAAATGCATACACACTGTTATTTAAAAAAGGACAGCAAATCTATCACAGCTGAGCAATAATTCTAGAGGACTGCTTATCAATGCTTTCCATGAGGCTCAATTTCTGCTGCCGTATTCTTTGGAGATAGTTTGCATGCAAACGACGTTAAAATACGATTGCAATTTATTCTACAAATGATCTGTATCTTCCATAAAGCCTTGTCATGCAGTAAAACCAGTCCCATTCGATCTCTGCTGCAATAATGGTACTTTTACATTTAACTATAATAACTTGGTATTGGGTTCAGATGGTCTCCAAAATTTGATAGGGATTCACCACTTTTAAAAGCAAGATTTCAGTATTTGGCTGGGATCTGACTTTTAGACCATAGATGAATACAAGGGGGAGGGAAACAGGTCTGGTTCCTCATTACATAAACCTGGTTCATCATCTATTCATCTTCAGAAAGCTCTGAAACAGTGTGACAAGAGATCAAATGTGAGTCTCACCATAACAGAGATAACCTCCTGTGTGAGTACTGCATGTGAACACATCATCACTTAACAGCCCAGTTTGCACCATCCGCCCTATTTTTCAGCGGGAGAGAAATTGCATGTATCACATCTCTATATACATGTGCACTCAGAGGACCCAGACTGCAGGCTAGCTAAGGCTGAGAAAGAGGAACTTGTCTACTCCTTGGCCCCGCAATTTTGGCAGCATCCCCAGTTAAATGTATAAAGCAGGGAATAATGTTTTTGCATTGGAGGAGACCGTACAGGAATAGTCCTTCACCTGTGTAGCATGACCTTGGTCCAGAAAGAGCTTCAAGGTTTTTTCCCCTACATTTTACTTGTTTCCCCCTTCATTTCCCCTTGCAAGTGTTGTTGTGTATGTGTGAGCAGGTCTAAAGGCTTTGGTGCACAGCAAGCTATACAACTGGGGGGAAAATATTTATTTCTGCATTTTCTCCCTTAATATTCTGTATGGTAGTTGGTGGGTACATTCAAATCATTTTTATTTATTTTTTGTATGCTTAAAAGGATTAACTGTGCTAAAAATGCCAGCTGCTGCAGGGAGATTTCCTAGGAGCTGCAATATACCATAAAATGGCAAGGTTTTTGCAGAAGCAGGAAGGAAGATCTCTGGAAATAAAGATTGGCATGACTCTCTGCAAAGAGAGATACACATTGAGGATGTTTCATTTGCTTTTCAAATTTTGACTGGAAAATACCACTTGGAATGGGAATGAGGGTTGAGTTTTCTCGGTCTTCCTTAAGAGACCAGACCAAAACGTACGTGAGTGCTCAACTAGATGTGATGCAGACAACCAACCCATAATAGGGGTTCCCCCCTCAAGAGCCAAAGAACGATGTAACTCATTTGGGGCTTCTGCTCCAAACTCCATGTGCCGTATGGCAAACCACTTTTGACCTATCTCAAAAATAGCCTCAGTTGGTCTTTGGGTTGTGACCAGTTACTGCAGGAGCACTCAATATTGGGACCATCCCGAGTCACTCATCGCCACATCTTTAAGAGTTGTTTTTAAAATGCAGGAGTTGTGTCTACAGCAGGGTTTCTCAAACTTGGGTCTCCAGCTGTTTTTGGACTACATTTCCCATCATCCCTGACCACTGGCCGTGCTATCTAGGGATGATGGGAGTTGTAGTCCAACAACAGCTGGAGACCCAAGTTAGGGAAACCCTGATCTAGAGAATGTCTTTAAATGGATTAACACTGACCATAACCATTTCTCCCCCTGTGCTTCTCTGCTTACCTCTTTATGATATTTGTTGCAGGAGTGATTCGGGAGAGTTATCTCAAAGGGCACGACCAACTGGTGCCGGTCACCCTCCTGGCCATTGCAGTCATTCTTGCCTTTGTCATGGGGGCTGTCTTCTCGGGGATCATAGTGTACTGCATCTGCGACCATCGGCGCAGAGACATGACCATCGTGCAGAGGAAGGAGAAGGAGCTGACCCAATCCCGCAGGGGCTCCATGAGCAGCGTCACCAAGCTCAGTGGCCTCTTTGGGGACACTCAGTCCAAAGAGCCAAAGCCGGAAGCCATCCTCACCCCGCTGATGCACAACGGCAAGCTTGCTACGCCGGGCAGCACCGCCAAGATGCTCATCAAAGCCGACCAGCATCACTTGGACTTGGCCGCTCTGCCAACTCCAGAGTCGACCCCGACGCTGCAGCAGAAGAGGAAGCCCAGCCGCGGCAGCAGAGACTGGGAGAGGAACCAGAACCTCATCAACGCCTGCACAAAAGACATCCCCCCTATGGCATCCCCCGTGATCCCCACGGACCTCCCTCTCAGGGCTTCTCCCAGCCACATCCCCAGCGTCGTCGTCCTGCCCATTTCTCAGCAAGGCTACCAGCACGAGTACGTCGACCAGCCCAAAATGAGCGACATGGCGCAGATGGCGATGGAGGACCAAAACGCCACCCTCGAGTACAAAACCATCAAGGAGCATCTCAGCGGCAAAAGCCCCAACCACGGGGTGAACCTGGTGGAGAACCTGGATAGCATGCCGCCCAAAGTACCCCAGAGGGAGGCCTCCCTGGGGCCTCCGGGGGCCTCCCTCGCCCAGGGCGGCCTGGGCAAACGACTGGAAATGCATTCTTCCGCTTATAACGTGGACTACAAGAGAAACTACGCCACGAACTCGCTTACGAGAAATCACCAGGCCTCCACCCTCAAAAGGAATAACACTAATTCTTCTAATTCTTCCCACCTCTCGAGAAATCAGAGCTTTGGCAGGGGGGACAACCCCCCTCCTGCCCCACAAAGGGTGGACTCTATACAGGTCCACGCCGCTCAGGGTCAGACCGTGACTGTATCTAGGCAGCCCAGCCTCACGACATACAACTCGCTGACAAGATCAGGGTTGAAACGCACACCGTCGTTAAAACCAGACGTACCCCCGAAGCCCTCCTTCTCCCCTCTTTCCACGTCCATGAAGCCTAACGATGCATGTACATAATCACCGTGGGGTGGGGGGGAACAGCAGGTGACCAGAGTACGCCATTACAAAGGCAGTGTTTAGCAACGGCAATGCTCTTTTTCAACTGACCAGGAAGCCGCCTGAGCCTGTGGATGCATTGCTCTCTGGGGAAAGTGGAATATTTTTTATTTTTTAAGGGAGGGGGGGGTAAACAATCGGGTCATGCAATACATGGTTTGCAACTGTAGGACCCACCCCCACGATGCAACAGCTCTTTTACTCAAAAGACTAACCACAAAACATTGAGCCAAAAGCACACACGAGAATGATGACTGTGATAACTTCACTCGGAAACTGCACAAAGCGCAATTCCGGATCTGGGAACTTGAGTGCTTTGAAAGCCAAGACGGAAACGGGGAAAACGACAACCCCAAACAAAAGGAAAACGGAAAGGAAGGAAGGAATTCATTGATTAAGCTAACTCTTAACTGAACTGTGGCAGACATTTACTCTGTGCAGGTACTGTGAAATGCTCATCAGTGTTACAGCCATTTGGTTATAGCCGATTGCCATGTTGGGCAACCACTCTGTCCTAGGTTTCCACCCCTCTTCTCTTTTAATGAATAACATGTGACTGTTAACGCAAGTAACTCCTATTATTTATTGTTCATCCTTTTGTCTTTTTTTATTATTCCTAAGGAAATTACTTCTGCATATCATCATATGAGCAGCTCTCTCCAGAAGGAAAAAAAAGCAAAATACGTTGAAAATTATGCCTATTTAACGTGAAACCCATTAACTGGAGTAATTAAAACTCTTTTTATTTTTCCAATAAATTCACTGAGTTAAATAAGTTGAAGGTGGAATTTTGAACTTTTGTGTTTGGACTCTCTGATCTCTTTCTGGAAAACAAAAAAAGGGGAGTATTTATTTAAATGTCAGATAAGCTTGCCTTCCAGCCTCCGTGCCGGGCAGTAGTCAAAGAGAAACCACCCCGTTCCACAACAAGGTTCCTATCTTCCTACAGTAACTTCCTGCCGCAGCGTTGAAAGCTGCCCACCTTGGCCCCTCTGCTGTGAACATGGTTTTGTCAATAGCTCATCATTTCTGTGAAGGCACCAGCTTTGTTTTCTGCCATCCCATTTCACCCTTGCATGTGAAATGGCAGACAAAAATCCACAAACGCCATGGACTCATCCATATGCTGGCTTCTGCCGTGCATAGCTCACGGTCTTAACCGCACAAGGGCAGGGAGGGGAGAGCGTTGTATGTTGGTGGAAAACACATCTGTGAATACCCTACTTTCTTCCACATGTAAATTTGTGCCTTACACCCTTCAGTTGTGTATCTTTGTGAGCTGTCGTGTGTGCCCCCTTTCCCTTTAGAATAAATCAGATATTTATTTATCTCCATCCTCAATTACTCCCCTGGAGAACATGCACGTTTCAAGGAAGAATATTGAGGTTACGGTAACAGCGACACTCCAGCTCATCAGAAGGCGAGGCAGTAACAAGGCACATCGCTTCAGTGTGACTTTTCTAGTTTTGGTTCTCAGACCACCCCTTGGGCAATGCTGGCAGTATCATCTCCGTACTGCGGGCAGCCTTTTCCTTCTACCCAAATCTTTTCATATCCCTTCTGCATAGTGATGTAGTCTTACTCACAAACCAGCAAAGAAGTCATTAGAGGACTGTCATCAAAAGTCTGATGTGTCAACTGAAGGCAAGCACGAGGTGCTGTCTGGCAAAGCAAAACAAAAACAGGCACACTCTCACAGCGTTTATGTACAGCACATAAAATGAAATGGAAATTAATATAAGCAGGCTGGCTCCTGCTGGTTCCCAATAACAGCTACAGTAATGCAAACCCAAAAGGATGCTGCATAAGCCCTTTTTTATTTTAAAAAAAGTGGAGGGGCTCCTACTTTGATTTAATTTGCTCCCATTTGTGGGGTTTGAAACGTGGGTGCACAGTGTGTGTGTGTGTGTGTGGTCTCACAATTTCTGGGTGGTTCATGCACAAGCATGTATTTTGTTTTTTAATAACTGTCAACATACTGTAGCAAAAAGGTGTGTGTGTTTTATATTGCCTGGATCGAATGTTTGAGAGGGAGGAGATAGTTATTTTGGTTTGGTTTTTTTCTTTTGCTTGGGGACGGACTTTTGTTTTTTTAAAAAAGAGAAGGGTTTTTATACTTCACTTGGATTTATTTTGCTGGATTTGGGAAGGAGGGGGCGTTTTGATTTTTAATGATAAAGAAAGGAAAACTTCTCAAGTTGGTTAGCACACAGGAGGTCGTTTAGAGAGCCTGGATGATCGAAACCAAAGTGTGTATACCAATGGTGCTTGCATATTCCCTGCTTTCAACTCTGCCTCTCTAACTAAACTGGTTCGTCCGCCATTCGTGAACTATGCTTACTGAAGTCAAAGCTGTGTTTCTTGTTGGGGTTTTCCGTTTGGCTTTGTTTCTTCATTTCTTCCTAAGCTGCAGGTGGCAGGGGACTCATCCGCAAAGAAAAGGAGCAATGCACTCTTTTCCTCCCCAAGCTCAACCCTCTGGCGTTGCGAAGGGCACAGTGGCCCCCTCCCTGCCTCTTAACAAAGCATTCTGTCATGATGTAGAAATGAATAATCACTGCAGCTTTGTACAGAGATCTCTGCCTTTGTAATATACACCCTGACAAAGACTGGGTTAACCTTGAGGTGCCCATTTTGTACTTGAGTGTGGTGTTTTTTTTCCTGTTCAGATCCTTCCCTTGCTCCCCCCACCTGACACCTCTCCCCACCCCCATTTTGCGTGAAGAGGTTCTTAGACCTAAGTGTGCCTTTGCTTTCCACTCTTGCTATACACTGGTTAGACGCAACCAATTCGGACTCTCATTTGTTGTAAAGTTGTAAAATATTGTGATGTCACCAAACTTCCCTTCATCTCCACATTCCCTTAACATCCGATTCACGGTTAAATGTATGTTGTTTTAAAAAAAAGGAAAGCAAAAAAATAAATAAAAATTAAGATTTTAAAAATAGAAAAAGGGGAAAATGGCAAGGTAAGGGCGGGGGGGAAGTCTCTTGATGACATAAAGTAATAAAACCAGACTGTTCTACCTTCTATTTTGTCTCCTGGTTCTTCTTTCTTGATTAGTGCTAAATAATACAAAAATAGAAGAACAAACTGTTGTTGTTGTTGTTGTTGTTGTTGTTGTTGTTGTTGTTGTTGTTTAAGTGGATACCAACAGAATATAATTGGTGGCTCTCTGGGTTGCAGGAGAGCAGCTTGCAGCATAATACTTGGGTTTTCTACACTAGACAAAAAGTGGCTAGAACTAGATGCCAAGGTCGCACCACACACCTGCAGCTCCACAAGTCACAACCTCACACTAGTGTTAGGCAGCTGTACAAAATGCGAAGACTGCACTGATTAGATAGGCAGCATGGCAAGACCACGGTGGGCCAGCCAGGGGTGGAGGAAGGGGTGTGTGGTGGGGGTGGGCCACCCTGGATGTCACCACTGGGGGGGGGGCGACAAAAAGCTGGGTGACACTCACTGCGGGGCCTGTCCTGGGAGAGACACAGTGGCTTGGGCACGTACAGGCTCTGCGCTGCCCAAACGATCCGCCCGCTGCCTCGCCCTCAGCTGTAGGGCGGCTGAGTCACGGGAGGCAGGCAGACTCTGGGGGCCCCGCGGTGCGCGCTACCCCTGGGCGTGCCACCCTAGCTTCCTCCATCACTGGGGCCGGCAGTGGCATTAAGCAAAACCCTGCCTCTGTTGACATGAAATGGGATCACCATTTCCACCCTTCAGACCCAATGCACAGGAAACGCACTGAGACACACAGACTGGGCAACCACAGAACCGTGGGATTGTAGAGTTGGAAGGGACCCCGAGGGTCATCTAGTCCACACGCCCCCTTGCAGTGCAGGAATCTCAGCTAAAGCATCCTTGACAAGCGGCCACTGATAGAATTCGGAAGCACACAGCTGCCACCCCTGGCCAACCAGGGACCACATGTTCATGGGTCGCACTAAAAAATGGGCAGAGAAGAGGCACCTAAACAAAGCATTTAGGCTACCAAATTACTTGTACCATTGCAAATGCCCTAGTGCAGTGTGGTCACCTTCTGCAAACATCCATAGGGCCAGTTGCCATTGTGGTGCATCCATGTTCTGGGAGGCTCTTCCAAACCCACAGATGCACCAACCGGCCTTGGAAGACGCAACTGGGAAAGTTTTGCAGGCTAGTAACTTTTGCAGACTTATTCGCAAGACTGATAAAAAAATAAATAAAAGCCATTGTGGTGGTGGTGAATGGAGGTTGTTTTACAAAATAAGGGACTCAACATTTTCCATAGGAACAGTAACAATGCATCAAAACTTACCCAATTAGACCAATCCTTAAATTTGTATGCAAAAAGGTTCCCAAACCCTGCTACTAATCAGATATGGGGACATGCTATCCGTGAATAAACAAAATTGCTAACTTCTTATCCATTCCAGAAATGTGAACCACTTTTTAAATACCACATGAAGAACAGTGCTCTTATGATTTCATTTTGATGGCCTGATCCAAAGACCCAGAGAAGTACTAATGTACACACACACAGCAGGGGGGGAGTGTATGGAAGAACCCAGATTTCTAGATAAATCTGTAGAAGGAATGAGAAACCTCTGGCCCTCCAGATGTTATTGGACTATAATCCCCATCCTTTCTGACCATGGGTCATGCTGGTTGGGTCTGATGGGAGATGCAGAGTCCAACAACATGTAACAGACCACAGGTTCCCTAGCCTGGTAACTGCATCAACATTCTCTCCTGATAAAAAGTACACAACTGTTTTCTGGACTTGCTGTCGCTTTCCATTTTCAATGGCAGCTCTGCACAGAGCACAACTGTTCAAAACTCTCCCACCCCGCAAAGCAGGTTCCCTTACTGAAATTGCATTCTGCATGAGCTCAATTGGCCAAAGGTTACATTTGGGGGAGGGGAGACCAAAAGTGGCATTCAGTTCTGAAAGACCTACTTGGTTCATGGTTTTATTCTTTGCCCACCATCTTGCTCTATGTGTACTGAGCTCATTTGTCATCATCATTGATGAGGTAGTTCTGTGCTGGCTCAGTTTTTGATCAGATTTCTGACATGTGAAGTAGCCCGTAAAGACTTTAGCCAATACAACTCATAGATGACCTGGAATACAACTGACTAGCCGACATGCACTTGCCAGACTAGGCTACAGTTCCAAGTGCACCATACACCCCCAAAACTGCAGTTGGGAATGGTAAGTGGACTTAATTATTTTGCTTAGCACCCTCTTTCCTCAGTGCCTCATAACCATTATGAATTAATTTTTGTTCATAGTGTTCCAAATCTTCAACACAGTCCCATAAATTCAAAATTGTGAGATTTAGGGAGAGAAAACTGCTGTGCCCATCTCAACAGGTGGAGTTAATGTTGCTTTAACACACAAGGCAAGGCATTTCATCAATGCACATATTTTCTTGTGTGTTATAATTGTTACATTTTAGGCTTCCAAACTTGTACAACACTGCTGTGTCTGCTTTCGACACCCTTTCGTGCCTTATCATCCATACCATCCCTCTAAGAGGAAGTTGTACTTCAGCTCTCTTCAGCTGTAACCTTTAGGTATTAAAACCAGTAGCCTTGGACACAGGTGCTCAGTTTGGGAAGTTTGGGACTTTAAATGCCAGCGCTCACCTGCAGCATCGTGGGCAGAAGCCAACTATGACTGCATAAGCAGAGAAAGCTGCATAGACGTCCTTATGTGGCCCTTCTCAAGGTAAGCATCTCTGGCATAGATGTGCAGTCTTGCAAAAGGGACGTTGCTCCTGCCTTCTGTGCCAGTATTTAATGCCATCAACTATGCAACACTTTGATTTCAGAGTCTTATGAGATGCAAGCATATCTGTCCAAGTGGTAAATTCCTTTTGGTTGTCCTGTCAGGGCCAAATTCACCCTTAATTCAATATCCATTATCACTTGGAAGTCTTGTAGTCGCTGTATCATCTGTTCATCTGGATTTCAGATTAATTTCTCCAGACACTTTGGAACAAGAATGACTTTCAGATGCTCTCTGCTTACCAAACATACTGTTCCCTTTGTAACAGAGGAGGAGGACAGCCACGTTTTCGCTCTTACAGCATTTCTGAGCTGTTCTAGAAGCGGGATGATGACTTTTGCTTCAAGAAGAAAAGAGAGAGTCTTCCCCTGCCCCCCCAAAGGTGGTTAAACAGTTTGAGTTGTTGCTTAGAGTATAATTCAGAAATGATGGCAATGAAGCCAATGTTGTTGAAAAGAGGAGCTCAGTACTGCCATGAAGACCAGCTTCAGATGGTACCAAATTACACGTCAGGCAGACATTCATTATATTGTGAAGACATGCAATCGGCCTATAATATAGTACATACTGCAGTGAAATTATGAGTATGAGTTGTATCTGAAATGAAGTAGCTGCAGTTCATAACTGATGAGCCAACCAAAAACTTTCCTGCTGGTTTTAGTACGAAGGGCTCCTTGCCAGGAGCCAAGGAAGGCCGCACTGTTTTCTGACCTTCACAGTTCGAGGCAATATGCTTCTTGATTCTAGTTGCTGAGAATCGCAAGTAGGAAGAGAGTTGTTGCACTCAGGTCCTTCTTGTGAGCTTCCCGAACACATGTGGTTGGCAGCCATGAAAAGAGGATGCTGGACTCAATGGGACTTCGGCTTCCTATGTTCTTTACCTCTTCGAGTGGGTGAGGCTGTGGAAGTACATAAAGGGACTGTTCATAAAACTGGTCAGTGTGGAGAGAGAGGACTCCAGCCAAAGGTGACAGAGAAGTAACCTCTATTCTCTCACAGGGGCCATTCCCCATAGGCTTTGTGCGATGATAGATCAGCACAAATTACAGCATTCAGATTACTATCGCAGCATCTGTTTCCTTTACCACACAAAGGAACCCTAAACAGAATTACCAACAGATTTGCTTAGTTCCAGTTTCAAGGAAAATAGAACGAACAGGCCCTAGCATACTAGGTCATCTGCTTACAAGCATTGAGCACTACCCCGGGCAGCTGAGAAACTGCATTTCAATTCCCGCCCGCCCCAAAAAACCTCTGTAATGGCTGCACCTGGCATTCTGGGAAATTAAAATGGCAACTTCCAGCCACTTTGGGTCGGTGCTGTCACTGCCATGTAAGCATCAACCTCAAGAGAGGGCTCTCTGAGCCCTGGATCTCTTCCTGAAAGATGGAAATGTCTAAGCCGCAGCCCTGTGAAAAAATGCCAACTTCATGGTAAAAGCCAGCTTCCCTCTCCAACGATGATATCGAAAACATAGTAGAGGGCCTTGCTATTGTCTTCAATTTAGCCTGCAAATGGTCTATAGGAAATGCCAGTAAGTGGAGGGATAAATGAGGAAGCAAAACAACATGCATGGTGAAATATGAAGCATCTCCCCTCTTGCTAAGCGCTGGGAGGATGTCAACACAAGGAATGAATTATTCAGCAATACTATGTCTAGTTAATTCTTCAGGTTTGGATAGGTAGGGAGAAGGGGCTTGCAGGAGGAAAGCAGTGGGGCTTTGCACTTTTTAATCAATGCAATGGCATTAAGATTCATTGTATTAATGGTCATCATGATATCCTCATTTAGAATGTCATCATGAAATATGGAACTGCATTGCAAACCAGCATACATTTGCATAATATAGCATGCTATTAACAGACCAAGGCAGCTTTTTTTAATATAAAGAAATCCTAGCTCACTGGGTCTGTTTCTGGGACCCTTATCATTATGGGTATTTCTCCAATTATGAGTAATCATTAGGGATGGCAACATGATATGGCTTAGAGTAAATCAATGAAGTCATTTCTGGTCAGTGCAGCAGCAATTTGGGGATCCATCACAAGACAACAGATAAGCAACAGAAATGGCAGCTTGGTCCACTTTATTCCCAAAGGGTAATTGTGTTAATCTATTGCAACAAACACAACTAAGGGGGGTCCTGTGGCACCTTAAAGCCTTGCAGATTTCTTGTGGCATAACCTTCCATAGACCACTATGTCAGCATTATCCTCAGTTGGCAGATACATATAATGTTTACATAATGTGATTCAATTCATTTAAGTATTAATCATTAGAGAATCATATGTTTGCAACCCACTACAGGGGTTAGGTTGGCACAGCAGAACTAGGGAAATTGTATTATTACCATTTACTGTTATTCTAAATTTTCCAACTCTGCACAGAAATGTCACAGACTTGCCAGGCCACTTACATTTATGGTCTTTAGGCCCTGCAGTTTGCAATTGTCACTTTATCTATATTTACCAACTGAAAGTTGGTAAAGTGGGATCTAGCCCACAAAAGCTTCTGATGCAATCAGTATTTTAAATGTTCTTTTGGCTCATTTATACCTAGATACTGACGCAGGAAGCGAGCAGAAAGGTGTCTCTCAAGGATAGGCCAGAATTTAAGATGGAGCAATACAACTGCATTTCCTCCTAATGCTGGAACATGCCATTAGAATGTGACTCTATATATACTTTTAGGCAAAGAAATTGATACAGAAGGTGCCAAAGTTGAACGCTCACAGTTTTAAGTCATTTCTCTTGCTTTCAAAGACAAAGGTAGCTATTTAGGGTCAGTGCCTGCAGTTTTCTGGTTATAATGGTGACAGGACAGTTTAGTGATCCCATTTTCTTAAAATGGCAGGTGTAGAACTGCTGGACATCAATTTAGTAATTCGTCCAGCTACTGGGATAGAGAAAAGTCTTGGATTCTGTTTTAGCATCTGTCTCACTTTGTTGCCCATGACAGTCCTGTTTATTTTGGGAGACACTTTAATTTCTTCTGGTGGAAACAATGTCCTTACTTCCCAGCATAAGAAAGAGTCTGCTTTTGGGGGTGGGTAATACGGTACATATATATTTCTTAATACGTCATAATTTAAGAACAGGGTGAGCTAGAAATTCCAATGTATTAATCACATGGAAAGCTACGTCAGTTGCTTAAGAACGGTCATAGAATCATAAAATTGTACAGTTAGAAGGTTATATCCAAATAAGTGGCATTGTTAATAATGAGGCTCTCGATTTTTCCAACTACAATTGGAAACCAACTAGAGTCAAAATCACAGTGGGCACAGGAATTCATCCAGCCCAATTTCCAATGACATATGCAAGAACATAAATGTTTTATAGCACAATTCCCAGCAATTGCAATGCACCAAGAGACGTTCCCAGTGCAGTGCCATATTTAGGGCAATGTGGGCGGTTCCCCCACATAGGGAACTGAGCTGAGAGCACAAAAGAAGAAGAACTTAAAAACCTATATCCATACAGGATATAGAGAAGATCCATTAAAGAAGCAACTGTACCAATAAGAATTATTGCAAAAATAAGAAATACGAAGGAGCGGCACCACATTTTGTCCTCAGTCAGGGTGCCATACTGCCAAAGTCTACCCCTGCCCAGTGGATTGTGCCCACTGTGTTTTGTGAAATGTTGCATGCATCATCCTGCTGAGCTGGTCCACTAAGATCATTAATCCCGTTTCCTTGCTTCGTTGCTGTTGTTTTGAAATGAAGTTACCTCTACTTCCAGACAAATATTAAAGCTATGATCACATGCTTTGTACAGAAAAAGAATGAAAGTGTTAGACTTCTCTTCATGAATAGAAACAGGTGAATAGTCATCTGCCCTTCTGACTTTGTAATTTATACAGTGTAAGTCAGTAGGGAAGGACTATAATTGGAGCTGAAGTAAGCGAGGTGAAAATTGCTAGGTAGCATGGCCATCTGCATCTCTCTAATTAGGCAAGTTCATTGCCATTATTCAAATTTTAGGTTAGCCACATCTTTGTCATGATTCATCCAGCAGCCTAAGAAAATTGTCCTGCATGGAGGTAACGATTAGCAACAGGACTAAGGCACTCAACAACCAGCCGAAAGTTAATACTGTCCAGAGAGTAGAGACATAGTATGATTTACTGTGATCATTGTCGCATCTACTTAGTGTTTCATGACAAACTCTATTAAGCAGAACAGACTCACGGTTAATTCAATTAGATGAGTAAGTTCTTTTGTGGGCCAAGATGCATTTGGGAGTCCCAGCATCAGCGTGGAAAACGTGGCTGGCAACCTTTAGACCAGAACAATTGAAAAATAAACATTAAAAGCGGGAAAATCAATAATACGCCTTAGCTAGAGGCCATCAGAAGTAGAGCTGAATCCTGAAATAGAACGAAAGTATAATAAAGATGACTGTAATGTGGAATTGTAACAAGTATAAATAATCTGCAATATCTGCAGTACCGAAAGGCCATTTACCACTGCATCAATATGCACAGTATGTTATATCAGACTCTTTCTACAGTATTCACTGTGAAATGAACTGATGGGGGTGGTGCAACCAGATTGCTGATTTCTAAGTAGAATTTCTGCATCCACAGTGCATCTTTGAACAGCGAAGTCCAGGTCTTCGATGATCCATCTCACATGGAATCATTTTGCTTTGTCTACATCCATGTAAAACTTTCTTTTTTTGTAATTCATCACTACGTTGGCAGATGGTAGGTGTGGTAAAAGTGAACTGGTGTCAATTAAGCTTACCTATATTTCTGTGGCTTCATTAACACAGTGAAGCCATTTTGGAAGCCCCAGCTGAAATGTCTGCCGGACTGATAAACCCTGCTAAGGCTTAGGAGGCGGAAATTGTAATAAAGTTTTCAAAACCCTGTTTGATAATATCCATACTCAAGTACAACACATTGTGTCTGATGAAATAATGCTCCCATGATCCTTTTGTATTTTTCTCATTGAATATTAAATACAAGCCTGTCTTGGTTTTGCC
Organism: Podarcis liolepis; assembly: GCF_965112155.1. Taxonomy (NCBI): domain Eukaryota; kingdom Metazoa; phylum Chordata; class Lepidosauria; order Squamata; family Lacertidae; genus Podarcis; species Podarcis liolepis. The sequence continues at coordinate 21,705,426 of NC_139565.1, forward strand.
TTAAAAATGTAAAAATATCCATTAAGTTGGATGTATGTATTCTTGAGTTCTTGAAAGACACCACCTAATGGCTTTTTTAAAGCCTTTCAGGCTCAAATATTCAAGGTGGAAATCCAGAATTTAGACAAGCATAGACCAGATGTCTTATGCTTTAAGATTATCCAAGCTGCTGTCACCCAGATATTTTAGATTAGAAATCAAAATATCCCTATCAAGTCATGCTGGCTGGGGCTGATGTGGGCTAAAGTCCAAAATACCTAGGGACTGGGTGCCTTGAGAGCTCATCCTATGCCCCATGTAGGGCTGATACAATTCTCTATCACCAGTTGAGCAAATTCAGCCGGTTCACTGTTATGGTTTTTGAAACTGATCAATAAGTTCCAAAAGATATTCAGAGGTTTCATGTGCAGAACGTCAACATTAGGAAATCCTGAGCAGAGAAACCACTAAATCCCATAACGTTTCGGGATCAGAGACTTTGCAGCTGCCCTTAGATACTCACCATTAATAATAGAATTCATTTCAGACCCAGTAGGTTCACTGGGCAGGTTTTACACCCCAGGTGAAAGAGGAAGCAGGGAAAAAGGTCATGCATAGTAACAATCAGGAGAGTGCAATCTTCTTTTCCACCTCCTGACTTTACTGTAGATGAGAAGTTACATCTATGACCTCCAAGCACATAAAACAAAGGGTAAAGTTCAACAGCTCCATTATTTTATTCGTTCTTCTTCTTCTTTTTATAAGAGCAGTAAGAAATAAATGTGTATTTCTTTCTCGGCCTAAGCCTTGGTCCTGAAGTCCTGATGAAATTCTTCAGAGACAAATTTAAATTATTTCCCCCCAATGTTGCATTGGTTTGCGAACAGAAATAGTAGCTACGTTGTTGTTTTTTGAAAGAGGATGCAAGAGAGATAACAGGCTTTATTTAATATATGCACCAGAAATAGGGACATAATCTTATCATTTGTCACAAAATATAATCTAAAATGTTCAAGCTACTGATAAATGGAATCATCTTCATTGGTGCATCAAATTGGAGATTAAGCAGCCTATCATCTCCTCCTCATGTTGCACAGAATCACCTGGGAAGCAACATTTTATGAGATTGGATGGTTCAAATAATTTTGCAAAGAGCAGGAGACAAAGAATTCATTTTACACTAAACTGGTTTCCTTGGAAACAGGAAGAAAATACAACATGATGTCTTTTAGAGGTAGTTCAAGGACCTCTCTGGCTGACTTGTTGTGATACAGCACATTTCTGTCTAACTCTCTGTAGATCAAACAAGGACAGAACAAGTTTTGAAATACAATGCCACATTATCTGCTGATAGCCTTCTCGTTGCGCATTGTGCTTTTTTATTTTAAAAAAGTGCACAAACACTAATTTAGAAGCTACTTTTTTCTTTTAGGAAACAATTTGTATTCTGAATCCAAGAGCTTGTCCACACAGGGCTATTTACTGTGAGTTTGAGGCCGAGTCCAAAATTTATGGGCATTGTTCACATTGCCCTCAAGCAAAGCCCATCACAAGACTTTTGTTGAGTGAATTTGGATTTCCAAAAGCTTGGGAAAATCTGAGAAGCAAAGTAAAAGAAAATCTGCTGCATTCTCCTAAGTTAAGGTGACATGTGAAAGTTTTATGCGATCTGAGTATAGAAGCCAACTTCTGAAGGCCAGGGTCCCTTTGGGGGGGCCAATAAAATATTTGAGGGGGCTGCCCCCCAAAGTTAATGGGCACTGCCATTCAACTGGTGTCTCTGCATGCCATCATGTGATTGGTTATGCAGGGTGTTATGTACTGAGTTGAATAGGATCCAAAAAGCAGCAGTCTGATTGGTCCTAGAACAATAGGATTCAGAATGCAGCAGTCTGATTGGTCCTAGAACAATAGGGTCCAGAATGCAGCAGTCTGATTGGTCCTAGAACAATAGGATTCAGAATTTAGCAGTCTGATTGGTCCTAGAACAATAGGGTCCAGAATGCAGCAGTCTGATTGGTCCTAGAACAATGCAGCAGTATGATTGGTCCACAGGAGCCACCCAATCCAGCTCCAGGTGGAAGTGAATCCACAACCTGATTGGCCTACAGGAGAATCCCAGAATTAGCCAATCACATGTGACCCATTGTGTAAATCATGTATATAAAGCAGCTATTTTGGGGTAACTTTGATTCCTCACTACTATGAGCTGAATAAAGAGCGTGAAATCCACACTCGACTCCGGGTATATTTCACAGGGCAAGGCTTACTTGCTCATATTTTATTCAAGTTGGATCTGAGAGGAAGAGGGAGCAGAATCCAAAGTTTGTTTCCTTGCAGTTCCGTGCTATTTTAGGCACAGGGACAACAGAAATCCACATGCCTGCAATTGCTGCATGAATCACAGAAACCTGGTTGCAAGAGGTCTGATGCGCCATGCAAACAGAGCAAAGTGGGAATGAAGTGATAATTAAGAGTGGACCGTACTACTCCCAACTGAATGTGCAGAATCACATTTAGAAAAACAAAACACAGAAACGTGTCCTAAGTTGCCAAAATGAATAACAAGAAGGAAACTAGAACAGCAGGAAGTCATCTGGGACACAATCTAGAAGGAATTGGGTTTGTTTTCTTTTAATTCGGGGGAGTGTTAGAAACAGCATCCCACCGGCAGTTTCAAGTTGTGCAGTCCATTGTACCACTTTAGTATTCCTATATCTCATTCTGCTGAATGTGTATACAAAGCCTCAGTTACAGAATCTGAAAGGTTTTTCAAGCTGTTGTAAAACTGCTTGTTCCCTCACCTCTCATTTATGTTCATTTCTGGCCAAATCGGTTGCAGGAAAATCAGGAAGCAATATAGATTTAACCTTCATTACTAGTCCATCACTCAATTATCCTCTTGTCCTATAATTGGGATGATTCAGAATGTGATTATCCAGTAGTGTTCAAAAGACCCGAGTCCCCACTCTACAGCCTAGAGTGGGAAATGTGTTGGAACTAACAAACCCACTTTATGTTTGGCAAGGGGGATGAATGAATAACTTTGTGGGAGGTTCAGGCATTTTCCTTGCTTAATCCATTCCGATTAGGGAGGATCAAGGATCATTGCCATTCCAATTCTCTCACGGGTCAGCTGACCTTATTGAGGGGGTGTGGTAGAAAAAGGAAAGTGTTTTACACCTGTTCTGCATTCCCATGCACCTTGAGCAAGTGTGCAGTAGGACTCATGGGAAAAGGAAATCTTACTTCCACTTCAAGTAACTTTCCAGCTGAACTTCTGGGCCACACACAGAAATAGTTTGTGCACAGAGACTCACTGTGGCGTTTGCCTCCTAGGTGGGTCATAAGGAAAGGGTTAAACGTGTGTGAAGGTGATTGGCCCGTGGGAACCCAAAGGGAGGAGTTAGAGTTAGAGTTGGAGTTGTGTGGAAGTCAGTTGAGAGTTGGGAGTTGGAGAAGGAAGAGGGAGGATAAGTCTGTGGGTTGGTCAAGTTGTGTTGTGAGAGAGTGAGAGGAACTGTTAGGTGGAGATAATCAGTTTGAAGTTGTTAGGAACGTATAAGACAGTAAAGAAACTGCCAAGAAAAATTAACTGAAACCATAAACTTGTTCCTGCATTTAAAAATAAACTTGATTATTTGTTAATGTTAACAACGGTCTGGACTCCGTGTGTACCCGAGAGAAACGGGTTGGTGGCAGCGAAGAAAGCAATCACAGTGGTGGCACAGGGATCAATAGACCGTCAAAACCCGAGGACCCTGTGTGATCGCCACACTCACGTTGTGTGAAGCTGCACTGACTGCTTGAAATCACTACAGAACAACATACAGACCACTAAGAGAAAATACCCTTGAACTTGGACTCTCCTTCTAGATAAAAACTGGCCTTTTCCCAGTTCTATAACTGAGAATATAAGGTGTCCTCATGACATCTATCAATTTGGCACCACACATTCAGAAAATCACCAACTCCAGCATCTTAGAAACAGGAGCAACCTCAACCTTCCACACATACATGGCCAACTTTATTCTGTCCTTAAGACTCTGTTTCTATTCTATGTGTTTATTCTATTCTTGGACTCCATTGCTATTATATCTGTCCAACCCTCTCATCTCCATCTCTACGGGTTGGTTCAGCACCATCTGTGAGACTTAAGGGACAGTTGGAAAGGTGAGAGGGGAAAACCCTCAGCAAGAGATCAGTTCTGATTTTGGAAGGAAGCCTGGAGGGAAAGGAAGGAAGGAAGGAGTCCTTGAACTTTGATACCATTTCTTCCTTGCTCTCTGCATAGCAAGAATATTATCTCGCCACCTCGACTGATATGGCAGCTGTTTCTGTGTTACTAGGTTCTGGTTTTGTAGATGCTAAGCATTAAAATTGCATGTAAGCTTGCCACCTGTTCCCTATTTGAAGGAACAGTATTAAAATATAAATAGGTAAGGAACTACTTCTTGAAAGAAGTTCTAGAACTCCAGTCCCACCCTTCACCACCACCACCACCATTTTATTATTATTTATACACCACCCATCTGACTAGGTTGCCCCAGCCACTCTGGGCAGCTTCTAACATAATATATATATTATAACATATATATGTTATATATATAATATAACATTAAACATTAGAAAACTTTCCTACAGAGGGTTGCTTTCAGATATCTCCTAAAGGTTGTATAGTTACGTAACTCCATACCCTCCAACATTTCTCCAATGAAATAGGGAATGTCCCAAGGAAAAGTGAGACATTTTCAGATCAAATCAGACACCAGGATAGTTTCTGTAAATTCAGGACTGTCCTTATGAAATAGGAACATTTGAAAGGTCTAGAAGAAGGGCTATAATGTGATCTGGTGAAAGGCAGGTTTCGGGCCCTGAATGGTAGTAATCGTGCTTCACTAAAGTTTGCAAGGAAATATGATAGGCTTCCTGATTTGACAACATAGATATTGGTAGACATTGAATCAGCTACAGAAGACTAGTGTGTAGCTGAACAGATTGTAAATGATCACATAAATAGGTTTCAATCTGAATTTGGATTTTTAAAGGGACTTTTTAAACATTAGGATTTAATCAAATTACTTTGTACATGAAGGGAACACCCTTTGGTTCTCTTCAGTAAAGAACAGAAAGGAGAATGAGCATAAAGGCAAATGAAACAAAGTGTTTCCTTTTTCTTATTTCCATTTCTGTCTATATTCCTTTTTGAGTCATCCTCAAAAGCAAGTCCTACCAGGCTCTTCTTTAACATTCCCCTCTTGTGTGCAAAACACATGAAGCTGAGTGACAGAGCACTAAGTGGTCTTTTGGGCATTTCCTTTATAACAAACATGTCATTCTACATAACTAATATGACCTGGTAGGTTCTTCATTCATCTTTATTTTTTTGCCTTTCAATACAAATCAACAATAAAGCTTCATCCAAGGATTAAAGGACCAGCTGCTTAAATCAAGGGAGAGGCTTTCAGTATCTTAATGCTAATTAGATGTTTCTCATAAAAGTGAAGGGGGGGTAGTCTTTCAACAGAGTTTATTTAAAATTAACACAAAGAGCTGATACAATTAGAAAATAAACAAGGTTCCTTTATCAAGACACTGGGCAGATATGTGTTTTTTTTAATGTAAAAAATGAAGAATACATTTACAAGGTCCACCAGATAGCAGTTTTGAAAATATGTGATAATGATGCAAGCATGATGCTTTGCAAATGCCTGCTGTATTGTCATAGGCATAAAGACATTTTAGTCTCACAGAGTACTTCTAGATGAGACCTTGAATTTGGTACATGATTGTGCAATTAGAAAAATAGTTAATAAGTCTGTACTCTTCCCCTTTAAAATGGAAGATTTCCTGTGTATCCCAGGGTGATTAACAGAACCATCTTGTACATGACTTCTTGAATGGAAGTCCTATCGTACAGGGATTAGAAGCACTACATTTTACAAGCCATTTTTCAAAGTTTCACATAGCCTAGCATATTGTTACATTACTACGAATCACCACTGAGAAATATGTTTCATAAGCAAACCAGGGTTCCATCTGCACTATACATTTAAAGTAGCATCATGCGACTTAAAACAGTCATGACTTCTGCCTTATTATTAATATTATTATTATTATTTAAATTTGTATACCACCTTATAATCTCAGGGTGGTATATTTGTATACCACTTTATAATCTCAGTGCAGTTCAGACATAAAATTACAACAAAAAACATAAAATACATAACAACAACAACAACCCAATAATCCCCCCTCTTCCACAACACATTTAAAGGGGCATTAGATGTCATCAGCCAAAGGCCTGGTTAAATCATCCTAGGAACTAAAGTTTATTAAGAGTGCTGAGAGTTGTTCAGAGAACCCTATTTCAACTCAGAGAGCTACAATTCCTAGGGTTCCCTGAAGACAGGAAATGATGACCGAAGAAATTGTGAGAACGGGAAACTCCCAACAAATCTCAGCACCCTTAACAAGCCACAGCTTCCAGGATTCTTCCATTGTTTAAAGTAGAATGATACTGCTTTAAATGTGTAGTGTAGATGGGACCCAGGACAAAAGTATTGGGCTGAAAAGGAGGAGAGTATGGTTAGAGAAGGAAGTTCATTGAACTTGGTTTATTCACAACTATGCACATTAGCCAATATCTTTTATTGTGGCCACCTTGGGAGGGAAATGGCTCCCAATGTTTCCTCAGTGAGAACTTGCTGCTGTTACTGGCTCTTCAACGACCATATGCAGTATTTATTCTGCCGATGCCTTCAAAAAGACCTACTTGGCCATAAAGCATCCCAAAACCCCAATATTTGCTGCTGCTTTTGACCTATAGTCAAAATTGTTTCAGTACTGTCACTTGTGGCAATTCCAGATACATGATAACTCAGTGTACTAAAAGGACACTCGCATCTTCTAAGGCCCAGATCTCAGCAACCTGGCAATGATATATACTTTCATATGTATATCACATTCTGATAATACCCTGTTAGCCAATATGTAGATTAGGGAATCAGTTTTGCAAATCATGGTGGAAGTGGAAGATTAGGAGGGCTCCCAGATTTCATGCCAAACTCTTTCACTATGTTCCAATATAAAAGACCAGTCACACAAAATCTAGATCAAACATGACTGCCCCTCCTTGACAGATTTAAAAACCTGGATTAAGAACCTAGTTAATAATTGAGAACGTGTAAGCATAGGTTCTTCCACATGTAGTGGGAATGTGAAATTATCTGAAGATGTTAGATCCGGTTGATTAGACCAGGCGTAGGCAACCTTGGCCCTCCAGATGTTTGGGGACTACAATTCCCATCATCCCTGACCACTGGTCCTGTTAGCTAGGGATCATGGGAGTTGTAATCCCAAAACATCTGGAGGGCTGAGGTTGCCTATACCTGGGTTAGACCATAGGCAGCATGCATCCTTTAGATCCAGCAGACATTTTGCTGCACTTTGAAACCAATGGAGTGATACACGAGTCAACATCCACTATAATTTCTTATTTACAGTTGGCAGCTAATCTAGAGCTTGCTAAAAACTGGACGTCCTCCCACTCAACCTCAGTTCTTCAGTGGATTGGCAAAGTGTGAGATGTTCTCATTGCTGCAAAGATTACACAACAAATTAAAATTAGCGCAACGAGAACAGCACAAGGCAATCCACATAATTGTTTTAGGACTGGGGAAATATTTTTGAAAGTATTTGCCTGATGCTGAAAGGACATTGAAGTAGGAACCAGGCAAATCTTCTTGTGTACAGGGGACTATTTTTCTTCCATTCATAGTTCTTTGGACCCCGACCTCTGTATTTTCTCAGGGGGGTTTTCCCACCCTTCTCCAACTGTTTTCCTCCTCATGGGTTTGAAACACTGCTCACACTGTACACATCAGTGCACTAAAGATTATCCACATTGCACAAGAACCAACTAAGGTCACACGCAAGTCAGCTTTAAAGTTGAAGGCAAGACCCAAGAGCACAGAGATTCAGTCACCGGAATTAAATAGGCTGGTATTATTTAGACCTTCAAAAACAGTGAACAGCAGGAAATCCTTATGTAGCCAAACAAAAAATATCAAAGTCTGAGTGTAAGGAAAGGGACGCAAAAATGTATGAAAGGCATGTCACATGGAATCCGCGTCTGCGTCAAATGTGACCTATACCTGTGTGTTTTGTTGATCCCTTCTTTCTTCCAAATAAAGGCACGCATTTAAAAACAATTACTACAAGTTAAATAGAAATAGAATATCTCTCACCATAGTGGGGACAACAATGAGTAGGTGGGCCTGTGGGCCTGCTCACTCTCCTGTCAAAATGCTAAGTGTTGATGGGCAACTTCAAGATCTCTGTTCCCCCTTATTGTGCCTACCTCTAAACTGGACTTGGACTTGGACTGGACAGCCCATCAAGCAAAGGACTTTTCTCTGAAAACCCTTCAAATAGAGGACTGTTTTCTTTAAAGTAGGAAACATGGCCACCTTATGAAATAGGTTTTATCTTCCAAATGATTACAATAAAAAGGTGCACCTAGGCCTGGTTCATACATCACATTAGACCATAGTTAAAGTAAATTATGGTTTAATGTGAACAAGCGGCGTAGTGATAAATGCTGCAGAAACTAGTGGCACTTTGCTCTTTCCCTGCTTCCGCTGAAGCAATACTACAGGGAAAGAAGCCATGGTCTGGCTGGTTATGTAGAATAAACCCCGGTTCCTGGTTTGGTTTCTCTCCCAGCAAACCATGAGAAGAATCCAAGGGTTGTTCTTGGCTTACCACTCACGGTTTGTCGGGAGAGAAATTGGATGGCTTTGTGCCAATCAAAATATTTCTCTCAACTAAGCTTAACAAGGCCATTGTGTGGATAAAATGGGTTAAACCCATTTCCTTCTCTCTCTCCCCCCCAAGTGTGGCCTTATTTCCAGATGGGGAGAGTTTGCCATTGGGAGTGCTTTCAAAAAAGCAATTCCCATCAAGGTGCATTTTAGTGATACTACAGACTAAGGAATTGTCCTGTACAGAGGCTTCCACATGATGCAGAACCCTGGGGGGGGAAGCATCGTGTGGGAAGCCTAAATGAGTAGAAGCAAGGTCCCTGCTTCAGGTACTCATCTTCCAACCTCTCCAACTCACAGAGGGATATCAGTGCAGTAATGGGAGGGGCAGAACCAGCCTACCAGTGTGGTGTAGTGGTTAAGAGCAGTAGACTGATAATCTGGGGAACCAGGTTCGCATCTCCGCTCCTCCACATGCAGCTGCTGGGTGACCTTGGGCCAGTCACACTTCTCTGAAGTCTCTCAGCCCCACTCACCTAACAGAGTGTTTGTTGTGGGGGAGGAAGGGAAAGGAGAATGTTAGCCGCTTTGAGACTCCTTCAGGTACTGATAAAGCGGGGTATCAAATCCAAAACTCCTCATACATGTTCCCCACTTCCTGAACACCTGAAATGGGCCACACTTTTAGTCCTTAGCACACTTTGACTTCTATACTATCCACACTAAGAACAGTTTTGGAAGTATGGAAACTCCAGTTTTCTGATGGTTGCCCTCCAACTGGTGGGGATGGTTGGTGTACACAGCCCCTCCTCCAACCTTATATGCTGCTTTTCCCTCTTCATACCAAACTGGGGGAGAGAGACCATATAAATTCTTTCTTTCTCTATTTCTCTCTTTCTGAATAATATCACAATTCCTCTTTGTTTACGGGGGGGGGGGGAGATAGAACCCACACATACATCTTGAAAGCGCTGCATGCATTTATTTGGAGGAGAAAAGAAATTAACAACACACACAGGTGTAGGTCACATTTGACTTGCCTCTCATGTATTCGCATATTCATTCCTGAATGGTGGGAGCTGGTGCTTGAGAGAAGTAAGGAAAAGATAACCAAGAATAGGATCTTTGGTGTAAAAAATTCCCCCCCCACACACACACACGCGCATTGTAGCATAAACTAAGGCCAAACCAACAGAACAATTTACATCGTTTGTGAGGTTTTCTGTCGTTGCAGTTGAGTTAATTAATGTTCTTTTTCTATATCAATACATTTCTAGCACTCAGACTCCACTTCACCTTGTGCCAAGGAGAGAAAAAGTGGCAGATTTAATTGAAGCTCGTTTCTCTCAACTTGTAGAGTTGGCAACTTGCAGGGTCAGCCAATATATAGGAGGCCAAGAAACAGCAGCTTTCACCCTCTTCACAGCCTCCAAATCTGTAGCTTGGCATAAGACATTTGGTGCTAAATTACAGCTGATCTCTTAGGCACTTAAGGCTCAAACAATCTACCGTGGCTGCTTGATCCATTTAATTTTGCTTCATTTTACATTATGTGTGTCAGTTATCATCAAAAGTGCAGAGGGATGGGGATAAGCTAAATATAAAATCGAAGTCACTTCCTCTTTATTCCCACTTTCTTTGTCCTCAATCAGACAATTCAGAGGGAGATTTGTCAGTGTGAGAACTGGCAAAACAAAACACACAGCAAATACAAAATTGTAGCAAGGTCACTTAACATGCCATTCCTTGTACCTTATTGATCTTAAAACAGCAGAAAACAGGAAAGAATATTTATTTATACTGCTATTAGCAGCTTTGTACTGCTAAGAAATCGTAAAAATCTGCGTAGTTTTGATGTCAGGGGTTAGAATCACGGCAGTTTTGAAAGGTTCAGTCCACCATCTTGAATCAAAATAGTATTCCATTTTATCACAGCGCAGACAAAAACGTGCTCCTTGGTTTTAGGAACCATCATGCAAAATTTGGTCTTTATATCTTATGAGGTATTCAAACACATAGCGAACAGACGACTTTACAAAATCTATAGTGCATTTATCTATTTAAAAAGGTAAAGATAAAAGGAGCCCTGACCATTAGGTCCAGTCGTGACCGACTCTGGGGTTGCGGCGCTCATCTCGCTTTTTTGGCCAAGGGAGCTTCCGGGTCATGTGGCCAGCCTGACTAAGCTGCTTCTGGCGAACAAGAGCAGCACACGGAAACACCGTTTACCTTCCCACTGGAGCAGTACCTATTTATCTACTTGCATTTTGACGTGCTTTTGAACTGCTAGGTTGGCAGGAGCTGGGACTGAGCAACGGGAGCTCACCCCATCACGGAGATTCGAACCGCCGACCTTCTGATCGGCAAGTCCTAGGCTCTGTGGTTTAACCCACAGCGCCACCCGCATCCCATATTTATCTATTTATAGACCACTTATTTGGGGCATAGCCACCTCACAGCAGCTTACACAAAATAAAAGCAGAATACTAAAAAACTTACAAGAGTAGAACCATGAACAACCATGTAAAAGCATAAGCTTTTTAAAGAAGATTTTATGAAGGAGAAAGCAGCCCCAAATTAAATGAGTTTAGAAAAGCCAATTAAAAGTTTGCAGTATGGGGGCCAGATGCACCTCCACAGAGAGGGAATCCCAAAACCTGGAGGAAATATCCATGGCAGGAAATGGATTTACATAAGTAGCACATTTCAAAATCTCAGAGTTTAAGCTTTTTTTCCAGGTTTCCCCCCAAATTTCATTAGCATGAATACAGAAAACCACTTACCAAGCGGCAGTTCACTTTGGTGGAAATTCGGCCATATGGAGAGCCACACACCTGTAGCATCTGCCCAACTGGTAAGGAGAATTTTACAGTATATTGTCTGTCTCGGGAGACAATGGAAGAAGGTGCCCTCATGGGTAATGTCAAACGGTTGAAGAGTTACAGTGCCTGCTGTGGCTGTAGAGACCGATACAGGACAGATGTGTTTTATTGCAGCTGGGGCAAAGGAAAGCGACCGGTTTTGCTGCTACAAGGTGCACCATGTTATTTCTTCTTTCTGCACTCCTTCCAAGGGTTTACAGAGGCTCAAATTCAAATCCCTGATCCTGCACATGACCTTGGAGAGCTGCTATCGGAAGAGACCATACTGGGCTAAGTGATTCAGTTGTCTGACCTGCTAAGAGGCAGGTGCATACAGTCTAATTGTGTCTTTCTGCCTTTGAAAAACATTCGTCCGCATCCCTTTCAACCATCCTGGACAGCGCATCAGAGAAGAGAGGCTCCTCCACCTTGCTTTCAACCTGAAGGTCATTGGGTCTTTGAATCCACATGCACAGCAGAGGCAGTGCTGTGGTGTGCCATGATGAACGGCTGCCGCAGCTCGCCATCTGTTAGGACGTTCCTATAGGATACAAAGCCAACAAATGAGAGAGCTTGACAGCTCTGCTCACCAGAGTTTCTTGCCAAGCACCAGCCTTCAGCCTTCCACCTCTGCATTGTGTTGTGCTTTATTGAAGCATAAATCCCTGGCTTTGTAGTCAGGGGAAAGGTCGGCAACCCAAACGTTCAAGTTTTCCCCTTCTTTAAACAAATTCTTCTTGACTACATATTTTAGAGCAGACAACGGACACAATGAGGTTTTTACGACAGATGCTTTCTCTGAAGGCAATCAAGGACATGTTTCCTGTGATCTTTACTACCTTCCCCTATTCTTTATTGTCTTAAGAAAGACAAAGAACAGTTCAAATAGCGCTGGTTAGATGCACATGGAATGAAACCTAGAGACAACCTCGTCTTTGCCTTAAAAAGAAACAAGGAAATAGACAACCACCTACAAAACAGCAGAGTATATAACATGGAACATGAAATAAATAAGCTACGGAACATGAACTAAATAAGCCAAAGAATTCTTGTTAGGGACTATCTATATAAATGCAGAAAATAAATACTAAAACTTCATAATTTCCATAAAGATAATAAATTGGTCCAATCATTTACAATGATTTTCTTCCAGAAAATCTAAAGCATTTCAGGATTTTGTATCAGAAGACTAAATATCTGACTTCTCTACTTTGTTCTGACACAGAGCAATTATATTGTCTCAGTCAAACTTTGATTTATACTTATCTAAGCAGGAAAGCATGCATGACATGTTTCCATGGAATAAACCTACTTCAAACCATTCATAAAACTGTTTGGCCTCTTTGAATGAAAGAGAGTGAATGAATCCCAAGTAGCATTTTCAATATGAATTACAAATACAAGGCTTAAAAACTGGCTCCCTATCGCTGGCAATTTTCTTCTTGCTCCTTTAACGTGTTGCAATGGCTGCAAACATTCTCTGTGCTAAAGGGTCAGGATCTATCACAGGATATTAACAGCAAGTAGAACAGATTGCTTTCATTTTGTCTTTATCCTAACTGGTTATCCATAACTATGAGATATGATGGCATCACAGGGTTAAATCAAACAGGCCAAAAAACATATGGGCAAGAAAACGTATTGATAGACATGGGAGTATTTAAATGGAGAAAGGTTTGTCACACTGAACAACTGTGAACTGAAGTAGCTATGAAAACCTTGTAAACACGTTAGGAAGTATTTCAGCCCTTAAACTGTTATGTGTAGGAGCTCCTTCATTATGTAAAAAGATATATATGAGCATTTGGAAGCAGCAGCTCAGATGGGTTTATTGTAATTTGCAAGGTGGAGGAAATAATCTCTATATTTATCCACTATAATTATCTACCATAATTTGTAGGCATTTTTAACAGCCAATGGGTGGGAGGATGTCTGGATTTCTGCGCTACAACAGCCAGACCCAGGAAATCCATTTTTGTTGCCAGATAGAAGTGGTGAAGGAATGCGGGTGGTGCTGTGGGTTAAACCACAGAGCCTAGGACTTGCCGATCAGAAGGTCAGCGGTTCGAATCGCCGCAATGGGGTGAGCTCCCATTGCTCGGTCCCAGCTCCTGCCAACCTAGCAGTTCGAAAGCATATCAAAGTGCAAGTAGATAAATAGGTGGGAAGGTGCTCTGGTTCGCCAGAAGCGGCTTAGTCATGCTGGCCACATGACCCGGAAGCTGTACACCAGCTCCCTCGGCCAGTAAAGCGAGATGAGCACCGCAACCCCAGAGTCGGCCATGACTGGACCTAATGGTCAGGGGTCCCTTTACCTTTACCTAGAAGTGGTACATCTTTTAAGTGAAATCTTCAGCTAGTACTTGCAAAAGCATTTGGGGGCAGCAGGAAGATAAAAGCTCCTGAGGGTGGATGCACTTTGTGTGTCTCTCCCCGCCCCCCCCCCATGTTTTTAAGGAAGAAGCTGAGCTCCCTCAATAACCAGTGGCAACATCACAACATCGTGCGCAGGGTATCATGATGTCACAAGACATCACAAGCACAACGTCAGGGTGTCACAAGCAGGATGTTGCGTGTGTGGTATCACAGCATTACATGTGACATCGGCTCTCTCGATCATGGGCACAAGTGGCCCAATGATCGTTACATCTCATGCCCATGTGTAACGGGCCCCTGTAAGTCCCTATTTAAGTTACACTCGACACCTTCCATCTTCTAAACTGCTTATCATAAGCTGCATTTAAGTTGCAAAATGAAAATCAGAGCATCTAAACTAAAAGACTAAGAGTGTATAAATTAATCACCGGCCACCGGGAGCAAAATTATTCATATTATCTACCTCTTTTTTAATGCAACGTAAAAACCCAAGCACTATAGACATCAAGATACATGTGATTTAATATACTTCAATGAAGACTGAGTTTTCTGTTTCACATAAACACGGGGCAATAAATCGTGCTGCTAGGCAAACACACTCTTCTTCTACATCTGTCACTTACACCTCTATTCGCAGAACATTGTAATTACATGGTTCTGAAATGGGCACAGTCTTACAGCCTCCGAGGCAGTGCCAAGATTTACTGGCACACCCCTGGCAGAACAACTACTTTAGATGATTAAAAGAAACCCACCAAGGGAATACCTTTCAAATTTAGCAAGAAAAGTTATATTGACCTTTTGGTTTGTATGCTGCATGAGTAAGAAAATGAAGAACAAAAGGATAGCAGAAAAGGCAATTCATATAGATCTATAATGAGGATCTTTATTTTCAAAGTCAGACTCCTTTGAAAACAGATGTAGATAGTCTGCATCTGCCCAATGGTGAGCATATATCAAGATTGCAATCATCCTTTTCGCCTGTGGCATATGCAGGGAGGAAAAGGCACAGGTGGCCTAATCTAATGTAAACCCATATCAAGTACCTAGCCCTGTGGACACCAGGATTTAGAATCAGTGTGGTGTAGTGGTTAAGAGAGATAGTTTCGTAATCTGGTGAACTGGGTTCACTTCCCCGCTCCTCTACATACAGCTGCTGGGTGACCTTGGGCCAGTCACACTTCTTTGAAGTCTCTCAGCCCCACTCACCTCACAGAGTGTTTGTTGTGGGGGAGGAAGGGAAAGGAGATTGTTAGCTACTTTGAGACTTCTGAAGGGGAGTGATAAAGCGGGATATCAAATTCAAACTCTTCTTCTTCTCCTTCTAAATTGAGGACAAGCATGAACAATTACAGATTGGGGGGGGGGGGACTGCATTTTTGTGCACCAAACACGTTCGCTTGTATTTAGCCGAAACATTGCAACTGATTTTGATGGACAACCACTGGCCAAAGGGAAGACCACAAGTGTGGAAGAATGGATCAAGCAGACAAAACGTTCAAGCAAAATAGGGGTGAGTAATTCCCATTTCACTGTAGCATAACAAGCATGGGAGGGAAATCCTCATTAAGCACAGTGAGTTCCTCAGAAGCTCCAGAAATGGTATCCCAAAAAAAGCAGAAGACACTAGTTATCACTATATATATGTAAAAAGCTTATATGCATGAGGTGTACCAGTCCCACAACAAACACCTTTACTACTGCCAATATGGAGACAGGCGGAGACAGTTTCTGCATTCCTCAAAGGTCTCTGATTCAGTACATGCAAGCAAGGCATAGAAAATGCAAAGTAAAACTGACAATATGTTTGATTTACTCTTCAGAGACCTCTGGAACCTCAGCTCATCACAATTAACTACAAGAGCAAGACAGTAGCTTAATATTGTTTGCAGAAGAGGGAAATTCTTTGATTTCTTTGCCAAAGTAGCTAGAATTTCTAACACAAGTATTTGGGAATATTTATTTCTTTATCAGGGACGCGGGTGGTGCTGTGGGTAAAAGCCTCAGCGCCTAGGACTTCCCGATCACATGGTCGGCAGTTCAAATCCTCGCGGCAGGGTGCGCTACCATCGTTCGGTCCCAGCGCCTGCCAACCTAGCAGTTCAAAAGCCCCCCCCCCCGGTGCAAATAGATAAATAGGGACCGCTTACCAGCGGGAAGGTAAACGGCGTTCCGTGTGCTGCGCTGGCTCGCCAGATGCAGCTTGTCACGCTGGCCACATGACCCGGAAGTGTCTGCGGACAGCGCTGGCTCCCGGCCTATAGAGTGAGATGAGCGCACAACCCTAGAGTCTGTCAAGACTGGCCCGTACGGGCAGGGGTACCTTTACCCTTACCTATTTCTTTATCAAAAATAGGCAGTGAAGTAATGGCTCTTTTAGATTTGTTTTTTGAATTGGCTTAACCCTCCAGTCCTTATCCACAATTAAATGAAGCTTAAGTAGTATAAGTACATAAGCTCATATTCATCTTGTTACCCCTGATTCTCTAATTCTTTTCTTTGGTGTTAGTACAGTTGCCAACTGTCCCGGAGGGGAACTGGGGTGGTAGTCAGCTAAATTTTACTCAGAGTAGACCCACTAAAATGAATGGCCTTAACTTAGTCATGTTTCAATACATCTACTCTGGATAAAATTTGTTGACTATCACTCCTGGCCTGGATTGCTCCTGTACTTGTAAAAGCAACTTGATCAGCAGAAATCATAAGGCAAAGTTTTCAGGGAGTGAGAGAATGAAAACCATCGACAAATGTCTGCAGGCAATACTAGTGTTTAAAACAAATGGAACAGAGACCACTAAAAAGCTGGAAACCATAATAGTTACTTTTTCCTCTTGTCTTCCCAACTCACAAAATTTACCCATCAGGACTAATATTTTGGATTATGAAAATTCATACAGCATCATCATATACTTTGATAGTTAGGTGTAAGCAAACAATGATAGCTGTTTTCGGGCCAAAAAAAATGGAGAAAAGATCCTGATGTTCTTCTCCTTTTCCTATAGGAATGTAAAGAATGAGAGGTTCTCACTAGGAGTTCAAAGCTTTTTGGTCTGTGGCTGTGACACTGTCCATCTAGAGGAATTAGATTCTGAGGTCAGTCCTGCTGCACAAAACTAAATCTTTGATTTCTGGATAATTTAGGAGGGGAGAAAAGTACAACCTGCCTCTCTTCCTGAAACTATTTGCTTTCAAACTTGACATATGTGAGAGCTACATCTTAGCTGTCTTGTCAAGGCGTGTTAAAAACAAAGAACCGTCCAAAGAGAAGTTGACTTTATTTTAATTTCATAAATCATTTGCATTTTGAGGATGAAAAACAGGCTTGTAAAATAAAGCAGCTGAGAGCTTTAATTTGCCTGTCATTCAGGTAGCGTTGATTCCATCAACCTTGGTGATCCTGCAGGGGTCATTTATTTTTTACAGACAAGAAATGACCTTGAACAGCTCCTTTGCTGTACTCTGCATAAACCATTTCCACTGGAAGGCCAAAGATCAAACCAACTAAGGAGTCAGAACTTCATCTGCCACCAGATTCACCCAAGTGCTGCTTATAATTGGGTCCCAAGCAAGAATCATATAAGTCTCTTGTTTCATTGACGGCATACCTTTGCCTTTAAATAAAAGGTACAGGGTGTGTGTTTTAACACAGCTTTCCAGCATAGCCGCAGATTAGGACATCAGTACCTTAAAGAGGGGGACGCAGGTGGCGCTGTGGGTTAAATCACAGAGCCTAGGACTTGCCGATCAGAAGGTCGGTGGTTGAATCCCCGCGACGGGGTGAGCTCCCATTGCTCGGTTCCTGCTCCTGCCAATCTAGCAGTTCGAAAGCACGTCAAAGTACAAGTAGATAAATAGGTACCACTCCGGCGGGAAGTTAAACGGCGTTTCCGTGCACTGCTCTGGTTCGCCAGAAGCAGCTTAGTCATGCTGGCCACATGACCCGGAAGCTGTACGCCGGCTCCCTCAGCCAATAAAGCGAGATGAGCGCCACAACCCCAGAGTCGGTCACGACTGGACCTAATGGTCAGGGGTCCCTTTACCTTAAAGAGGGCTTTAACACTTTCACAGCTGCTATAGTCCTGATCCAGATAGGAGGTCGTGTGCCTGCATTTTTCATATGAAGACATCCCTCCTAAAACACACTCAGTTCATTCAAACCCTCCACCTTTCCCCCCCACAAAGGCTTTATATCCACTGCCCCTCGAGTTTTGCACTGCTTGGGGAATGAGTGGCACGAAGCAACCTGCCACAGTTATATGTTATTTTCTTCGAGAAGCTGTAAACCTGCCTTGCTACTTTAAAAAGCACTCAGGGTGATACATGCACCTATTTCTCCACACAGCAGATACAGCCCGTATAAGAAATTTATCAGTTGTGAACTAGCCCTAAAAAAGCGGCATCTCGGCAGGTAGTCTTCCCCAACCGTCATTTCATTATAGCTGCTTAGAAGTGGTACCAGTTTGCTTTAGTTCACCACTCAAAGTAGACACCCACAAACCATGAATGAAGGCATGGAAGTTCTCCGCCTCTCCCACTCCCTATTTCTTTTTGTGGAAAGGTTGGGTAGTGACTAGATGAATTTATGGTGGTTTCTTTATATAAAAAAACACACAGAGAGAAAACAGTTAGCATTTTGCCACATTTCAGGGAAGCTGCTAATGGCACAGCATTGTGATTCAAAGGCACCAGCTTTTCAGAAATAAAGGAACCAAGTTCCGCATGACTAAATTGTCCTGATGCATTTATAGCTCTGACCTGTTCGAGTTGTTCTTGAGCACTGCCCACAGGACAGGATTTGCTTTCAGCTTGATACCAGAAGGCCTTGAGCTGACCGTGGGGATTCGGCAACACCAACAGTAAGGGAAGAGGGAGAGATGACTAGTCATAACACCCACAAGCAATGTGTTGAGGCAAGCAGCATTGGCCCACTTCTCCTAAATTCTTTGGCATCAAAAAACTTCCACTAAAAACAAAACCACGTCTTCTTGGATTCTCTTGTTTCAGTTGCCAAAATATTCTCAATTCAGGGAAATGTAAGAGCCAAGAAAAAGGCTCCCCAGTTTGGTACCTATTTTCAACTGGAAATAAAAACTGCCTGGAATTGACCATTGCCACTAAATTCATGCCTCTAAGTGCAATCTTTCTCTGTCCCACTCATACACATAAAAATCTCCCCCCAAAAATCAATACCACATGCCCATTTTAAATCCCTTTTTACTTTCTTGTGCCTCAGGCAGAGCTTTTTGTCCAGGGGTAGGCAACCTAAGGCCTGTGGGCCGGATGTGGCCCAATCGCCTTCTCAATCCACCTTCTCAGTACTTTTATTTAAAATGCATCTCTGGGTTATTTGTGGGGCCTGCCTGGTATTTTTACATGAGTAGAATGTGTGCTTTTATTTAAAATGCATATCTGGGCTATTTGTGGGGCATAGGAATTCGTTCATATTTTTTTTTCAAAATATAGTCCGGCCAACCACATGGTCTGAGGGACGTTGGACCGGCCCACGGCTGGAAAAGGTTGCTGACCCCTGTTTTTGTCCAACATATTCAGAGTGCATAATCATGCTGAGGCACAACCTAGCCCCACACCCTGCAATCAATTGCACGCAATTAACCAAGCTCAGAAACCCCGAACCTCTTACAATTGCAGTAAAGATAAATGAATACACAAACAAAGGACCCAGCCACATGATGCTGACACAACCTCCCTACACCAATAATAGGCAACAGAATTAAAGAACAATACCCCCATCTCTCTCCCCCAACTGCAAGATGTCTCTGACAAAAGTGTCTCTCACCAAACGTAAACTGTGAAAAAGACTATGATTTGAAAGTGGAGACAATAGATGTGCTTATCCATTTGCTTTGTAACATGAAAAATATAAATAAAATATAATTAAATAATAATAATCATGCTAAGGGGAAACTACAGCTTACTATGAGGTACAATGTGTGGGCATGTGCAGGTAAGAAACAACTCATCCTAAAGGGGAGTGTAACCTTATAGAGGCCATGTTAAGAATAAGCGTTCAAAATCCTGAACTGGGAATGTTTACTTATGTTGGGTGACCCACCCCTCTGTCCTGAACCTCTGGCCTACCTGGTGGCAAGTCAGTATGTCAACTCTTCAGTCCTAGGTCAATCCACGTGTCCAAAGTCCAAGCAAAGGGGCAGTTGAGCAGACACAGCACCTCAGCTCTGCTTCCCTTTGGTACTTTGCATGCTGATTGCAGCACCTGGGCTTGATGAGGCAACTGACCCTCACCTGTTCCAAGCCTACTGCAGCTAAGGATCACAGACCTCCTCCCAGAGGTAGCGAGCCCCACCTGGCCAGCTAGGGAGCTGGGCTGTGGGCCCTTGCCTGCTGCTCCCTATACCTTAGAGCCTGCCAGAGTCAGGGCAGGGGTCCTTCTGGCTCTGGTGATGGGTCCTGCTGCTCTGGTTCCTGTGCACTAACTCCCATCCCCTCATCACCATCCGTCATTTTTTAAGTATTATTATTATTATTATTATTATTATTATTATTATTATTATTATGCCACCCATCTGACTGGGTTGCCCCAGCCACTCTGGGCAAAAGAAAAATACAAAGTACTTTTGAAGTCGAATAGAATCCGTTCCGGAAGTCTGAAGACTTCCAAAATTTTCGAAAACCAAAGCATGGCTTCTGATTGGCTGCAGGAAGTTCCTACAACCAATCAGAAGCCACGGAAGCCCTGTCAGACATTCAGCTTCCAAAAGAACGTTCAAAAACTGGAACAGTCACTTCCGGGTTTTGATTGTTTGGGAGTCAAAATGTTTGAGAACTAGGCTGTTCGAAAAAGCACAATACAACATCACAATATGCAATATGACATCACTCTTCCTCCTCCCCGTCACCCTGCCAGTTCGTTACACACACACCCAATGTGTTCTGTGGCTCCCCTCAAGTCTCCAGCATTTGGGGGGAGGGTGTGGGAGCATGTAGGAAGAGGAAACCCCCATTACACTGAAGTCTTTGGGCTAATAGGGCAGCTTTGCTGGATGCAAATGTGCCCTTCAACTCAGGCTTCCTCAACCGCGGCCCTCCAGATATTTTTTGGCCTACAACTCCCATGATCCCTAGCTAGCAGGACCAGTGGTCAGGGATGATGGGAATTGTAGCCTCAAAACATCTGGAGGGCCAAGGTTGAGGAAGCCTGCTTCAACTGGAACTCCTAGCCGGCATTCAAGGGTCAGCAAGGGATGGATTTGGTGCCACATGAGGCTGAGGTAACCAAGTTAAGGTTGTCATGACAACCACTGCCCTGTGATGGGAACCAGGTGTGGATGGCATAGATGTAAATGAGGACTAGCTAATTTAGAACACTTATCAGCACCTGCCTTTCTGTTTGCTTCTGGAAATCATTGCCACCGAAAGAAAATTGTTCTCAGCTTCCACTTAAGTCACCACTTAAATATAGAAGTTGGCATAACTATTTGGTGAGTTTGTTTGGAAAGCTAATTGAATTCAGAGCCCGGAGACTTTAAAGCTACTGAGAAGAGAAACTGTTAAGTAGACAGGGAGGCTAATCGCAGAATTCTTGAACTGAAATTGTTCCCAGCCCTTTCGCAGTACGGCAAGAGAAGGCTTTAAAAGCAGGCCATGTGATGTGATGTTGGGAAGGAATAGACAGGGATAAAGTTGCAACAAAGCATTTCACTCAGTGGTGCCAAGTTGTGTGTATGAGAGACATCATTCTGCTAGGCCGCACTGGTCTCCCGAATATCAGAAGATGCTCTGCAAGTCGGTGCAACCCCAAGACAGGTGCGCTAGTCCCCCCAGCTAGTGCAGCCTTCTGTGATGTCATCAAGCCTCAATATCATCAGTGATGTCATCAATATCAAGCCTTACCCCCTTGATATTGGGAGGGCTGGACCCCTTTCAAACAAATATAAAGGGGGCAGAAGACACCTCCATCCCCTAGAGTTGACGCACCTGCATTTCACTCATATTCCCTCAAAGATTTAGGCCACCTTACACAAAATGTTAGCTTGAGCACACCTCTATACTAAGAGACTATGCGTTGACACCTATACGATTACACTTCACTTCATAAAATCCCTGCTTATCTTTTCTGCCCCATATGCTTTGTTGGGGAGGCTGACACCAATCCCCTTGCAGTTAGTCATAAAGTATACACATGGAGAAAATGGTGTGTGTTGTTTTTCTGCATTAAGGGGTCCATGGTAGGTACAATTTCATAATGCATAAAACAGTCCTTGGAGGAGATCAGGATAATATTACGAGAGCAGTGGCAAAGCATGCAATTCGCTTTCATTATTGGCTGGAGAGCGCTGAGTAAACACCAGTTATAATAAAGCGATGCGGAAGTGGAAGGACAAAGGTATAGCAATTTGCAAATAACTGTAGTCGTTTATTTGCAAAGGGTAAGCCTGGGAATCTTTTGGAAGCGCAATAAGGCTTACCAGCGTGAGCTAGGCTTTATACGGAATTTACAAATCAGTAGCATGACAGTATAATCAGGACTGGAGGCAAATGCTGAAGGCACTTAAGTGTTAGCTGTCTCTACCAACACAGAACCCTGGTTCAGCGAAGCCTTATTTTACTATAGTAAAATAACCATTGATTTAATGGGCTAGGTGAATGGACTTTCTAGGGCACAAGTAGAAGAGTGGGTTAAGTAGGAGCATTGGAAGCTGCCTAATACTGATATAATCTTCTTCCCTGATCTAAGACGCCATTGGTAGAATGTGTTCCTTGCATTTAGAAAGTCCCAGTTTCAACCTTTTTTTTTGCTCCCTTACCCTGCAGTCCTATGGTCTCTGCGAGGGCATCTAGAGTCTGCATTGAATCTCCCCTTCCCAAAAGAGGCAGAGAGAAAGAGGTTGCTCAGACACAACAGCAGCACCTTGGGTGGCACTTTACAGGCTATCAAGTTTATTATTGCATAAGACTTCATTGATTTCCCTGTATGGTGGGATTCTCCCCAAATCTAACCATTTTGGATTGCTATATTTAAAGAGATAACAAATATTGTACAGATACAGATTAAGATGAAACCACAACAAGCCCTTACTTCAGTTTTTGATGGAAACAATACAAATATTGTACAGTGGTACCTTGGGTTAAGTACTTAATTCGTTCCGGAGGTCCGTTCTTAACCTGAAATTTTTCCAAGGGTTTGGTGTCTCCGCTATGCGTGTGTGATGGGAAAACTGTTGAATCTCTTCCACATATAATGTTCAACTGTCCCCTACATAGCATAGCCAGGACTAAATTCCTGGGCCCTGCTTTACTGCGCTTGGTTAGCAGGCCTGTTGAGTCACACGCCGCACTGCTTTTGCAGGATACAGATCCTTCTGTTACTCTGCAGGTGGCGAGATTCCTGAATGCAGTTATCTCACACGCAAAAACCACCAAAAAACAACAACAACATCAAAATCTAATTGGACAGTTATGATGAGAGTGCATGTCGGATCTCGTCTTCAGTTTTCCTTTTCTGTGAACCGTCCCTTGGAGCTCTCCGGGCCACATCCTGTTATTTGGCTCTGCCCAATGACCCACCCTTGAATCGCAGTGTTCACCTTCTGTTGTCAGATATTTCGGTTTTTAAGCCTTTGTGCTTTTTTATGTTTGTACATATTTTATGGGCTAATAGCCGTAAATAAATAAATAAATAAATAACCTGAAATTGTTCTTAACCTGAAGCGCCACTTTAGCTAATGGGGCCTCCTGCTGCTGCCGCACCTCCAGAGCACGATTTCTGTTCTCATCCTGAAGCAAAGTTCTTAACCCGAGGTATTATTTCTGGGTTAGCGGAGTCTGTAACCTGAAGCGTATGTAACCTGAAGCATATGTAACCCGAGGTACCACTGTATGTATAGAACTTGTAATATTTTTATTTGCTGCACATTTATTTATTGTACAAAAATGGAAAATGTTAAGAGGGTTTAGGTGTGAAACTCTGGTATAATATATGCTTTGCTATCTCTGAGAAGAATGCTGGTACCATTTTGAGGCCCCACAAGGATTTGCTAAACTTGCCACATTTCAAGATGTATGGTGGCATTTTATTATGTATGTAACCATGCATCATTTACATCAACAGCTCCCAACAGCATATGTCAAACTTTGGAATCCTGAATTGATCCATTGTATTTAGCTGATGATGTAATATGTTGCCATCTGTCTTCCCTGCTATTTAGATTTTTTAAAAAGAAATTAACAAAATAAACAAAAACAAAGATGCTATTTTGGGGGGTAGGGGCACCAACTCATATTTTATAAATAGCAAACAGTTTATTGCCATTTTTACCTGAGCTAAGATAAAGTCACAGACACACACAAAGAGAGAGTTTGTGGTTCACTATCGATCTCGTGAACAATTCCAGTCCTATGGGAGCACAGCCGTCAAAGCTGCATAATACTTCAGTAATTGGAGCACACAGGCAAGCTGTCTTTTGTAACATGATTGCTCGGTGACTTGAAGACGCCTAAGTATCGTTCTAAAGAATATTATGACAACATGTCTTCGACTGACTGCAAGCCTGCCTTCTCCTTGAATACAGGTACTTTTACCTGTCCTATCCTTTTACAACATGTCACTAATAATCTGCAGACCTCTAAATTCTTTGTGAGATTTTTATTTTTGTTTTTATTTATTATTTATTTTCTAGACTGCCCTGCGTTCGAAAGGATCTGAGATGCACACAAGCCATAGAATAACATATAAAACTGGAGTTCAATGGAACCATTCAAACAGTCCAGCAGCAGTTTAAAGCAAACACCCCGGCTACAGTCTTCACACTAAGAAGGTTCTAATACTGTACAGCTCAGCTGGTAAGAGTGTGAGACTCTTAATCTCAGAGTCATGGGTTCGAGCCCTACGTTGGGCAAGAGATCCCTGCATTGCAAGATGACCCTTCAGAGTCCCCTCCAACTTTACAGAAAGGGGGGAACTAAAAAAACCTAAATGTTGTAACTTTTTATATCAGTTTATACCATGCTCCCATTTATTTTTTGTCCCACTTTTTGTTGTCCCCTCCAGATGGGAATAATGGGGGAGTATCCCAGAATAAGTGAATTGATGTGCGACCGGTCCAGTAGAAACCCACCACTAACACACTTTTATTGTGTAAATGCATTGTGCAATACATAAGCAAAAAGCAAAACGAAACACCCATCTTGAGGGGCCTTAGAACGCCCCTTCAGACCTTTCTGCTCAATGCAGGAAGGCTGAGGGTGAAGCAGACAGAGATAGGGATGCTGGGGCAAGGCTGGTGTGTGTACCCCTGTGAACCCCGCGACATAACATGTTTAAACACTGTTCATTCTAACGCCTGTATTGGTCTCACAGCCATCTATACGGTGCGCAGTTCTTTAGAACTCCCTGTGTACAACAAGGAAACAGGAAAATTGATGCAAGAACTCAGTGAAATGGCACCTGGGGCTGCAAGAATTGTAACTGCCTGGAGTCAGACATGGAACATCACACAGTAGAGCTATCTTTGACAGAACTGAGATTTTTTAAAAATATATATATTATCAACTAGCCCCAGGAAAATAATGTAAGAGTCTCTGCTACATATTCAGAATTGCACACACATAACCAGGGAACAGTATGGTACAAACTCCACAGACAGATTTGGTGTATATATTACAAAGCATATCTGGGGGGAAACAGATGAGAGTCCCCACCCCCCACCTAGATTAAAAAGCAGTTTGAAATTGGAACTGCCACTTGTACATTCACCCCACTTCTGCCTCTGGTAATCAGGTTTTCATGTTAGCCCCCCCCCCCCCTGCAGTTATTTTAGCTCCAGGGTTTCAGGCTCCTCTCCCAACATCTGCAGAAAGAATCTCTGTAGAGAAGGGTGGTGGTGGTTTGTGCATATAACAATATTCTTCTTATATAAATATTTATTTATATCCCACCTTTTTCCCTGACAGAGACTGAAGTTGGCTTACAGATACAATAAGAACAGCTTTTAAAAATGTGAGATATTGGAAGTGGGAGAGAGAATTATTTTTTTAAAAATTGCACATTGATAGAATTAAAACTCTCTATATATACATTTAAAAAATATTAAAAACCATACAAATGATTGCAATTAAAACAGCGCAGCAGCAGCAGCAGCCCTTTCTCTAAAAGCAGTCAGTTCCAATAAGCCTGTTGAGACAATAAAGTCTTCACCTGCCAGGGGAAAAACAAGGAGAAAGCTTCTCGAAGGAGGGAGTTTAAAGTCTGGGAGCAGCCATCAAGAAGGCCCTTAGAATGATGTGCTCGCACGGGATTTGGCAACCGGATCCCGTGGAGAACACTGCGTATATAACTATGCAAGCAAAGGCCCCTCCAAGGCCAGGCCAACATGTTTTGCCCCTGAGGCAAAGTGGAAAGTGCCTCCTTTCCCCTGCTTACCTGCCTGCTGATGCTGATTCCCCCCTTGCCCCCTTCGAGAACAAATCCCCTACTCTCCCCCCTCTGCTGCCGAAGAGAAACAGAAGCAAAAAGGAGGCCAGTGACTGGAGAGGGGGTGAGATGAGGTGGCAGTGGCAAGGAGGAGGAGGAGGCATCAGTGTTGGCGTTGGAGGAGGAAGAGTCAACAGGTGCCAAGCATAGCCGTCAACTTTTCCCTTTTCTTGCGAGGAATCCTATTCGGAATAAGGGAATTTCCCTTTAAAAAAGGGAAACGTTGACAGCTATGGTGCCAAGAGGTGGTGGTGTAGACGGTGGCAGCAGGCAACACACTCCTCATGGGCCCGGATCTGGCACCTGGTCCCATGGCTGCTGCCCTGAGGCAATTGCTTCACCTTGCCTCATGGGCAGGCGAACTCTGGCCCTTTCCCCACAGATGTTCACGCTGGAGAGTGCACAGAAACATCCTGCTTTTTGTAAACCTTATTCTGAATGCGGTAATTCTAATGGTAATATGACCTATCTTTTGAAAGCATTAGCTCGGAGTTGCATTACTAAAAGCTCTTCCACCCCTTTCCCTTATCATCAATTGCCACAGATACATGTCCCTATATTAGAATCATTTTCATCTTGTTTTTTCTCTTCAGGGCATTGCCTGAGCTAGGCTGCAGAAAGGCCTTGCCTGTTTTGAAAAACGATTGCCCTTTAGTTTCTTTTAGTCCCCTTTGTTTAACTTCCTTACATTTATGACTACCTGATGTGTATTTACAGGCAGTTATGGCAGCATGGGGGTGTGCGTGTACTGGTCATTTGGGCTGTGGGCACACCAGAGAGCTAATGAGCCCATGGGTCACGCAGATCCATTATTTCTCTGTGTGCTTTTGTACATATTCATGCATACTTGAGTGCTTTCAGTTGAACTCTATCACAATGTTTTCTATTCCCACTAGCTGACAGTGCTTGATGGGACATATTGGTACTGTATGTTCTTTTCCCTTCCCCTAGTTCTAGAAACCCTGGGTCCATTATGGGTATTTGTGCTTCTGTGTGTAGACCATTTTATTTATTTATTGCTGAGGTACTAATATTCCAGTACAGTGGTACCTCGGGATGTGAACGGGATCCGTTCCAGAGCCCCGTTCGCATCCTTAATAGAATGTAAGACACGACTGCGCGTGTCGCGTTTCGTCGCTTCCGCGCATGCACGTGACGTCATTTTGACCATCTGCGCATGCGCGAGCAGCGAAACCCGGAAGTAATGCGCTCCGTTACTTCCGGGTCACCACAGAGCGCAACCCAAAAATACTTATCCTGAAGCATATTTATACCGAGGTATGACTATATACCAGACTTGCACAAAACAGCAGATGATAGATAGATATGAGAGAGAGAGAGAGAGAGAGATCCTCCTGGCTCCATCAGTAGCCCTTTTCCCCTGAGTTCTGGAAAACAGAAATCCATTGAGGCATGTAAGCAGGCATTTGTTTACTGAGCTTTGGAAATGTTGAGCCTTCTCCTGTGCTCAGTTATATGAAGTGGGTGTTCTGCAAGAACCAAAATTCAGAGATGTGAAATCCCCATCTCCTGACCCAGCACTTCCCAGAAAGAAAAAGTCAATCGGCATATTTGTCCAGACAAGGCTTTGCAACATAATTTTGTAAAGAATCTTGCGCAAATCACACTGATTTGATAAATGGTTACCAGTCTCATTCTCTGAAGCAGGAAAGTGATTGTGAAGAAGACATACATTGTGGGAATTTGTGAAGGATGCTGACCAGCAAAATAAAAAAGAGAAAGTTGTAATTGTCGTGAAAGCTTCGTATTTGTGTTCCTAGTTCAGTTTCATGCATTGGTCTAATATCATCTAAGGCTAAGCAAACCCTGGTTGTTCAGTCGCACTGACAGATTTTTGGAGAAGCAGGAAATACTCTTAGGTACCTTTTGCTATAGCTGAATGAACGAACAAGTGATCAAATTAGCATGATGGAATTAGGGCAGTGCTTAACATATCAAAACTCTACCTGACAAGAGGCTTTCTGGTCTGCTAGTCATCCTTAGTTGAGGATAATGTCTTCCGCTAAAGAAAATCCCTCTGGCATGGGGCAACATCTGGAGGATGGTGCAAGTGATGTCAGTGTTCATCACACATGCATATGTGTGCACGGACACACACACACACACACACACACAGAGAGAGAGAGAGAGAGGGAGAGTTAACTGAGAAAGGACTTCCTTTTTTTTAACTCATTTGCCAATTAGCAGGCTCCTGTTAAAAACTTTTGCCTCCTCTGAGGGTTCCTCTTTGAGGCTGAGAGCAATGAGGGGGAAATAAGGAGGAGAGCGAATGGAGCTGAGCGATGCTCTTGCTCTCACTTCCCAGTTCAATTAAATTACCTCGGCGCACGGCACAAAAGCTAATGCAATGTCAGAAGCTAACTGTGATCAAGAATGACACATATTGCAGTTGTGTCACCAAGCCATAAATATGTGCGCAGCAAAGGTGAATTAACAGAATCAAGCGCTATCTTCCTCTCTCAATCCAGGCATCGCTTAGGAAACAGCAGATGCTAAAACTGCAGCTGCTGGTATCTCACCTCACCAAAAGCAGGTCTTTTGAAGCTGTACAGCACAGACTCCCGATACACAACCCCTTTCTCTTTTAGAGGCAAAGGCTTCTGGACTCCCAGACCCCCAGGAGAGAGAGAGAGAGAGAGAGAGAGAAAGAAAGGGATGAAGATGGGGAGGAGGATAATGAGGGGAACTACTCTCAGACCCATAACAGATCATCAACTAGAGTTGCTCTTCAGTTTTCCTTTCGTTTGCTGAGAAGAATCAACCACCAAGCTTCCAGTTGTTTCTACTCAAGAGTGAAATATTAGATGCTGCAAGTTTATTTCTCGATTCTTTGTGTTCTCCATTCTTGCCCAAGTAGAAACAGGATGTGCAAAGTGGGATGCATGCAGGCTTTTAGTCAGTTTGAACCAGCACTTCTAAGATGCAGAAGGGCACAGGAAAGGAAGGGTGTGCTTCAGGTTCTTATCTCAACCTCGTGTTTCATAGTCATCACATTGCTCAACTAAGACAAGCCGAAAATGCTATTTGGTGGTTATCTTGGGAAATCGGTGCTGTTGTGTTTCCCAGAGGTGGTGCCTTGCATCTTAATGTACCAGGGCCCTTACATTTCCTACATCTGGGGGCCTAAGTCCATGTTCCGCTTTGGGGGTTTTTATGTGAAGCTGACGGGATCCAATCCAGCCTAAGGTTACCAGAAGTCCCCCTTTCCCAGGGACAGTCCCCGGATTTACAAATCAGTTCCCTGACAAAATCCATCTATTTAGTGGGAAGTGTCCCCGGATTCATTGAAAAAAATCTGGTAACCTTAAAGGTAAAGGTAAAGGGGCCCCTGACCATTAGGTCCAGTCGTGACCGACTCTGGGGTTGCACGCTCATCTCGCTCTATAGGCCAAGGGAGCTGGCATTTGTCCGCAGACAGCTTCCGGGTCATGTGGCCAGCATGACTAAGCCGCTTCTGGCAAACCAGAGCAGTGCACAGAAACGCCGTTTACCTTCCCGCCGGAGCAGTACCTATTTATCTACTTGCACTTTGACGTGCTTTCGAACTGCTAGGTTGGCAGGAGCAGTGACCAGTGGCGTAGCGTGGGTTGTCAGCACCCGGGGCAAGGCAAGTAATTTGCGCCCCCTAACCCGTGGATTTGCGCCCCCTAACCCTAACCCCCAGATGTTGCGCCCGGTGCGGCCGGCCCCCCCTGCACCCCCCACGCTACGCCACTGGCAGTGACCGAGCAACGGGAGCTCACCCCATTGCGGGGATTCGAACCGCCGAAGTAAGAGTAAGAGTTTAAAAGTGGGAACTTATAAATGTGTATGTGTATCTTATCCCTCCGAGTTCTGAAAGCTGCAGATCTTTTAAGAGGCCAATTAAAGTTGCAGGAGGACCACACCTGCCTTTCACACTCGCCCACATTCAAAAGTCTTTCCCGTACAGCTACTGTGCAGTTTACTTAGCAAAGGTTAACCTAACAATGGAAGGGATAATACAAATGTGACAACAGAATGGCTAATTAGCATCTTAAGATTTCTCTCCTTCCCAGCTTTTCATCAGCAACTTCTTTTTGCTTAGCTTTTTCCATGTGCCTCCTCTCTGGGTCCACAATTTATTTTTAAAAAATGTATTCATTACTCATGTGTGCTGCTTACAGTTGGCACCCTCGTTGACAGAATTATGAGCTTCTTATGGAAGGAAGCTGTTGCATAGATGCCATCATTCTAAGCAAGCCCACATATTAGTCACAAAGGAAAATCACCTGACCAATTTTAAGCTTATAAAAATGTCATGCGAGGTAATTATCAGAATAAGTCATTATTCCTTTCAAATATAATCGGAGGGCATGCGGACAGAAACACACACACGTATTATACACAGGCCGTAAACTGTTTAAGATATATTTTCTGGACAATACAACACACTGTCAAAATTATTTTAAAGAAATAAATAACACACCGTTGCATGTTTGTCATCTTCAACCGCTGATGCCTTTTCCAGAAACAGGTCACAGGACTCAACAGGTGAAGCTTTTTCCAGGGTAAAGGGGACCCCTGACCATTAGGTCCAGTCGTGGCGCTCATCTCGCTTTATTGGCCGAGGGAGCTGGCGTACAGCTTCCGGGTCATGTGGCCAGCAGGGACTAAGCCGCTTCTGGCAAACCAGAGCAGCGCACAGAAACGCTGTTTACCTTCCCGCCGGAGCGGTACCTATTTATCTACTTGCACTTTGACGTGTTTTCGAACTGCTAGGTTGGCAGGAGCAGGGACCGAACAACGGGAGCTCACCCCGTCGCGAGGATTCGAACCGCTGACCTTCTGATCGGCAAGTCCTAGGCTCTGTGGTTTAACCCACAGCGCCACCTGTGTCCCTTTTTCCAGCATAGAGAAATGCTAATAGGAAAAGCAACACATGTTGTTTCTCATGCAGCCATTAAAGGGACATAATTGGGGTCGGTGGGTGCACACATGCGCACACACATGCACATGATACTTGCAGAATTAGTTTTTGCTTTTTCCATAGATGTTATTTATTAAAGAGTACATGCCTCACTTCCGCACTAGCCACATGTTTCTGATATACAGAGACTTTATGTCAAGAAGAAGTGGGGAACCTCAGACCCTGAGACCATACGCTCCAACATTTCTCCGATGAAAACAGGGACGTCCCCTTCCATAATGATAATTTTACTATTTATATTCCACGCATCTTACTGGGTTGCCCCAGCCACACTGGGCAGCTTCCAACATATATAAAGACATAATAAAACATTAACTTTTTTTAAAAAAGAACCTTCCTTATACAAGATTGCCTTCAGGCAGTTTGGGGGGGGGCGGATAACTGCATACCCTTCAACATTTCTCCAATGAAAATAGGGACATCCTAAGGATAAATGGGACATTCCTGGATCAAATCAGAAACTGGGATGGGTTTTCTAAATCAGGGATGTCCCTGGAAAACAGAGACACTTGGAGGGTCTGTGAGACCAAGTGGGACCTTCTAGCGCTCTCTCTCTCTCTCTCTCTCTCATCCCTGTGGCTCTTCCTAGGCCCCAACCTCTCAGTAGATCACACCCCTCTTCAGCCCTGCTCCATGCCCTCAAGCACTTTTACCTGGTTGCAATATGTTCTTGAATATTGCTTGCTTGCCTAGACAGTGATATGTCTGCATGAGTACAGAAACCTCTGGTTTTTGTATGGAATACAGTCATACCTCGGGTTGAAGTAGCTTCAGGATGAGTATTTTCGGGTTTCACTCTGCGGCGACTCAGAAGTAACAGAGCGCGTTACTTCCGGGTTTCGCCGCTCACGCATGCGCAGACGCTCAAAATGGCATCACGCACATGCGCGGAAGCAGCAAATCGCGATGCGCAGACGTGAGTTGCATTCACTTCAGGATGTGAACGGGGCTCCGGAACAGATCCCGTTCGCATCCACAGATACCACTGTATAGTCGATCAGTCAAATCCATTGCTCTACCCGCTTTTAGCTTTGGCCCTGCCCACTTTTGAATCTGGCCCCCAGAAGGTTCTCCACAAGGGAATGTGGCCCTCAAACTGAAAAATTCCCCCTCCCTTACGTGATATTCTACAGTTCTGCTATGTTGTATTTCATACATCTGAAGCAACTGAAAGGAAATCGTAATCCTTTCCGTGGCAGGGAAGAGCTCTACCTCTGTAGCATTCACAACCTAGAAAATTAGTAGAATGGTATACAGTGGTACCTCGCAAGACGAAATTAATCCGTTCCGCGAGTCTCTTCGTCTTGCGGTTTTTTCGTCTTGCGAAGCACGGCTATTAGCGGCTTAGCGGCTATTAATGGCTTAGTGGCTTTAAGAAAAAGGAAACAAACTCGCAAGAACTCGCAAGACGTTTCGTCTTGCGAAGCAAGCCCATAGGGAAATTCGTCTTGCGGAACGACTCAAAAAACGGAAAACTCTTTCGTCTTGCGCGTTTTTCGTCTTGCGAGGCATTCGTCTTGCGAGGTACCACTGTATTCATTTTAAATCAATGACTTGGATCCTGATCCAAAAACAAGACTCAATGGTTTATTATTATTATTTCATTGAGACTACTGGCACTTTCAATGCAGTCAACTCTAGCAGCTATCTGCCTTTTGCCGTTTAAAATTATGGTGTGTGAGAGAAAGTGTGTTTGCTTTCTAAGAAAAGCTTGAAAAAGAACAAAAGATGTCAGCCAAATGACTGAATGAAGCCAATCTCTTGTACTTAAAAACTCTTGGGGGGAATGTGTGCTCCTCATCTAATTATAAGCATGAATATAGCGGTAGTAGTGGGCAGTTCTGTAGCAACAACATTAATTACAGCTAATAGAGGCATGTTGAGACAGGCCATGCGTCTCTTGTCCATTGTATAATCCACAGTTTCCACAACACTGCAGGTTGTTGCATCCTTGAAGGGCAGCTGGCTCTTTAAAAACAAGGGGTGTTTGTTTTGCTAAGCTTCGCCCTGCCTGCTACCCTATTTTGTCTTCTCGGACATAGTTTGGAGCCAGCACTTAGACAGTTATTTCACCTCTTCAAGAGAACTCTCTGCGAGGGTCCTTTATTGCGAGTTAATTGCTCTGGCTAAGTAAGAGGAGCAATTAATTTTTGCAAGAAATATAGGGGGCCAAAGACCACTGGTGCAGACATTTCTGAGAATTTCCAGCGTGAAAGCAACAATTTTGCCTTGTTCCCTTTGAAGTCCACTTCCCGGCATGTTTAATTTAAAATGAATCTCTTTCCTGCTGAGTGGATAGGCAGCTTGAAATTTGGAATGAAGGGGTGTCATGCTGCTTTGTGGTAATAAGTGGCAAATTTACCTCAGTTTCTATTTCTGGACAAAGAACTGGGTATTCAAGGATGTTATTCCAATGAACCATTATTAATAGCGGCTAGTTTTGTTTCTTTTTAAACACTTAATTATATCCAAACATACACATATGCACATAGATGAAGCATCAGCTAATAAGTAAATATTGTGCCTGAATTTTTTGACGCTGATACAGCTATACTGCAGTTTCTCAGAAGAAAATGTGTCCCACGCCACACACTTGGTATTTTCGCCCACATATGTGCTATATATAACCATTCTGCTTTGGTGATATAGTGTATGGAAAAGCACAACAGACTGTGCTCACAAGAAGGATAGTCATTAAATCGGCAAACACAAAGGCAGTCATTTTTGAGTTTAGGAACAGGAGTGATTGCTAACAAGTTGTTGGTTTCAGAGCTAGTAATTCATCATTCATGTAGGATTCTCATGGTCCATCAACCATTTACTTGAGGCATACAGATGTAAAGCAAAAAGGCGCAATCTTCTTAGTTTTGTTTTTTCTCCTGTTAAAGCCCTTTTGATAATAGCGGTAGCGCTGCAAATGGAGCTGAAGTGAATTATGCTCTTTTGCTAAACAATAGTACTTAACATTTTAATTTAAGGCTTTATATGTGACACGTCTGTCCCATGGTCACGTGAAGGTATCACCTTGCTAAACCTAAGTAGGTCTGGACCTAGTCAGTGCCTGGATAGGAAACCCCCTAGGAAACATTTGCCTCCTGGTACTCTTTCTCCCCCCCCCCTTTTTGGGTTTTACAAACAAGAATAATGTAATAACAAGTATACCAAGTTTTCTCATGTCATTTGTATATCACAAAAATAGCATAATAAATGTGGGAAAGTATCTACAACATATGTTTCATTTTTAGTGGTCAATGTACAGGTTCCTGGTTCATGAATTGGTTTAAACAATTAAGAAGAAAGAAAGAAAAGGGGGAAGAGGGGTAGGGGGAATGGTGAGTGGGGTGGGGTGGGGTGATTATGCTTCTATTCTTCTACTTAGGGGGGGGGGCATTGTGTCAGCGTTACTTATATGGGTTCTCTTACTATTCACTCGTTGTATTTCCTTGGTGGTGAGAGAGTTGGTTGGCTGTACACTGGTGCCTCGCAAGACGAAAATAATCCGTTCCGCGAGTCTCTTCGTCTAGCGGTTTTTTCGTCTTGCGAAGCAACCCTATTAGCGGCTTAGCGGATTAGCGCTATTAGCGGTTTAGTGGATTAGCGGCTATTAAAGGCTTAGCGGCTTAGCGGCTAAAAGGCTATTAGCGGCTTAGCGGCTTAGAAAAAGGGGGGGGAAGCAGGAAAAAATCGGAACACTCGCAAGACGTTTTCGTCTTGCGAAGCAAACCCATAGGGAAATTCGTCTTGCGAAGCAGCTCAAAAATGGAAAACCCTTTCGTCTAGCGGGTTTTCCGTCTTGCGAGGCATTCGTCTTGTGGGGCACCACTGTAGTGAGAGTTGTTTGTGTGTGTGTATTTTTGAATCAGGTTAGCCAGATTGATTCGTATGCTGTTGGCGGATTCTTACATTGTCTTGTTGGGCTGTGTATGTGATAAAGGGGAACCAAACCAGGTTGAAGGTGTCTTCTTCTATTTGGCCCTGTGTCAGTTTCAGTTTATTGGTTAGTTTTTCCTAATAAGGCTGTTTCCCATACTATTTGGTACCATTGGTCCATGCTTACTCCTGACAGATCTCTCTAGTGTCTAGCTATGATGTTTCTGGCTGCCAAGAGTAGGTGGGTTATGAGCTCTTTATGGTGTGAGTGGGTGTTATTATCTTGGAAGATATTTAGTAGGACCAGTTCTGGGGTGACTTCTAATACTTTAGTTATTTTGCATATTTCTTATATGATTGCTGTCCAAAAGAGTTGGAGTTCAATTTTGGAGCAACTCCTGGTACCCTTTGTTCATCATCTGAGGCCCTACTCTGTGTATGTCCTCTTTTTTTCTTCTTTTTATAGAAAAATAGCTCAAAGAAGCACCAGAACTCACCATGTTCTCTTATAATGGCAAAGGCACCCATCTGAGAGGTGATGGAAGGGAGTTCTGGCTGGGAAAAATGCCCTGACTCTGAGGAAGGTGTGGAGGGTGACTGCCCATTTGAAGAATGTTCTGCTCCAGAGCCAGCCCACCCATGAGGCAAGGTGTAGCAATGCCTCAGGTGGCAGGATCCATAGGAGCAGCAGATCCTCGGCCTCGGCCCAGTATACCTGAAGGAGCGTCTCCACCACCATCGTTCTGCCCGGACACTGAGGTCCAGCGCTGAGGGCCTTCTGGCGGTTCCCTCATTGCGAGAAGCAAAGCTACAGGGAACCAGGCAGAGGGCCTTCTCGGTAGTGGCACCCACCCTGTGGAACGCCCTCCCATCAGATGTCAAAGACATAAACAACTACCTGACATTCAGAAGACATCTGAAGGCAGTCCTGTTCAGGGAAGCTTTTAATGTGTGACATTTTACTGTATTTTTGGTCTTTGTTGGAAGCTGCCTAGAGTGGCTGGGGAAACCCAGCCAGATGGGCGGGGTACAAATGAAAAATTATTTATTATTATTATTATTATTTGGCCTCCAAGGAATGCATCACCCGCTGCTGCTGCCACAGCAGGATCTGCTATCTCCTCAGCAGCCCCTACAACGCAGCTTCTACAGCAGTGTCCTGGTGAATACCAGAAACATCATAGCCAGACCCTGGAGAGGCGCTCTAACCCCTAGGGAAGAAATGACAGGGTCTACCCTCTGGAGTCTCCTGGGCTTTGCATACATCCAGCGTGATTCAGACCATGCGCCCCATCCCAACAGAATTTGATTCTCACTTAAACCATCAGGTAAGGTTGCTTCGATTCTCCCCCTTGTTCCCGATGTAGATCTTTCCTTCCCATTTGTTCCTTATGCAGATCTCTCTCTCTCTCTCTCTCTCTCTCTCTCTCTCTCTCTCTCCTCTCTCTCTCTCTCTCTCTCTCGTTCCTGATGTAGATCTTCAATCACCCCATCTTCCCTGGCTGGGGAGGCGCCATTTTGTGACTGGCTTCAGGTGTCAAAATGTCTTGAGCCGGCTCTGCTTTGCTCCATCTGCCCTTATCTGCTTTTAAGTGCCAGGTAAAAACATTTTTATTCAGCCATGCCTTTGTAGCTTAACTCTCCACATATTATTTTAGTGCAGTGAATTTGAGTTGGAATTGCTCTTTTATGCATATTATTGTATTTTAGGTTGCTTTTATATCAGTTTTTAATGTCTCTGAATAGCACAGGGTACATTCTTTGGAAAAAATGAGCTATCGATATAAATAATATATATATGGTGTCTTGGGGTTCATGATGGAAGAAAGGTTGGGTACAAATGTCAGAAAATAAAGAGATAAACACAGGCATAAATAGATGTATCCAAGGCACACAGGAAAATTGCTTATTCTGAGTCTTACTTCAAAATAATAAATATATTACTGTATATATTAATAATACTTTATTGTGTATTTTTCATTGTTCCGATGCTCCTACTTCTATACTCAGTCTAGGCTTGGGTCCACAGAGGGTTCATTAATGCAATATGACAATAACCTTGTATTCTAAAAGACATTTAAGTCAGTGTCCACTGTAAGGCGAATCTTTGGACATGTTTCCATCTGCATTTCTTCAGCTCACCAAGCTGAGCCTTGAATGTTTCAGATTACCAAATGGTTTGTGTTTCTTATCTCAGGAAAACACATTCTGCAACCATACACCTTGCGATCTACCTTCTTATGGTCAGGATTAAATCTGGAGCGTTATCCCCACCCCCACCCCAGTTAGAACCAATCTCCAGCTTCCCTATGGAGCTACAGGCAAGCAGTTATTATAAAGCAGGGGAGGAAGTAGAAGTCCTTTTACAGAAACATTTTGCTGTCCCTGGGTGGTGAGAAATTAAAGCACACCTCTACTCTGCAAAAACATCGCTGCAGAAATGACACTTCCTTATATAACAGACCCATTCCGCCTGCATTCAGAGTTGCAACTGCTGACTTTCGTGTTTAAATAGAACTGTACTTTTACAGAACAAAAACAGCTAAGGAAACGGCCCTGGATTTTATTGCCGGTTGTTTATCACAACTCTTATTGGCTAGATAGCTGAAGCAGAATATATTGGGATTTGAACACCCCACCGTCGTCATAATTTGACCTCTAGAGTCATGCTTGCAATTGAATGATATGCTCACAGAAAAAGCAGCAGTTCGTATTATGTATCTGACACTAGCATAACACCCGCAGAGGTGGTTTTACAGAGCAGATTGGAGGCTCAGGTATAGGAGCCAAATCCTAGGGGCCAAGGTCCCTCCAGCCTCCCCCTAAAATATTTGAGGGGGCCAGCTCCCTCAAGGTGATGGGCATTGCCATTCAAATGCTGTGCATGTGAGGCAGGGCTTACCTCCCCCTCCAATATTTTATTCAAGTTGGCACCCCTGGGCTTAGAGGCTTTGTGGACACCAGAGAAAGTTTCCAAAGGCACCATAATTAGAGACTTCTGAAGTTCTTCTAACTCTTGAAAGTGTTCGCTCTAGTACAGGATTATTAGAAAATCCCTTAAAGGGTGAAATACAATTATAAAATAGCTATTCACATTAATATTGAAGTCTATAGGCCGTAGTCACCTAAATCACTGCATGCCCAATGTAGCTTTCCCTTCATCTTCCTATATTATATTATAATAATAATAATAATAATAATTATTATTATTCACACACACCACCCTATACCCAGAGTCTCAGGGCGGTTCACAGAATAAAATCAAGATATAAAACCGCAAAATACATAATAAAAATAAAAACAACCCAATAGTACCCTCCCTCAACAACAAAAAACCCCACACATTTCAAAAGGGCATAGGATGTAAATCAGATCAACCCAAGGCCTGGTTAAAATAAAGGTGCCAGGCGAAATTCCCTGGGGAGAGCATTCCATAGATGGGGAGCCACTGTAGAGAAGGCCTGTTCTCCTGTTACCACCCTCTGGACCTCTTGAGGAGGAGGTACAAGAAGGAGGGCCTCAGAAGATGATCGCAGGTTCTGGGTAGGTTCATATGGAAAGAGGTGGTCCTTGAGGTATTGTGGTCCTCCCCTGTCCCCAAACCTGCTCCAAAGTTTTGGGGAAAACCTCAGAGCAGATTTGGAGGCAGTAGGGGGACGGGGGGGGCATTTCATTTTGTTCAATGATTTAGTTGGATACAGTCCTGTGTTTCCTGCATATAAAGTTGGAGTCACACCACTAAGTCCATCCATTTTCCTACTCTCACATAAAACACACTTTTATGTTGGTGGGATGCCGTCAGACCTCTTTGTTCTGTAAATAGTTTCTGATTTGTTTTCAAACCTGGGCTCACTGGAAGGACAGATCCTGAAGCTGAGGCTCCAATACTTTGGCCACCTCATGAGAAGAGAAGACTCCCTGGAAAAGACCCTGATGTTGGGAAAGATGGAGGGCACAAGGAGAAGGGGACGACAGAGGACGAGATGGTTGGACAGTG
This sequence comes from Podarcis liolepis, assembly GCF_965112155.1. Taxonomy (NCBI): domain Eukaryota; kingdom Metazoa; phylum Chordata; class Lepidosauria; order Squamata; family Lacertidae; genus Podarcis; species Podarcis liolepis. The sequence goes on from NC_139565.1 coordinate 21,744,694, forward strand.
TTCTCATAGTTACTAACATGAGTTTGACCAAACTGCAGGAGGCAGTGGAAGACAGGAGTGCCTGGAGTGCTCTGGTCCATGGGGTCACGAAGAGTCGGACACGACTAAACAACTAAACAACAATTATTACTTAGAAACCTAACTATTGGTTGGCCCACAACCCTGACTATGCATGGAATCACTACAAGACCAAAGCATGCACAAAACAGAAGGCAGCAACAAGAAGGAAAAGTTAGCTAATGCTGGAAGCAATAGCTGTGTGAACTTGTCTGAATGCGTTCCTCACTTAGATATACTCAGTTTGTTAAGTAAAACAGCAATGTCTTGAGCATAGTGCCATTGAACTGAATGGGAACTGCACAAGATCATAGCTGTGCTTTCAGCATGTTTCCTATACATTTCACTGGGGGTGGTATCAGAGAAGTTCTCAGTAGATTCAGCCCTCTTGTCTCACAAGATCTCTGCTTTAAAGAAACTTGTTGGTTTTGCTTAAGCATAATCCTCCCTCCCCATCTTTTTCTCTTCTTTTCTTTTTTTCTAGCTGGTTTATTTAGCACATCTTGTATTGACAAAGTGTTTCATTTTCTCCCCTCCACGCCTTGCTTCAGCAGTCTGTAAAATACATCTGGGAGAGAAACCTGTGCTATCCATCAGCATTATTTCAGATATCTTTTTAAATCAAATATCAATACTACTTAAAAGAAAGATACAAGTGGGAAATGGTGTTTGTACAACCTGACATTCCCCGACCTAGGTGTATTTGCTGAAGAGGTTAGCAGCTTTATGGTACATATTAGGAAAGAAATGAAATTGCAGGGCTATGGGCATAGTTTGTTAGGCGATTATTCAGCACAGAATGCAAGCAGAACAAGCATCCTGGTCTCCAATGAATGAATTCATTATCCCTTATAAGCAAAACATGACTTCCCTGTGGGATTGTAAAGTCTGCTTTTCTTTTTCCTATTCAACACCTTACCTGTATAAAAACCTCAACACAGGGAGTTAAATGCTAATGTCATTTCATACCACAATTACTCATTTTCAGAATGGAACTGCATGCCAAGACTTGACTGTGCTGTTTTTCCTTTCCAATGGACAGGTACATGCATTCTCGCTCTCTCTCTCGCTCTCTCGTTGAACAATAAGCCATTTTAAATAATGCTGGTCAGATGAGTCTTACCAATCTGACCTCCAAGCTGCGCCATACTCCACCCCACCCCACCCCATCTTCAGAGTGTGTAAGAACATATGGAAACTACAGTAATTCACTGCAGAAGTTCTAACTGGACAGATATAGTCTTCTGGAAGCATTGCTGTAGCTAGGGCTTTTTTTTCCAAAGGGGAACTCAGCTCACAGGTGAGTTCCGGAACATCTTCTTTCTATAAAAATAGCACAGGTTGTAGCAGATCTATAATACGGCTTTGAATCTGCCACATTTCAAGAAACAGGCTTCTAGCCAAATAGGGATTTGAAATCACCACGCTGGTTTACTCTTTGGCGTTTGGCAGAATTCTGATAGCTTTTTAGCTTAGATGTGGATAGGACATTGCCCTAAAGTTCCTCTCTCTTATATCATAAAGTGTGTGTGTCACTCACTAGCATTCACACACAGCTTCAGATTAACTATAATATCATAGAAAGCACTATGATCCAATGGATTAAAAATAATGCAGTGCCAACCGGTTATCTACTAACTTGCTCACTGGAAGGCTTTCATTAAGTCAGCCTCAGTTCCCCATCTTATAAAATTGGGAAAATAATAATGGTCCAACACAGAGTTTTTCAGAAGGGAGACAGTTTTGCTTACCATTTCCTGAACATTCATTGTGTCTTAGTCCCAGTCTGGAAATTTAAAATGATATATAAATTACTAATGTAACAGCTCTGCGTGATTTTTCTTTATATAGAGTGTTAAAATAACAGTTGGTTTATCATTAATTGATCGTTGAATTTTATATGTTTTGAATTTTAGAAGGTTTCTGAAATAGATGGAGTGAAAACTGGATTTTCCACTATCAGACTTCTGAATCCTCGGGCTTCAATCCTACGTATACTTACATAAGACTAAGTCTTGCTAAACACAGCAAGACTTTATCCAGGTAAATGAACATAGGAATGGATCATGGGATTTCTCTTCCTCTTTGAGCATAATTTTGAGTCTATGGTAGCCTTTTAAAATTAGTGACAAAAAAGGGAAAACCTGGTTCTACCAAAGGGGGCTAGTGCTCTTTTAAAAACTATTTGTTGCATCCAATGTAAGTCATATGTTATGAGATACATTTAAATTAATAGGCATGACTAATTAGGTCCATTAATTGCAGTGGGTTTACTCTGAGAAGAACTTAAGTTATATGCAACTGAATGAAAATGACTATGTGCAGAAAAAACTGCAAGGTTCTTCAAGCATCTGATACATTTTAAATGCACTGAAAATGTTCAATTTTAATAGTATGGCAAAACACTGGAAAGTTTAACAGTAAACGATCCAACAAGAGACTGACAGATACTGAAACTCAAGCTGCGTGGAAGGAAGCTTGGAAATGAGCCTAGATAGATATCTGAACAGATCCATGTACTGGAAATTCATGTAAGATGCAACAGACTGAACTAGATAATCTGAGCTCCTTAGTCTTAGGTTTCAAGCTGTGGATTCTATTCTCTGTCATTTCAGCTGGCCACAACCAATACTATTACTTATTAGAATAAAATAAATATTAACTTGGTTTAAGCACACACCATGCATGCTTTTATTCAGAAGCCTGTCTACTGAATTAAATGACACTTGCCACTTAGTAAGTATATACAGAATTGCAGGCAGAGGTATTCCATAAATAATTATTAGAGTTGTTATGGAATGATTTTATATTACAATGACGTTCTCTCGCTATTCTTAATACATTCCGGAGTGCAGCATTTTATATTTTACCTTTTAATATATGACTTCCTTATTTTGTTGTCATTAATCTTAGTAGCACCAGTTCTTCAGATTTATTTTCTGTTCTCCCAACACTTCTAAACTCTTCCAATTGGTTTCTCACCTTTGAAGTTTATCCTGTTACATATGGCAGCAGAACTTAATGGCTTGGACATGTTACCCTAGAACCTGGTAAGTTCTCATTTAGTTTCATTTCACAAGCAGCAGATCACCGAAGAGAAAGACAAGTCTAAGACTGCACTCTCCAAGACACCAAACGCCAGCATTTTATGGGTTGTAATTCCAGCAGGCTTCAATTTGGTTCTTAAAGGTAAAGGGACCCCTGAACATTAGGTCCAGTCGTGGCCGACTCTGGGGGTGCGGCACTCATCTCGCTTTATTGGCCAAGGGAGCCGGCGTACAGCTTCCGGGTCATGTGGCCAGCATGACTAAGCTGCTTCTGGCGAACCAGAGCCGTGCATGGAAACGCTGTTGACCTTCCTGCCGGACCGGTACCTATTTATCTACTTGCACTTTTGACGTGCTGTCGAACTGCTAGGTTGGCAGGAGCAGGGACCGAGCAACGGAGGCTCACCCCATCACGGGGATTCGAACCGCCGACCTTCTGATCGGCAAGTCCTAGGCTCTGTGGTTTTAACCCACAGCGCCACCCGCGTTCTTACAGGGCAGCAAAACAGGAAACATTAAATTTGCAGATGACACCAAACTGGGAGGGATAGCCAATGTCGCAAAAGACAGGTTTGAAGATGACCTTAACAGATTGGAGAACTGAGCCAAAACTAGCAAAATGAATTTGATTAGGGACAAATGTAAGGTTCTGCACTTTGGCAGGAATAAACCAGCAGCACAAATATAAGATGGCGGACACCTGGTTTGCCAGTAGTACATGCGAAAGGGGATCTAGGGGGTCTTAGTAGAGTCAACTCTAAAATTCTTTGATTCTATGAATTTAGGGAAACCTCTGGTGGAAAAGATTTCTTGAAGATCAGGATTTCTAAGCAAAGGAAACAACCAAGAAAAGGGCACCAGGAGAGAACTAGCAAGCTAACACTGGCCTAAGTGATCCCAGAACTGGCCTGCAATCCATTTAAATGGAAAAACAATCTATCTGAAGTGCTGAGCTTCTCCTAACCTGGCCCACCTGGAGAAACAGCTCCTGTATTAAACACATTTGATGGTTTGAGGGAGGTTTTCTGAACGGTTTGTTAAGAGAGGCAATTGAAATCAGAAGAAATAACAGGCAGTAAGGTTGTGTGTGCATGTTTTGAATTGTTTTAACGGAGTATATTAGGAAAACACCATTCCATCTGTGTATCTATTCTGGAATCATTTTACTAAAACAAAACAAGTTGTCTAAACTGAGATATTGTGAAATGCCGCACTGTATCCAAACCCTTATCCCCCTTGTTTTTATAGACTGAAGAAATCCAAATGAATTCCAGCCTGAACTTTCCTACTTCAGAGAAATACACTCTGAATCGCACTGAAATGTCATTTAGGCATAATGCCACTTTTCCTATATCTTTCAGAGAGCACCTTAACACAGAAAAAACAAAAAGAGAGAGAGATGGTTATCATTGTATGGTCATCGGTGAATACTGGAACTAATGCCACTGTTTCATCGAATGTCCTGGCTAAAACAGACAAGGCACCATTCATACAATTAGAAATAGTGTAAATATCTCTTTAAAATAAAATAGCGGGAGCTGGGCAGCAGAGGGGAGGAAGATCCCAATTGAGACCTTGGTAGGGGGCTGTGGCGTTTGCCTCCTAGGTGGGTCATTAGGAAAGGGTTAAATGAGTGAGAATGTGATTGGCCAGCGGGAATGCAAGGGGGGAGTAAAAGTTAGAGTGGGGGGGGGGTTGAAAGTCAGTTGAGATTTTGGGAGTTGAAAAAGGAAGAGGGAGGATTAGGTGTGGGTTGGTAGAGTTGTACTGTGAGAGAGTGAGAGGAATTGTCAGGTGGAGTCAGAGAGATAGTTGGGAATAATCAGTTTGAAGTTGTTAGGAACCAAGATCTAAGAAACTGACAAGAAAAATTGTTCCTGCATTTAAAAATAAACTTGATTATTTGTTAATGTTAACAACTGTCTGGACTCCGTGTGTCCCTGTGAGAAACAGGGTGGTGGCAGCGAAGAAAGCAATCGCAGTGGTGGCACAGGGTCAAACTACCGTCTAATGTCCGGGGGCCCTGTGTGATCGCCACAGGGGCATTACCTTTTTGCCCCCTTCGGTGGTCCTGATCAGGAGGATCATGCCTGATATTTACATTGGAAGAAAAGCTTCCATTGATGTGAATGGGCCTTTTCTTCCTTTGGAAATAGGCTTACTGTGCAGTTGTTTTTTATCTTGACCACAGCACAGAGGAATTAGCACCATCCCACCCCCATAGTCACACTGGGTTGCCATCCACTTCCAGATTTTTTTGGGGGGGGGGGGAGAGCCTTGGGACTGCTACCGGTAATTACTTTTAAGTCATTCAAGCAACTGAGAGTAGTGTGAATGGCTTCTCATCTGCTTTGGCCCTCAAGTCAGGCAGAAATTAGTAACAGCACCCATTAGGTTAGGCCGGGACAATGTAGGGAATTACAGTATCAGCATCTTCGCAGAATATGTGAAGGTTGTATTATGGATCAATACTGTATGGAATTGTCTTCAGCTCTACGGTATTATTTTTTAAATATTTTTTATTTTTTATTAAATGTGTATACTGCCCTTCATCCACAGATCTCAGGGTGGTTCGCAACATAAAAAACAACAACACAAAGCACGCAAAATGGCACACATATCTGGCATCCTTATCACTGAGAAGAATCATATAATCCACTCAGTGACTTCAGGTTATATTATCTTACTTTTGATCATGAACCATATACCTCTTAGCAGGAAATGAAAGTCACCAGTAAATTGAGATTTTATACTGCTGCCTACTAAATGCAAAAACACTGCTGATGGCTTTTCAGAAGATGTAAGTTGAACCTGGAACATAAATCATTGCAAAATCTGGAAATGATTCATAGTTACAGTTCAGCACATTCTTTTTTGTTTTTTTTTTGCTTCAGCTCTGTCATAAATGCCCATGTACAGTGGTACCTCGGAATAAGAACTTAATTTATTCTGGAGGTCCGTTCTTAACCTGAAACTGTTCTTAACTTGAAGCACCACTTTAGCTAATGGGGCCTCCTGCTGCCGCCGGAGCACGATTTCTGTTCTCATCCTGAAGCAAAGTTCTTAACCCGAGGTAATATTTCTGGGTTAGCGAAGTCTGTACCCTGAAGCGTCTGTAACCCGAGGTACCACTGTATCTGTAGGACACAGTATCTGTTCTGCTTCTCCAACATTACGTCCCATCCTCCTCCTTTCTTCTACAGAGCTGAATCATATTTAGATACTTAAAACAGTAGCCATGCTATTACCATCATATTTAATTAGCCAAGTAACCTCACATCAATTACTAAAAGACAATGGTAGGTTGATGGCAATGTACCATGCCATCTCTAAGGGAAATTGTTTTGCATAGATTGGGAGTTAATATGCACTAATAAATAGGAACCTAGGAAGCTGTCTTAACCAAGGTGCGACTGTTCATCCATCCAGGCCAGTACTGCGTACTCTGACCGACAGCAGCTCTCTGCGGTTTAAGGCTGAAAAGCCTTTTCCCTGACTACCTAATCCCTTTCGCCAGAGATGGCAGGGACTGAACCTGGAATCCTCTCCCTAGAAAACATATGCCCTACTATTGGGCAATGGTGGTTGGGAATTGAAGGCGACATACTCACACAGCGAAAGTTCCCCCCAGTTCCAGTCACTACAGAGAGGCAGCTTAAGGTCCAAAATAGTTGGACTTCAAGGTTAGGCTTCAGTAATACAGTTCCTGATGTTGACAGCTGTGGGCAGGATTCCTGCACTGTAGAGGGTTGGACAAGACCCTCAGGGTACCTTCCAACTCTACAATTCTGTGATACACACACACACACCCCTTGTAGGCTTTGCAGATACAGATAAGTAGAAAGCATTTCAGTTGCTCCAGCAATTCAAGACGTAACACAGACTCCCGACTCACGGGCGGACTCACTGACCGGACATACCTTAATCACTTGGCACTGGATCGCTGTCATAGCAACTGGCTTGGCTGACCTTGAACCTGTTAGCTTATCTCATACATGGAGGGATTAAACTCATGAAGGAAATTAACCCTTTCCTCCATGTTCAGTTCCTCCAACAATGGTCCCTCCACTATGTTGTAAGTAACAAGTAAGTGAGGACTGATGCACACAACCTTAACTCTTTGACTTCAGATATCAGACACAGGGTAGAGTGTGTAAACTCCTTGCCACATAAAATTCTCTACAAACCTGAGAAATCTCTGCATGTTGGGATGGAGATTTGAGTCCAGCTTTGCTCCTTCCTTGTTTCTTGCATGCGTTGCAATAGGGAACCTCAGGCCTGGGGAAATGTGGCCCTCTCTGCCTTTCTACCAAGCCCTTGGTACGCCCCCAAGCCACACTGCTCACTGGTTCTATTTGCACCCCGAGTCCTTTTTGCCCGGTTTGAATGTGTCCTTCAATGCTTGGTAATGCCTCTTGCCTGCCTGCATGGAGGATCGAGAGGGTGGGTGCGTAGAAACCAAGCTGCACAAAGGTGAAATTTACATTTATTGCTCTGGCCGCTTTTGTGTCTTGCCATACCCACCAAACGCACATGGTCCATGGCAGGCTGCCCAAAAGAGCAGGCAGCTCATAGGCTAGAAAAAGGTCCCTGTCCCTGCTCATACAGGGTCCCTGTCCCTGCTTGTATATACCATACAAGCATCTTATTTCTTCCCAGACCAGCAAACCATTAGCGGTTACAGCAACAAGCCCCATGCGTCTAAAAGATGAACTGGTAAGACAACAGGGAGGAGGAAGGGGATCCCGGCAAGGGGTGTAGCTGGGACTGGGACACACCAGGACAGACAGAGAATTCGGAAAGAAGTACTCACGGGGTGATGGAGAATGGCATGGGGATGAAGGTTGGTGCACAGGAACCAGAGCAGCAGGACCCCTCACCAGAGCCAGAAGGACCCCTTTCTCCATGAACATGGCAGGCTCTAAGGCATAGGGGGCAGCAGGAGAGGCGATCCAGGAGACTGAGGCAGGTCAGGGCCCACAGCCCAGCTCACTAGCTGGAGGCTTGCTAGCTTTGGGAAGAGAGGTGTGATTCCTCAGCTGCAGTAGGCTTGGAACAGGTGAGGGTCACAAGCCTCATCAAGCCCAGGTGCTGCAATCAGCATGCAAAGTACCAAAGGGAAGCAGAGCTGAGGTGCTGTGTCTGCTCAACTGCCCGTGTTGGTGACCTTGGCTTGGATGGGCCTGGTGCTCTATGGGACTGCGCTTCAGGTTAGACTTTGACTGTGTGGACTGACCCCTCGTCTTTGAACTTTGACATGCTGACTTGCCACCAGGTTGGGTAGGGGTTTAGGGTGCCAACATCGGCAGAGAGGACACTTTGTAGTTCTACCACCTTCAGAATTTTTTTTTCCTGGGAAATAAGGGGTACTCCAGGAGAAGGGATCCACTCCAGGAGTACCTACATTGCAGAATTCCCCCCTACACACACAAAACAAACAAACATGTGTGTATCTGTCATCTTCATTGTATAATTCTTGACAAATGCTTAAAGCACACCTCCTTACTGTTGCCTTTGACACCTGAGATATATATTTTAAGACCCACCCTGTTCTCTTGATTGTAATCTGTTTTAACTGGTTTTTTAAACACTGTATTTTTAAATAGTTGCAACCCACCCTGGGACCTCATGGTAAAGGATGGGAATGATAGCATACAGGTGGAAATAGTTATTACTCATTAGCTAAGGAAAAATTTCATCTCCATTAGCAGAATTAAGGGTCTTGAATAGGCATATTCTTAAAGAATAGTGGTATTGAAATATACCAGCTAGAATTGAGGAGTCTGGTCCTGGTTACTGCCTTAAGTGGGAGAATGCCTGGAAATCACATAAAAGACCATTCTGAAGGAAGAACAGCTGGGCGTATAGGCATAGTAAAAAGATAAATTCTGTCAGAGTATCAAATCTATAAAACTTGGAGAAAAGCAAGAAAAGGCCATCTCATGTGCTTGACCCAAATTGTGCCTCAAACTAAATCTGTCCTTAAAATTTCTAGATTTCTTAATTTTGATTATAAACTAGGAGAGGCAGGGACTATCCCTGACTGGGATCTGCATATGCAGGGTTCAAAAGCTTATGTGGACTATACTTGGATTCATTGTTAGTTTGGTAAGAAGGTAAGCAAGACCTTCATCCATCTAGTCTGAGGAGTTTCCCCACTAAAAATAGAATTTTTGAATAGGTTACAGTCTTATAAAACAATAACAATACACATTTCATTTATGGACCACCAATATTTAAGTTACCATCTTCTCTGCAAAAACGTAACCAAAACCAAAACAAGCACAATACATTTTAAAGTAATTCAAAGAACGGCAAAACAAGGTAGCCATACTCTGCCCTTCAATGATACATGTTCTTGAACACTGGGAACTCTGAGGAGATGAAGTCAATTAGAACTTCAGTTTTCCTATCAATGATTTAATTTAAGTTACTGGCCAAAGAAGAGATAAGCCATTTATTGACAACAGCCAACTAAGTATTTCAGCAAACACTGCCAGCCAAGTTATCTTCAATATTGAAGTGAGAGGAATGTGGTGGGAGAAATTAAGTCTTCACACAGTATCACGTAAGAGAATCCAGCTGTGCTTGTATAGTCTCCAACTATTTAACAGAAAAGAAAAAAGAAAAATGTTTAGAAACATGGAAAGTAGAAGAGAAATAATAAACTATGCAAATTAAATATATCCTGAATGCGTTTCCCCACGAAATTAATTCCTGCAAATCTGCAATCTATATAAATGTTTATTCTGACTGGGTGAGTTCACCATGTTTATAAGCACAAATAAAGATATGCTATACTGAAAGTCTCTTGTCCTTTTGTTAAGTTTGTAGATTTAAAAGGGTATAGCAAGCACCACCTTGTTCGAAAGCACTTCAGCGGCAAATGTGAAACCTGCATTCAGTTAGTGCTTTATAGGAGACATAACTCAGAGATGCAGTGCTTTGGGGGATGAAGCTATTACATGTTTACAAGGAAAGCGCAAACCAAAAACAGCTAGAACCAAAGGACTGGTAATAAAGACTTATTAAAGGTAAAAGAAAGGTTATCAAAATGTTAGGAAGTCTGTAAAAGCACCAGTACAGACCTTGTTATAGAACTCAAACAGCTCTTGATGACTGAATTCCACAAACACTTTCTCCATGTTCTGTGAAAGAGAAGAAAAGAGTCAGCCCATATAATGTGATGTTACCCGCAACACTTCCTTCAAGCATCGTGACTCTTAAAGTTTTAACTCCAGCAGTTTGGGACATAAAAGAGCAGAATACTCCAACAAACTCCTACAGATGTTCACAGTACATACATATTTACATTATGGAGAGAGAGAAATGATGTTTTTTGGTCTGCAACTTCATTTGTTCCTCTGGAAGTTGTTCTCCAAGTCATAACAAAAGTAGATGCAAAGGAAGAAAATTATTTCATTGCTGTGCTTTTCTTTTTAAATACAAGATTACATTTCAACTTCCTCAGTAGTCCTTTCAAGTGCTGGCAAATTCCATTGCAGGGAGACTGTGCAGGCAGTGAATGTGACTGAACTCGCAGAGCCGTTAAAAGCAAGTACATCAGCTCAGAGTTAATACCTCAAATTAATCTAACAGTTTTGAACTTTTCATGCTGAGATTGCTATAGCCATTCACGCAGTCGTCGTAGTCAAAGTTAACGATTAACCAAGCTGCTTCAAAGCAGTGGTAAACTAAAAAGAAAAGGAAAAAGGACACAGTGGATGAAACAGATAACAGCTCTGTGTATTAGTAAGCCTGTGGTGGTTTGAAGGTGGCGTTAAATACATTGTTTTAGGCATTGTTGTTTTTTCCATATGTATATCCAACCTGATGGTCTACTTGAGTCAAAAAAGCATGCAAGTGATGTCTTCCTACACTGATTGTGCCTCTGCATTTGCTTCCAGTTACATAGCACTGTTTTCTATCACACTTGCATCCCGTCCAGAGCTGAAGAAGGACATAGAGATGCAGCGTAACTAGGTAACTCTGGCAGGTGGGTTAGGCCACGAGGGAATGACCTGTCCAAAAGTACACTTCATGTCTCCCCAGCCCAGGTGCAGCACACTGTTCTCTATCCCACAGTGGCCCAACTATCCCTGTAGAAAAGCTGTCACTGTTGTATTGATCCTGGTGTGCTGCTTTATCGATCTGTATGAAAGAATTTCTTCTTGGCACAACCGACTACGGAAGGAGGTGCAGGAAACAAATTGATAGCAAACACACGCATACACACAAAGTACACTCCAGCCCAATTAAGAGATATATTAAGGTACAAATTGGGACAAGAACCCCATTCAGTTTGCTTGAAGGTTGCACTGAAAATTGTACTCACTCCAGTGTACTTTTTTTCGGGTAAAACTACTGCATTAGCAGCTAATCTTTCAGTAGACATTGTTGATCAAGTTACCTAAAAGGAAATAATTTCTGAAGGCTAAAGACTCTGATTTTAGTGCCCAGACTACCTCATACTAAACATTAATAAACCATTCATTTACCTTGGGGTTCCAAACTGTGGGGTGGTGCTCTTTAAAATAAGCTTACTTGGTATATCCACATTAAACAAGGATAATGCAAAATGTATGTTGATTTAAGGTGGAAATTTTTTGGAGCTTTTCAGAATGCTAAGCAAAATATTGTAAAAGGTAATCCTTTTCCTTTGATATAGTATTTTTCTTGCCTATTCAGACATGGATGTAACATGACACATACATTAAATACATCACTTGCCACAGCCAGTATAAGGAGCTGGCCTGCCCCCCCCCAACCCGTCCCCATCCCCAACAGTTACAGGAAGAAAGTCAGGGGAGCTCAGAATGAACTCTGGCTTTCCAGAAAGGTTAAAAACAATAAAAAGGTTTCTTCAGCTATGTTTGAAGCAAGAGGAGGAACAAGCAACTAAGTAGGTCCCAAGGACATTCTCACACACTGGATACTGCTAAAATACCCACTCGCATAACCTTTATTTTATAACAGATAAGAGTTTCTGAATGAGATGTGTACAAAGGTTAGACTTGGACCTTCTGTAAAGTGATTTATTATTATAACGGGTGTATAAAATCAGTTGTGACCATGCCAGACCAAAAGATTAAACAAATTAAAATGACACTTCTTTCCCCCCAAGTGGTTTAAGATGTGCTTTATATGCATCTTCGGTTCAAGGCAGGAAAGAAAAACAGGAACTACAAGGATTGGATTTGACCACCGGCCCAACTATTTCAGGGAACTTGGGCCTGGCATACTGAATTTTCATAAGCAAACACACTGCCCAATGCATACCCTTAAAAGTGGCTATTAACAGCCATAAAATCACTGGGGCCAGCATGTCTACCTCAGCGCCGCCTCCTCTCTTCAGTAGAAAAAGCCCCTATTCTAGCAATCTGGGGAAACTTACAAAGGACCAGTAATTTGTATGAGAGACTAGTCTTAGCTCTAGTGGAGGGAACAAAGCAATGCTGGGAATTGGGTAGTGAATAAAAAAATAGAAGTCCTGGAAAAGGAGTTCTTTCTGCCATGATTCCCGCTGCTCCTCTCTCTATAAAAAACACACGCCATAATACGCTAAAAGGAAAGAGAAAGATTTGTAAAATGTTCTGTCGGCCTTGAAACAGAGAGCAACAGAAGAGGGACCCATTTCTAAACAACAACTTACTGTAGTGTCTCAACCTCCTAGTTTATCACCTGCAAACTGAATCAATGCTACTAACACACAATTCTGAAAAGCAAACACACACAAACGTTAGAAAATATTACTGGAAGTTTGCTCTTCACGCTATACAAACAAAACTTGGACGCTTTGCTCAACTGTCAGTCGAGATTTGGCACTGGTTAGCGCAGACCCCACGTTGCCCAAAACTGTTCACAGAAAGTCACAGAAGAAAAGCCTCAATGTACTTTTGTGTGTATCTTTTAAACCATTCAACAAATAAGTATATAACAATGATGTGAAAGAGTACCGCTGACTGGAAATTTTGCTATACTTTAATTTTTGTTTTAAATGTAATATCCTTGGCACCCATCATCAACATTCAGAACTTCTTATACTTTAAAGGGTTTAGGTATATTACATTTTCTACATTGCTTTCCACTAAAAAGAAGTCCTGGATCAATTGATAACCAAAGTAAAAGAAAAAAGAAAAAAAGCAATTACAACATTAAAACAACAGTACAACATAGCTCAAGGGACGTGGGTAGCACTGTGGGTTAAACCACAGAGCCTAGGGCTTGCCGATCAGAAGGTCGGAGGTTCGAATCCCCGCAACGGGGTGAGCTCCCTTTGCTTGTTTCCTGCTCCTGCCAACCTAGCAGTTCGAAAGCACGTCAAAGTGCAAGTAGATAAATAGGTACCGCTCCGGCGGGAAGGTAAACAGTGTTTCCATGCGCTGCTGTGGTTCGCCAGAAGCGGCTTAGTCATGCTGGCCACGTGACCTGGAAGCTGTACGCTGGCTCCCTCAGCCAATAAAGCGAGATGAGCGCCGCAACCCCAGAGTCAGCCACGACTGGACCTAATGGTCAGGGGTCCCTTTACCTTTACAACATAGCTCACGACACATCAAAACGTAAACTGTTGAAGTTGGTCTTGAAAAAAATAATCTACTGATGATGCAAGGGAAATATTATTTAAGAGAGGAGTGAGGAACCTCCAGCGGTTCAATTTTGGCCCCTTTTACCTAAACCACGGTCACCTGACCCATAAATGACATTATATGTGACACCAGGTGTAGGGTCTGCAGCCGCCAACGAGCTTAAAGTGCACTTCCGATTCTGCATTGGTGAGGGAATCCAGGCTCTGACTCTATGGCACAGCCAAAGCCTGCTGAATCAGGTGTGCAGGATTTAGCTGTGCACAGTGCTTTGAAATCTTGACTTTGGGACTTCAAATCACCCAATCGCCTGATGTCATTGCGACATCACGTGACTGACAAATGAGCAGCCCTGTACACCTGTCAATTTTAGCCCATGAGGTTAGATCCTTATAAGCCAAAAATGTTCTTCATGCCTGACTTGAGAGATTTCAGCACTTTAGCACCAAACACTTCAACTCAGCCTCGTACTGATTCATGTTGCATATTTCATTCATTCTTAACTTCCAGTCTGCATTTTGACACAAAGCAGTATGTACTTGGTTCTAATTTTTTTCCTGCCTTTCTAGGGAACACATATGAAAACAGAATTATGTATTTAAAATATTGCCACATTTTGTGCAGTTGTATTAGTGACTGGCAACCTGGAATTGACAGCATGCTGCATATTTCATTTACTTTTTAACTAATGTTATTCCTGTTGTAAGCTACTCAGAGAACTTGGGTATTGGGTAGCATATAAATACTGTTAAGATGTAATAAATGAATGAATGATGAGACTCATGGTGAACACTAAAAATATATATTTAAGGCTGGACTCCTACCTTGACTTGTAATGTTGACTGTGTTTACTTTTATTTTTGTATTACTACAAGGTTTATATGTTGTCCATCAACACACATTCCCTGGGTGGCTTACAAAACAAGAAGTATTAAAATGCAAGGTAATAATTTAAAAACCACGTTAAAAAGCCCCACTAAAATGCAGCATAAAAATTTATTCTTTCTAGCAGATGAAAATACAATAAATTAGCGTCCCAGTTTACAAAATAAAACATGGCTTAAAACAATGGTCCAGTTTGCACGTAACAATAAGACAAACCATGGATAAGCAAGTGTGTAAAAATCACATCTGCTTTACTCTTCACAGGTCCTGCAGAATCAAACCACGGTTTGGCTTAGCGTTATGCCCAAACTTTGGTTCGTGGTTTGTTTTGTTCAAGGCTCAAAACAAAGCACAAGCTGTAACCAAGCTTTATTCTTGGCACTACCATTCATGGTTTGTTTGGAGAGAAACAAGCCAGAGGCCTGGGTTCAAATGTAAGGCGGAGCCAATCCATGATTTGGCTCTAAATAAGATTGCCGGAAGAAATATCAACAACCTCAGATATGCAGATGACGCCACCTTGATGGCAGAAAGTGAGGAGGAATTAAAGAACCTTTTAATGAGGGTGAAAGAGGTGAGCGCAAAATATGGTTTGAAGCTCAACATCAAAAAAACGAAGATCATGGCCACTGGTCCCATCACCTCCTGGCAAATAGAAGGGGAAGAAATGGAGGCAGTGAGAGATTTTACTTTCTTGGGCTCCATGATCACTGCAGATGGTGACAGCAGTCATGAAATTAAAAGACGCCTGCTTCTTGGGAGAAAAGCAATGACAAACCTAGACAGCATCTTAAAAAGCAGAGACATCACCTTGCCAACAAAGGTCCATATAGTAAAACCTATGGTTTTCCCAGTAGTGATGTATGGAAGTGAGAGCTGGACCATAAAGAAGGCTGATCGCCGAAGAATTGATGCTTTTGAATTATGGTGCTGGAGGAGACTCTTGAGAGTCCCGTGGACTGCAAGAAGATCAAACCTATCCATTCTTAAGGAAATCAGCCCTGAGTGCTCACTGGAAGGACAGATCGTGAAGCTGAGGCTCCAATACTTTGGCCACCTCATGAGAAGAGAAGACTTCCTGGAAAAGACCCTGATGTTGGGACAGATGGAGGGCACAAGGAGAAGGGGACGACAGAGGACGAGATGGTTGGACAGTGTTCTCGAAGCTACCAGCATGAGTTTGACCAAAATGCGGGAGGCAGTGGAAGACAGGAGTGCCTGGCGTGCTCTGGTCCATGGGGTCACGAAGAGTCGGACAAGACTAATAATAATAATAATATTAAATTTTATTTATATCCTGCCCTCCCCAGCCGAAGCCGGGCTCAGAGCGGCTAACATCAAATGTAAACGACATAAACAACAACAACAAGCAGCAGCAGCACTGAGGAAGGAATGAGCATCTCCAAGCTTGCAGGGCTCCCTGAAGTCTTTCAAAAATAAACCAGCCTTTATGGCCTTTTGCACAGCTTCATCTGATCTGTGTTCAAGATCTGGATAAAAACTGAAGGAAACTTTTTTCCCCCTTTTCTTTTCTTGGGAAATATTTTAGCTGTTTGTCAGAAGGGTACCCCTCATCAAACATGCATATTCTGACATGGAAAAGTCATCTCAGTTCTAAGTAAAACTGGCATAATACTGACAGATGTCAAGTTTTAAAACTAAAAGCTACCTTTAAAAAAAAAAGGCACTAACATGGCAAATTAATGTCAGGCACATCTAAGAAGGCAGATGGAGAGACAGGTTGGCTTGTGAATAAGCTGCAAAATAGCTCTTGCTGCAAAAGAAGCAGTCAGAATTTTCAATAGTTTGTTGGTAGAAACTAATGGAAGCCTAGTATATACCCTTTACTTTTTAAGAGTCTAATGCTATGTGGAGTAAAAACAACATTTATTATTTAATAATATTGGGATTTCACAGTGTTACCTGCCCAATATACTATTTAATCCCATGAAAATAAACACGAGTTCAGCTAAAATACAGCTTGTGAAGCTTTCTTTTAGATTGCACAGATTATGCAGTACCTTATATCAAGATACCTGGCTGCACTTCTAGCCCTGTCCACAAAATCACAAATCTGACTAGATGGCTTGAAGTATCGTCACTGTCAGCACTTTGAAGAGCAAGTGGAGGTATGGCGTGAAGCAGCTGGCTGCCTAACTGACCTCTTTTCAGATGCAAGGAGTGGGAAGGTTAGAGAAAACCTTAATAGCATAGTGTTTTCCACATAGACGAGAGAATGGAAATCCTCTCCCTTCCTCGATGGGAACCCTAATAATAATAATAATAATAATAATAATAATAATAATAATAATAATAATAATAAATATTTCATAGGCCAGGATCTGTTCCTTGATCACACTAGTTAGCTGCACTTAGTTACTACTGAAATTAAATGGGACTTGCCCCATTTATTTCAATGGGAACAGAGCCCATTGCAATTTCATCCAATTAATGGGACAAAAACAGAAGCTGTCTTTATCTGTTATGGAACTCTATAGTAAGATTTAGTCT
Organism: Podarcis liolepis; assembly: GCF_965112155.1. Lineage (NCBI taxonomy): Eukaryota > Metazoa > Chordata > Lepidosauria > Squamata > Lacertidae > Podarcis > Podarcis liolepis. The sequence goes on from NC_139565.1 coordinate 21,761,777, forward strand.
GGGCATAATTAAACAACTTTGATTGTTTTGGTTTTTATACTGCAGCTTTATTTTATTTTTCCAAACCCACTACCTTACACTACAAGTTGATACTTACTTGCATCAGCATGGATAGAAATGTGAACATTTTGTGGACTTCCTTGACCTTTTTACCTGCTGAAGAAATTTTGCCAGGAGCAAACTGTGACCATTCAAGAGTTACTTTCCTTCTGTACTGATCTCTTATCTGGCACAGTATTTCTGCTTTTTTACATTCTCAAACAGAACACATTGAACGAATTAGGTTACCAACTACATGCCAATCAGAATAGAGAATTCATTTACTGCTGTTTGTGTGTGTGTGTGTGTGTGTGTGTGTGTGTGTGTGTATAAAAATGCCTGTGTGTGCAGATATGCCACTATGATTTAAAAGCTCACTAGGAAAAAGCTTAGCCACAAACATAAAATGCAATATATATGTTAAGAGTTGCTTTTCGAAAATCATTAAGGCTTAGCATTGCTCTGTAATCGGACTTCTTACTATTAACTGAAAATCATTGATTAAATTAAGAAAGAGCTTCTATTGAAACAACTCTTTCCTTAAGTGTTATCTTATCCCACGTATTAAAAATGAACTTTTCTTTTCCTACCCAAGCACACTGTATCAAATGCAATAACACATACCTTAATCACATTGTATTAGCTAGAGATTTGAGAGAGAAAGGCTAAAAGGCAAAGCTCTGCCTTCCTCAGTCAAAATCCATTTTGTTTGGTACAGTAATATTTTAATCACAGAAATGAATCAACATACCACTTCATCTTTTAAATTACATTACTACCTAAACTCCAGAGTAATGAAGTCAGTTACAGCACAAGAGGGAAAGGCAATGAGAAAAGCAAGTTAATATTTCTCAACAACATAGCTGTTTTAGTTTAGAGGAAAGGCAAGGAAGAGGCAACATGACAGAAGGGTATAAAATTACGGAGAAAGTGGAGATGATTCACTGCTAAAGGAGGCAGCAATAGCAAAAGATCCAGCGTCTCCCATCAAGACACACACACACACACCCCAATCTGACTCTGGGCCCTTCGTCATAACACTCAGGTTCTGAAGGTCAGATCCAGTAACACCATTTGGCTTTGGCAATCCACATTTCCCTCCTTCCAACCTATGCAAGAAGACGCTGCAGGTCCCACGGTCAGTCTCTAGCTTCTCAGTGCTGCTACAATAGCGGTTAAAAATGGATGAAGTGATGTACATAATAATATATTAGGACCGCCCTTGAACAATGACCTTTATCAGGTGTAGGTTTACCAGGTGAGCAAAAACTTTTGAACCAATCAGTGTTACACTTACTAATAATATTTCATGTACTCAAACTAATGTCACCATATTCAAAGGATCAGAATACAATATGCAAGACACAGATTGGTCCATATCTTCAATAACACTTTCCCATAAAATAGAATCAGCTTCTTCTACATCATCATCAACAAAATTCCCCAAACCAGCTTAGATTGTTCTCAGAGGGGAGAATTTTGTTTCAGGCTAATGAAATTTGTTTCAGGCTAATGAAGGGACACGGGTGACGCTGTGGGTCAAACCACAGAGCCTAGGACTTGCCGATCAGAAGGTTGGCAGTTCGAATCCCCGCGACGGGGTGAGCTCCCATTGTTCAGTCCCAGCTCCTGCCCACCTAGCAGTTCAAAAGCACGTCAAAGTGCGAGTAGATAAATAGGGACCGCTCCAGCGGGAAGGTAAACGGTGTTTCCGTGCACTGCTCTGGTTCGCCAGAAGCGGCTTAGTCATGCTGGCCACACGACCCAGAAGCTGTACGCCAGCTCCCTCGGCCAATATAGCAAGATGAGCGCCGCAACCCCAGAGTCGGCCACAACTGGACCTAATGGTCAGGGGTCCCTTTACCTTTAATGAAGCTCTAGAAAAGCCCCCAGTCACATGGGTTTAAAAGTGTTGATGTTGAGCCAAGACATCACATCCGTTGCTTACTTTATTATAAGAAATCACAGCTATATCCCAAGGCTCAACACCAAGCAGCTAAGGTTGCTTTGATTTGGTACCTTACTGGGCATTTGGACTCATCACATTTTCTTCCACAAGGCTGTGGAAAGTAAAATCAGCAGCAATTTTGTAAGAAATGTGTTAACTCCAATCTCCCATTTAATCTAATCCATGATAGGTCCTCCAACACGTCTAACCATTCAGTTCCATAAGAAAGTACATCTATTTCAACAGCACTCAACTTTGTTTAAACATCTGTCATCAATATTATGAATGCCCCTGGGTCATTCATATCAATGAGGTTGAACTCTACCACTTTTTGTTTGGAATATAATCCAAGTCTTCCAATATTTTGTGTATCAGTGTCCCAAAGCTTGTATTTTCATTTAAAATATTGGTCCTGTGAACACATTTATTACTATAAGCAGTAACATTACTATAAATAACGTCAATGTTCCTGGAAGAACCTTATGAACAGAGGCTGAAGACTATATACTTTAAAGACAGGCATCTTCCCATCTTATTTACAGAACTTTGAGTCATTTTTGTGTGTATTTCAGAACTATGGTTTGTTTATCAGGGGATATGAGCCCTAATTCATAATGACAGTAGAGATATGATAGCCATATGAAAATACAAAAGTAGGGACATGATTATCCCAGAAGGCCTAAGGTCTACTGGGAAATGTTATATTTCAAATTTTAAGACAATGGAAGACTGAGCCATGATGAAGAACCTGCCAGAACTAGTGATGTGATGCTAAATCATTAATGCACACCAATGTTTTAAGTATATTTTTCTTAAAATAGGCTCCACTGTAATCAATACAGTGGTACCTCGGGTTAAGTACTTAATTCGTTCCGGAGGTCCGTTCTTAACCTGAAACTGTTCTTAACCTGAAGCACCATTTTAGCTAATGGGGCCTCCCACTGCCGCCACAGGAGTACAATTTCTGTTCTCATCCTGAAGCAAAGTTCTTAACCCGAGGTACTATTTCTCGGTTAGCAGAGTCTGTAACCTGAAGCATATGTAACCTGAAGCGTATGTAATCCAAGGTACCACTGTAGACACATTATAAGACAATTGCTGTAGGATCTAACTCAAGTCTAACATTCTTCTCACAGTGGTCAACAAAATGTTGACTGGGCTACCACAAAGCATTGCTCCCCAACAAGCAATGGGATTCTACTTCAGAACAAATTAGGTTTTTTTCCCTTTATGGCCTGTGGAGCAGACTAGCTCAATTCAGGGTTCAATTTTTCATCTTACAATTATGATTTTTTAAAAATATATATATATTTAATTTGTGGTCTTGCTCTGTGGTACATCTTCTTTACAACAAACACGTTAACCAGTTAACACATTGGCCATTTAACATTCCAGTCATTTTTGTGTGTTTTGCAATGGCCTCGCTTTCAAGGATTTTAAAGGATGTTAATCCGAGCCACCTTTATACTTTTCAGGATATATTGATTACCTAAATACAGTCTCTGAAACTGACACTTTGGAAAGCCTGGTGTCCATTAGATGGTGACTATTTCTCATTTATGACTGATTGTTGATGCTTAAATATTAATAGTCCTGTACCAAACGCTTGCCATGACAGCAAAATAGAATGACTTTGCTAAGGGTATGCTCCCGGATAGAATCAGAAGAACTATGAGTAGAATGGTGCCCTTTGTTCTAATGTTTGTTCTGTAGAGTAAAAACACTGAAGAATGGCAAAGCTAAAAAGACAGTTGTCTATACAGCATATTTGGGAAGTACCATTTAAGTCAGTACAGCCAAAAGATCACAGTCTATAAACACAGACATAGCTAGGAGATGCAACAAAATTCTTTCATAAAGGTCAAAGGGGTATAAAAATGAAGGGAAACGAGAAATTGTCTGACTTGGAAACAGCCATGCCGTGCCATGACATCTTCAGACAGACCCTGAGTGTGATATAGCCAGGCTTGCCAAGCCAGGCCCTCCAATGTTTTAACTGTTCTTACAAAGAGAGAGAGAGAAGGAAAAAACATTTTAAAGGCATATAGTGAACACTTTCAAGCTTGGTTGTTGTTGTTTAGTCGTTTAGTCGTGTCGGACTCTTCGTGACCCCATGGACCAGAGCACGCCAGGCACTCCTGTCTTCCACTGCCTCCCGCAGTTTGGTCAAACTCATGCTGGTAGCTTCGAGAACACTGTCCAACCATCTCTTCCTCTGTCGTCCCCTTCTCCTTGTGCCCTCCATCTTTCCCAGCATCAGGGTCTTTTCCAGGGAGTCTTCTCTTCTCACGAGGTGGCCAAAGTATTAGAGCCTCAGCTTCAGGATCTGTCCTTCCAGTGAGCACTCAGGGCTGATTTCCTTAAGAATGGATAGGTTTGATCTTCTTGCAGTCCACGGGACTCTCAAGAGTCTCCTCCAGCACCATAATTCAAAAGCATCAATTCTTTGGCTATCAGCCTTCTTGATGGTCCAGCTCTCACTTCCATACATCACTACTGGGAAAACCATAGCTTTAACTATACGGACCTTTGTTGGCAAGGTGATGTCTCTGCTTTTTAAGATACCTTCCCATTAACTTTGTCCCCACCTTGAAATGGTTGAGATATGTTGTTTGTTTGTTACCATTTCAAAGAAACATTTAATACAAGCTCCTCGTGCCAATATTTAGCCCGGAGTTGCTTTTATCTTTCTTAAAAGGCTCATAATAAGACCCTGGGGGGGAATCCGTAAAAAAGAGAAGGTAAGCAAGTGAATGTTGTTAACTATATGGCTGGGTTCATTTCTAACAGCATCTGTAAATAACAGTTTAATGCTATGGAGTGTATTAATAGCAACTGTTGCTGGGCAGACCATAGGACAGTTTGGGTTGCGTGTTGTTGCAGTTTCTCTCTTGGCTATAAAACTAAAAGCAAAAGATCAGCAGTTTTTGCTGCTGAAAAAGCTGAAGGAGAAATGTTACAGAAGACATGGCGTTTCATAATTAAAGGAGTGGTTGCATTTCAGAGAAGAATCAACTAGCTCAACTTTCTGTTTTAAGAGTACTGAACAACAGCCACAGGCTACATTTAAAAAAAATATGCATAAACACAAGAAATACTGACTGTACTCCAGCCATCTCACCACATCAGTAAAACAATATAGTTGTAAAGAGGCAGGGGGAGTGACACACATACTACTAACGCTATGCTGTTGCATAGTATCTCACATCAGAAAACAAATTCAAACATCCTTTTTTAAAAGTCCTACAGTATCATTTACATTTTTCTCCCTTCCAAAAATTGACTCAATCAGTATGCAGGCTTTAAACAAGCCCATCTGCTTTCCTGTCCATCCTAGGAAAATTAATTTTCAGTGACCAGATTAACAATTCCTCTACATGACAATAAGAAGACTAGCACTTAGGACTTTTACTATATTGCTCCTGGCAACGTGCAGAGACCTTTTTCTGTTAACTCTTATTAAAATGTACAATGGTAGGGCATCTTTCAAACTGAATTTTTTAAATCTACAACTCTTCAGTGTTTGGCGCTTCATATCCAATGCACATTCTAAACAAAGTGGGTCAGTAGCAGACAGCATATATTAATAATAATCAGGCTATTAGTATGGGCCCTTTATTGCTGCTCTTAATAAGAAGAGGTCGTACACTGGAAAAGCAAGTCGGCTGCCAATCTGAATCTCCTTTACATGCCAGCCTGAATCGCCTTCTAACGCTAACCACTTTGCACAACCCAAGATCATTTTAAATTAACTATGATTATACCTTTACTTACATGTCACAATCAAACAAATTGATATAATTTCAACATATGACCATAACACTTCAAATATGGATGAAAACATATTCCTGGCACTGAGAAAAAAAGGTGAAAATAAACACTCAAGCTACTGAATATAAATTTGTGTTTTTTAAAAAAAAATATTAAGCTAAAGTATTTATGCAAAACAGCAACAACAAAAAATCAAATCCATGAAATTCGTAAGAGACTAATTTACTGCTAATTCCATGCTCTTAAAACATCCAGAAAACATTACAGACTTTTTCCAGTATGGAATCATTTACAGACCGTTCAAAGTACTGATACACCTCACTCTGGTAGATGTGTGGACCAAGTCTAAGCAAGGAAGTACAGTGGTGCCCCGCAAAACGAATGCCTCGAAAGACGAAAAACTCGCTAGACTAAAGGGTTTTTCGGTTTTGCCTTGCTTCGCTAGACGAATTTCCCTATGGGCTTGCTTTGCAAGACGAAAACGTCTTGCGCTTTTTCCTTAAAGCCGCTTGAAGAGGCGCAGTTGCGACGGACCGTGCTTCGCAAGACGAAAAACATCGCAAGACGAAAAGACTCGCGGAACGAATTATTTTCGTCTTGCGAGGCACCACTGTACAGGGGAAAGAGAATGGACATTCCACATTTTCCTTTCTGGAATGACAAAAAAATCCCCTAACTTTAATTTGGTCACTCATTTTGCCAAATGATACATCATCTCCGATCTGTACTCCATTGCAGGTTCCAGGGTTGTAACCACTGAATCCTGCAAGCATTGTATAGTGTTGAGGGATACTGTCAGAATCCCCGAGACTTTCATGTAACCAAAAAGTACTCTGTGTCATTAAAATAGTCCAAGTGCCAGTTTGCATTTCTTAGTACAGAACGTATTGATCTGATGTGCAGAGATCTTTCCTATTCTACTTAGTTCAAGAGGGTTCTGGAAGCTTATCTGTGTGAAAGAAACAAGCAGAAGGTCCATGATGTTTGGGTTATTCCTTCAGATAAGCTGAGTACAGCTGGTTTGAACTGGTACGGTTATCTTGTTCAGTCAAGGTCATGCTGACTATAATAATAAGGCCAGAAGGAGCCAGGGTTTCACGTTCTCTTTCTATCTCTTTTTGTGGTGTTCTGTACATAGTATGCTTAGTGTTTAAACTTATTATAAATTATTGTAAGGTTATGTCTGCTGCAACTGGATATCTTATGTCAGGGCCAATCCTGAATGTATTGGATTTGTGACCTTTATGCTCATTTGCCTTCAGTAGCAGTAAAGCTCTGCTGGATGAAATACAATGGCCTCTGGTCTATTTGGGGGGGAATCCTGCAACGTGTTTAAGTTGCTACTCTGCTAACGATACATTGGAATCCACTCTGGATCAATAATGAGTAGAATTTCCACGACACCAAGTGCATTAGTTTGAGATTTTTAGAGAGAACCGAACAGGTTTTGAAACCATCTGGTAATGGCTAGCTGGGGGCCGGGAGTGTTGGAGGAAAATGCCATAACGTAAGTGAGAGTGCTTTTAAGTAGATTACCTGTGGTGAAGCCATTTGCATGGGGTCATATCCCGACAACCACATGGAGAGAAGTGGCCAAATGCACATTATATTTTAACATATCAGCAGAAATGAGCAACATGCTAAAAATAGTCTAACCAACTAAACGTCCTTTGGTTGCACTCTGTGCCCTGAACATACACTGGTACATATATGTCAATGACATTAAAAACAAAATAAAAATTCCGGCACAAACAGGAAACAAGACCAAATTGTAGAAAGCCAGGTTTTAATAGCACTCTAAGAACATTCCATTCATGACCCCAAACAAAAGGAAATGAATGTATATGAGAAGATGAACTAACTAATTATTCAGTTTGGATACAAAAGTTCATGACAAAAAGATCTATAACTAGAAATTCAGTTTCACAGTGAGTGCATGCCTTCACTAATAACTCGCAGGAAGGACCCCTGCAGTAGATTATTTTATTTTCCACACAGGACTTCATAATTATGAACATACGACTACAATTTAAAGCTGCGTGAACTTCTGAATAGATCTCAGACCAGCCAAACAATAATTACCTACTGCTTTGATATTGCGGTTTCTGCTGAAAGGTTTATAAAATATAGTAGATGAAAAGAGCGAGAATTAATAACCTGGAATAGCAACTTTTTTTAAAAAAGCACCGCATAACTTTTGTTGCAGCAGTCTGAACTCAAACTCAACTAGCCCTCATACAAGCATACAATCGTTTACAATAACTTACATAAAAAAGATTTTTTAAATAGTAAATAAGTTTATGTTTTGCCATATATTACTGTAATCAATGTGGGACGCGGGTGGCGCTGTGGGTAAAACCTCAGCGCCTAGGACTTACCAATCGCATGGTCAGCGGTTCGAATCCCTGCGGCAGGGTGAGCTCCCGTCGTTCGGTCCCAGCTCCTGCCCACCTAGCAGTTCGAAAGCACCCTTAAGTGCAAGTAGATAAATAGGTACCGCTTTATAGCGGGAAGGTAAACGGCGTTTCCGTGTGCTGCTCTGGTGCCGGTTTGCCAGAGCAGCGTCGTCACGCTGGCCACATGACCCGGAAGTGTCTGCGGACAGCGCTGGCTCCCGGCCTCTAGAGTGAGATGAGCGCACAATCCTAGAGTCTGGCAAGACTGGCCCGTACGGGCAGGGGTACCTTTACCTTTACCTTTTACTGTAATCAATGGACTTGTCTGGAGGTAATACAGGAACTCTGCCAAGTAAGGGGGAAACATATGTCTGGCCTGGGGGTGAGCAAGTGGCGATGCCTGGGCCAAATTTGGCCCAGCTGGTCTCCAGTTAACCACCCTTCCCTAAGGGGCCTTCCAGTGAAACCACAGATGCCAACTTAACATTTAATCTGCCGCTAAGCGAGACCCTTCTTTTAACAAAATACTGTTTCGCTATCAAGGTGCAATCATGCTATCTCTACCAACGCTTTCAAATGCCTATTTTTACCTAAGCCTGAAAGTCTGCTAAACAGAGAAATCAAAGGCTGGAAATGGCATTTCCTCTGCCCCCACCTGCTACAGCCCCTGCTCCATATCCTACACACCATTCTCCCAAGCATCCCCCAAACCCCAGGACAGATTTTTAGGAGGGTACAGTGAAGTGAAAAGAGGAAGGATGGAAAACCCCGTTCTGTGACTATATTCTGTTCACAGAAGGAGTTAGGATCTTGTTGCAGAATTTGGGACAAACATATGAATGATATGTTGAAAAGGGGGTGGGATGGGTTTTGAAGTCTGATATTACTAATTGTCTGATATGTCTTTTGCTACTTTGCTTCTGGAAAAAAGGACAATTTCCTCATCCTTCGCATAATGGCAAAGCTGTTCCTAAAAGTGACTGCAACGAAGAAGAATCACAGGATATGTGTTATTTTGTAAGAAGTCTCGTCGTTTGGAACTGAACGCAGAGGGACAGAAGTTCTGTTGAACAGAGTGAAAAGATCAGGTTTTCCTACTTACCCATACACAGTACCCATCTGTTTTTATGTTTTGTGTTACACTTTTATACTTCATTTATTATATTGACTGTGTCCATAATGGAGAAAAGAACATTTTAGATATATATCGGGCTCAAATTTCGAAAGCTGTTAGAGATGCTTTTACGAACTGGAAATTTGCCAGATCAGAATAGCTTTTTCACTGGATTTGGTCTAGCATTTCTGGTTAACAAATTTTGGGGTTGCTCCAGTAGCTCTGCTGAAGCAGCAGCTCCATAGGCTCCTTCCTCAAGTGCTACTTGGCAGTATCCATCCCATCAGGCTGCAGCAGCCATTGAGATGGGAAGCAGTGCCACTCAGCTGTTTTGGGAGCAGCTGGTCATTATAAAAACTACTTCGCAAGTTTAAAAAATGGTGCCTGAGGGTGCTTGTTTTCCTCTTTCCTCCCCATTCCTTTTATCTTTTGATTACAAGCCTGTGGGCAAAAAGGACTGTCTTGACTGATCATCTGGAAGTCACCCTGGGAGCCTTTCTGGCAAAGAGTGGTGTAAAAATGCTTTCAAACAAAGGTATATTATAGATGCCACAGAGGTTCTGCTGAATGCCTCAGTGAAAACTTGGTTTGCTTCCATTATTTGGAGAAAAAAAGCAACTATTGGTTTTGCCACCTGATCCCTAGGTTGGATGTCATGTTTTGTAACAACTACAGTACTTTTGCATTGGGACGCGGTTGGCGCTGTGGGTTAAACCACAGAGCCTAGGACTTGCCGATCAGAAGGCCGGCGGTTCGAATCCCCGCAACAGGGTGAGCTCCCGTTGCTCGGTCCCTGCTCCTGCCAACCTAGCAGTTCGATAGCATGTCAAAGTGCAAGTAGATAAATAGGTACTGCTCCGGCGGGAAGGTAAACGGTGTTTCCATGTGCTGCTCTGTTTTGCCAGAAGCGGCTTAGTCAGGCTGGCCACATGACCCGGAAGCTGTACACCGGCTCCTACAGCCAGTAAAGCAAGATGAGCGCCGCAACCCCAGAGTCGGCCACGACTGGACCTAATGGTCAGGGGTCCCTTTACCTTTATACAGTACTTTTGCAAGACACTCCCTGTTTGTTTATTTCATCTAAACCCCACCTTTTCTCTAAAGAGCTTAGGGTGGTGTACACAGTTCTCTTTCCCCTTTTATTGGCACAATAACCCTGTGAGGTAGGTTAGTCTGAGAGAGAATGACCGGCCTACGGTCACCCAAAGAGCTTCAAGACTGATATTGGGATTTGAACACTGGCCTCCAAGGTCCTAGTCCCACACTCTGACCTCTTCAACCACACTGGCCTTACCTATATCAGGTTGCCTTTAGCTGCCTTATACCAAAGGACCAATATACATGGTCCATTAACGGTCTTTAAATGGCAGCAGCACTTTGTGGTCTTTTTTACCAGTTCTGCTTTCGGCGATCCTTTAAAAAGAGATGCAGGTTTGAATATTAAGTGCTTTGCATGCAAATGCAGATTGTCTACCTATGAGCAATGGCATCTTCCCTTCAAGGTTAAAGAAAGGGGTTGTAACATTTCCTCTCCACTCTTTAACTGGGTGTTATGGTCGTCTGTAACTTTTAGTCCAAAGGGACTATTTAATTCTGTGAAGTGTTTTGAAATCATGACACCACGAAGAGCTTGGCTTATAAATCAGAACAGCAGGCAAGCATTCAGCACCAACAAGGATATACTTTAAGTTACTACCCAGAAACATTTATAACCACAGCAAAACAGCAGTGTTTATGAACTATTTCTAGCCCAAGGGGAAAGAGACTGTCACAAGTTCTTCAAAGGTGGTTATGTAAAAAGGGACCAGAAATATGAAGCAAAGTCATAATGGGACATGATAATGGTGCATCCATTAAATGACCATTAATAATATAATTTAAGTAATTCTAACACCATTCTCCGAACACAACTGAAATATTTGACATGGTGGAGTTTCAAGTAAATGGGATTGTTGCTGTCTCACAACCTGTGATGGGCAATCTAAACTTCTGCAGGGTATTTGCATTGTTTGATGTCTGTCTGTCTCTCTTACATACACCATGTGGTAGGGCTGGGCGATGTCAGCTTTTCAACACTGCAGTGTATCACCAGCCAAACATCACAATATGGCTATGCATTGTGTTGCTAAACAGGGGATGCAACACACCCACCCAGCAAGCTAGGAGAGCGGAAGGACAATCGCTGTCTCCTTGCTTTGCATCGTTCGTTTGCCACCTTCCCAGCGCCACAGTACCTTCCCCTCAGGGCAGCTGATTTCCCAAGGAGCCGATTTCTCCTCTGGGCTGTGGTGCGTGTCCCCCACCCCGATTTCAAACCTCTTTCACTGCATGCCCAGTTCTCCATGCTCCTTCATATACCCATCTCAAGCCTGGCCAAGACTGCTTGTTCCTGCCACCGGGCGCTGGAGGTGGAGGAACTCAGGAGCAGTGGCGGTTTCACTCACAGTATACTGCTGGGTGAAGCCACCAGAACACTCTGGCCCTCATACATTGCCTCATACATCGGTACATCGGCCAGGCCCACCATGTGAAAGTCAAATTCCTCATGGGGCTATCCCACATGACTCTGCTGTGCAGATGTATACAGCAACCACAAGGGTGTTGTAGATCTCCCTTGTGTCTATTTGGCAAGGTCTAAGTAGGCTTTGAGATTAAATTTAAAGGAAGAGAAGAAGCACAATGCAGTATAGCAAAGAGTTCCTGGCAAAAGGGGATTTAAAATCTCAGCTCAAGTGATTATATTGTCTAAAAGTTATGCTTTTCCTGTTTTTAGCAATTCGTCAATTATGAGCCAACTAACCAAGAAGAAAGTACAAAAAATAGTAACACCCTCTTGCTCAACAGGATGCTACATCCTTGAACTTCCTGCAGTGGTGCTTCCTGTAAATTAAGAAACATCCGCACAGAGGACAACTTTAGTAAGATTTGCAGGAATAATGTCTGCTTAAAGAAACTCCACATTACCCAAATATAACCCGTATAACTCCATATAACCCAAATATTATAATTGCTTCCTTTTCCTCACAGAGTTTAGTGCTTGGAGGAGTTCGAAGTATAAGTAGAAATCTTTTTCTTTAGATTCAGTATCAGCAAAACATTACTATGTGCATACAGAAATGATCAGGCCTGAGCTAGGAGTGCTCCGTTTACAAAAGAATAAGACACTTGCCTGAGCTTGTGGAGCAGAGCTGAGAAAGGGACAGACTGTGTTCACAGATAACAACAACATCATAGTCTGCTGCTCCCATTTTCCAAGACTGCTAGACAGTGTCAAACACTTACTTGTGGCTGTTTTTGCCAAAGATTTCTGAGTAATATTCAGGGTCACTAAGGTTTGTTTTGTTTTGTTTTGTTTTGTTTTGTTTTGTTTTGTTTTGTTTTGTTTTGTTTTGTTTTGGAAGCTTAGCTGATTATATATAGCATTCTCCAGTGGAACCTTTAACAAAGCATTGCAGTTATCTCCGGTCCCTAAACGGAGGAGGGTTCCTGGTCAGGGCTTCATCTAGCCTGGAACAGGAACCCTGTGCAGGCCTCTCGGGAGAGGGAGACGTTTGAGGGGATAGGAAGAGGAAAGGACACATCCTGGTCCCACCCCAAGCCCTGTGCCATATACAGTGGTACCTCTGGTTACATACGCTTCAGGTTACAGACTCCGCTAACCCAGAAATAGTACCTCGGGTTAAGAACTTTGCTTCAGGATGAGAACAGAAATTGTGCTGCGGCAGCAGCAGGAAGCCCCATTAGCTAAAGTGGTGCTTCAGGTTAAGAGCAGTTTCAGGTTAAGAATGGACCTCCGTAATGAATTAAGTACTTAACCTGAGGTACCACTGTATTAGCAGAAGGATTTCATTGCAGAACATTTAATAGCGGCATAGTGGTGGGTGGGGGTCCTGGAGACTGGAAAAGGAAACATGTTCCTTTTCCCTTCATTTCCTGCTGAAACATTCTTGTATAAGTGCAGGGGCTGTGGTGGCGGTGGGGGAACAACCCCCCATACTCCCTCCAGGATTCAATATAAGCTGTTAGGGCTCTAAGGCGGCCTACTGCCTCTCATCACCTGCCCTCCATTTTCTTTCCTTTTTTTCCTCCCCCTCGGCTTACACTGTAACATTCAATATCTCCACTGCTCTCCCTCATACACTCAATTGATGGTCTGTCTACAGGAGGCTAATTTATGCTCTTTTCAAGTCCCTTTACTCTCTCAAGTTTCAAATGCCAATGAATTCTGTAAGTCCTAGAACCATTTTGGTCTTTAAAAAGAAAAAGGAAAACCCTTTCAAATTATAAGCACATATACTTCTGCATCCTGCAAAAGCCCCCAAAGCATATATAGGCCACTCCCTTCTTTTTGAGTGGCCTTGTTGTGCTTCCAATCACCTGTGGTTAATGCTGAAATGAATAATTTCTATTCTGAGGCAGGTCAAGCTAGGAAAGGATACTTGCAACAGTAAGATCTGCATTAATTGGACTGGAAGATAATGAGATCACTAGGAAAGTAGGCAACGGATCTTGCCGGAAACCTGCTGTCGCTAAATTAATAAAGCTTTCATTGCCTACAAAAACCATTTGAAAACTAGACATTGATAGGGGAACAACTTGAAAAGCATTTAACACACCTAAAATACATGGAATGTGTTCCCATGATATGTCATAGAATAAAAAAACTATTAGAAGGGATTCACTATTGGATCAGAGAGCTTAATGTTGACACAGCTACCCAGAAGATTGTCAGGAATGGATGATGTCCTGTTCTGTAAAGGTCTTATCTTAAACAGTTAACTCACAATGCAAGCATAAAAGCTTCAGTGACAGCACAATATTGTACATGCCTACTCATAAGTCAGTCCCATTAAGTTCAGTAGGACTTGTTCCCAGGTAAGTGTGTATAGAGTCGCAGCTGAAGAAAACTTTTATCTTCATAATCCCAAAAGGTAGTATTTCACTCTGAAGCGCGTACTACAAGATGTTAGTTACAATTTGTACAGTTAGTATATCATGCTTGTCATTTATCAATATGAATTGGTTTTACGCGACAAACTGTTTAGACTAGTAATCTGCCCAAACCTAAACTCCTTTGAGCTTGTATGTGTAGCTACCACAAAGTTATTTGGCTTTGAAGTTTAAAAATATCACTGGCATCGTAAGCTATAACATATGCAATCAAAATATAAATTCAAATTATGCCATTTTTGGTTTGGAAATATTTTGCTGAACCTTTGCTTGCTTAATTTAAAAAGTCAGGAGTAACTCCTCATTTAATAGGCATATTAAATGGCATAAACTCTGGACAAAATAAAAGCCTTCTCTTATTCTGCATAGAAGCCAAGACCCCAAAGCAAATTTCGCGTACCCAAAGCTGTACTTGTGTTTTATGAACAGCTGCCTTGCATCCCGTATAGTAAAAAGTTCTCCAAACCAAGGGGAGCAGCAAAAGAAATCTAGGATATGGCGTGGAGGGATGGGGAGATGAAATCTGCTGTTGAAATCTAAAATCCCACTGGGTGGGTACAAACTCTTGAATAAGCTTAAAATAGCTCTTTGGATGCTGGCCAATAGCAACCCTTGTGATGCTCCAATTTTAAGCATGTATCAACTCCGGTGGGGTTCTCTCCATTCCTTCAGCTGTATGTATGTTTATGCATTTTGCTGCATGAAACTCATATAGTGTGAGGTAGCACATTAAAAGAAAATCATTTTTTTTAATGTTATGCTCTTCATTAAAGCCATAGAACAGTTTGCAAGTAAAACGCATAATCATAAACAGTTAATTAAAAAAAATACAGTTAAAATCCCATAAACCAACTCAACCATTACAAAAAGCAGTGGGCAATACTGTTCAGTAAATCAGATGTCTAAAAAGCTTCTTTAAAGCAACATCAAAAGGACCCAATGCCCTTTGTATTCAGCATACAAAGGAGTGCAACATATGCAAACATTGCAAATGTTCAGATATAAAAATGTGCAACTGTCATGATACTATTTGATCATTCTTATCAGTTGATTGCAACGCAGTATTTCTAAAAGCACTGTCTTTAAAAGTTTTAAAGAGAAAGCACTTCTGTTGAAATATCACTGGACAGAAAAAGCATTAAGTGGTTAAAGTACCATCACCCGCTGTGGATGTGGTCCATTAGGAAGTTTTACCAAAAAAATAACCTCCCTAAAAAGAGTGGCAGCGTAAGATCACATACCTACTAAAATAGAGAGGTCAATTTTACAAATGCTCCTTAATACAGAGGCACATTCGGTCCTGGACCAAAATAATTTCATTTTGCTGTTAGAACATAAACCGCAATGAAAAATACACACACATACGCACCTAAAGTACTATGGTGAGCACAGTCTGGGGAAGGGAGCCATCACATCAGGTGATTATGCACTTTGAAGTTCTGAAGCCAGGACTTCAAAAGGACCTCACAACCAACAAAGTACTGCTAAAACAAAATAACCCCCCCCCACCCCTTTCTTTCTAGCAGCAAGTTTCTATGAACAACCTTTTCCAGAATTGAAACAAACGGAAAGATCCACTGGACTCACCTGAAAGGTGTATCTTCACGCCAACATCTTGGACCTGTTCTAAACAAGAGGCATTGCTCCTGACATGGGCAGAGGTCAATGTGGAGAGTGTCAGTGGAAAAGCAAATGAGCAAGCCGACTGGTTGAGCAGAGGGACTCTACAACCAGGGGAATGGCATTTATCTGACCAACTATTCAGACAAATCCAAAGGGAATTCAGGCTGATCTAGAGCTGTCCACTTTTCACCTCAGCAACCAAACACCAAGGTTCTTTTCCAGGGACCACCCACAAGTAGAAGCCATGGATGCTCTCCACACAAACTGATCCAAGGGACTGACTTCTGTTTGCCTTTTCCCCTAATGCCTCTTCTAGCCATAACCCTCAAGAAGATACAGTAGGAATCACAAGAAGACCCTGGTTCACCGAGAAAACATGAAAGCCACCACGGCATCTAACCAG
This sequence comes from Podarcis liolepis, assembly GCF_965112155.1. Taxonomy (NCBI): domain Eukaryota; kingdom Metazoa; phylum Chordata; class Lepidosauria; order Squamata; family Lacertidae; genus Podarcis; species Podarcis liolepis. The sequence goes on from NC_139565.1 coordinate 21,778,021, forward strand.
TGTTTCCAGACCTTCTCACACCGGAGGCCAGCATAGGAGATAAAATCTTCATTTTAGAAGGGAACTCCATCCTACATAGCTGGGTTCAAGTGAGCAAAAGTTCCCTACAGGGAGCTCTCTCCATCATCCAAATGAGCAAGACTGACCTCACCATACATCAGCTGATGCATGGAAGTTTTACTCAACGATATAACCTGCAGGAACATTGCTGACTTTCCCACAAGTTGATGAAGCTCATATGATAGCAAAAAGAAATCAAGCCTTTAGTACAATTGGCCTAATCCTGCACAATGCTCTGCCCATAGATATTCAGCAGGTACATTCTGTTTCAACCTTTAAAAATCTGGTGAAAACCAAGCTTATTATAAGCACTGGAAAAAATATCTTCCTTTAATAATTAGCTGATCTATTATTTGAAATCTTTACATGGTTTTTATTGTGTATATGGGTGTGTGGTTTTTGTTAGCTGCATAGATTTTTTTTGTATGAACAGCGGTATTTCATGCATACAATAAAAATAACACTTTATGTTATTTAACATAACATATAACAAACATATCATAATCATAATGTGTTAGTAAAAATAACACATTATGATTGATCTCCTTGTTAGTTTTGTAATTGGAGCTAATTTTCTCACGCTTATAGGGACTGAAATATTCACCAAGTGTGAATTTGTGGCAGCCATCTTGGGTTCCAATATGAAAACTGCTTACCTGATTGGCAGCAGCTTCTCCAACATAATGCAAGTAGCTCTAACTGAAACATACGCCTGTCACCTGCAGCAATGAGCTTCCTAAGAGGAAACACATTGTATCTAATTTTTTTAAGTTTTGAGCATTTGGAAAGAAAGAATAAGTGTACAAAGCTTCTGTTTATAAGACCTGCGCATGATTACTGTATGAGATAGGCATGATACCCACTTTAGAAGGAGAAATTTAAACCAGCTGCCTTGTAATTTTATTTCAATATATGCTGAAAATATTTTTATTGTGACAGGTGTAAAGCATGGCATGAATTCAAGAGGTAATAACTTGAAGATGGCAAGGCTTTGAACAGTCACAACAAAACAGTAACTTCTATTAGGTTACTTTTCCTAAATCAATATCAATTACAATAACCCGCTCATGAAACCTTTTCTAATCTAGCTGCCTTTTCAAACCCACTTGAAGAAGATAGAAGCTCTCTCATTCGCCACTACTTATCATCATTGTTAGGTATTTTACATAAACAAGTAGGCAAGCAAGAAAACCTCCTGATAAATTAATGTAATCATTCACTCATTTATCGCTAGAGACCGATACAAAAAAACCCTTTAGTCATGTTACCTATAAAAGCTTTTAGAGTGCTTCGCAAATTTATGCATACGTGCCTCTTTCAAGTGACATTTAACTTACTTTCCTGTCTTACTGACATTTATTGAATGACCTAGTTTGGCTGAAGTTACTAGAGTGAAAAAGTATCTTCAGTTTGATAAGTAATTTTGCCCAGACACAGTGTCTCATTCTGAACAGCATACAAGCATCTACAGTGGTGCCCCGCAAGACAAATGCCTCGCAAGACAAAAAACTCGCTAGACGAAAGGGTTTTGCGTTTTTTGAGCTGCTTCGCAAGACGAATTTCCCTATGGGCTTGCTTTGCAAGACGAAAAACGAAAACGTCTTGCAAGTTTGTTTCCTTTTTCTTAACACTGTTAATACAGTTGCGACTTGACTCCGAGGAGCAACTCATAGAACGCGGTGCGGTAGCCTTTTTTGAGGTTTTTGAAGACTTTGGTGATTTTTGAAGCTTTTCCAAAACTTCTTTTGCAGACATTTGGTAAGTTAAACTTTTTTGGGGGGTTTTGGATTTTGGGTTGGGGTATTTGGAATTCAAGGACTTGGTGTTGGGGAGGGGTTTGCAAGAATCTGGAAGCTTGTGTGTGTGTTTTCTGCATTTTTATGATTTTCTGTGACCATTGGGCCACTCTGCTGTTTTTTTTAAAAAAATCTGGATTTGAATTTCTGTGTGGTGGGTGGCTGGGGGAACAGTTGAGGAGGGGTTTGCAAGAATCTGGAAGCTTGTGTGGTTTTTTTCTGCATTTTTATGATTTTCTGTGACCATTGGGCCACTCTGCTGTTTTTTAAAAAAAATTCTGGATTTGAATTTCTGTGTTGTGGAAGCAAAGAGTGGAAGAGGAACCTTCTTCGAGTTGTCCCCCAGAGTCTTAGAAAATGTACTGTATACTTTGTTGATTTTTAAATGTTTTTCTGTCATGTTTAGAAACTTTAATTTATTGTTCCTTCAATTTTTGAAATGCTCTTTACAGTATGTGTGACTTTAAAGAGCACTTAATAAACTCTTGTTGTACCAAATTTGGCTTTGTTTGGACTTTTTTTTTGACCATAGGAACGCATTAATTGAATTTCAATGCATTCCTATGGGATTTCGTGCTTTGCAAGACAAAAAATTCACTAGACGAAAAAACTCGCGGAACGAATTAATTTTGTCTTGCGAGGCACCACTGTACGTCCCTGATTGCAAAAAGCTGATTATTCATACACATATTTAGGGGGGTGCGGAGGGTAGGGGAGGTTAGAGAGAAATGTGGTACTTCTAAAAGAATCTTCTTTAAAAATGCAAAAGTAAAGGTTTTCCCACTATTAACCCAAACACTGAAATATATGCTATGAAGTACAGTGATACCTAGTTGTCGTTATGGAAGACCGTTTGACTTCCTAAATGTTCGACAACCGAGGCGCAATGGGTGGTTGGCAAATTCCATTGAGAAAATTGGGAAACACACCTTGTTTGAAAATGGAAACATTTACTTCCGGGTTTTCGGCCTTTGAAAACCGAAACGTTCGACAACCCAGGTACCACTGTACCTACATGACTGTGTTGAAATTATCTTGCAGGTGGCAAGACAACTCCTCTTAATTAATTAATTAATTTCATTTATATATCCTGTCTTTCCTATCTGGAGTTCAGGGCAGCATACATGGTCCTCTCCTTTCTACCTCACAATAACCTTGAAGTAGTGGGCTGCTTCAGAGTCAATGAGCCTAGCCTCTTCCAAGGCTTGCACACACTCTGTCATTCACTAGGGTGGCCACAAGGAGAAGTCTGGAAACTTTGCTGTGTATTTTTGATTAAACGCAGTTTACTGTGGCATCCAAAGCTGGGCGAACCGTGGTTAATTTTAGTGGAAACAAGCCATAATTAACAAAGCTAAATTGTTTTCATGAGCCACAGCTAAGATTAACCACAGTTTAAGTTTGGACAGTGTGCTGAAGTGTTCATCGAAGACAGAAGCTTCCGGTCTCCTGTGGTGGAGGAAAGTGATGGGGAGAGGAGGGAGAGCACAAGAGCCTGGGGGGAAGGCCAAGTTAATATGAAGTGAGCTTCATGGCTGATTTGGGATTTGAATCTGGCTCCTAGGCCAACACATTAAACCAGTTCTCTGTTTTGGGAGTAACAGGGAACTCTGGTTTAAAATAAGCCCGGATCTCCATATCAAAGATGGTAATAATAGTAACACAGAAGCCAGTAACTGCTCAGTTTTGCAATTCCTTGTAATTCAAGCCAACCTTCGGCCTTTCGATGTGTACTGTTTTATTATGTTTATGTTTATTATGTTTATGTTTTGGAAGCCGCCCAGAGTGGCTGGGGCAACCCAGTTAGATAGGCAGGCTACAATGGTTGCTGCTGATTGTTGTTGTTGTTATACCAAGTTTTATTGTGCAATTTACTTCTTAAATATTAACTGCAAAACCATACATACTAGATTGAAGTATTCCCAGGTAGAAGTCTTATTTTGTACTGGAGCTGGATCTAAACTGATACTGGATTTTTCGGCCCGTCATCTCCTCTGTCTTACCTAGAACTAGGGATACCCAAATTCAAATCCCTATTCAGCCATGAAGTCCACTAGTTAAAACTTCAGTGTAGTCATCATCTCTTTGCCTAATCCACCCCTGCTTTTATAGTTCCTGACATAAACAAAGCCCACCAGAAAGGACCTTTTGCTGGAAATACTTTAAGAAATGCCACCCAGAACACCCTCTCCATTCCCAGCTCACAAATTAAATGACTACGGCGGCACCCCTTCTTGAATGCAAGTACCCACAGCACCATCCCAAACAAAACATTGCTGTGTTGGAGAAAAAAAGAGGTTGGCTTCTAAACAAATCCAGTTTCCCGTATACTGTATCCTGATATTTGATATGCCAATTACATTCATTAATCTTATCAAACTTTATCAACTCAAATTATATCTCTGGCTGTAGAGTGAACCTGGTGGCAGATAGGAAGCCATTCACAGTTATCTTGAAAGTTCAGTAACATAACACACCTGAAAGATTTAATGAGCGACTTGGAAACTGGTCAGCTTGGCCTTTGGATGCAGACTGGTTATGCTGCAATACTGAACACAGCCTAGAGTTTAAAGCACAGCAGATACCTAAATCACATGTGCAAAATTAATGTATAATTGCAACTACAGGCAACCAACAACTGTGGAACGTGAAAATGCTCAGTTTCCTTTCCTTTAAGCAGCTCACAATGCTACACAGTAGCATGCTACACAATAGGGCATCTATTCAAGGTGCACCATATTTGGAGAGATCACGGGTGGTAAAACCGTAGCCCTCCAGATGTTGCTACAGTTCCTACCTTCCCTGGGCAATGGGCATGATGGGAATTCTAGATCAGCAACATCTGGAGGGCCACAGGTTAGGCATTCTTGGTAGAGACTGTGTATGCCCTCTTCAGTCAGGAATCAGACATGTTTAAAACCTTACCAGGTATCAAAATTATTCCACACTGGAGAAAATAAGACTTAAAACTGAGCTGATGCAACCAAACGTGATCAGCGCTAGCACTGAGCAGTATTTGGTTTTCAACATCAAGATATATCACCAGCTAAACATTGATATATCACAATGTCTGAAATAAGGATGGAGCTATGTAGAGGCATTGGCTGGCTTCACAGTTTTCCCCCCATTGTGACTGTTGCATAGCATGCACATGCACGCAATATATTTGCAATATATTGCCAAGTCAAAAACTATGAAACCGATATCATGATATGGACTTCAAACCAGTTTTGGACAATATATCAATATATCACCCAGCCCTAGTTGGGGCATGTGAAAAGCTGAGAAACAGCTAACAGGTCCCTAAAGGTAAAGGTAAAGGGACCCCTGACCATTAGGTCCAGTCGTGGCTGACTCTGGGCTTGCGGCGCTCATCTCGCTTTATTGGCCGAGGGAGCCGGTGTATAGCTTAAGGGTCATGTGGCCAGCGTGACTAAGATGCTTCTGGCGAACCAGAACAGCATATGGAAACGCCGTTTACCTTCCCACCGGAGCGGTACCTATTTATCTACTTGCACTTTGACGTGCTTTCAAACTGCTAGGTTGGCAGGAGCAGGGACCGAGCAAGGGGAGCTCACTCCGTCGCGGGGATTCGAACCACCAACCTTCTGATTGGCAAGCTCTAGGCTCTGTGGTTTAACCCACAGCACCACCCGCATCCCAACAGGTCCCTAGTTTTGTGCAAAAGCAAATATTAACAGAAGAATAGATGTAAAAACTGTTGCTGCTTGGGTTTCTGGTAATGCTGCAACCCAGGTGTAAAAAAGTGGGTGAGGAAACAACTCACCACAAGGATTTGACTCTGAAGGCCTAAGTAGTAGCAAGAGGGTGCATTTGGTTTGGATGAATCCTGAGCTGTGAACAGGATGGGTCCAAGACTCTTCTGACATGAAATGGTGTCCTCTGAGATACAGGCAATGACCAATTTACATGCGTCCAATTGATGTGTGACTGCACACACATGTGCATCGCCACAACCTGGAAGTGGCCGGGGCGGACTAGCGTGCGCTCCACCAACATGCACAGGGGTCAGGAATGCAACCCCCCCCCCCCTGCAAAACAGCCATTGCCTGTATCCCAAACCTGATTGGGCTGCTGCTGGAGCCTCAGGGCTTCACAGAAACCCAGGGAACTCAGACCATTTGTTTAAATCTGTTACTCCAAATAAAGAGGAGGTTGTAACTGGCTGACTGAGAGTTCTAGCCTAGAGTCTGTCCCTCACCTTGTCGAAATCAGACAATTGGAGACTAGCAATTAGCCTAAAACCTTCTTGAAGTGTTCCACTTTTTACAATATTTATAAATTCGTTTGCCAAAATGCAAACAAATGTCAGTTATCCTATAGTAGATATGTCACTCCTATCTGTAATAAGAGACAAAGGATTTTTTAAAAAAATAATCAAATGAAACTTAAGGTTAAAAAACAGGATTTGTAGCTATAAATAAGAAAAGTGTGTATGTGTGCTGGTATTTAAGTTTACTTCAAAATACGGGGGTGGGGGAAAGCTATACACAAATACATTTTATTGCTTGTAATAAAAAATAACAACTGTGAAAAAGCCAGTGGTATACTTGGCCTCTTTATTTTTGAATTCTGTGCTTCTGCAGTCTCAGTTAATTAAACTAAGGAACTTCTAAAATGTGCACTATGGGTACATTTGAAATTTATGACAAGGGACAACAGCAGGAGGCTTATTGTGACCTTTGACCTTAAATGATGCTGTTCAATAATGAGGGTCACTTTACAATGCAGCTTTAGTGTTAACAGATGTGCAGATTGCCACTATTCTCAGAATAAGGTATTAAGATGAATATGTCTGCAAAAATAAAAATAAAGCATTATTATTATAATTATAACCTCTGATTTGGAGTTTAGTTAAGAAGCCAGACAGTCGTCCAATAAGAGTTCTATTTTTAATTACTTAAAAAAAATCCATTCTATAATATTAAAAGTTGCACAATAAAAGCCTAACTCACACCACACATACCACATTATTACTTAGGTTAGATTCCTCTTGCCCACAAATAATACAAAAGTTGTGAAGCTTTTTTAAAAAATCCCCTTCTGGCCAAAATCTGATGTAGCAATTAAGAAAAATCAGAGCAATCTCTGGAAGAAATGAGAAATATAATTCTTGTTCCCCAAGTTTTTTTTAAAAAAAAAAAATAGCATGATTCGATTATACATTAAGAGCTATGAGGAAATGTAATTCAAACTTCCTTTTTCATTTTAATAAGACCTTTGATGGAATCCATCCCACCAAGGGCCTTTACCACATTTCTTACCTGGGTGGTCATTATGTCATCATTTAAACTTTTTACAAAAGGGCTTTATTTCGTTCAAACAGTGCTGAACAACGAGTTTCCAGGGACCTAAGAGCGGACAAGGAAACATTCTGCGGTGAAAAACTTCCTCAAAGAATAATATAACCTTACAATGGCTTACTGTTCCAGCAGCATATGGGCCTTGTTTGGACTTACAATTGAACATAATTCTACTTTATTTTCCTGACAGTTTTTATGTCTCCAAATCTTCCCAAGTGCTGCGCTTTAATGCAGCCATGAAATCTTCCCAATCGCAGATATTCCATAAGTACATTATCACCGCCAAATGAGTCTTCAATCTTGGGTGTTGGAGGGCAAGGAAGACACTATAGCTGGTTTCCCAAGTCCACCGATGATCATGAGCCCACAAGCTATTACTTTTGGGGGAACAGAAGTACTAAAGAGAACGTCTAACCGGAATCATCACTAGGGCTGTTAACATTCTAATTTACTTTGAAACATACAGAAGAATTATTTGTTTGTTCCTTTCCCTCCAGCTTGGCTCTACAGAGCTCTCAGGGCAGCCTACAACAAATCAAACTCTGACGTTCCATCTTTCCCCAACAAATTTGACCCAGCTAGCACACACAAAACTAAACGCATTGTAAACCAAGTTTTCAGCAGTAGCAGATCACTCAATGCAAAACTACCAAACGCCAACTGAGATAATAAAGGAAAAATAATAATATAAAATCACACTGGCCTGATGGGATTTCTCTGTGGAATCATAGAATAGAATCATAGAGTTGGAAGAGACCACAAGGGCCATCGAGTCCAACCCCCTGCAAGCAGGAAACACCATCAGAGCACTCCTGACACATGGTTGTCAAGCCTCTGCTTAAAGACCTCCAAAGTAGGAGACTCCACCACACTCCTTGGCAGCAAATTCCACTGTCAAACAGCTCTTACTGTCAGGAAGTTCTTCCTAATGTTTAGGTGGAATCTTCTTTCTTGTAGTTTAGATCCATTGCTCCGTGTCCGCTTCTGTGGAGCAGCAGAAAACAACCTTTCTCCCTCCTCTATGTGACATCCTTTTATATATTTGAACATGGCTATCATATCACTTTGTTTCATAAACAAAGGTGGCTTTGCTTCTCAACCCAACCAATCTGGCTTCAGATGAAGAAGATATTTTGAGGAGGCATTTCCAAACATACAATGTGAGAAAATTAGGAACAGCTCCCTTTGAAAACAGAAGCAAATAGCTATGGAGTCATGTCTGGATTAGGGCAACCTATTGTACTCCATCTTATGTTGTGTTAAAACTCAAACATTTTGGATTGGGTTATTAAAGGAAACAGCACATACTGCCAGTCAGAAAGGAGAGAAAGGGGCATCCATGCCTGTCAAGAACAGGAAGAATGCCAATCTCCCAGACCTGAGAACCAAATACCCATAGCACGTCCATCTTTTTGGGATTCATCTTCAGCTTGCTGGCTCTCCCCCAGCCTGTTACTGATTCCTGTTAATATATAGAGTAATTATTCTCAATGCCACGCATTATACCTGATGTTTCATTGACTTCCTCAAGGTATGATATTTATATCTGTCACAAACTAAAAAGGTCATAATAAAAACTTTGAAAGTTCCAGTGTAGCTCTGAATCTGGAAACCCCAGTAGCTGCTAATAGCGACATTTTACAATTCACTTTATCATTTTGAGTCATTGTACAATATAAACTGCTGAAGCTTTAAGGCGGAGCTACGATGAGCTAGAAGGTTTAAGAGGAGACATATATCATTTTAAGTCTGACGTGAAGTGCATTTGCAGCTCCTTGCTCTTTGGGAAGAAATCTTGATAAAATGCGCAGTTGAAGTTAGCAATCAGAGAGTCAGACCTGGAGTTGGCAGGGGGAGAAATTATTTTACACTTTGGATATTTTAATAATTCAGGGAACAGATGTTCGTCAGCAGCATAAGATTAATAACACCATCCTATGCATGTCTACTCAGAAGCCAGTCTCACAAAGTTCAAACGGGCTCATTCCCAGGTAAGTGAATACAGGATTTCAGTCTTAATCTACAATTCAATGTCCACGCAGCTAGAGGAAAGGTAAAGGGACCCTTGATCGTTAGGTCCAGTCGTGGACGACTCTGGGGTTGCGGCACTCATCTCGCTTTACTGGCCGAGGGAGCCGGCATTTGTCCGCAGACAGCTTCCAGGTCATGTGGCCAGCATGACAAAGCCACTTCTGGCGAACCAGAGCAGCGCGTGGAAACGCCGCTTACCTTCCTGGCAGAGCGGTATCTATTTATCTACTTGCACTTTGACGTGTTTTCAAACTGCTAGGTTGGCAGGAGCAGGGACCGAGCAACGGGAGCTCACCCCATCACGGGGATTCGAACCGCCGACCTTCTGATCGGCAAGCCCTAGGCTCTGTGGTTTAGACCACAGCGCCACCCGTGTTCCACTGAATTTGGCAGATTTCTTTCCAAATAAACAGATAAGGGGTGGGGATAAAAGACTTTTAGCAATAAAAAGCATGAAAGACTTGCAAAACAGGATTGCAACTATAATATATGCATGGCTCTTTAACAGAACTATATTTTGGTATTAATCAAAAGCTTTACTGGTGGTGTCAAGAACAACGTGCTCCGTCACTGATCAGCAGGACTAACTATTCCCATGCCTCAGTGACCATGAAAGACCTTTGGAGGGAGGGAGGGAAAGACATGCCTATTCCAGGATCTGCCTGTTCCCAGATAAGATCTAAATATTTTCCACGTGTGGGAGGGTGCTTTGTTTTGTTCATTATTTTTAAATTGTGTTTCTCCTAACAAACCCGGCAGCAGCAGCATTTGGTTGCAATGTTGAATCTGTTTGTTTTACCAAGTTTATCCTAATAGATTTTTTTAAAATGTTGTCCACCCCATTTCATTTAGTGAAATAACATTTTCACAAGCAATGAATAAATTCTTTTTTTATGCTTCTGCTTTCTATTTTGCATTAATATTCACATATATCATATTTCAAACTAAAAGGCATTTTTTGAATAATTTGTAAAAAGAGCTCCAATTTCAGCTCGTGCAAATTATAAATGCCAATGACAGGCAAGTGTTTTACTCCTGCTAATCTGTAACGTTTGGAAGAAATGTGGGGTTTTTTATTTATCTTATGTTCAATGCAGAAATATACATGAAGAAGTCAGATCCAATCACTCTCTCCAGAGTGGAGATGTTATACGAGATGGAAAAGAGAGGGGTGTTCAGTGATTGTTACCATCTTAGTGGGCATACAACACAGGCCTTTAACTGTGGAGCCACTGAAACCATAACACAAAGAGCAGTCCTCAATCCAAAGGGTCAATAATAGAGGAGGGGAACCTTCCTTGTAAGGTGAAATAATATGACACTAACTGCAAGCATTCAGAGATTTTCTCTCTCTCCAAATAGCAATTGAATCTTGTCTTTAGAACAAGCTTTCACTAAACAGTTTGAAGTCAATTTCTGCAATTCCGCAAATACACAGAAAAATAGACTGTAAGAATTTTTTTTTTACACATAGTTCAGCAATTCTGCAATATTATTGCTTGGAGTTGATTGTGCTAAGCCAAACATGCAGGCTTCAAGAGATGAGCTTGCCACTGATTTCCTCGAGTCCTTTTTGCTGCTGCACCACACGAAGCCCAGATTTTCCTTCACTGGGACTCCTAGTTAAGCTCTCTCCTGAATAGTTTGTGGTTAGTGAGGCCGTGTATGGCAAAGATGTACCTAATAATACCATATAATAATGTGGGCATTGGGGGGGGAGAGAATGAGAATCTAAAAACACAATGTTACTCAACCATGCTGGTCATCCTCAGTGATAAAATATAGATTTGTAATAATACATACAGTGGTACCTCGGGTTATGAACTTAATTCGTTCCGGAGGTCCGTTCTTAACCTGAAACTGTTCTTAACCTGAAGACCACTTTAGCTAATGGGGCCTCCTGCTGCTGCTGCTGTGCCGCCGGAGCACGATTTTGTTTTCTCATCCTGAAGCAAAGTTCTTAACCTGAAGCACTATTTCTGGGTTAGCGGAGTCTGTAACCTGAAGCGTATGTAACCTGAGGTACCACTGTATTGTCTTTACCCAAACCCTGAACGAGAATACCATGAGAATACATATCCTTGTAGCATTTGAAATAGCCAAAAGCACATATGGTGGGGAAAGAAACTAAAGCACCCAAAAGGAGAACCCCAAATATAATAACATAAACATGCAAATTTACTAGAGTCAAAACAATGCCATCACCTGGTTATAAGTTGTCATGGAAGAGGGCTTCATTCTTGCAGCTGTTTGTAAAGAGCCTTTGAATCCATTAATCAGAGATATTAGCAGAGGTCCCCTGCTATAGCAATGTGTAACCAAGGTGGGGTTTATATTAAACAGGAGTTTGAGAATTAAGAATTGCTTCCTTAACTAGTGCGCACAGTGTTCATTTGTGTTTAAGGACGTTCCTTTCTGTACCTTTGTGCCGACAACTGTAAGTGGATGAAGTTAAGTTGTAGAATAGCTGCAGGTGGCAAACTTGTTTGCTGCAAACTGCACAATGGGATCGATGTAAACTGCTGGCCTTGTAACTGATTGAGGTGCTGACCTGTAACTTCAGCTACCTGAAACATGTCTGCAATGGTTGCTGGAACACTGTGACTGCTTATTTGCTCCCAGCTAAGCCTATACGGTGTTTATAACATGCAACAATATGGACTGCAATATTCAGCTTGTCAAACAAGACAGGTTTTATGGAGATGAAATTTAATCTTCCAAAAATCTGCATGATTGATTTTATGTTTTTACCGCCAACCTTCCCTTCCAAGGACCTCACGATGCCAAGTCACAACAACTATGAGGGGTAGCTTAGATGAGAATGACTAGCCCAGGGTCACCCAGTGAGTTTCATGACTCCTATTTTTTGTATGTTTGGGTTTTTTTCTCCTCATTTCCCTCTGCCCTTGCTTTGTATAACATTCCTGCCTGATGAAGAGCACTGGAGAACTTGAAACCTTGCTGGCTATTTTGTGACATTTGGTTGGTCCCAATGAAGGGACTGCCCACCTGCGGATTTGGGTGGTGGTGTTTTTTTTTAAACTTATGAACAGATGCAGATGCCTTTGTTTATACGCCTGGGAGACAGAATACTGAGTGGAATATATAGCCAGAGATTATTTTCTAGCACCTGAATTGGGATTCTGCATCCCATGTTGGAAGCCGCCCAGTGTGGCTGGGGAAGCCCAGCCAGATGGGCGGGGTATAAATAAATTATTATTATTATTATTATTATTATTATTATTATTATTATTACTACTACTACTACTACTACTACTACTACTACACTACTACTACTACTACTGCTGCTGAGGGATTACATGCCCTCCAATGACCAATACTACACCATTTGGCTTCAGATGACTTTTACCTAGTGTACTACCCACAATTAATTTGCATCTTTGCTAATATAAATACTGCCATATTTTGCTTTGCAGCTGCTTCCTGCCTCAACAGAAACTTGCAGGTTTTTGCCTAAAGCATTAGACAGAGCTGGGTAACAACCAGCCTTTAGGTTTTTCCAAATGTGGTTCAGCCATTGTTTTGTCATCTTAGAATATTAGGTATTACTGAATACCTGCAACTACCCAGCAGGGACTAATTCAGCCTGCAATCTTCTTTGTCAGGCTGCATTGAAATGAAGACCTCAAGGCTTCAACATCTAACCTAATTTCTGCACTAACTCCATTCCCAGCGTCCACAACCGTTGCTATGTGCAATTTCTAGTCTGCTCGTTGTTTTGTGGGATCATCGGTACTAATAAAGGGATTGCCCAATGTTCTTATGAACAAGTATGAATGCATTTGCTAGTTTAAAATTCTGTCTACTAGATTATGAGACCAGTTCAGATTAACCTGCCTCCTCAATAACACCCTTTCGTATCAAGTTTTTAATCCCTTCCAACACAGCATCTCTAATTTCAAACAGTAAACAACGTAGCTTCTGATCTGCAGGTATCACACACTGTTCAGTTTAATTTTAAGAACAAAAGCCAAGTTTCCCCCCACACTGGTGCACTGATGCGGCTGAAACTGTGTTTGTCCTGCAGGAGCAGCACTTGACTGAGGAGGGATGTGTGCATCAACTATACATTCAATGCATCAAATACACGTCTGCCAAGAATAGGAGTGCCATGAAGAACGATACAGAACTCTTCTAGGTGCACGAGAGGAGCAAAAGGTCGCTTTTTACAGGTAAACAATCACACTAAGCCAAAATACTAAGCCAAAATTATGATTGGTGTGTGCTCAATGGCATAAATTAATGCAAAGAAACCAATTCGGGTAATATAGAAATTCCTGAGCTAATATTCAGCATCCATTCCATATCCTTTGGTAACCTTGCAGCTGTAGCAAAAATAGTAACAGCACACTTTTTATAAATAAAAAAAATGCAAGGTGTGTGACCAATCCTGTCCACACTCAAAAGAATAACACCGGGTACTGTACCTATATGTGATTTCTAATTAAGACTGACTACGATGATATACTTCAGCAAAATGTCCTCTCTTTTTTACAATTTGTACATTGAACCAGCTTAGCAGCATATCCTGTATAACTTGCAAGGTACTGCGAAGGTCTACAGTGAAAATGTACTCTCACTAAAAACACTGACTTTGCTGAAGTAATCGTTTTCAACCAGCTTGCTGTATAACTCTCCGTCGGCTTTATACTGGAACTTCCCTGCACCACACCCGTTTTTATTGGAGCTCATTATTTTGGCTTCTGTCAGTGCAACCTCAATTTCGGGTGCAAGAATTATAGCTCTGTCCAGTGTAGGATCCGTCTCTAGGAGCAAGTGCTCACATACAAGGCATTAGATGCTTTCTCTATCAGATGGTCTCTAGTCTCATCTGCCACATATCCAAAGCATGTTTCCTTGCTTCAGGGATCTGCAAACAGGAGTTTACAAAAGTCCAGATCCAAACTGAAAAAGTAAGTGGCTTTAAAAAAAAAGATGCAACAAGGTTCAATGGCAGAAGAGGCATCCTAATCAGCAATGTGCAATAGGCAAGAATAAGTCACAAACACTTTATTTTAACAGAAGAGAAGTAACCATGAAAGCAGAACTGAGCGACGAGCACCTAGGCTTAAGGGAAAAGCCCATTGCTACTTCCCGCTTCTATTTATAGTCTGCTTTCACTCATATTCCCAGCTGTTCTAAAAAGTTACACTCCCTACAAAAGCACTACACAGCACCACTGGTATCTCAGGGGAACGGCAGAGAAAGACCAAAGCAGTTTGGGGGCTGCAATAAGATTTGAAGATTGTGCCAAAGCAGTCACTTCTACATACAAAGTGTGTGTTTGTGCATGCACACACACACACCCCACTTTAAGACCTCTGCATTTTATAAGAAGCGAACTGAAGATTCAGAAATTGCCAAGAACAACCTAAAGCCGAACACTGTCAGTGCTGCTGGCTGCAATAACCACATCTTCCCACCTTGTAGGTACACATGCAATTTCTGAAATTCCAAGATTTATGAGGATATGCGTTGTCTGCCCTCCTTGAAAGGAAAGAAAAGGCAAATTTCCAGCAGAGAAGGGGCAGAGAGCACAGGTACAGGATACGGATAAAATTATACTTCCTGGTGTGCACTACTGGTTTAAAAAGGCTGTCGACAGGTATGGCAAAGTTAGCAAGCTGAAACATTTTCAGAAGGCAGAACCCTGTGGACAGACTTGAAAGGGCCAATATAGCATTTGATTAGAACAGATTGGAAAAAAGTTTTCAGTTTGAAAAGAACAGTAATTTTAGTTTATAAATCTCAGTGGCATGTTTATGCTTTGATTTTTATCAGGCTGCTATAAAGCAGGGCTAGATAAGAGTCCACAAGAGAAAGAAATCATAAAATAAATCTACAGCAAGTTTGTATTTTACATTTCAGCATCATTTGATTTTGCTTAAATTGAAGATTGTCAAGAAGATTCTGTAAATTCCTTTAATCAGTTTGTTTTGCACAATCACACTATTCAAAGGAAAGAATTTGTGTGGGAGTCCACTGAAATGCATCAAATCGCACAGCGTGGTGGATTTCATCTTCTGGCAGGTTTCACTAGATACATGTTTTAGGAGGCAACATGACCAATACAGACTACAGCTACTACTATTTTTTTTTTAAGAATGTAACAGATACTGTATTCACATAATCAAAAAGAGTCTTGAGGTACCTTAAAGACGAACACAATTATGAGTTTTCAGGGTGCCACAAAACTCTTCATACATTTTGCTTCAACAGACAGCTTTCCCTCTAGAAGATATTCACATAGTGATGTAGGGATCACACGACAGCACCTCCTCCTCTTCTCTGCAACTATTTGTGCATCCTGAAAATTTGCTGGGGGGGGCACTAGGGGTGTCTGTGGGAGCTGCCAGAGAACAGGATGGTACAGTCTCATTGCAAGAGTTAAAGTCACAATGTTGGTTCATTTGGGTTATGGTACTGTCTCATTTCAAGAGTTAAAGTCACAATGTTGGATTCTGTCCAGGCCTTCTCGGTGATGGCGCCCGCCCTGTGGAACACCCTCCCATCAGATGTCAAGGAAATAAACAACTATCTGACTTTTAGAAGACACCTGAAGGCAGCCCTATTTAGGCAAGTTTTTAATGTCTGATGTTTTATTGTATTTTTAATACTTTGTTGAAAGCCACCCAGAGTGGCTGGGGAAACCCAGCCGGAAGGGCGGGGTATAAAAAATAAATTACTATTATTATTTATTATGTCCACAGTTACTCTTCATATTTTCAAAAGAGATGAAAATTTACGTAGGATGAACAGAAGAGTACAATTATTCAATGGATACAGATCTCATTTTTTTGCTGTTCAAAATGTAGAAAATCTAAAGGGCTCATATCTGGAAAATTTGCTGTCACTGGAATTAACAAAGGTCTAACACAGTGCTGCTCTGGTTTGCCAGAAGCGGCTTAGTCATGGTGTCCACATGACCCGGAAGCTGTACGCCGGCTCCCTTGGCCAATAAAGCGAGATGAGCGCCGCAACCCTGAGTTGGCCACAACTGGACCTAATGGTCAGGGGTCCCTTTACCTTTACCTAACGTAGCCATTATTCATTCGTTGTCAAACTGATGTTGCAGGATGGTACGAATAAATCTAAAGTACATGGAAGTTGTTGAGGGGGGGAGCAGCATTCGGTTCACCAGGTTTTAGAAGAGAAAGGCTTACTTCCAGGATTTTACACAGCCTTTACTTTACACATTCCTCTTTTGGGGGGGGGAGCAGGACATTCAAAGCCTTTTACAGCACAGTTCAATACATGTCTACTCTGACGGAAGTCAGAAGGAAAGATAAACAGGACTCACTACCAGGGAAGCAGGCATACAACTGCAACTTTATGTGGCCAAAATCCTGAAATGACATTTAGTAGTCCACTTAATACGCGCTGTGTCAGCATAGCTCTTTTATTTAGATGCAGGATACAATGAACTACAGTGGTACCTCTGGTTATGGATTTAATTCATTTCAGGGTGCCATGCGCACCCTGTAAAACCTGTAACTAGAGGCGCTGCTTCTGCGCACACGTGCGGCGCAGCCATAACCCAAAGATTCTGCAACCTGGAGGTTACGCAATATTCTAATAGCCATTAAGAAGCAGGAGGGGGTTTATTGTTCATGTTTTTATTATGTTTTGTGTTTTTATGTTGTGAACCTCCCCAAGATCTACAGATGAAGGACGGTAAACAAATTTAATAATCAATTAATCAATCAATATCTCTTTGCAGACTTCCAGTATAATAGTCAATTGATCCACACTATCCATCCATCCATAGTTTAAAAGCTTAAAAAGAACTTTCAAAATATATGTTCGCTTGAAATAGTGGCAATTGAGGAAATAAACACAGTCATTACGACAAAAAGTTAAGACTGCAATCCTATGCACACTTTCACAGAAGTATGTTACATTTAACACAGTGGGGCTTTCTTCCAAGCAAACATGCACCAAATTGCACTGAAAGGAAAAATTTATGGCACAGTAAAAACAGTAAGCGGGAATGAAGGGAGAAGCTTAAAAAAAAAAAAAAGGAAAGAAGAGCCAGCAAGATACATTTTGCAAAGACAATGTTTCTCATCCAGAGTGTTTCCAATTTGAAACTCTTCCCACAAATAGTGCCCCCTCTGCAAACAGAATCTAATCCAATTTTTTTTGAAAAATAAATTATCCTTTGTTGTCAAGGCGATTTCATGGCAGCACCCTGGGAAGACGGATTAAATATAAACTCAAAGCAAAACGGAATTTTTATTTTATGATAAATATAATCTACCAGAAGTGATTAGATCTGAATTTACCAAAATCTCTCTTCATCAGTTCAGTCACTGCTAAGTTTTGGAGAGCCTCCTTTCCCTCACTGTTAGAACACTGTAATCTATAGTGCAAAATATTCCCCAAGAGTCAAAGAGCTCTGACATAACAACACAAATCTCTTAACACTAGAGCATTAACTGTAAGCGGTGAGTCCTCACTGTTTAATCCGTTCATTTCCTTATACTCACTTCGTAAGTGTTGCTTTTTTCTATTTTTCCAGCAAGGAATATTTTTAAAAACTCTGCTTATTTTTTCCAGCAAGCAGACAGATCACACAATAGCAACTGAGCATGCACTGGCAAGAAAACTGTTTCCGCTCCTAACTATTCCAGCACAGGGCAGACTTAAAGAAGAAAGCCATGCTAGACATGATTTTCACCACAGGAAATCAGCACCCCTGTAGAAAGTTGCCAGTCTCCTGGCCATAGCATGAAGCGGAACTAACTGTACAAGTGGGGCAAGTTCCCATGTCTGTGCTCTACATCAGCAGTGGCCACCAGTGAAGACGGGGAAGCTAATAGCACCGACTCACTTGGCAAGCTGGTGGGAAACTGATCGTAGGGATCAAGCCCACTTTGAAGTGAGAAAGAGAAAAGGGGCAGAGAGAAGGGGGAAGAAGGAAGGAGACAGGCAGCACTGGGAGATGAATGATGATGAATGACAACTATCCAGCACTTCAACAAAAAAAGTTGCACCTTATCAAGTTACACACTTCATTCTCCTCCCATTGATGGAATATTCCTTAAGAACCCGTAAGGAAATGGAATATTAAATTATCTCCAAATAGTCATTTATTGGAAATTTCTTTTAAAATTATGTCTAGATGGTATCTGATCACATGATGGGATTAAAAGAATGATGGGTTTTACAAATGGATTTAATATACTCTTCTTTTGTATCTCTGTATCTTGTATTTTATTTTTATTTATTTATTTTTTGTACACCACCACAATCTTTTTGAATGGTGGGCAGTTTATATATTATTTAATGGCGGGGGGGGGGGGGAATCAGTATCCAATACTGTGCATTTAAAGGCTAACAAAACATATGGAATCAGTGACTGCACACATCAGCTCTCAGAACTCAGTACTGCTGCCATGATCCAAATAAAGCCTGCATGGGCATAACACAGTTTAGCTTTGCTATTTGCTTCACAAGATTTCTGTTGCCAAAGAGACAGGCTGCTTTTTATACTGAAGGGTGGCTTTTCTCTTCTGCACTGGAAACATCTTTGGCCAAAAACAGCACACAAAGTTTCACACTGCAAACTTTCTTCTTCGGTTCGCATACTGAAACAATAAGCAAAAAAATGGTAATATATCTCTGTGGCTTCTTTTGGGGAGTCCAAGCTAATAAGAAATCCCTTAGGTATGTAGTCCACTGGGATTCCTTAAAAAGGGGCAATAAGGTTTCCACTGATGAAAAAAGCATTGCATTGATTATTAAAATGAGCAGGCAGGTATAACAGAACCGTATTGTTGTATGTAGATTAGAAAGGTAAGCACTGTTTCCCACCACAACTAACTTCACAACTAATTCAACAATGTTATTTGAGGGAGGGGAAAAAGCATTCAATGTGTCAAAGAAACACAGACACTTGGAAGAGCACTACTGCCCTCTAGCGAGCCAATGCAACACACATTTCGGTCAATAAATAGCTAACCACCAACTACTATTAGTAAAATCAGATTTTGAAGTTATTGCTTTCCTCAGCAAATAAATAAATGACAGCATAGCTTTAAAAGAGGAAGAGGAAGCTGAGAAGGATTAGAAGAATAAAGGCACAAATGTTTCATCACACTTGAAAGCAAGATTTTATACATTCCTCAAAATAAATAATTCAGACCATTCATTTAATGAGGGGACAAAAGGCTCTTCATAGTTCAAGTTTATTTCAGTTGGTTTTTATTAAGATTCAAGATGCAATGTACGCAGAAAGTTATTAACGTCTGCAAACATACGGAGGACTGAAAAACTGCCTGCAAAAGAACAAGTGTATTATATGCCATCAGAGCTCCACGTAGTCAGCCAAAGCTCATGGTTGCCACAGATCCTACCCTTCTCCCAAGGTGGGGGAGTGCCTGCCCAAGATCACGTGGACCATCTCTCAAGAGTCCACATGACTGCAAATTCAAGACTGCACATTCGCCTCAAACAGGCAAGAGGAACAGGGTGTATGTCGTTACCATGGCACTAAGTCATCGAAGGGCTTAGAAAGCAGAAAGATGCTTCGCTGCTTACCACACCTCTTCTTAAGAGTTCAGTACAAAGGACTGGAAGAGAGGGACCTTTCACTGTGCCTTGGGAAAGGGTGGAGTACAACATACTGCCTCACTCCTTTCTAAGCACATTCGAGTCAGCATGACACCTACTGGCTGAGGGAAAGGGCAAGGAAACTTTCCAGAACAATAATAAAAACACTTTATTTTAAAAGGAACTCCTACGTCAAGTGAAAAAATTTATACAGCAAGGGATTATCTGCTTAACTGGAGGTAAATCTGCAAGTTGGGGCAATATTAATCTAGAATCCTGTTTATAATCCGTATAGGAAAAGTGATAAGGATTACCAGGTCCCATTTCTCTGGGAAGGGAACTCACAGGATCCTTTTAAAATGATGGGCTTGAGTACAAAACGTTACATATCATGCCTCTGCAAGGGGCAAGTTGTACCAGCATTCATTTCAATAGGCTATAAGAGAGCTTTGCAAAGCCACAGGCAGCATTTCAAAAAGCTGTATTCCACTTTTTGCTGTGAACGCTCGTAATGGTGAAGGGAAATTGTTGCTAGAGAGGCTATTCTGGAGGAAATATCCCCACTTCTAACAGGGAGATCACAGAGGATGGCAATAGGCATTTTTCCTAGGATTGGTCCTGTGGCATCCCATAAGGTCAAAAGACGGGACTGTGCTGAGCTCTAGAGTTCAGCATCAGGACGATGCTAAGAACACGCAATATGACATTCATTTTACGGAAGTCCTGCATATGTGGGTAATGATGGCCGACTATTTTGGGAACGGGTCAGAAAGGACAGAAAAGGAGACAGGAACATCAGTAATAAGTGGTTCTCATTCCCCAAACACAAATTCAGCTGCACAGATTGGTACGGTTTATATTTCTAAATTGAAGCTCATTGTAATGGGTATCGACTATTATCTCAAATGTGCTGAGTGCTCTTTAGGATTGTGTAATCTTTGTATTATGGTTAAGATATTGTAGTATTTATTTTATTTATTTGTACCTTGGAGGCAGTGATGCATCCATTCCAGAAGAGGACTTTCCTGGACTCAGAAGTGCCCACTATTGTTCAGTGGCAAATATCCCCTTTTGGGGCAAGCTGCTCGGTGTGTGTGTGTGTGTCCAGTTTCAGGCATGTTTGGAGGACACTGAATATCTGGATCGTTTTTGGGTTTCAGGCCAATTCAGGACACTAAAATTGCCTTAGTTGATGTGGCTGATGGCATTTGTTTGGGGGGGGTGGGGGGAGTGTCAACTTTCTCTTTCTTCTTGACCCCTCAGCAGCTTTCGAGACTACAGACCATGATATTCTTCTGAAGAGGCTCAAGAAGGTGAGAGTTCTGTGATTCAATCAACAATTAGCGCCATTCATAATATTTATTTAAAAGGTATTTTGAACTGCTGTAACGGTTGAGTTGGATGGTAAAAGGGTATACTCTTTAGATTTACTGGTGACCTGAAAATGGCAATGTAAATAAATATTATATGTAATGGTTTTGATGCATCTTCCACCTCAATGACCCAAAGAAAGCCCTGATACAGTAATTCACTACAAAAACAAGAGAAGAGTTTCCCTGCATGGCACACATATAAGAATCATGAAACCCAGATCATTTAGCATGATACCTCGGCAGCTCTACACACCAAGGCCTATTTAAATTTGTTACCTAAATTTGATATCTGAAAACTGGAGCCAGCTGAATCATCACCAGCAGCAATGCAGCAATGGGTATGAGTTGAGGCTTCTTACCTTTGAATCTTCATTGCTCATTCCAAGTTCTAAAACAGCTTGAGGAGATTTTTGTTTTGCTTGGGTTGATTGAGCCATCTGAAGGTTAAGCTGCCATCCAACAGACTCAAGCTAGGAAACACAAATGCAAATTAAAAAAAGATGTGCCACAACCACCCAGGTAAACCAATGTTTTAGCTTTCAAGGCTGATGCTATCACTCCCTAAGAAAACGCCGACAGCCTACAGACTGCAAGAAGCACACTTCTAGAAACTTTACTCAGTTCTTCCTTAACCTAAAGCCTGGCTCGTTTTCACTGCAATTATATGAAGTAACAGATAAAGCTTATTCTAGGACAATCACCCTTTTCATGAGGATAGACTTCAAGCACCCTAAAAGTATGCAATTGTGATCAAAACCACAAACCACAAATGATGTTTGCTAGTTCCTAGTTCTCAAAGGTATTAACTGTGAGAGCTGCAAAGATAAAAAGTGCCTGTGCTGGAGAGGTTACAATGTGAAAGCAGGGCCTTCTCAAATCAGCCAAACTGCTTCCTATGTGCATTCAGTCAAAGCTACTGGCTTCTAGCAATGAGGTGCACACTGGTGGCGCAGTGGTCTAAACCACTGAGATTCTTGGGCTTGCTGATCAGAAGGTCGGCTGTTCAAATCCGCATGACAGGGTGAGCTCCTGTTGCTCTGTCTCAGCTTCTGCCAAGCTAGCAGTTCGAAAGCATGCCAGTGCAAGTAGATAAATAGGTACCACTGTGGTGGGAAGGTAAACAGCATTTCCATGCGCTCTGGCACTCATCACGGTGTCCCGTTGCGCCAAAATCCGTTTAGTCATGACCCGGAAAGCTGTCTGTGGACAAACGCTGGCTCCTTCAGCCTGAAAGCTAGATGAGCGCTGCAACCCCATAGTCACCTTTGACTGGACTCAACTGTCCAGGGGTCCTTTACCTTTATTCTAGCAACGAAAATATATTTATAGAACCCTGACTTGTCAGCCATTTTTTGGTTTGCAGGGCTAAGAGCATGAGATTCAAAAGCCGTTTCCTTGAGCAGATCAAAATGCAAGCCTGAAGGCAAGGTTGCAAACTTTTACATGATGTACTGGTTTTTAAACCTATTACAATATTACATTCCCATTACAATATTAACCATCCCTTAGACGATTTTGATTATGTGAGCAAGTGGTACTACTGGTAGCTGCAAACAGTATTTTCCTAAATGAGTTACCGTAATCTCTCAGAATCTGTTTGGCCCCCAGAGGTTCCTGGGTCATTGTCTAAAAGGCAACTGGGTCCTCATAGCCATACTGTTCCACAATTCTATTTTTATGTAAATACTTGAAAGCCAGGCTATTTATAAATGTTTTCATTCATATAGCACATTCATTTAGATGCGCGACTTCCACAGGGGAAAATCAAACAAGAACACCATATGGTGTACCAGTTTAAATACAGTAAATCAGGATATTTAAAGCTTCAGCTTTGCTAAAAGTTTGAGATAGAATTGATAACTTTTTTTTTTAAGCTGGGCTTAGACTTTCAGTGAAAAGTTACCCGTGTAGCCCTGGGGCTTCCACTATATGAGAAATAAAACATTTGACCTTATTAATGTTAATATATCTCTGTTTTACAGGTATAGTTGTCTCCTATGGAAATAAGGAGATGAAAGATGGAATGTTCTTGTCAGAACAAAGACATAATACACAGGTATTAGTGTCACATAATCATTTTTCCATCCTGGTTTTAGTGATCTCAAAACATGTTTCATTTCTGACACACAAGCCACAAGATATCTTGCTCACATGTCATTGTAAACCATAATGAAAGTTTCTAATGAATGCACAGATATTGCCCGCTTTGCTCACAGAAGAAACAAGCCATGATCCCCGAGTTAACATTATGTCCAACCCAGAGACCATGGTTTGTTTTGCTCCAAACAAACCACATCTATACCAAAGGTTTTTTATTCACTTACTGACTCTGTGGTTTGAGCAGGTTTAAAGAGTTGTTGTTTTATGAATATTTTGCTGTGAATCACCCCAAGGTCCCTTGGTGGAAGAGAAATTCATAAATACAAATAACAACGGCGATACCTTTTGTGGCATAAACAATTCCACACGTTTATCAGCCATTTCAGAAGCTCTTTGACTGCATCATGCTGGCTCCCTTTTCTACCATCCCCAACTCATGAAATGTGATGTTGTGTCAATACAGTGGTACCTCGAGTTACATACGCTTCATGATAATACGCTTCAGGATACATACGCTTCATGTTACAGACTCCGCTAACCCAGAAATAGTACCTCGGGTTAAGAACTTTGCTTCAGGATGAGAACAGAAATTGTGCTCCGGCAGCGTGGCAGCAGCGGGAGGCCCCATTAGCTAAAGTGGTCTTCAGGTTAAGAACGGACCTCCAGAACAAATTAAGTACTTAACCTGAGGTACCACTGTACACCATGCGAGCATTGCTGTGCATGGAACACAGGTTTTCCTCACAACTACACTTTCTTTGACGTATGGTTATTTTACCACAATGGCATTGAAAACTATTAGAAAAAATATATATTCAGATTTAACGCACACTTTAAAAAATATCACAAATTACACTGCAGATTAACGGAGTTAGCAAGCAAAGGAAAACACAAGTAACCTTTTCATAGATTGGATAGTCTGATTTTCCAGTGCAATTCAAGTGGAGTTTTCACCCCACATTTCTAGAAGTACAGCTATGCTTTCAAAATCTTTGATTAATGTACCATATGCTGCCTGGGGCTTCAGAATGGCTTACCTATTTATTTTATTGAAAGGAAGATTGAATATAATAGAGTCCATCCAATTCTGACTGTTAAGAGTACATGATATATGATCGCAATAAAATGGGACAAGGCATATAGGCATAGAGAAGTGGGTTACTTAACACATGCTGAGAATTAAGGAACCCTCCAAGTAAGCAAAATTATTTTTTACAGAGATTTGCTTTTGAAAAAATGTTATACAACAATATATTGTTACATACAGCAGGTCTCTTACCAAACACAAGTTTTAAGGCTGGGGTTTTATTTTTTGAATGTGTGCGTGCAAAATTATCACACCTAATATGTAGAATTACACAGTTCAAAATCATTTCCCAGAAGCAATAACTTATCAGACAGTGGATAACCTTCAGTATTCCATTAGAATGGGAAAGCGCTGACTTCATTCTTGAGTGGTCTATGTCCCTCCCCGCTTTAAAGACTCCCCATGGTCCACCAATGTGTTTCGAATTTACACAACAAAAAACCAATGCACACACACACATACACAATCTCTTTAACAGCCAACATATTCCAACCATACACTCTTAAGAACAAGGTATTTGCAAGATCAGACCAAATTCTACATAGTTCTCTTTGGAGGAATCCCAACACCAACAGAGACTATGCAGCTCACTAGAAACTGGCCAGCAGGCTGCTTTCTGCAAGTACCATCATCATCATCATATTATTATTATTATTATTATTATTATTATTATTATTATTATTATTATTATTATTATATTTATACCCTGCCTTCTTCCCTGCCAGGACTCAAGACTGCTTACAGATAAAATCAAGAACTGCTCAAAACAAAAACAATAATTAAAAAGCAATTAAACATTGATAGAAGTAAAACTATATCCATATGCAGTGAGTAACCCTTCATTAAGCAACGGCACTCTTTAATGAGGGCACTCAATAACCTCACAGTATCTAAATTAAAGGTGCTTGAAAAATCTGGGACCCTACTAACATATATAACGGATGACAAAACAGTTTTAAGCAAACTTGTACAAAGCCATAAAAACAGTTGACTAGAAAGATTTACCCTTTCCTTCCTCCACCACCCTGTGCCATGAACCATTTTCATTACTGCAGTTCGCACAATATTTTGTTTTATTTAGGAACAACATCCCACCACTTCCGCAGATAACCTCAACCAACAGTGCAGCACAGCAGCTAAAAGAATGAACTGCGAATCAGTCTCTGCTTTGAATCTTATCTCTGCCTTAGGCCACCCCATCTCGCTCTGCCTTCATTTCCCCAACTACGCTATGAGGGATAGTAATATCAACCTATTTTACAGGGTTGCCGTAAAGAATACAACTGTTAGAGCTTTCCCTGAACACTTGAAAGCTACTTCCAGTTCAACAAGCATTTTTTGTGAACTGGGATCCCTAAATACTAATTACGGGCACCTATGTTTTGCATGGGGGTACCCTACACAAACAAAAGGGATGCTGGTAGCGCTGTGGGTTAAACCACAGAGCCTAGGACTTGCCGATCAGAAGGTCGGCGGTTCAAATCCCCGCGATGGGGTGAGCTCCCGTTGCTCGGTCCCTGCTCCTGCCAACCTAGCAGTTCGAAAGCACGTCAAAGTGCAAGTAGATAAAAAGGTACGTCAAAGTGCAAGTAGATAAACAGGTACCGCTCCGGCGGGAAGGTAAACGGCGTTTCCGTGTGCTGCTCTGGTTTGCCAGAAGCGGCTTAGTCATGCTGGCCACATGACCCGGAAGCTGTCTGTGGACAAATGCCGGCTCCCTCGGCCTATAGAGCGAGATGAGTGCCGCAACCCCAGAGTCGGCCACGACTGGACCTAATGGTCAGGGGTCCCTTTACGTTTTTACCCCACACAAACACACTTTATAGTCACATTCTTGGCCTACACAGTCATCTTTTTGATACATAAATTTCAATTCAGTTTACATATTCCTCCCAATCCCATCTCCCCCAAACCAGACAGAGTACAGCAGCGGCTCAAACTAGAAAAACCTGCATTTGTTTCTTCTTAAATAGCAGGCATAGTGGAGGGGGGGTTAGGGTTAATTCCTCCCTCAGGATCCTGATGAGAATCCCTTCCTCTAGGTGCTATTTGACCTTGGATGGAAGCTGATATTGGCAGAAACGCTTGTTTCCAGCACCGAAAAGTCACACTTGCATACATTTCTTATGTGTGCTCCAATTTTAAGCTAAGGAATCTGCGCATGAAGGATTCATGCTCCCGAGAGGCGGGAACAGGTGAAGAGACTGGGGAGTGAGAAAGAGACTGCAGACAGGTTAGATGATGCATTTAAAAATGAACTTAATGTGATTTATAACAGTGTTAAAACAGCCTCTGTAGTAATGACAAAGGTGACAAAGCCCAACATCGTTTTAGGAATCAAGCTAAAAAGAGGACGATGAGCATCGTTAAACATTAGCGCAGGAGGATCTTTAAACAGACAGTGGCTCTAAGCTCCTGAAAGGAGGACATTGCCAGAAAAAATATGGGAAGCTACGAATCACCTGCTCTTCAGCAAATGTTTCTCGTTTTCAGCAAAAAGGGATTCTTCCAAAAGAGAGTCTTCTACTGGACCTTTTTCACTACTCTATGTCCTATTTTTCTTTTTCTTTTCTTTGTTTTTGAAATATTTTGTATTAGTTTTTATAATTACAAAGTGGTAACAAAAATTCTTTATATAATCAAGCCATGAGATTCTCTGAATCTCGTGACCTCCCCCAATCCCTTACATGGGTCCTAATAACAATTTTTTACCAATCTACATATCAATATATTCTCCATACTTCTCATAAGTGTAAGTTGTACATAACACCCGTTACTTTACAAGTGGTTCTTAAAGTCCAGCTAACGTTTTGATTTGCTTAAAGTGTTCTCTTGGGGAGATTATTAATTTTTCCCATTCTTTTTTGTATGTCCTATTTTTCAAACACCCATTAAAACTACTAGCCCATATTTAAATAAAACTCAGCAATGAATTTTTGTCCTTCCTCTAGGAATGGACTGGCATTCTCTGCATCAAAAGTATCTCTGGGAATTGGGATCCCACTAGAGCCCGTGGCTACATATGCATTAAACACCATCTCATCTGAGCAGTAGCAAGCTTCTTTCAGACATGGAGCCCAGACTCAAACTGTTGCAGCTGCTTAAACCAATCACATCACATTTGGTGGCTATGGTGCAGCCAATGGGCCACACAGTACCCCATTCCTAGGAATGTATAAGGTTTCTTAGTGCCTTGCTGCTTGCAATGATGGGCATGGAGAAAGGGAGAGGACTTGGGATCCAACACATCATCATGTCAAGAAAAGAACTGTGAGCAAATCTGAGCCTATAAAGCAGTGCTTCCCAGCTGGTGGTCCTTGAACCCCAGAAGGTTCATTTAAGCCACCCAGGGGGTCTGTGGTTCCAATCACTTAACAAAAACTACCATAAAGATATCAACATTATCAAAAGTAGGGGGTCCATGGCTTGGTTTTTGAAAAGCAGAGGTCCACAGTACTTAGCTAATTGGGAACCACTGCTGTAAAGAAGAAGAAGAAGAAGAAGAAGAAGAAGTAGAAGAGGAGGAGGAGGAGGAGTTTGGATTTGATATCCCGCTTTATCACTACCCAAAGGAGTCTCAGAGCGGCTAACATTCTCCTTTCCCTTCCTCCCCCACGACAAACACTCTGTGAGGTGAGTGAGGCTGAGAGACTTCAGAGAAGTGTGACTAGCCCAAGGTCACCCAGCAGCTGCATGTGGAGGAGCGGAGACGCAAACCCAGTTCACCAGATTACGAGTCCACCAATCTTAACCACTACACCACACTGGCTCTCTAGCATAATATGGGCTGGTTTCATTCAACAACAACAACAACAACAACAACAATAATAATAAATTTATTATTTATACCCCGCCCATCTGGCTGGGCTTCCCCAGCCACTCTGGGCGGCTTCCAAAAGAATATTAAAATACATCAAACATTAAAAGCTTCCCTAAACAGGGCTGCCTTCAGATGTCTTCTAAAAGCCTGGTAGTTGTTGTTCTCTTTGACATCTGGTGGGAGGGTGTTCCACAGGGAAGGCGCCACTACCGAGAAGGCCCTCTGCCTGGTTCCCTGTAACTTGGCTTCTCGCAGTGAGGGAACCGCCAGAAGGCCCTCGGTGCTGTACCTCAGTGTCCGGGTAGAACGATGGGGGTGGAGACGCTCCTTCAGATATACTGGACCAAGGCCGTTTAGGGCTTTAAAGGTCAGCACCAACACTTTGAATTGTGCTCAGAAACGTACTGGGAGCCAATGTAGGTCTTTCAAGACCGGTGTTATGTGGTCTCTGCGGCCGCTCCCAGTCACCAGTCTAGCTGCCACGTTCTGGATTAGTTGTAGTTTTCCGGTCACCTTCAAAGGTAGCCCCACGTAGAGCGCATTGCAGTAATCCAAGCGGGAGATAACCAGAGAATGCACCACTCTGGCGAGGCAGTCCGCAGGCAGGTAGGGTCTCAGCCTGCGTACCAGATGGAGCTGGTAAACAGCTGCCCTGGACACAGATTTGACCTGTGCCTCCATGGACAGCTGTGAGTCCAAAATGACTCCCAGGCTGCACACCTGGTCCTTCAGGGGCACAGTTACCCCATTCAGGACCAGGGAATCCTCCACACCTGCCTGCCTCCTGTCCCCCCAAAATAGTACTTCTGTCTTGTCAGGATTCAACTTCAATCTGTTAGCCGCCATCCAACCTCCAACCGCCTCCAGGCACTCACACAGGACCTTCACTGCCTTCACTGGTTCTGATTTGAAAGAGAGGTAGAGCTGGGTATCATCCGCATACTGATGAACACCCAGCCCAAATCCCCTGATGATCTCTCCCAGCGGCTTCATGTAGATGTTGAAAATCATGGGGGAGAGGACAGAACCCTGGGGCACCCCACAAGTGAGAGCCCAGGGGTCTGAACACTCATCCCCCACCACCACTTTCTGAACACGGCCCAGGAGGAAGGAGCGGAACCACTGTATGACAGTGCCCCCAGCTCCCAGCCCCTCAAGACGGTCCAGAAGGATGTTATGGTCGATGGTATCAAACGCCGCTGAGAGATCCAGCAGAACTAGGAAACAGCTTTCACCTTTGTCCTTAGCCCGCCAGAGATCATCAACCAGTGCGACCAAGGCAGTTTCAGTCCCATGATGAGGCCTGAATCCCAACTGGAAGGGATCCAAATGGTCCGCTTCTTCCAGGCGTGCCTGGAGTTGTTCAGCAACCACTCACTCAATCACCTTGCCCAAGAATGGAAGATTTGAGACTGGGCGATAGTTGGCCATCGTGGCCGCATCTAAAGATGGTTTTTTAAGAAGCGGTTTAATAACCACCTCTTTCAGCGGGTCTGGGAAGGCTCCCTCACGGAGGGAAGCATTCGCCACCCCACAAAGCCCATCGCCCAGGCTTCCACTTAACTTTTGTGGATTTTTGTTTTGTGTGTCAACCTTCAGCGGGTTAGCAGTAGAATCTTGCCAGCATACAAAAAGTATATATAAAAAGTTAAAGCCATAGAATCATCTTTTGATGAATTTTTCTTCTTCTTTTTTTTTAAAGAAAAGAAAAGATTGCTAACACAGCAATAGTATAAGCACAATGAAAAAAGAGCAACCACAAAGTTATGGCACAGTAATAAATCTCGTATTGATCTCTGTTATAATCAACTACCAGTCCGACTACACCAGTCCCTCATTATGTCATCCCTTGAGCACAAAAGAAAAATAAAACTAAACGTTTATTTTTATATTAGATCTTGCCATGTATCCGGATCTACTTCTTATAGTTCTGCTCCTTCTGGCATTAGCAGTACCCCTAACCAAGCTGTTAATGTGAACACTCATGCTTTGAATTTATTCCAGTTAATTTCAAGGCAGCTTCTAACGCATTGCTTCCAAACAGCTACAGGCAGACAGAGATTTTAATCTATGTTAAATACCTGTACAAGAAGCCATTTGAAGCCAATAACTGCTTCCACCTCCACCCACCCACCCACGGAACACAAAATGAAGGCAGTGAGAATGAATATCATCTTGTGTTCTATCCATACAAATGAGCAAAGGTTCATGTACATTTAAGTCAGGGATCAACAGTTAAGACACAGAGGAATATTATCTGAGAAATCATAAACTTGTTAATGTTTATAAAATAAACTTGTTTATTTGGTTCAGTTTTAACAACTGTCTGGACTCAGTGTTTTACCCGAAAGTAACGGGTTGGTGGCAGCGGGGAAGTGAGCACAGTGGTGGCACAGAGATCAATAGACCGTGAAACGTCCGGGGACCCTGTGTGAGCGCCACACATGGCATCCTCCTTGTCCCAAAATATCCCTTTTCACACAACCTTTTGCCCCTAGGCCATGTATGAAACTTTGATGGGGCTCCAAACACTGCCTCTTCAAGCCCCTTTCCCATATTCCCCCTCCCACCTCCTTTCCTTGACTCCTGCTTGCCTTTTACTGAACTTACATCCTTTATAGTCCTAGGTTTGTTGCATTCAAACCTACACCATTCAGTTTTCTTCTAGCACCAGCAACCCCAAGTTCCCTTTGCAGCCCCTCCTGTCCTGGCTTATGCAACATGAAGCAAACCAAGGGCTGCTTTACACTCACGAGCATTTCCTATGCAAATACCTGGGGAGCCTAGCATGGCAAAGGCCATCTTGCAGCCAGGCGACACTCACCACGTTCAGGGGAGAGATTACTGCAACTGAGCAGCTACTGCAATTTCTGAGCGACAAGGGCAACTTTTCCCATGATGCTCAAACATGGGTAGACTACAAGGCACCCAGCTCCCTAAACTTTGGTGACAGCTCCCTTCTACTGTTTTAGAAAGCTGAGTGGCGGGGGGGGGGGGAGATGCTTCGTCTAAAAAAATTACCAGGGGAAAACGAGAAGATTTGGCTTGTGGATTTCATTAATGACTACTATAATCTGAGCCCTTCCTTTCAAGTTGTCACAAATCATGTTAGTGTATGTGTATGTCTATCACACTGATTCAACCCGGTTCACACATATGGCATTTCCATGCAAGAACAGCTGACATGAGTCCTAAGAGCAGAAACAGCTGATGGAGCCTGCTGCAGATTGGCACTTCTCTCAAGCAACACAAGGGTAGCTCTTGTTAAAATAGCACCCAATACTAAAAAAATCCCAAAAAACAAATGTGTCAGAGCGAAGGACGAGCTAACATTCTCCTGCCTTTTCATCTGGCTCTGACCTTCTGCCTCTCTAAAAGTGTTGCAGCCTTTCAACCATCTACTGGGCTCGGGCAGCTACTCCACGGGATCAATAATAAAAGTTCATAATACAATGTTCCCCTCCCTGCCTTCTTACCTAATGGGGTATGTAAGAGCATTTAAAGAAGCAATCTATCCCACATGAGGCACAGAAGTAAACACAACTCTCTTGATAGAGCACCATTGGAGTAGTTTTTGCTTAAACCTTTCCAAACTCATTTGTCACCTTAATTATGCTCTTAACAGTAACAGAGGTGGTTTGTTGTTGTTTTTTAATAGTCCCAGGTTTTAATACTCAGTACATTCTAATTTCCTCCCATCTCCCTTATGCATCCATCTCATATGTATGTTTTTTTAATTGTACATGAATGAAAACTGTAAACAATCAGTACAGTGACGACCAATTAAAATAAGATGAGGCACAGCAGAGAATAAGATTCATGGTGATACAACAGAAACGAATGCTCTGAATGTATTATTTATTAATGTATTGCGACATTAATAAATGAACAAATAAATAAATAAATAAACACTCTGATCTTGCTACATGTACGTGTTGCCTTAAGGAAACTTGGGCACAGTGCCCAAGTACATTTCACAATTCAACCAGTAACCACATCTACCGATAATAATATGCAATATGTCATTCTTAAATAAATGGTTTCATTGCCTTATTTGAATCATTTAATGCTGTACTCTCTTACACCAGCCAAGTATCTTATTCAACCAACGAGCCAGTCACGTAAACTACTGGATACTCTACAAGGCATTAATGGGTTCAAAGCTCAAAAATGACTCTCAAAAATGACTCATGCATATGTATGTACACACACTAGAATGTTTACATTGCTTGGCTAGCAATAATATCTAGGTTTTCACTATTAAAATATTTCTTTCAATTTTGGCACACACCTAGTTTTTAGCTCATATGCATCACATTCACCATTTACTGTGTACCTTCTGTCCCAATGAAATAGTATTTTCTATGTTTCTGTAACTGTTACCTTCTGAGGTGACAAAGTCCTCTGTCTGAACTTTTCCACTGTCTCTGGACCTGCAGCAGCCCATGTGGTGGCAAACACTTCTGCTTTGTCATGATCCACTTTGGAATGCTCCAACTGCTGTTGCAGCACAGTTGGCTTCAAGCTGTGATACACAGCCTGCAAAAAGAAGAAAGAAAAATAATGCAATACACACACTTCCCTAGCTGATACGCTAGACAACATGCTAAACAACTCAAGTGATGGTAAATATTTGACACTCACGGTTCATTATTTAAGTCAAGGTGGGTATGTCCAAAATGCACAAAAAAAGTTAGCACAAAATTTACAACAGCAATGAGGGCACTGGCTGAAGGAAGAACAGAATGTTTCTAACAAAAAACATTTTCTGCAACAGAAAGGATACTTTAAATTTGCAGGAACCATTGAAAGGATTAGCTGCACATTTGTTGCAGGGCACACCGACTGTCTGGAAAGGCCTTGTACAATTGACACATGATATATAGTACCAGGATAAAATCCTACTTAAGTCAATGTTTAGGATCAGGATGTTGCATTACTTGTAAACCTATTTACATGCCTAATAGCAGGCTTCCTCAACCTCAGCCCCGCAGATGGTTTTGGCCTTCAACTCCCATGATCCCTAGCTAGCAGGACCAGTGGTCAGGGATGCTGGAAATTGTAGTCTCAAAAGATCTGGAGGGCCGAGGTTGAGGAAGCCTGCCTAATAGGAACAAATTGCAGCTCTATTATTTCTTCCTATGCACCCATCCCAGTTAACATATGGGTATATGTTCTTCAGTCCCATGCACTACAGCACACCATTATATATACCACTGCAAGAAACAGGGAAGACCACATGTGTGACGTGTGTGTGTGCGCGCATGTGCGCACACACACACACACACACACACACACACACAGAGTTCTGAATTACAACCCCAGATCATCCCAATTTAGATCACAATCCTATGCATGTTTTCTTGGAAGGTAGGTTCCATTCTGATCAATGCAGCTTACTCACTAATAAGCATGCAGGGACAGGCATCTTAAAGCACAAAGAAGCAATCCCAAGTGTTTTTAATGATGCAGTACCTTAAAGGAGGAGGATTATCTCTTATACTTTGCATCCTTTTACTGAAAGTATAGAACTATAATAGAAGATACCTGTTCCAAAATGAATGCAATGGTTTCAAGGACAAGATGGAGATCTTGCTTCTCCACTGAAAAAGCGGCTTGTAGCTTTTCTTCCTCCTCTTCTGTGAAAGTACTCTCAGCCTGAAATAAAAAGATTTCCATTTACCAAAAATTAAGATACTATTTTATTCACTAGATTGATTGGTCTCATGCCTTTTCACAAACAGCATAAATGTCAATTATATTGGCAAAAGTTGCTTTACAATGAGTCAGCCCACTGGTTCACCTAGCTTACTATTATTTATACTGACAGGCAAAATCGCTCCAGAGCTTCAAACAGGAGTCACCATCCTTTATATAGCTCCCTCTCCCACTCCCATCTCTTCCAACCTCATCCTCTGGCTGTCATTGAACTAGCTTTCAGCCATTTTCCGTGAGAGTGGAATAATAATTATTAGTGGTGGTAGTAGTAGTAGTAATAATTAAATTTATATACTACCCTATACCTGCATGTCTCAGGGTGGTTCACAAAATAAAATCGCCTAAAGGAGAGCACAGCAGACCACAGCAGCATTTTTTAACCTCATCAGTGTGTCCGCAAAACTACAAAACCTGTGAAACGTCTACTGAATGGTTTTTCCCCCAGGTGTTCCAGCAGAAAATATTGCCCTTACAGCGCTCTCAGAGGAAAGCTCCCATTGGCAGAGACACTTGGACAAGCAATTGTGTTGTACTTTTCTGGAATCTATACTCAATTGTAGCCCATGGATACTACCAGCTTAAGAGATTTCACTGTGCATTGTGCAGTTATTTTCTCTCTCTGTATACAAACCTTTAGGTGAAGCTTCTGAAGGATGCGGGAGAGCAACCGAGAGAACTTTCCCGTGTCAATAGCATTGATGAGGGACACAGCCTTTCGAATGCTAGAAAAGGGGAAGAGAGGATGGCAAAAATCAGTTAAAGACAAGGGACCTGGTGGGCAAAATAAGTTTTTCTCTGCTATTTTCTGATGCCAGGAAGAGGTTTAAACAACAATGAAAAGGACTGCCTACTTTCCCAGGCAAAGTTCCTGAACACACACGTGTTGTGGGAAAACCTTCCACAGGAGACGCAGCCAGCGAAGGAAAGAAAAGAAACAGTCTCCTGATCAGGAATTACCACTATATTTAAAATGTTTATTGAATATATGGGGGGGGGGATTGTGTACATTTGAAAACGTGGGCAGAATTAAGATAAATTCAACAGTGTAAATAAGTTTTGATGGATATATCAAAGGAATACTGAATGGCTTAGTTTATACAAAATAGGCAGGGATTTGTGTAATGCAAAATGAACCATGGGAAGAGAAGAAGGGAAGTCACTGAAATTTTGAGGTTGTTTAAATGAATATTCTAAAATGTAAAATAGAAAAGTTAATAAAAATTGTAGAAAAAAGGAGACAGAATTACCACTTTATTCTATGCTTGAGCATAGCATTTCAGCTTCTGGGAAGCTAGAAATTAAAAATGCTGGAACTGTGAACAAAGGACTTGGAGGGGGTTATACCCATGCAGAATTTTACATCTGGTTTTGGGCTGTCTAGTTCCTGCTTCTCAACCAGCATACCATCCTCCGCGCTGTCTAAAAGTGTGTGTCGCTGAGCTCATTACTGCTATTTTTCTTTGGTTCGTTGCTCTACACACACCACAGGCTATTCAACAGCAAATGCTGCTGCTATTGTTGCTTTTCCTACCTCCGCACTTCTATGCTAAGCGGGGGGGGGGGGGGAATCAGCAATAGGTTTTCTTTGCAGCACCATCTTATGCACGTCTACTCGGAAACCAAGACCCGCTGAGTCCAGAGGAGTTTGCTCCCCAATAACCGTGTGCACAATAGCAACCCCGGTTGCCACGGAACTGTTCAGACACAGGAATACCGGCAAGCCTCGGGATGCGAAGACCCAGCCTCAGTCCCATACTAGGTAGGTAACGTTGGTGCAGGTAAAGAAACCTGCACATGCCCAGACACCACTTTGTTTTTACTACTTTGGAAACCGTTTCAAGGCGCCACCTCCCGCCTGCCCGTGCCATATTTAAAGGGAGAAACGGGGTTGGCAGCGCCTTTGGCAGACCCACAAGGGAGGAGGCAGCAGAGCAGATCCTACCTGACAGTATCCGGAATAACAGTGGGCGCCGCCATCTTGGTCGCTGTCGATCATACTGTCCCCGCCCAGCCAATAGCCAGGCAGCTAAAGCCGAGAGCCAATCCCGGCTCAGACTGCCTCGAGCTAGCTCCGCCTTTCGACTTCAACCCACAGGACTGAGGTTTAGCGTCGGAGATGCTTTCGCAAAGCGGGACGGAGAGCGGAGCGTCTCCTTCTCTGTCCGCCAGGCGGCGCAGTCCTTAGCTCGCATACGCCAGAACACTGTTTAGGAATAATAATACCCAGCAGGGGCGGATTTTGGGGACAGGGTGCCCTGAGCGGGGACAAAATGTGGCGGCCCCCCCCCGAAATATTTCTTATTTTCACAATAATTCCTTTTGGTACAATTGCTTTTCTAATGGATCTTCTCATTAGGTACAAGTCCTTTTTTATATAAAAAAAAT
Organism: Podarcis liolepis; assembly: GCF_965112155.1. Lineage (NCBI taxonomy): Eukaryota > Metazoa > Chordata > Lepidosauria > Squamata > Lacertidae > Podarcis > Podarcis liolepis. The sequence goes on from NC_139565.1 coordinate 21,814,290, forward strand.
TCTAGGGGTGCTCTCATTTTCCTACTCATATTGAAATACTGCCCCACAATGTGTCCCAACTTAGATTCACAAAATGTTTAGGGGTATGCGTGTCCCTGCGTACCCCCCTCTCAGAAAAAAAGCACTGGGTACAACACATAGGTGGTGATTGTTATAAAAGTTGGGTGCCAGCTTTACTCTAAAGCAAGAGAAAAGGCGGCTCTTAGGATCTGTGTTCCTTTGGAGAATTGAGACATGGCAGGGTCTGCCATAGCTTTAAGAAATATGGTTTATTCACCTATTTGCACCTTCAGTCTGCATGGAGGGAGTCCAGATCTTACAGCATGGGCATTTCAAGAGGGCACTATTCAATTTCAGAAGCCTTTATCCATACGGATAATGTTTGATGTATTATAGTATTTTAATATTCTTTTGGAAGCTGCCCAGAGTGGCTGGGGAAGCCCAGCCAGATGGGCGGGGTATAAATAATAAATTATTATTATTATTATTATTATTATTATTATTCTTAATGATGAAGACAAACAATATTTTATTTATATCCCGCCCTCCCCAGCCGAAGCCGGGCTCAGAGCGGCTAACAACAGTAAAATGATACAACATTATAAAAATCAGTTCATTATAAAATCAGTTCAAATCAGATTAATGGCAACCATTGGGCCAGAGCTCCGCGAAGATTGCCGAAGGAGGGAGTCAGGCTGCGCCCTGACCAAAGGCCTGGTGGAACAGCTCTGTCTTGCAGGCCCTGCAGAAAGATGTCAAGTCCCGCAGGGCCCTAGTCTCTTGTGACAGAGCATTCCACCAGATTGGAGTCACAGCCAAAAAAGCCCTGGCTCTGGTTGAGGCCGGCCTAACCTCTCTGTGGCCTGGGACCTCCAAGATGTTTTTGTTTGAAGACCGTAAGGTCCTCCGTGGGACATACCAGGAGAGGCGGTCCCATAGATACGAGGGTCCTAGGCATTCATCAGATTAAACATTCATCAGATGTCTTTTCAAAACTGTTGAATTATGAAAACATATTCAATAACTGCATGTTGAACTGGCTTTGCTTCAGTATTATTTCATTCCTCCCCTGAAGTTTTTCTACCTGCCCACCTATCAACAGGTGCCTTCCTAGTTTCTTATTTCGGGTGCAGAATACTGTTTCTGCGTTTGCAGCACTATGGCCCTTTCCTGGGTCTGCACACCACGTTAAAGGGGCGTTGTGCATGTGTGAGTACAGAAAGGAGTGGTATCTGCATTTTATTCAGCATTATTTTAAAATAACCCAGAGTTTACAGAGGGAAACAAATATGGGCAATAAACAGCTGGAGGGATCTCTTAACTGGCCCTCTTATGTAACTTGAACATGATATAATAGGCCCCTGTAACATACTCCTAAGGCACTGTGGTACTTGCATCATAATGACAGCAGAACAATTCTGGCCCTAAAAGTACAATCCCCCAAAGATTCCTGGGTAGAATATTACATGATAACATATCTGCACTGTTTTAAAAAAGATGAGCTGTCATCTCAGGGAGACCTATGGCTCCAGAAAGTCTAGTAGTTTCAATCCCAGGTTTTGACCATTAAGCCACCCCTTTGGGTTTCAAAGAGTGATTCTGATGTATTTGGGGCAAAATGCCAGCTGGTCCCACTTCATCACTTGATGGAAAATGAGTCTGGCCTGTTCAACCACTTGTACCGATCAACGTCTGCTAAGGGGAGAGCTTCATAGTTAATGTTCACCAGCCTTGGCCTGTTAAGAGCATAACTATGCCAGAAAATTCACAAATCACAACCTCCTTCCAGGCTCTTTTTGTTTTTCAATAGCATTACCTAACAATACAAAACTGAACATAAGCAATATTTCCAAGCCCAAGTAGATCTGATTGAGGACCGCCAGTCTCAAAATCAGTTAAACTTGGAACAAAGCCTCGGCAAACGTTTCAAGATATGTTCCAGATACTTTCTTTCTGGGTCTCTGCAATCTTGCAACTGATACAAAACTTAAGTTGTAGTGTGTAGCTGAACACATTCCAAACTCCACACTAGAGTTTTGGAGTCAAAGAGCAACCATTTGTGAAGGGTATCTGGCTGCCTAGTAAGTTAAGTTCTCCGCTTTTTTGTTTTTAATACAATAATACTATTTTAACACAATAATGCTATTCTTAACACAATAATGCTATTTTTAAAAATATAAGCAGTGAAAAGCAGCACAAAAACAGTGCTTTCTAGAAGAGGAAGAAATAAAACTACTAAGAACACAGATATACAATAAAAACTACTAACTTTAGAAGCCCAGATTGTAAGACAACAAGGTGTTTAAAGCCTGAGTGGACAAAAATTTCTTCAACTAGTGCTGAAAAGAACATAAAGGTGGTGCAGGGAACATATGTTACTGGGAAGCATATTCCATAACCAGGGTTTTGCCACTGAGGCCTTTTTTCATTAGCCACCTGATTCACTTAGAATCATAGAATTGGAAGGGACCCATCGGTCATCTAGTACAACCCCCTGAAAAGCAGGAATCTCAGCTAAAGCATCCATGACAGATGGCCACCCAACCTCTGCTTAAAATCCTCCAAGGAAGAAGAGTCCACAACCTCCCGAGGAAGCCCATTCCACTGTCAAGCAGCTCTTACTGTCAGAAAGTTCTTCCTGATGTTTAGTCGGAATCTCCTTTCTTGTAACTTAAAGCCATTAGTTTGAGTCCTGTCCTCCATAGCAGGAGAAAACAAGCTTGTTCCCTCTTCCATATGACAACCCTTGAGATATTTGAAAATGGCTATCGTATCTCTTCACAGTTACAGATAGGCAGCCGTGTTGGTCTGCCATAGTCAAAATAAAAAAGTTCCTTCCAGTAGCACCTTAAAGACCAACTAAGTTAGTTCTTGGTATGAGCTTTCGTGTATCTGAAGAAGTGTGCATGCACACGAAAGCTCATACCAAGTACTAACTTAGTTGGTCTTTAAGGTGCTACTGGAAGTATCTCTTCACAGTCTTCTCTTTTCCAGGCTAAACACATCCAACTGAACCATTCCTCATAAGGCTTGGTTTCCAGACCCTTGATCGTCTTGGTTGCCCTCCTCTGCACACATTCCAGCTTGTCTAATATCCTTCTTAAATTGTGGTGCCCAGAATCGGACACCGTATTCCAGGTGTGGCTTGACCAAGGCAGAATAGAAAGGCAGTATTACTTCACTTGATCTGGACACTACTGTATACTTCTGTTGAATTGTTAGGTGCAGATTTTGCTGAGTAGTCTTATTGTACTGAAACTTTCAGAATTTTGTCTGAATGCTAATAAAGGATTGGGATTGGTCTTTGGTCATGCATGTCTGCAAAGGGGAAGCCCATATGCATAGTGTGCTATGCAGCAAACCCTACAATTTGTACCGGATACAAGTATAACTAAATTTAAAAATGCAAACCTACCACAAACACAAAGTGTGACTTGGGCACTTCCCAAAAAATTGTTTTGTGTGACATTGAAGGGACTTGTGGGTACATTACAGTAATTTAAGGTACTGAAGTAAGAAGTGAACTGCTGATTCAACGCTTCCCTTGACGGCTTAGTAAAGTTGCAATCTCAGTTATGGAGTTTTGCAAGCCTTCATTTATTGAAACTAGGTTTCTTTGACTATTTTTAAAAATTAAATTTTAGACACACTTTTAAGCAAAACATTGACTTGTGTTGGAGCTATGCCAAACAGCACCAGCTGAAAACCTGGCCAAGTTGGCATATCAGAAGTGATTTTCCGTGGCTGCCTGTCTCACATTAAAAGCCGATGAGGGAAAAATGAAAGTGAACAACCAAGCCTCCCAATAGAAAGTGTAATGGCTCTATTTTTCTCTGAAATAAGAAAAGGGGGTCAAGGCCACCTAGCCAATTTTGTGGAGGTCAATTGGAGTCAAAAGAAAACTACAACCAAGCAAAGAGGTATTGCAGGGAGGGGTGAACCAATCAACTCTCACAGGATTTCACATGGGATTTAGTCCAAAGTTCTTTAAAGTTTTAATTTACATTAACAATTTAAGTGGGCAGCTATTGCATAACTGCATTACTAAACAGCAAAGAGAAGCAAACACTGCAGAAACCTTAGTTAAACACAATAACAATTAAACGTGTCAGCGTTTCTCTTCGCTGTGAAAGGTGGGGCTCCCTCAAAATTCTAATAAAGTTTTCATTGTGATTTTAGCCACTACTGTATATCATTTGATAACCTCTTCATATACACCACTATATTACCAGTATACACGCCCATTTCCTTTCCACTAACCTGTATGTCGCTGATTTTTTTTCCCAGTCAAGGAGCCTTGCCTTGTTATCCATTTCAGTTTGTTATGACCACAGTATCTTAAGAGTAAGCAACTCATTTAAGGAATGGGGGGGGGGGCGGACCCAAAGTTGGAAATGACACTTTTAACAAAAATCACCTGCATGCTTCCTTTTATGAATACAAATGTCCATTTTTTCTGTACATTACAGGCAGACTAGTGTAAAATGGTTGAGAACGTAACTTTTAAACTATGAATTCCTTAAATACATTTAGAACCCGGGTCTTTGTACCAATAAAAACTGTATGCTTGACATTACTTATATCCAACTTTATTTTCTGCAACTTTGCTCAAGGACTTAAACATTTACTTTGATAGCCCCTCGTTCTGCACAGATGATAAACACAGAAGGAATCAATTTTCGAGTTGTGCAGCAGCCCGTTGGGGAACAAGAAGAGGCTTTCATTAATCTTGAATTCCTTGGTTCCCCCTTTCTTCCTTCTGTTTGCAAGAGTCACTTTGCAGTGTGATTTTCAGGAGGGCACAGTCTTTTCACCTGAGCAATAACAGGGTACAATAATCTATACGAGGCATGTATAGATGCAGTCAAGAAATAATGAGCTTTTAAAGAGGGGAGGCCTGCTTTTTCTTTAATTTGCTTCTGCTGGCTTTGAATTGGTTTATTCCCAAGGCAGCTGGATCTGTGCAACAAAAATGTTCAAATCTCGCCCCCCCCCCACCTTCTCTAAAGCCTTAACAGATGAGAAAGATTAAATAAACTTCCTAGTAGCCAGTTCCAACTCCTAACTTGTTTAAATTGAAGAAACTCAGAGGCTAGGCAACATATTATGAACCAACGCCTGGCTCAGAGCAAACGTGAACAAAAAGATATGAGAAAGTGCTTGAACTTTTTCATCTGCCCTTTTCCGGCTCCACACACCTAGTGTTCAAAATGTGGCTGTGCATGAATTTTGGCCCCCACAAGTGGAAAAGACTGCTTGGGGAGTGATTTGGAGCAGATAAGTGGCGGGTGGTGAAAGTGTTAAGCTCCGCTCTCTTCCACACTCAATATTATGGTCTGCATGTCACACCCTGACAGCTCGGCTACCCGTCTTTGCACGTCAGGCATTTTGTTCCTCTAACTAACAGGAGGAATAACACCCCTCTCTCTTCTTAAATAAATAAATAAGTCCAGCCTCTGTTTCACAACAACAGTGGTCAGGTAAATAGCTGTTCAAAAGGGAAATCTGATAACCGGCCCGGCCTCTATTTGAATCTGATCGTAAACCCATTTCCGGTTGCAGCGACACTCTGCCCCACACTTGGTGGAATTGCATTTAGGGCAGGGGTAGAAGCAGCCCAAGCAGTTCTTCTCCAGGCAGTCACACAAATCCGCTTTACTGGAAAGCAGCCGGCCGTGTTTGTCATATTTCTTCACGGGTCTGTGAAAGAGAAAACATGGAATCGCCATTGGTTTTCAGAGTATGAAGCAAATAAAAGTGGGAAAGCCCTGGGGGGGGGCACCTCCGTACTTCCCCCTGATACTCCTGCAATATACAGTTCCAGAAGACCATTTGACTTCCCAAATGTTCAACAACTGAGGCGCAATGGGCAGTCTCCAAAGTCCGCCAAAGTCAATGGAGAATATTGAGAAAAGTTTGAAAACGGAAGCAATTACTTCCTGGTTTTTGGCATTCGAATACCAAAACGTTCAGCTTCCGAGATGCTCGAAAACCGAGGTACTGCTGTACTGAAAAAACAGTTTTGAATCTCAGACCTTAACTTGGGGCCATATTACCTAAGTCCAACTTGGAAGGATGAGTTAGGAGTTATTTGGGGAAGATGTTTGCTAAGGGCTGCTGTTCCCTGGAAGATTTTCCACAGGTAACCTAGATGCTCATGCTAAGTTGTGCAGTTAAGCACTGTAGCCATATAAGAACAGCTGTCATTTGTGCAGTTAGCAAGGGACCCTAAATATCAGAAATCTGATCAGTTGCACAACTTACCTAACAAATGGGCACACATATCAACAAACTAGGGTTCAGTGAAGTATTCTGCAGGGGAGAGCCAGGAACATTAGCCACAAAGACTGGCCAGCATGATTAATTACAATCCAAACTAACTAGAGATAGGGAATTGCATTCCTGTACTGTCTTGCAAACAGCATATTTAAAATAAATTAGAGGTGTCCTAGATTCTGATATTGATGAGCACTATCAATAAGCCTATCCTGCTTCCTTATCAGCAGAATTCACAACCACCATCAATTCTAGTTTTCTTGGGATTCAGACTATTTTTTTGTCCTCATCCAATTTATTAGTGTCTCTAAGAATCAGTTCAAAGCCGCTATTTGCTTCTGATTCAGATGCAAAAACAAAATAGAGAAGGGTACCACCAGCATATTGATGGCCCATTTCTCCAAATCCTGGACATTTTCCATGGCGTTTGTTATACTGTACCAAATAAAGAAGGAGAATTAGAAAGTTTTGCTGCACTCAAGTACAGTGGTACCTTGGTAGTCGAATGGCTTGGTTCCCAACCAAATTGGCCCCCAGACACTGCAAACCCGGAAGTCAGAGTTCTGGTTTGCGAACATTTTTCAGAAGTCGAACATCCGAAGCGGCTTCCACAGCTTCCAATTGAGTGCAGGAACACAATTAGAAGCCACGTCATGGTTTTTGAATCATTTCGGGAGTCGAACGGACTCCCAGAATGGATTAAATTTGAGAACTAAGGTACCACTGTAGTCTCCATACAGATGTAAGCTGTCCATTACTATCTTACCATTATAACTGGAAAAATTCTAAACCAGTTGAGTGCAGAGACTCTAAGGATGGCATGATAACTTATGGCAGTTTCTTTTATGCACTTTTCTCTTGTTTTTTAAAGAGAATGCAGCCTCGGCAGATAGAAAAATCAGCTCTGACCTCAGATGAGCAGGTAATATTTATGATCAACTGTGGTTCTACTCCAGATGAACACCTGCCTACTGGGGCTACTAAAAAGGATACAGTCTATGTTGGAGCATGGGGAACAAGAGAAGATGGATGTTACCATTGGGCCCCACTTCTGATTTTTCCCTTGTCTGCCTAATGAATGTTAATCAACTACCAATTCTGTGCCTATTTTCTCAGAAAGCAAATTCCAGAGAAACCGGTGGGGCTTAAAAGACAGTTTGCATCGTACTGCTGTCTTAAATTATGAACATCAGGACCCAGCCTTATGATCTTATGGTAATTATTATGATGGTCTGTAATTACTCCCAATTTAAAATATAGAATAAGATGCCGCATGTTACTTACTTCTTTGTATTGTTAAAACAATCCTGGTTTATCATTGACAGGCAGGCTTTCTTCTGCTGCTCTCGGGTTTCAGGGTTGAAGTCTGCTAGAAGCGGTCCCGGATTTTGAAATGCCAGGCACTTCAGCTGACGCTCTATTTGTTGCTAAGAGAAAACGAGCGGTTCTGAGTTACAGTGATAAAATACTCTAAATCAGGCAGTAGCACAGGGTGGACCCATTTCAAGCCAGACCCAAACTTAAAGCATTCTGGGGGTTGTTACATGATTTTGAACAGGGAAGGCATTCACATTCTTACCTTCCCCATTTGAAGTTTGACACCCACACCTACATATACCTGGCCACTTCATTATCACTCACGCTTATTTATTTATTATCTATATTCTTAGTTGTCTCAGAATACAGATCCTCCAGATGATGCACAATAAGTTAAATAAAACCACATTTGAAATGTAACAATGATGATACAAGCTCACACTAAATGCCAGAGCAACACAAAGCCATAAAGCAATGCCTATCCCAAAAACTCATTGTGCACATCAGGAAAGCCACAACAGAGGAGCCACCCCCAAAAAGGCCCTCTCTCTCCCTTGTAGCCAGTGCCTGCACTTCAGGATGAGGGGACAACAGAAGAGATGCTCCAGCCATTCCCACAACCTGTCTGCTGTGCTGAACCCACTTTATTGCTTCATGAATGGCAGTGGTGGATTGCTGGGTGCATGAAGGAAGGGAGGGAAGGATGGTCGGCCATCACAATGCAGATGAGATCAGGATGGCAAAAGGCAGCCAACTGATTTCTGTTGCAATGCAGGAGAAAGGATTGGTTCAATCATCCATCACTCTCTTTTCCTCTCTTGCTCACCATTTCTGCATGCTCAAGGGGGAGGGTTATTTTTACCATGATGGCATCAGCTGTAGGGCACATGCAATTTTATAAATTATGAATTATAAATTCCCCTCATCTTGTCATAATTTAGCAGAGAGAGCAGATGGCAAACACAGGGGTGGGGAGATAGCCAATGCACAAAGGAGAAGCTAGGTGCAACGCCAGCCAACCTGTCCTGGCCAGACAGGCAGCTGCACTAACTGCTACGGGAAATGGTGAACAAAATCATGATAAACCAACACTTATGGGTGTCAACAGTAAGTCATCGTCAGAAACAAATCACGGTTTACAGTGAATGAACGAGCAATGTGCAGAAGCACTCGTGCCCTCTCTGCCTTGCCTACCCCAGGAGAAACAAACATTACGTGCAAACCACTAACTGGTAAGCCAAGAACAAACCTTTGAATCCATTTGTGGTTTACTGAGAGAGAAACAAACCTCAAATGCTCTTCACATATAACACTAAGGCAAGCCTTGTGGTTTGTTTGTCCCAGAGATGCTGATTGAGTAGAACACACCAGCACACTCCTCATAGTTTTTTTTCCTGATTATAGCTCACCATTACTTGCGAACCAGGCCAAGGTTAAATGACAACAAAGAAAATACAGGGCAGCACCACTGAGCCTCTTGGGCTTGCCGATCAGAAGGTTGGCGGTTCGAATCCCCGCAACAGGGTGAGCTCCCGTTGCTCGGTCCCTGCTCCTGCCAACCTAGCAGTTTGAAAGCATGTCCAAGTGCAAGTAGATAAATAGGTACCGCTCCGGCGGGAAGGTAAACGGCGTTTCCGTGCGCTGCTCTGGTTCGCCAGAAGCAGCTTAGTCATGCTGGCCACATGACCCAGAAACTGTCTGCAGACAAATGCCAGCTCCCTCGGCCTGTAAAGCGAGATGAGCGCCGCAACCCCAGAGTCGGCCACGACTGGACTTAACTGTCAGGGGTCTTTTAGCTTTACCTTTATTAGCACTAGTAAGGAAGCTGCTAGGCAGGCATGATAATTGAGTTGCTCACTTAGGCTAATTTTGTGATGTCTAAGAGACCCTCAGTTTGCCTAGGTGCCAAGACAACCACTCAAAATGTACTGGTGTCATGACCAAGGGCCCTGACACTTGATCTACAGGGGGAAAGGCCATGGATTCAGAGGATATCTCTGACTGGGAGGGAAATGCATCTTCTGAACCCACTTGTGACATGCATCTTCAGCCTGAAAAGGTCACATTATTTTCTTCAAACACCAAGGGCTTCAGCTCAGAAGCTACAGTAATAATAATAATATATTATTTATACCCACCCCCCCGTAAATGCTTGAACTCTGCTACTCTCTGCTAGGTAGTTGCCTCCCTCCAAACTCTTACCGTCTTCTTTTTCCACTGATCCCCTTCGCCTGGCAACTCAAGAATCTGAAGGCAAGGAAAAGGCACAGAAAGAATCACTGATGCAAAAACAATAAAATAGGCAGAGGTGCTACAGCAAAGTACTGAAAAGAATGAATAAACCAAAAGCCAACACATTAATAGCTAGGGAAAGTATTTCAGGGTGGCCGTTTTATTTTCAGAAGCAAGAAAGGGTTGAATTTTGATTCATAATAAAATACAAGTAAGCTAGTAAATTTGTGCACAAATTCAAACGGGAGCTAAGAATGAGGCTGTGCTTTTATTTATTTATTTTTAAATATCTAAGTCAGTAGTTGACTACTGTATTAATTTAGTTGTTCGAAAAGGTGAGGGGGAAGGAGGGACAAGTCAAATGATTGAACTGCAGAAAAAACAAGCATCTGTTCTAATAAAAGGCTTGCACAATGAAGGCGAAATGATAAGGAGCAACACTGAAAGAGAAAATGCCAAACACATGCAGTCTGCTGAATTAGATGGACTTATGCTCGATCAACTGTGCAATGATGTGCCTATGTGGCTAAAAATATATCACCTGCCTGTGTTTGACTAAATAGCTCTCGGGCTGTTACCTTTTCCTAATATCAGCTTACGGCTGAACGCCTTAAATCCTTCCATGTGGAAACTGTTATGACATGACGAGTTGTTCGCCGGTGGCTCACCATAAAGTCCCAGCAAGTTCCACCAGGGAACTGCTAACCTCCCTCTTCCAACATCTGTGGTTACATGGCCAAACCTGCCTAATCTGTGAGATGAATCACCATGGGCAAGCAGCTCTCCATGTAACAACAGCTGCCACATGGAAGGATTTAAAGCAGCCTTCACATGCTAAGCTGTACTGGATACATCCCTCCCCTCTCTATCACACACAAACTTTTCAGAGCTGATTGAGGATGCAAAAGCTGATTGAGGATGCAGATGCTAAAGCATTAACCTATGTTGTATATTTGTAATGTGTGACTGTTTTCTTTGTGTCTGGAACTTTATGTCAGGATCTGGGCCAGATCCTTATCTCCCCCATCATGCACAAGTGCATTTGATAGGTGGGTGGGACCCCTCACCTGTCTGTCACGTGACATCACAATGCAATCAGGCACCTTTGTAGGTGATATCTTATGATATCACTGACACATTAAGTTTTGATACAGGTACAAGGATGTGGGAATGTTAAGGATAGTGGGAGAGGATATATTGATTAAACATTATCCTTCCTTCACTCACGCCAGTGAGTCATGTAGCAGAGCAGATTCCCCGCAATACAGCAGGAAGCTAGTTTGCAGATTCATTTGAATCTCTTTAGTTAAGCAATCCAATCTGGCTTGCCCAGATGCATTATTCCTGGTGTCCCCTTTTTCCCCCTCTTAAAAGAATAAAGACACAAGAGCCTTTCCTTAAAAGTAGCAATAAGTTTACTCACATTCAACTCACAGTATGATCCCTGAAGGCAGGCTTTAGCTTATAATTACATAGCAAGTTGCGAGTTAATCCCACATGGGGATTGAGCCCATGTGCTGCTGGCTGAGAGCCAGCAGACAGCAAAATACAGTAAGAGAACAGCATCAGGAGAACAAAATGGAGAGCAGCATGGCATCAAGAAGAAGAAGAAGAAGAAGAAGAAGAGTTTGGATTTGATATCCCGCCTTTCACTCCCCTTCAGGAGTCTCAAAGCGGCTAACAATCTCCTTTCCCTTCCTCCCCCACAACAAACACTCTGTGAGGTGAGTGGGGCTGAGAGACTTCATAGAAGTATGACTGGCCCAAGGTCACCCAGCAGCTGCATGTGGAGGAGCGGAGACGCGAACCCGGTTACCCAGATTACGTGACTCTTAACCACTACACCACAGAAAGATGGCTGCGTGACTTGGCTCTTTTGTGGAGTCAGCCAGGATCACGCCTATCCTTTTGATCACATGCAGGGGAGGGACGCTACAGACAAGGGAACAGGAAGTTATACTGGCTGGAGTAACACCTCCCTGCCTGTGTCCACTCTAGGGAAACAAGGAATGCTCCAATGGATTACATCCCACAAAGGATACTTTTTTAAGGCAACCACATATAACTTCATGAGTAGGGCAGGTGAGTGTGGCAAAACACACTTGTAGATCAAACTGGGATGCCTCACAGCTGGAGGTTCCCCACTGCTGTTTTAGATTGCTACTGCTAGCCATGTGGTTTGCATTGCCACACCCTCATCGCTGACAACATTGATACACACATATGGATAGGTTCTTTTGACAAGCATTCCCTTTGTTGCCAAAAAAAAAAAAAAAAAAAGTCAGATGGGCCATTGCACCATGTAGCTGAGTATTTCTGCTTCTCATGGAAGCAGAATGGAAAACAACCACTGGTAGAAAACTGCTACAATATATAAGAAAACAGATAAAAAAAAGCAGCTAATACACCAATTCAGAGAAGAAAAATAAACTAGCTATAAATTTATGTGTGTTGTGTGCAAAGGATAGCAGTCTGCACAGTGACAGTACCTACGCACAATACAACCTATTATATGACCCCAACAAAACCATTTGCTGCATCACACATCCCTGACTAATCCACTTTTTGTCTAAGCTACAGGATATGTAAAACTGGATTCTATGCACATGTCAACATAAACACATGATGACGCTAGCCCACCCTAGAGCGGCTATATATTTTCACCCTAAGACAGAGAATGTTTTAGTTGCTGAATCAGTCCCTCCATAAATTTCTTGGTTTGGGTACTTGTGGAACAACAAAGTGACCCAGTTAAAACAACACTGTGGTAGAGTGGTTAGAGTTGTGGTTGAGGGTGTGGAAAGCAGTGAAGTTCACTGTATGACCTTGGGTCAGTGGCAGTATCTCAGCCTAAGCTACCTCACAGAGCTGTTGGGAAGATAATGTGGGGACTGGGAGAACTACACATGCCATCTTGATTATCTTGGAATGGAGGTGGTATATAAATGTAATAAGCAAATAAACTCATGGTATGATGTATATTGTTTTGGAACTGATGATTTTGTGGTTGTGACATACTCCGAGGTCATTTACAGAGTTCTTACCCTTCCCTGTATCCTGCCACATCCTGGGGGGTCACAAGACAAACTTAACTGTGTACCTAAAGGCTCCACCTTAGTCAACAGAATTAAGTCTACAACAGATTAGCCAAATGGATTATTAACTGCTACCATATAGAGCCATAGAACTTTACCATAGTTTGGGTTAAGAGGCTGAAGATCAGGACAGGGGGTGAGATACTGGAATCCCACTGTATCGAACCACACCAGCTGCGCTTAAACCTCCGAATTTGATTTATAAACCAATTATACACAACATGGTATTGAAGCCAACTTACAAAAACAAGAAAAGTTTGTTCTGACTTCTGAACTTGCTTCTAACTACTAGGCAGTGAATGTTTCTTATGTGCTTCAGAAACAGTGGAGTCTAAAATTACCAGTCTTTTGTGCTGCTCTCATGGCAGATGGATAGCATTGCGCCTCACCAGGTAACTCCAACTGAAGGTCCCGAGCACAGGACTGCATTTATAAATATTTGCCTGTAAAATGAACAGAGGCCTAAACTGCACCCGGACATTGGCTGGGATGAAACGAAGGTCACCTCGGATGGTCCATTCAGGAAAGGAGGCAGGAAGGAACACTGGGTCCTTGGGGTGTAGCAAAAGGTCAAACAAACATTTCAGTTTTCTATCATTTGACCCCAACTCTTTGTGACAGCTACAATAGTTCAACTTCTGGTTCATACACAACAGCAAGCCAAAATTAGGGGGAAGTGAATCTTAAACATTCTGGCAAAGTCCTTCTGGTAGCACAGGAAGAGGAGGAGGGGGAGAGGGGCAGGGCAGGAATCCAAAGCTTTGCTTGGAGTTCTTCCAGCTCATGTACATAACACTAAAACTGTGAACCTGTCCCATGTGGAAGGAAGTGTTGGAATTCCTGCTCCATGATTGCAGTCATGGAATTTTTGTCTTTCCATGACGGTATATGCTTTGACTCCACAGAGTGGGAAGTGACGGAGACAGGATGTTTGTGTTACTGTGTTCTGTGAAGTGGGACTATTGTCCTTTGTTGTTGTTTTTCTCTTTGCTGTCTGATGCTAGAGAGAGAGGGAGCCATGTTGCAGTGCTCCGTGTGTGTTTATATGTTAATAAAGTAGATTAGCCAAAATGCTGAGGTCTGTCACACGAAATGCACAAACTCTGCGGATCCCTACGTTTGCCGGTGTTGGTTGACATTGGTCGCTGTGATGTTCGAGCAGAAGAAAGCTTTTGAAGCTCCCGAATGATCGACCAGGAGAGAGGGAACATGCCAGTCAGGCATGTGTCTCTACCAGGGTCCTACTCGAGCGTAGGCTGAGCTCTTGAAAGGAAGAGGGGTGGTCAGTAGTGGTCAGTGGAGTACTGCTTACCTAACCTGACACCTGTATCGCTGTGGCTTTCTGGGAGGGGTGAGGCAGCAGCAAGGCTGCCTAAACATGTGAACCTGGTCATTGTAGCAACAAGGATGTACTGGCAGGCAAGCTGCATTGGCTCCAACACCATGCCAAATTCTACTGGAAACAGGAGAAGATATTGGTGGTTCCCAATTTCAAAGCAGCCTTCTCAGAGAGGTTCAACTGGCACCAGTGCTTTTTTCTGGGGGGACACAGGGGTACATATACCCCTAAACATTTTGTGAATCTTTGTACTTCTGTCCATTTACTGTATTTATTTTCCCCGATTTGAACAATAAAATGGTCATTTTCTTGAGTCAAAATGAGAATACCCCTAAACATTTTTTTAGAAAAAAAGCCTTGCCTGGCACCATCTTTATGAAATTTCCAGCACCAGGTGAAGAGTTATCTATTCTTTAATTAACACTTTATAGTCTCAATCTCTCAGTCTTAAGATGAGTTTTGAATAGTGCTTCAGGGGTTTTTAAAAATTAATTTGTTATAGTTTTTTGTGTTTATGCTGTTTTAAAATGTTGTTTTTGCTTTGTGAGCCGTCCAGAGAATTCCTGCTATGGGAAAACATTATTATTAATTATTCATATTAATTAAACTTATTAGTTGCCCTTTTACAAAATGCACCTCAAATAAATGCAATAAATAATCAACAGCCTAGTACTTACTGTCTGAACCTGTGACACATTGTCTCTGAGCTATATATCCCCCCTCCCATTAAGATGATGAAGAAAACTACACATCACTTTATTGACAACATAAAGTCTATCCTCCATTTCCTTTGTCCCATAAGGACCCTTGTCAGTAGAAAGATGGTTGAAAATATGGGCATCTTGCAGCACTTAGGAATATTGGAGCTGCTAAATAGCTAGGTTGTGGGGTCCAAACCCAAGAGAGATCTAGGCATGTTATACATTTGTATCAATACTAAGGTTCCAGACAGATTTCTAACAGGAGGAACCCCCTGGTTGGAAAATGTAAAATTTTATTTTATTGTTATTTATTAAATTTGTATACCACCATTCATCCTCAGGGCAGTTCACACACACACACACACACACACAAAATACAATATAAAAACCACAGTGTGGATCAACTTAAAATTTCATTTTCTATACTGTAATTTAGAAAAGAAGACACCTTTTGAAAGATAGAAATAAATAATATGTGTGCACTCAGATATCCTACCTGTTGTTTTTGCTCTTTAGTGCAAGTGCTAATTGTTCCTACCAGCCCCGCAGCTGCCGATTGTTCTCCTGCTGGACCATTTCCTTCTGAGGAACCATCCATTGTCAAAGGTACGCAAAACCTAAAATGGCAGGTGTACAATGTATACAGGTGAAGCATGTGCCAGACTTTAGGCAGCTAAAGATTTTCAAAGATGGCAGCAACAAGACATTTTATAGGGCACATTAACCTAGATACGGAACCATTTCTCTCCCATAGTAACTGAACCCAGATGTTTTATTATTCATTCTTTCTTACATTACTCCCCTGGCCCCCCAAAAAATCCCACGGATATACTTCATCTCCACATGTTAATTCCTGCAAGAGTACTTCTAAAGCTTCAGAAGGCACAACGAAAATGTTAAAAAAACAACGGCAGATTAGGACAATTTGAGAGCTGCTTAATCTAATAACATTATCAGCAAGAATGGCAAACAGCCTTGTGGCACATTAAAAAAAAATCTAACAAATTTGTTGCGACAGGAAACTACATCAGATGCATATGCCGTAATAATACATTTGTAAGTGTTTAACGTGTCACAAAGCTCTGCTGGCTGTGGGCAAACAAACTAACAGAATTATCAGAAAGCCAGTGACAAGTACATATTAGAGATATATTAAAAGGTATTGAAGCAGTACAGTGGTACCTCAGGTTAAGAACTTAATTCGTTCTGGTGGTCTGTTCTTAACCTGAAACTGTTCTTAACCTGAAGCACCACTTTAGCTAATGGGGCCTCCGGCTGCCGCCACACCATTTCTGTTCTCATCCTGAAGCAAAGTTCTTAACCCGAGGTACTATTTCTGGGTTAGCGGAGTCTGTAACCTGAAGCATCTGTAACCCGAGGTACCACTGTATACTATAAAGGTCTACAAATGTTCGCTTGGCTTTCTAGCCAAGCCACCAACAATCCTCAGTACTAATTCCAACCTCACCCACCACCTCTCTGGCCCGTGCAGACTTCCAAAAGACCCCAGGTTTTTGGGGTACTGCGATAAGGATAAGCTTTCGGTTTCTACCCCTGAGCCTGTCTTCCCTAATCCGAAGCCCTCCAACTATATTGGACTACAACTCCTATCAGCCCCACCCAACACAGTGGACTCAGGAAGGAGGCGGAGCCTGGCCTGAATTGCACCAGAAATCTAGCTGAGATTAAAAAAAAGAATATGAGGAGATATGGCGGCTGCTTTTATTCTTAGCCAAATTAGCTGCAGGCGTGAGAGCCTCTCTGAGGTGGCCTTGGGGGTCTCTCCCACCAAGCCCCCACCCCTTGAGGAGATCTAGATACTATATATGCTATATACTAATCTCCTCAAGGGGGTGGGGGCTTGGTGAGAGAGACCCCCAAGGCAGCCTCAGAGAGGCTCTCACGCCTGCAGTTAATTTGGCTTAGAATAAAATAATATATATATTTGGCTAAGAATATATTATAAAATATATATTTGGAGATTACACACACAGGGTTTCTTTCAGGTCAAGTTTTGTACCAATCAGGAATGGAGGTCATGGAAATAAGCTGAATAAATCAGGAGCTGGAATTGGGCCAATGTGCTTTCCTGTCCCCATTCCTCTGCACCAAAACAAAAATCTTCCAGGATTTGTTAAAGGCTGCTTCTCCTTGTGTGTATAAGCCCTTCTTCCTCTCATCCCACCTCACTTCAGAGAACAATGTATCTGGCTTCTCCCTCTTTATAGTCAGAAAGCTGTTAATTGCAAGGACTTCTTCTATCCATTCTAACTATATATTTTCATTTCTTTTTGTATATAATTTTATTAAGTTTTCTGTTTTACAATTTAAAATACTCATTTTACATCCTAAAGATACCAATTACTTCCCTTCTTCTCTTTCCACGGTTCATTTTGCATATCATAAACCCCTGCATATTTTACAAAAAAACTATTCCATTATTGCACCCATCCAAACTTGTTTACACTGTTGAATTTATCTTAACACTTCCAGCGTTTTCAGCTGTACACAATTCTTTCCCATATATTCAATAAACCTTTTCCAATCTTCTTTAAACGTATGTTCTTCTTGTTCTGTGTGTTAAGTCTGCAAGTTGTGCACGTTCTGTCAACTAAAGTTGTTGCCATTCTTCTTTAGTTGGGACCTCGCCCGTTTTGCATTTTGGGGTGATTACAGGGACTTTTTAATGACGAAACAGCTTTAGACAGCTTTCCTTAAAGGTGACGATATTTCCAAAATACAAGATAAAAAACAAATAAACTAAAACCTACATACAGCAACAGTGTTGTGTAGGCTCCTATGGTATAAGTAATGGGCCCCGCCTGCTCGCCTGCTCCCTAAAATATCACTGGTTTTCTCATTTCTATATCAATTACTTTGATAAAACACATATTCTGTTATCTGCAAATGGCTTTAGATACCTATTAGGTTCATAAATTACCATATAGCACATATTCAACACAAAAAGCAGCGACAATTTGTTGTTGACAAAGGACAGATGGACATACAAAGGGCCCCATTACCTTCAGTAGCTTAGGGCCTCATGAAACCTAAATCTGCCTCTGAGCAGGGCGTGTCGTTTTAAGGGGTGAAATTTATTTCCCCCAAAATTTATTCAGTGAGGGGGTCTTTAAAATATTGTTTTTGGGTGTGAAAAATTCAAACCTGCTTTTTTGTGACTGGACAACATTTAGCTTAGTAAATCTAAGATTACCACAGAATTGCAGAATTGGAAAGGACCACGAGGTCCAACCCCACATTGCAGGAATCAGTGTGGGGCTGGAAACCACAGCCCTGAGATTAAGAGTCTCCTAAGAACTGCTTTCAGAAAACTAAAAAAAATTAATTTTACCTTCTGAAAACGTCAGGTAATATAGAATACGTAACTGCAAATACTTGGCCATGCTTTTTAATGACTTCTATGCAATTTCTCACACATTTTACTTACCAAGCAAAACTAAATTATATTAATTTAACCCGAATATGTTTTGAATTCCCAAGTCGCGTTAGAACTTTTTAGCACCCTTCGCTTTTGGAAGCTGGAAGTTTAAAAAGTCAACACACCCAACTCTCACATTTCATTTACCTGCAAATGTTTTATTATTATCTGAAACTCATGTGCTGCCCTGTTGCATAATGCCCAAAAGGGAAACACCAAACTCCATTTGCAGTGATGAGGCCAAAAACTCTGGCACCTAAGACAAAAAATCCAAATGGTGCTCTCAACTGTAGTAAAATATATATAAAAAACTATGTAACTGACAATTTGCTGTTTTTAAATGGTACTCCAAATTCTGATATTTGAAGTTGACCACAACACTCTTTCTCACTGTAGGGCCAATTCCAGAAGCAGTGGCATCACTGTGTTACTCTTTATCTTAAATATGAGTTCTGCTGTCTTAACATCTGCTATGTAGGCCACTCATATAACACAGGCCTGCTGTGCCATCTCCCTTCATTGCAATGTTATTTCCATCGGTGGTCACTGAAAAGTACAGTGGTACCTCAGGTTACATATGCTTCAGGTTACATACGCTTCAGGCTACAGACTCCGCTAACCCAGAAATAGTGCTTCAGGTTAAGAACTTTGCTTCAGGTTGAGAACAGAAATCATGCTCCGGCGGCGCGGCAGCAGCGGGAGGCCCCATTAGCTAAAGTGTTAAGAACAGTTTCAGGTTAAGTACAGACCTCCGGAACGAATAAAGTACTTAACCCAAGGTACCAATGTATTTCATGAAATTTAAAAAACTGAAATTGGGGACTATCTGACTGGTCACGCCGAAAGGCCCTGTGTCGATTTGAAGTAAGAAACAGGACTTAAAAAAAATAAATGATTTTTTTTCTTAAATACAAACAAACAACAAACCTGTACAGCAACATGCAATATGTAGTTAAACTAATATGCCATTAGGTGTCACTATTGTTCTATGAAGGCGCAAGGACAGTATCATGCCACTGGAGGAATGAAAAATGTTCCTTTTTGACACAGACTATAAAGCATTCGTTTGAATTGCCATCGCACTTACAAATCAAATACCTTGCAAGGTATTCACACAGCTTTTCAGTTAGCATAAAAATTATTGCCAACAATTATTTTGATACATAAAACACGCATCAATCCCAATGCAAGTTTCAGAACCAGCCCCTATTTCTCTCATCCCAAATACCCGCTTTAACACACAAACCCTCGCCTCCACGGCCAGCCTTACCATTGGGGCAAGGCAATAGCCTCAGGCGGCACAGAGGGTGCAGCAGCAGCAGCCCCCTATGGCATTCCTCATGAGCCCCCTGGACAATTGCTCTCTCTTGGAAGACCAGAGCTCTGTATGCCACAAAACCTGGCATACATCCCCTAAAGTAGCCTGCACACTCCCGTTTGCTCCATAACTGATAGCTGGGCCCCATAACCCTGAAGCAAGCACATCACATACCCAGCTGTCCCCAGCCTGCCAGGTTGCTGAGCCTGCATAATCATGTCCCCACAGTGATAACTGCAAGGCTGGTCACACCTGGTCTGCCCCTGAGCTCAAGATAAGGATGGGATAGGAAATAACTGCCCTGTAGCCAATCGAAAGAATCCCTGACTTAAGCATGCTTTGTCTACTCAAGTTCTTAGTCAATAGTAACACAAGAAAGGAAGAAATTGGGCATGCATTTGCTAGGATAGTATAAATGCTTTGGGTTTTGTGCATTCGGGGACTGGTCTTTTGGAGAGATCCTGCCAAACTTCTTATGCTGCAACACTGAATAAGCTCTTTTGCCCTTCTGCCCGTTGTCTTCTATTGGTGACCAAAAGGCGGCAAGGGAGGTCTTGCCTCCACAACATAGCCATCCCATGCCTTCCAACTGCTGGTGTGAGAGGCAGTGCACACTTAATGTTGCAGCAATCCCTATCTATCCTGTATCCATCTTGTCATTCCTTGGGAAATACAAGTAATTTGCAACTTAAGTGCATTTCACTTGTACACATTCAACTTTACACACTTGGCATAAAAATAAATAGAAAGGGGGTGGGGTTTTGAGAAAATGATTACGCCAATCCCACCCACCATTGGACCCAATGGTTTTTTTACTATACGCAATGGTGGCTTTGCACACAATCGCTGGAACCTAACCCCTGCATAATATGAGAGTCGCCTGCACTGCGTTTTGATGCACTTTCCTGCAAAGCGGCTTCAATCCAAATTGAGAAAAATGATGGACCTAGCTGTAATGTGTACACAGCTTCAGGTAAAATGGAGGGTGCTTTCCTATTGCCAGTGTTAAAATAAGAATCAACTAAACAGTCAGCTTCTGTACATGTAATGTAGTTGGAGAAATGACATCGTCATTGTTGCATAAAATGCCCTGAGCCAGCTTTCCTTATTTCTCATAAGTCTTCCCAGCCTATCCTCTGCTATGCACAGTTTACATATTTTAACAGAAAAAGGACACTACTCATTTGGATAATCAAACTTATGAGGATTTCAGTATTGTCTTAATGCTTCTCTTGGATAGCCATGTGTCCTACTTCGTGGAATATATGTCTTTATTTAAAGGAGTCCATTATCTGAAAAGCTACCTGTGTCATGGAGTGATCAGTGCTGGATCTACGTATAAGCTAAACAAGCTATAGCTTAGGGCCCCTCTCTTGGGGGCCTCCAAAAATGTCACTGTTAATATACTTCTTCTTAATTGTATTTCAGTTCAACAATTTCTCTGATAAAATACAAGTTTTGTTATGTGCAAATGGCTTTAGATACCCATTGGGTCCATAAATTGCCATATAGCATATATTCAACACAAAAAAACAGCGACAATTTGTTGTTGACAAAGGACAGCTGTGCATATAAAGGGGCCCATTACCGTCAGTAGCTTAGGGCCTCATCAAACCGAAATCCGGACCTGGGAGTGATTCTGTAAAGTATAGCTGGGTGCGGCCCCTCAGGCAGGTGTTAATAATTAGTCCCCAAAGTGGGAGCAGGTGATGGGGCTGCCCTATAAATCTTAGCGTTAACCTGCAGGGGGAGAGTACACGCTGTAGATAAGACTGCTGTTTGATGTCTGTAACTGGTGCCAGAGAAGACTGCAGTAAAGCCTTGTAACTCGATTGGTGCCTACCTGTGAGTTACTGGAAGCTTGGAGGGAGCTCTTGGGAAGGCGACCCCCTCCTTGACAACCTGGTCCAAGTCCAGATGAAACCATAAGGATGGAAAACAGGGCTCTTTTGTCAACATAGACAGTGGACTCTGCAGCTACACAAGGTGACTTGATCACAAGTCTTCCTCATTAAGGTAAGATGTATTTCTGTCAAATTATCTAAAGGCAACTTTAAGGGATGCGGGTGGCGCTGTGGTCTAAATCAGAGCCTAGGGCTTGCTGATCAGAAGGGCGGTGGTTCGAATCCCCATGACAGGGTGAGCTCCCATTGCTCGGTCCCTGCTCCTGCCAACCTAGCAATTCGAAAGCACGTCAAAGTGCAAGTAGATAAATAGGTACCGCTCCGGCGGGAAGGTAAACGGCGTTT
The DNA here is from genome assembly GCF_965112155.1 of Podarcis liolepis. Lineage (NCBI taxonomy): Eukaryota > Metazoa > Chordata > Lepidosauria > Squamata > Lacertidae > Podarcis > Podarcis liolepis. The sequence continues at coordinate 21,836,256 of NC_139565.1, forward strand.
CCGTGAGCTGCTCTGGTTCGCCAGAAGCAGCTTATTCATGCTGGCCACATGACCCGGAAGCTGTCAGCGGACAAACGCCGGCTTCCTCAGCCTATAGAGTGAGATGACCACACAACCCCAGAGACATCCGTGACCGGACCTAACGGTCAGGGGTACCTTTACCTTTAAAGGCAGCTATATGTGTAATCACTGAAGATTTTTGCTGACCTAGTAGTACAAAATGAGGAAGAGGATTGCAAGATAGTTCCAGGAAATCGGACACTGGAGCAGAAGAAGGAAGATACTTTAGCCTATTGTAAACAAAATTGCTCAAGCCACAAACAAGAAGGAGGAAGCTACGCTGATACTGCAGCTGTGCATTTAAATCTGTGAAGGAGCCAGTAATACAAAAACCTTTCTCGGAAAGAGCAACTGCACACAGAGGTAACTGCTACCAGATGATATCACATTGCCAAATGCACATTTACAAAAAAGCTAATCTGGAAAAAGTTAGTTGCACTGACACCATTTCAGTTTATTATATTATTTTCATAAACCATTAAATATAAAAATTTGGATAGTTTATTCCGGGCTGGTTTAAAAGGAATTGTGCAGAAGCTTGCATTAATAATGTGCTTTCCTGCCTTCAAAACTAAGCCATATCATTCAGGGGAAAACAGAAATGCTTCTTATTCCAAACTTTTCGACAATAGAAGGATGAAACAATGCTCTGTAAATGTTTTTCCCTCTTACAAATTTCACAGCAAATTAGTTACTTGGAAGAAGCATATTAGTCCACAAATTAAACCTGCACTTGTACTAGAATGAAAAGGGTTTTTTTACATTTAACTCTTCCATGTAAAACTTTTCTCTATTTTTGCAGCAGAAAGGGAAGAATGCAGCATTTAATGTGAATATGCACAGAAAATGTTCTGAGTGTCATGAATGCAATGACAGTAACTGATCATTTACTGAAGTTAGCTGCATTGACCTAAAATCATGTCATTATTTTTTAAAGGTGGACACAGATTTCCGGCACATTTGGCATATTAGAGAGAGATCAAACTTTTTCAATAAGTTAAAATGCGTATATCCCATATCAAAGGACCACTGTACATTTTATCTTGAACTGCCATGTCAATAGCGTAAGCTTTGCCAGCTCAGAATTCAGGAGAGAAAACCACAAGTTCCCACCTGTTCTTTTCTGCAGAATATGAAGAATCATCCCACCCCACAAACTAGAACTGAAATTTGTATGTTATGCAAACAGATACATACGTAGATTATTATTTTCTACCAAGTTAGCATTTTTATGTGCATATATATATATATGTATATCTTACCTAATTTGATAATTAAACTGCAAAAAGCAACCTATTGCTGCATTCCATTTGGAGTTGCACAGAGCAGAAATTCAAATGATGGTAGAATTACACAATGGTCCACAGATAGTCTCTTGGTAGCGATGCTGCTTGTTTGCTATACACAAATGTAATTGGACACAATGGGCCGCCGATTCTGCCAATTAAAATTGTTAGTGCACCTGAGACATGATTTAATCAGTGATTCTGTAGACTGCATGAGAAAAATACTGTATGGCAAAAAGAAAGTGCACATTTTAAAAGTGTGGATGGCAGTTTTCAAATGTTTGATTTGTTAAGAGTTAAATCAGCTAGGAACTGTTCAAAATTTAAGAGCTCTCATAAAAACAAAACAGACCATTCTCTTCATGTGACTTCTCCATCCGTTAGGACTCAAGCCTACAACACACACTATCAGAAGTCATATCAATTGTGCATTCAGTGTGTGGAACATCACACAGCTCTGGCCAAAGCAGGGATCTTCAGGGACTGGAAGATCAGCCAAGCCCAACAAAGAACAACAGGCCACAATCAGTAAGCTGGTGACACTGGCTTTAGGTCAGGTTCCCCTACAAGACTTTAATTTGAATATGTTGCTGGTGGTTATAGGCTTCCAGGGTTGGGCTCTAGAGCACTGTGTTAGGAGCCGGGAACTGAGCCAGAGAATGAGATCTATGGGACCAAGGAGAAATTGTCACAGAGGTGTAGGCCAGAGTTTGGGAGTAAGTAGGAAATGGAACCAAGGAACAGGTCAGAGATGAAAATCTGTGCCAGTAAACAAGTCAGAATGAGTACCAAATAAGCAAGCAAGCACCTAAAAATGAGCACTGAACAAACCAATTACTTGTGACTGGACTAAAGCCAGGAAGACTTTGCTTTTCAGGCAAGGCTCAATTCACAACGGAAACCACTTCCTGCCCAGGGAGAGTCACTGGCCATCTTTTCTCATGTGGCGAAAAGGATTCAGAGCCCTCAGCTATTCCACAGTCCCATCACACAATCGTGTATTTCACTTCTGGCACCGTGCGTTGCCTTTGACATGAACTTCCAGATTCCGTGCAGTAATTTAGAAGATATATTTTATTAACAAGCAAACATCCATGTTGTACAACACCCATCAACTGAAAAGCCTGATAGGCTTAGCAGCACAGTAACAAATACCAGCATGGGGAGTGTGCATAAAAGAGGGATGCAGAATAGAAGGAGAAAGGAGGAGGCGTGGAAATGGGGTGGTAGTCTGAGCGCAATGGAAAGTTGAAGGAAAGAGTTGGTAGGAAGCAGGGAGTGAAGAGGTTAATGGTGTGTGCGCGCAGAATGGGACTGACAATAGGAGAGAAAAAAGCCTAGAAATGGGTGATCTGTGTGCAATGGTGAGTTGAGGAAAGTAGGGGCTGCAGGAAATAAAGAAGTGAACGTGAAAATGGGGGTGGCAAGGTAGGAGGTATGGAAATGGGATTGAAGATGAAAGCTTCTGAAGAACAAGGGGGATGGTGGCTTCATAACTGAACAGACGGTGGAAAGGGTGTTTAGCAGTGTCAATGGGGGGGGGAGATAGTGGGGCTGCAGAATAGAAGAAAGAAGTGGCTTCAGAATGGGTAGGGAAAGTGAAAAGGGAGTTTAGTAGTTTCTTGGGGCAGGAAGGCAAAGCTCTAGGGGGTTGATGTGGAAAGAGTATTTGGGGGGTTGGCAAGTTGAGTGAGCTGAGGAGCCCCCCTAGTGTGTTTTAAAAGGCAAGAAAGCTGAAATTTTACAGATGTGTAGCCCGAAGTGTCCCACGTCACATAGCAAACTGACAACAATGGCTTCTTCTAGTTGCTAGTTCTTCATTTCAGTTGGTAAGGCTTGCTACATTCCATCCATTTGAAATAAGCGTCAAGATATTCCTTGAGTTTCCTTTTACCTTTGTTTAGGCACGGGGTTATTTTTTTAGTTCATTCTGTCTTGTATGGCAATGTTCTGAGTAGAAATTTGACTCCACAGTAGACTGATTTGCACAGACACTATCGCAAGACTAAAACATGAAGTGGGAGCTCTACGCACAAAATATGTGCTCCTTTAAAAAAAAATGCTACTAAACAGTTACCAAAAAACACAGATATTTGGAAGAATTATCAAATGTCAGATGTCCATATTTCTTTGTAGCCACTTGACCATTTTAGTAACAGATTCTTTTCTTTCTTCATTTCTAGATTTTGCTTTCTGCAGCATCTCTGTAGGGGTTGTTCTTTGTTCTGGTTCAAGTGTATTGTTAAGAAAAACCTGGACCTAAAATAATTAACGTTTATGGTAAATTGGCAGTTGTTATTCAAAGTATTGCATTTTCACTTCCACTCACTCTCTCTCTAATTATTTTTTAAAATCCTACATACATTTCTGCCACCTCCAACCCTCATTTCCACCACCCTCATATGCACAGAAGGATAACATTGGGGAAAAACACAGAAGAACAGAGAAAAGGAATTCACAGGACTCTTGTCCATTCTGGCGTTGGGCAATTGAAGAGAAGATTCCAGCCCCTGCTGATATGGATCAGAGATGGACAAAGGCTTCTAAGCAACGGAACTACCTAAGAAACTCAGCTGCATTATTCTTTCTATTCCACATGGTTTTAAGTTTTGTTTTTTTTTAAGGGCTTAAATCCTTCATTTTCAGAGCGACCGTTCTATGCTGTGTCTGTTCTACTTACCACTTGAACCTCGAAGTCTGTACTGACAGAATTCATGAAAGCATATAATGGTTCAAAGGAGCACCTATAAAAGAAAGCATGTTTATAAAGAGAAAACGTTTTGATAAAAATGTTGGGGGTGCGCCACTCGTCTGTTTTCACTCAAGCATATTTTGCAAAAGTTTGACAGAACGTTCATATGTATTAACCAGAGTAAACAATTCACCTTGTTAAGGGAATGAATGTTCTATGATTTAACACCACGGATGTAGCCAAGGGGGGGGGCCCTAAATCAAGTAAATAAAAATATTTAACTGAGGTTCTGCCCATGTTTAACACCCTTATTATGTTTTCCGTATACTATTTTCTGTGTGATTCTTGAGTATTTCGTCTCTGGATTATATTGGTATCAGGGATGCATGTATCCTGCCCACTTCCCCCCCGAAGAGAATGCAGCCCTCAGTGGGGAAAATGGTTTGTCACCCCCTGCTCTAGATAATGGATTGGCTCCAGATTCCCATGAGCTGAATTTCATTCATGAAATGCCTCTGTGAGCAGAAAGGAGGCAGGTAAATATCCCCCCAACCTTCCCTGCATCCCCAAGTGCCCAACAAAAGCCTAATCTGCAGAGTTAGAAAACTCTGAAACAGTATGGGAGATACTTTGGAATATCCCATGACAAAGTGGAATGGGGGGTGGCCTCCCCCACTGTTTTCCATGATTAGGAACTTCCACTACTTCTGCAAATGGATTTGAGATAATATGTTGGTTCCAAGCCAATGAGTTTTGGATACTTTTCATTTATATATTCAAGTATATAACTTTAAATATCTGTTCATTTTTTAATGCTGTGGTGTTTATTCTCTTTTCTAGTATATTAATGTGCTTAATAGATTCTCAAGCACACCACCATTGTGTCTGGGTTTTTAAGGGGGGAGGAATTTTATCCCTTATTCTGTTGATAGCCAAGTAAAACAAAACATTTGCAAAGTAATTAACACTTCAACTCTACCGGACCCAGCAGATTAACATTAGAAAATCAAGTTAAAGGGAAATTACATAAAACAGTTGCTTGCCATACCTATTATATAAACGTGACCAATTTTCTGTTATGAATTCCCATGCTATCCAGTGGCCAGCCTCACTTTCTGCCACGTGTCTAATTACTTCTGATACAAGATCTGGTGAAATTACAGAATCGTTCAGGATATACTGCAAGTATCTAAAGAGAAGTTTATTCAAAACAAACATAAAAATTATAATAAAGAAAACAATTTCCAAAACACTTCTAAGATGAGCACCAGACTTCCATCTTCATACATTTTACATTTTGGAGGGGAGACAAATAGGGCTGGGCGAGGAATCCAGTGAACTGGGATTGCAAAGTGGACACATCAGATCTGATCTACTGAGATGTGGCGTCCAGTGTCTTACTCTATTGCCTTGCGCCAACTCTCGTATGGATTTTTCTTTGAGATGGTCAGAGAGCTGCCCCTTTGTTCTCCTGGTTGCCTTTTAAGAACTAATCAGAGCTGCCTACAAGTGGCTAGCTAGCACACAGGGCTCCGGCCACCACTGTATGTACATTCCAAATAATGTCATCATCAAGTTCTAATGCTCCCAGGAAGACTTTGCTACTACAGTGGTACCTTGGGTTACATACGCTTCAGGTTACAGACTCCGCTAACCCAGAAATAGTACCTCAGGTTAAGAACTTTGATTCAGGATAAGAACAGAAATTGGGCTCCGGTGGCACGGCAGCAGCAGGAGGCCCCATTAGCTAAAGTGGTGCTTCAGGTTAAGAACAGTTTCAGGTTAAGAACAGACCTCCGGAATGAATTAAGTGCGTAACCAGAGGTACCACTGTACATTGTTTTGAATGTGCGCAGCAGAACTGCAACTCCCATCAAACTTGATCATTGGCCACGTTTCTTAGGGGTGGTGAAAGTTGAAGTTCAAGTAACATTTGAGGGGCCAAAGATTCCCCACTTCTGAGATAAAGCATAATGGACAAGGAACATGAAGAACCTGCATGTGAATGCAAAATCTGACCAACCTGGTAGCTTTCTGTAAGCCTGTGATGGCCTGGGATTCGGACTTGGATGCTGAACCTGAGGGATCCCAGCCTGCACAGGATTCCCCGCCTCCAGAACCAGCTGCAGCCGGGGCTGGGGCATGAGCCTGAAGGGTCCTCACCTGTGCTGGGTCCTCAGGTGCAGGCATCAGCTGAGTCTGCTCTGGCTCCTGAGGTGATGGAGGACCCATTGCCTGCAGGTGCTCCACTCTCAGCCCTGTCAGAGGAAGCTGAGGTTGCCTCTGGGTCCGGTAACCCTCCAGCCTCTCCTGAGCTGCAGAGGCTCAGGGCAGAGAGGCGGAGGGAACTAAGTTCCCGCAGGAGGAGTGCTCGCCTCCAGGCCAGGAGAGGCGAGTCACCAGAGGATCGGGGCTGCCCTATGCCTTGGGGCAGATAAAAGCCGGCCAGCCCCAGTCCCAAGTTGCGGGAGCAACATTGTTGGTTGCCAGTTCCTGCCTGAACCCTGTCCCGCTTTCCTGCCTGAGCTCCTGACCTGCCCTGGCTCCCCGCTTGCAAGCCTGTTCCTGACTTCACCCGATTCCCTGCCCTGCACCCAGCTTCAGCTACTATGGACTGCCTTCCCGTTGCATCTTTGACCACGGACCGGACTTGGACCTCGCCTCTCGAGTAACCCACGGGACCAGCACAAAGCCACTGGAATGCATATTATTTGTCTTAGAGGAAGCCCCTGCTGAAGCCTGACCTATCCAGAGAATCCTAAAAAAGTCTTTCTTTAAGCAAGATGGAAACTTGCTCTAAATTTTTGTCTTATGACCGCAGAGGTGCAGCTGTGGACAATTTCTCCTAAAGTCGCAGGCACCAGAGACCACTATGTTAATTAAAGATGGACTTTCTTAACTACACCACTCAGGCCCCTAGTTAACAGACAAACCACCAGTTCTGTTCTCTTCTCCCCCCCCCCCCAAAGTGCTGAGAGTAATTCAACTTCCATCCAAGAATGTCCCGTTCAAGAAAAAAATCCTTTGTGTTACCTTTCCCGCCCCGACCTGGCCACAGTGATCCATGCGACGATCATCTCCAGGCTTGACTACTGTAATTCGCTCTACGCGGGGCTGCCCTTGAAGCTGTCCCAGAAACTCCAGCGGGTACAGAATGCTGCAGTGAGGCTCCTCACGGGGTTTCTGCCATGGGAGCATATTCACCCAGTGCTTTTCAAGCTGCACTGGCTCCCGGTGGAGTACAGGGTCAGATTTAAGGTGCTGCTTTTGACCTTTAAAGCCCTTCACGGCCTAGGACCCTCGTACCTACGGGACTGCCTCTCCTGGTATGCCCCACGGAGAGCCTCAAGGTCCATAAATAGCAATACCCTAGTGGTCCCAGGCCCTAAGGAAGTTAGATTAGCTTCAACCAGAGCCAGGGCCTTTTCAACTCTGGCTCCGGCCTGGTGGAACGCTCTGCCTCATGAGACCAGGGCCCTGCAGGATCTGATTTCTTTCCGCAGGGCCTGTGAGACAGAGTTGTTCCGCCTGGCCTTTGGCTTGGAGCCAATTTGATTCCATCCCTCTCTTTTTTCTTTTCCTTCTCCTCCTGCAATGAGGCTACATTTTAATATTTTAATGTTCCATTATTTTAATGTTGTCTTTTATTTTTGTTTTTAAGTTGTAATCATTCATCTTGTTTTTATTATTGTTTGTAAGCCACTCTCATCCCGGCCTTGGCTGGGGAGGGCGGGGTATAAATAAAATTATTAATTTATTATTATTATTATTATTATTATTATTATTATTATTTTATTATTATTTGTGATATCCCGCCAACCTGATAATCAAGGAGCAAGTTCTGAAGTGTTGTGGAGGAAGGGAAGATTTATGAGTGCACATTAGCTAACTTTATCCTGAGAAGAAGACTGCCTTCCTAACAAACTCTGCAAGATTGTGTGCTAGACTTGGACAGCAAGGGTTTGTGATGGTTGTGTTGCCTAGGCGTTTCACCCACATCAAGAGAGGGGAGCAACAGCTGTGGAGAGCTCATGGAATGGATTGTATAAAACAAAACAAAAAAGTAATGCTTTTCACACCATTTCTGTTGTTTGTCCTCAGTGCACCATTCAGTTACTAAGCATAAATTCACGATAACTGAACAGATAACCCAGCAAAAAACATAGTAGTAGTATTATAAGGGATCACAAAATTCAGTAGTGAATTTCCCCTGTCCAGAGAAAAACTTGAATGAATAAGGTGTATAATGTTACTGATTTTCAAACAAATCTGGAGTGGAGTACCTAAGACATTTGAATGGCACCTTGTATGCTTCCTTCCAGCAACTCCTGGAGCCAAGCTGGTGCCAAATGTATTGCTCTGCTTTCCTTTGGACCACATCAGTGAGGCTGAGAATGGGGTCTTGTCACCTGGGCAGACCAGGACCTCCATAAGGGCTTAATCCCTGGAGAGGTCACTTCAGTGCTGTTAGAACAGCGGTTTGACTTCACCACCACCACCCTACACACACCTAGGCGCACTCCATTGTCTTTTGAGACAGACAGATGCCAACAACAAATTTGGCAAACATTTTTTAAATGCACTGAAACAGTAAGTTAATTATGGTCACCTTTGAAGTAACCATGGCTCACGGGTACAGCTCATGGCGAAGAGTAGGTGATAATTTCCTTGACTATCATTCCGCTTGTACATTTGCCATTCAAAGTCCCATTCTTTGTCACTACCCAGCTGAATACCAAAGCAATGAATGGCCCTGCTAATAGAAACGGGAACCCTGCAAGAGAGAATATCGCTTAGAACGGGCACCATGCAGTCCTTTGTTTCACAATTTAAAATAACATACTGACATAATGAAATCTGTCACTATGGCTGATGGAATTTCACATCATACACTGTGGTTGAGACAAAAGGAATTTAAAGTTCTCCATTTCAAAAAATGAGAATTTGCTAGTTGGAAGATTCACATTTGGCGGAAATGACTGGCAGAATCCGAGACTAGGGAGAAGAGTCGGTGGAAGAAGATTGGAAGAAATTTAAAGACTATTTACAGAAATACTGCAAAATTAATGAATCTTAGAATGATGTCAGAATGAAGTTAAGTGGTTTTAGCAGCAATGTTACAAAGGAGTATGTAAAAATGGTTTGTTAACAGGTGAGAATCCAAAGTTACAATATATCAAGTTAAAGGATTAGGATAAAAACAAAGAGGGAAAGGATTTGCTGAATTAACTAACTGAACTGGAATACAAAAAAGGGAGGTGTGAGGAGGTCAGGGAAACAAGTAAATGAAAGACAAGACATGGAAAGATTGATCTGTTTTTAAGTGTTTTTATTTTTCTGTATTCTGTATTTTCTTTTCTTTTTTTTCCTTTTTCTTATTTTTGTAACCTTTTTTGAAACTTTAATAAATATCATTTTTTTAAAAAATGAAGATTCACATTTGGGAATGCTATACTCTTTTCTAATAAAATGGAGTATTCCTATAAAGACATGACCTACATACAAAGAGGACAACATCAGGAGAATAATTTGAAATTTTGTGTTTTCAAATATCTAACTTGAGAATTCTGAAAATCTTTCAAATCTTCAACTAAGAAACTTCTGTGAATATTTCAGAAATATGTTTACGATCTCTCCTTTTTAGTGAAAAGCTTTTGTTTTTATTGAAAAGCCTTTAGTATTTGTACTGCTTGTTAATTATGATAGAAAGCAGTCAATGGAGAAAACGATGAACATTACTTGGACTATTACAATTTCACTTATTTGTGCAGCAATATGCTGTTCAAAGAGCAACTGAACTTCTTTAACTATAACTATTACTTTGCTAATATGAACTGATGTGCTACTGTATTGCCATGTGTGAAGCTAACTTCCACCCCTCGTTCACACTCTAATTGTGGCCCCTTCCAAATGAATCAACACCTAACGCAAAGGAAAACCTACTCAGCCATTCTGTGTACCGAATAACCGTTTTTTTGATGAAGGGTTTTGTGAAAATTTCACTTGCTCCAATACACGACAGCCTGGATAGATCAGTTGGTTAGAGCATGATGCTGATGATAATGCCAGGGTTGAAGGTTCAATCCCCGTATGGGACAGCTGCATATTCCTGCACTGCAGGGGTGCCAGGGGTCCCTTCCAATTCTATGATTCTTTATTACCAAATATGTATCTGACCTGTCAGAAGGGGAAGAAAATCCTTTTTACTGAACCCCTGCGGAAATCATCCGCAACCAGCTAGTATTTTCTCAGTTGTAAATTTGCAGACAGATATTATGCACCATACTCACTCAAAATCGGGGTCGTTCATCCACTTGGTGAAGATTTCGGAAGCTAGGTCTAAACAGTCACGGGCCCCCAACCAACATGCAGTTTTTATAATGGTTCCTATGCCCCTTTTTGGAAGGAAGAACAAAATGTAAATGAATAAATAAAAGGAGACAGACAGAAAAACATATTAAATGTTTCCCCCACCCAAAAAAAGGGGGGGGAGTTGATGTTAACCAATGCACCATCACTGGAGTCACCTGGAACTGCATCCTCTGCAGGCACCTTTGGGCACCTGAGTTTTTATGTGAGTTTATTTATAGGGAATGACCGTGGCCCATTGGTAGAGCATCTGCTTTGAATTCAAGTACCAGTTTGCCAGCATCTCCAGGTAAGGCTAGGAAAGGTTACCTGTCTGAAACCCTGGAGAGTTGCTGCCAGTTACATGTATACAGTACATAGAGCTAGATAAACCAATAAGGCAGCTTTCTATGTTCCTATTGTCCAGTTTATCTGCTCTCATCAGGACTGCACAATCTGATTTCAGAAGTAGGGTGGGATTGATGAGCGAATGGTTCTGTTTCTGTGCATGGGGTTCGGCCAGGTGGCTTTTTAATTTCTTCCAAATTTGCAATTCTATCCCGTGGTTGAATAGATTCCCAGTCTACGTTCATATGCTTGGATGACAGGGCGACTCGAACAACTAGCACTAAATTTACAAGACCAGGGACAGGATAGGGTGGAGATGGAAAATCACAGAAGGATTTGTAGCTGTAATTAGCAGGAATTTTTTAAAGGAAAGGACAGTAATGAAGTAGCAATGTTGCTAATTGCATTTTCTAAAGTTCTCAGTGCTGAACTTACAAATTTAGGATTGTGAAGAGTATTACATAAAACAACAGATTTTACTCATCGGTTTTTGTTGGCCATTGCAATCTATGCATCAAACAGACCTTATTTCTCCTCTTCCAGATATCATGTACACTGTGCTAGAGACCCAGCATAGTGCAGCTGATAGACATAAGCTGATGGCTTACCTGTATGTTGCACGTTCTATGATAAGGATGCTGGTTTATTAAAAAAATTAAGGACTTACATAGTATTAAATTCATCTTCCAGTACTTTAAAGCTCTGACGAAGGAGATTTGTATAATGACGACAAATTGGTGAAATCCTTGTTAAGAAATATTTCTTTGGAGAAAAGAGAAAGATGTAACATATAGATGAACTCTACTTTTATTACGTTTCTTCTAATACAAACAGCACAATCTTTTCATATTTACTCAGAAGTCCCACTGAAATAAATTTTCTTTTTGTCCCAGGTAAGCGTGTATAGGGACTGCACGCAGCCTTAAGTAGATAACCTAGGTTAAGGTACTGTGGTTTTCATTTTAGCATTCTCCTTTTCCTCCTCCAATATTTATTTTATTATTATTTCCTTTGTCTACATTTGATAGAAAGCTTGTTTGGACAAGCATATTTCCCCCATGTGTTCTGTACAATATTTAGCGTTTTAGACACTGAATGGCAATAACAACGATTATAGCAGAGATTATTATATCTAATTTATATTAAAATATGGCCCTGCAATCTCAAAAAAATTATTTCACTGATGAAATAACAGAACATATTGCTGCTGCTTGTGTGAATGTTTTTTTCTACTTAGAATGAGGATGGAAATAACACATAATTCCTAAGTGGACAGCAAGACATATAGCTAACTCTTTGGACGTTACATGAACGACCACTTTTCTGCATGCATTCAAATGGGGAAATGTCACACCAACAAGTATCTGTACTCATTGTAAAATAAGCACCCTAAATTTCAGAATTTAGATACCTTTAAAACTGGGTATAATTCATAATCCCTCTGAATGAGCCCCCAACTCTCAACTTCTAGATGTTGCAGTACCGATTCCCACACTAAGAGATCATCTTCCTTTTCAAGGTACTTAGTTAAATATAGAGGAGTATCATACTCAGTATAACCAGACCTATATTAAAAGAAATCATATTTAAGCAATGCATACAAGCAGCTATGTACATATGTGTATGCGTGTTTTCATTATTAGACAATGATTACAAGCAAATAAATGGTCTGCTCTTGAAATACTTTAAAGAGAGCTCACAAAAGAATATTCTGCTAGGGCAGGGGGTCAGCAACCTTTTTCAGCAGTGGGCCGGTCCAACATCCCTCAGACCATGTTGTGGGCCGGACTATATTTTTTGGGGGGTGGGAATGAACAAATTCCTATGCCCCACAAATAACCCAGAGATGCATTTTAAATAAAAGGACACATTCTACTCATGTAAAAACAAGCTGATTCCCAGACCGTCTGTGGGCCGGATTGAGAAGGCGATTGGGCCACATCCAGCTCGTGGGCCTTAGGTTGCCTAACCCTGTGCTAGGGGAATGCTGGGTTGTTTACAAGCTGAAGTGTCTCCATTTAGAAATGATATGCAAAGAGTCCTTTATATGAAAGCAGATTCTACTGAAATCCACGGAACTTGCTTCCATGCAAAGGTCATGATCCCTCCCATATCCCGTTCACCCTGAGGAGCCCCAGTTCCACCGGCTGTGGGGCTGGGAGGGGATACACACCCGATGCCTAAGCTGAGGTCTTCCTGCATCTGAAAGGTTTAATAAAGTTGTGGCCAATTTTTAATTCTCTAACACATTGTGGGCAAAGTTATTTAGGCTTGAATCCAAGTGAAATCAATCAGATTCAAGCACAATGTTAAAATGCTAAGGAACTTAAGTTACAGCAATGCAATGGGAGAAACTTTGTGTGGAAGCAGCTTCCCACATGAAGGGTCTACACTGACATATCTGAAATCACACAACAGCAAGGGAAGCTTCATAACCCCAATCACTTCCTACACGGTGCTGCACCCCACACAGTATAACTAATGTGGCAATCGTGTCGCTGGCATTATGACCCCAACTTTAATGGTTTGCATGTCAGGACTCAAATGGAGGGAAGTCTCAGCAGAATTGGGTGCAGCAGACAGCAGTGTATATATACTCACAGTTCAAATATTATTGAATGGTGATATTCCAGGCAGGCAATTTATAGGAGGAGGAAGCGGAGCTGGAAGCAGAGTCAGGAAGCAGGTTGAGGCTGGAGAAGGGAGGCCAGGTGGGCTGGACTCAGAACTGGAGCAAAGAGAGGGCAGGAGCAAGACACAGGCTAGAGGCAGACCAGGAAGCACATGTTTGGAGTGCAGGATCAAAGTTGTCTATGAGAACTCGCTATGTGATCGGCTGCTGGCTGCACAGGCAAAAGCCTCTATGAGTAAGGTTCTACCGTATTTTTCGCTCTATAACACGCACCCGACCATAACACGCATGTAGCTTTTAGAGGAGGAAAATCCGTAGGCATGCCAGCCGTAGGCATTCCCTCCATAACACGCACAGACATTTCCCCTTACTTTTTAGGAGGAAAAAAGTGAGTGTTATGGTGCAAAAAATACGGTAATTCTAAGCACACCACAGAGTCTGCTGTGTCGAACTTGCTTCTGAGTAAGCAGCTTAAAAGTGTACTGCAAATTATATATTTGGGAGACAAATAGGGCAGGCCTTCATTATGTTCAGTGTACACCTTAGTGAAGGGGAAACCGTAACAGGCTAAGTAAGCCAAGCTGTTAGCCTGAGTCCTAGCAAGCCCAGATTTCAGATTTATGGACAAAGATCCTGAGTTATAAATAAATCCCAAACATTTCTTTTATTTTCAGTCAAAGCTCTGCTTCTAGAAGAAATATTTTTCAGTCAAAAATTTGAACTAATTATTCCTCTACTCTACTGTAACGCTGCATCAATATTGCCAGAATCCATAGGCATGTGTATTGTTTGTAGCACAGGGGTAGGGAAGCTCAGTTGGTAGAGCATGAAACTCAGGGTCGCAGATTTGAGCCCCGCGTTGGGCGGAAGATTCCTGCATTTGCAGGGAGTTGAACTAGATGAGCCTCATGGTTCCTTGCAACTCTACTAGTCTGTGATTCTAAATCTGTGGGAACCTCTGGCCCATGGGACAAACTTGGTCTGCAAGGTCATTGCTCCCTAACCACCTGACATCAGGTGTGGGGCAGGCAGATACACAGCTGATCCCTGCAGAAAGCTGATGCACAGAGGGTTCAATCCTGCTTGGTTCTCACACACCAAAACCCTGCAGAAAGCAGGACTGACACCCACCGGCTGCAGTCAGCGAATGCGCAGAGAACTCTATCCTGTTTTGTCACTATCTCCCCCCAGCCCTATAGGCCAACTTTGAGAGAGAGGTGGGACCACCGCTTGTCAATCGCCAGGCATCATTATGACCTCAGATGATTGGCAGTTGGGTGATCCCACTCACCTGTCAGAATTGGCCCACAGAATGGTGGTGGGGCAAGAGAAATATCTGGCCCACCAGGTCAAAATGTGTCATGCCTCATGCCCAATACATGCAGACAACAGTTGCTGCATATAGGTAAAGAAAGAGATCTTTATTCCAGCACATAATGGTACAGGCTTGGCAGTGGACACAAGATGCTCAGGACTGCACAGAAGCAACCAAGATGTACCAACATTCTCCATGCACTGCCTGTCAAGTTTTTAAAGACAAGGCATGGCATGCTCAGTTGCAAAATTTGGCTTTGTGACAGTGATGGGATCGCAAACAAGCACTCCTCTGGAAACTGGCCTGCCTAGTTTCAGGCTATAATACTGCACTGGTCCACCCCAGGTGCCGGTGGGGGGTTGCTACGCTGCTGTTCCCCCTTGGCGATCCATGGCCCTCCCCAGTCTCCACTGAAACTCTCTGTTCCGCTGGGAGGTTGGGGTGGGGAGAAGCCAGCAGCCCTGCTCCCCTTTCCCAAGTGGCTGAAGTCAAGGCACACCAGAGACCGACCCTGCTCCTGTATCAGGGCCTGTCGACCGAATCCCAACGGAGCTGCAGGGCTCATGGAACCAAAAGGTTTCCCACTTCTTTTCCAGCAGCTAATCTGCTTGTGCATTTACACTGGTTGAGGGAGTAAACTTGGCCCTCCAGCTTTTTTGGGACTACAACTCCTATCATCCCTAGCAAACAGGGCCAGTGGTCAGGGATGATGGGAATTGTAGTCCCAAAACAGCTGGAGGACCAAGTTTGGCCATCACTGGAGTAAGCCAAGGGGAAAGGAATGGGGAGGGAACTCTTTCATTGAATTTGCAGCTGTGATCATCATAGCTGGTGAGGCTATTCTAAGGAACTGGGGAAACTGCAGCAGCCTAACGTAGGACTACATTATCCATGTCCACGTTCCCCTTAACTCTTTTGTGCTAAGCACCCTGCACTCTCAAAGCAAAAGGTGGTGCAGAAGAAGGTGTGTGTGTGTGTGTGTGTGTGTGTGTGTGTGTGTGTGTAAAGAAGCAGACAGAAGTGGGAAAAGGATGGAGCTCATTTACAAATATAGCAAAAACCTGTCTTTGGGAGGTATGCTTACCATCGCAGCTCAAAGGCATCTCCGAACAGTTGGAATCTGCTTACAGAAGGAATGGCCTGCAAAAGAGCATCTACGTGTTCAAAAGATCCAAACAGTTCATTAAATACGTCTACTGCACTTCAAGATATTCACAAGAATCTGCAGCACCCGAAGTCAAGCTCATGCATACTTTTAATTGAAATGGTTCTCAATTATTCCAAGATGAATGTAATGTGAGATATTGCACATTTGGAACTGGGACATTGATTTCATTTACTTAACAAAGTTTACATAGCACTCAAGCAAAGGAATTACATTTAAAAAATGTAAAATTTTCATAACTGTCAGAGCTGCTTCCAGATCCTAGCTCACAGAGGATCACGCTAGCCAGCGATCATTTAGTAAAAGTCTTTATTGAGTTACAGTTTCCATTCTCAAGCTGCTGCGTGCAACTCTACGTCTTATGGGTTAGACCGACGAAGCTCCGTCTGAGTCTCCGCCCCTTGTACACCAACTTAATATCCTAGCCTTACTCCACCTTTTCCGCCTGACTGTTCTTCTCTGGGTCCCTCTGCCCCCCGGGGTCTCTTCCTTCCGGGATTCTTCTGACGCCGACCCCCCGGACCCTCCTGTCTCCTTGCGCCGGGCTTTAGGACCTGGCTCCCTTTCCGGGCTGCTTACTGCGCCACCTTCCTGTGCATTTGAACTTGGCGCGCGCGCCCAACCTTCCACTTTCCGTCTGACTGTTTCTTCGCTCCCCGATGGAGGTGTGGCCACTCCTGACTCGTGCCCTCCCTCCTGTTGTGAGCTGCCAGCGCTTGATACCTGACGCCCTTCCTCTCCCCTGCTCTCTGTTGGTGACGCTGGTCCCGATTTCCAACTGCTCCCCTCTGAGCCCCCTCTGGCCCTTTCTTCCTGGGGTGTCCCCCTAGGCTCCCCCCTTGCCCTGGCCACTGGTGCTCCTTTCTGTGAATCTTCTGATTCACTGGAAAGACTCGGAGATCTCGGGTCGTCGTCATCACTCATCTTTTCTTCTGCCTCCTCCCCCTCGCTCTCTGTTTCCTCCCTTGCCCTTGCCTCTGCTCCTGAACCCCTGACAATAACAAAATACGATTAAAATAAAATCTTAAAGTAGGCATAAAATATATCAAAATATTTTTTAAAATCTGAAGTTTTATAACAGATATACTAAATAAAATTAAGAGTTTGGATAGACTTGCCTAAACAAAAAAAAATTGGGGTAGCAAAAACAGTACAGCAAAGGTGTCTGCCTAATATTAACAGGCAGGACAATCAGCCAATCCCTATCTGGATAAGCAAACTTCAGTTAGCATACATACACAAATAATGTAGGGAAGGTACATCATATCTGTATAGTTTATATTAAATAAAGAATATATTGTTACTGTTATTTAATTACAAAACCAGCCCAACACATTTTTATATCATGTCTAAATTAACACAGCTACTGGAATATAATTAAAGGCATTGGTAATATATATATAGTACAAATATTTGGTGGCAGCATTTAGAAGGTGAATCACCAGTGGTTTAAAAAAAAGGTGATTCTCCACATATAAAAAGAAGCTGAACTCCCCACACAAAAAAGGAGGTTGTCTTGACATAAAAGCTCACATGACTATATAATAATCATTACCTTACCTTTGGGTTTCTTTCAAGCACTTTGGCCAGTCTTCTCCAAGACTTCTGGTCATAATTAACTCTATAGTAGCCAGTCCAGTTCACATTTAAAATAATCCAATCATGTTCTGAATCTGATATCTTCATTTCTGGAAATATTTCTGCAAGTGGCATGAAGGAAACAAAGTTGGCATGAATTTAGTGGTCTTTGTAAGCATGTGAAGACTGTGGGCTCATTTCTAAGGTAAGATAAAACATATGAAAATACACAAATGTGCTTCCTACAATGCACAAAAAAGCAAAACAAAAAACAAAAAAAACCCCTGGGAACCAGGCAAAGGACCTTCTCGGTAGTGGCTCCCACCCTGTGGAACATCCTCCCACCAGATGTCAATGAAACTATTGGACTTTTAGAAGACATCTGAAGGCAGCACTGTATAGGGAAGTTAATGCTTGATGCCTTATTGTGTTTTAATTTGTTGGAAACCGCCCAGAATGGGTGGGGCAACCTAGTCAGCTGGGCGGCATATAAATAATGTGTTGTTGTTGTTAACGATCCCCACCAAACATCAATACAAGATGAAGTGCAGTACACTGCAGGACTATGCCTGGATCTTAAACTGATGCACCAGACAGCAAGTTCCTGAAATATAGCTAGTATATCCCAAAAGAGATGGGAGTATGATTATTAAAACCAGTGCTTCCTCACTACATCACAAAGCCCCCCCAGCTGCTGCAGAAACTTGTGTCTCTTTTCCTAACCGTGTTGAGGCTCCAATGTCATTAGAAGCAAATTGGGAATGTGCTGGGGAGTGCTTGAATGTGATGGATCTAAAGTGTTCCTATTCCACCAGCATTAGGAGTGAGAAAATATGCCAGCCCCTGAACCAGACTGGCAAGGGGGGGGGAGGGGAAAACACTCTCCTCTTTTCCTACTGCCACAAACCCAGCAGAGCTCTAGATCTGGCATTTTGTTCCCCTTCTCCCTGCTATTTGAATTGCTCTTAATATGCTTTTAGCCTGTTTTCAAGATTGTGTATTGCAAACACTGTAGAGGCTTTCTTAAATTCAGAGAGAGCGAAAACTACTTACTGCTGCTCTTATCAAGCCATGCCAAAGGTTGTACAGTTCCGTTTCTTAACCAAGAAATGGGAATCGTCCACATGTTGCTTCATTAAGGACAAAAACACATGATTATTTATTGAACCTAAGAAAATGAATGGTTCAAATGCAATCAAATAACTTACATTTAGGAAACATTTTCTGGAAAAAATCTAGTTCTCTCAGCCTTTCCTTTTACCTTCTTTATCATTTTAAATGTGCATTTCAAATTGCATCAGCACCTAAAGAATACTCACTTTAATCATATTGGGCATGAGCAAGAGGAGCTTACTCTGGAACTTGACTTTTGGTGTGAGTTTTAATTCAAGGTACACTAACTTTCCCAGACCCCAATTCCAACTTCCATGAGATTTGGAAAGTCAAGCTTTGTATATGCATGACAAACCTTCACTTTCCATAACTAATAACTGGGAAGCCACAGTTGTGCACACAGCTCCACTCCGAACCAGAACTTGCCCTTTGATTTACTTGCAAGCAAGTCTCATGGATTTCTGTGCCATGTGCTTTCATGTAGTGGGAACAATCCATATAGAAGCAAGCACTATTAAGCACACCCGGCTTTCATCTTCATAATTTTCATAAAATTTATTATTTACCCTCCACCAGCAGATCCCAGGACAGGTTACAATTTAAAATTTGGTATAAAAACAGTTAAAATAAATTGCCTTCACATGAATATGGTTGGTCCTGGAAGCCCAGAAAACTGCACCCAGAAATTACAGTCCCAAGGTTTCAGGTGTGCCGCATTTATGCACACCATTTTTCCCACATCAGCCAAAAGATGCATCTTGCATTAAATGCCAGGTGATCCTGACACAAAATCTGAGATCATAGGAGTTATGGAAACCTTGTGTGTGCACGACACTTGGGGCAGCACACATATCATATATTTGACACCAGTAAAAGCCTTTCAGTTTAATGTGAAGAGAATCAACAGTGCTTTGACAAAATGCAACTATTTATTTAGTTTCTATACCGCTTTATATTTTTAAGAAAAATCTCAAAGCGGTTTACAGCATACTACTAATAGCTCTTAATAGAGAACAAAAACAATACAATGGCCCATTTCAGATGATCATCCAAACCACAGTGTGAAGGATCAGAAATTAGCCCTAGAGTTGCATTTCCCTCCTCCCCTCTCGTGTGCAGTTTCACATCTCCTTTTTGGCACAACCCCATAATTCATGTTGACATCCAAGGTGGATTTCAATGTCTACTTTGGAAGGAAAGTGCAAAACATAATTTGCAGAGTCAGAAGATGTGGCTAATTATAGTTCAGGCAAAAATAGAAGATTATCAGGAAAAAAGAGTTACCTACTATTCAAATATACACCAAAGTACTTTATGAAATCAAAATTAAAACAATTGCACTAAATTAAGCATACTTGGTCTTGTTTGTTCCTTTTTTAGAATAAAACTGTTCCTGACTGATGTTCCCAGTGGTCAGATTTACTGTTAGGAGTGGCAAGCCATGTTGGCAGGTCCATGAGTCCATTATAACTTTTACTGGCGCCGGCAAATGGAGGTCATTCTGTTCATCTACTACCTTCAAGAAAAGTCTGGATTAGAAAACAGTTTGGTTTATTTAATTTCACACAAATGTTTCTACTTGTACTAACAGCAGGTTTTCCAGGTACTATTTGCTGGTTCATACACAAGTAAAATCCAGCATTCTTAAACATTTAATAGCTCATATGGAGCGGGGGGTGAACTTTACAGATCAGCTTTCATAAGCAAGGTTGCCATTATCCACCTCAAGCAGCAACGAGGCGTCCAACTCGGAGAAGAAGATCCCGTTGGATCAGGGAGCTGAGCAGTGCAAGATGTGGGATTGCTGATCCCTGACCCAGGCCCTGACTCTGGAGTGGAGCTAAACCCTTTCAGCCAGGAGCCTCAAGAAACAGAATCCCTCAAACAGACGTCCAGAGACAGTACCACCCAAGCAAGACTGAGTGACTGGTCTCTTCACATCATAGGCTATTAGGTCACTGGTATCTCCTTGCAAATACAGGTAACACACAAAGCCTCAGAGTATTAGACTTCAGGCCAAAGGACTACCACTTTAAGGCTCTCTACTCTTCAGGAAGGGACGGGAGCCTGGGAGGTATAGCCTGGTCCAAGAGGGATGAAAGGCCCCTGTTGAGCTCCAGATTTGCCAGAGCAACTTATCCTATTGAAGCCATTTACCATACTAATTTGTGATTGGGCCTGGGTGATGAAACTGTCAATTATGTATAGGATGCCTGATCTAAGCAGTTCTTGAAGTGGGATGGGGGCTTTTTCTCCACCTACTTTATTCCCCAAGTCTTTATTACCGTATTTTTCACTCCATAAAACGTACTTTTTTCCTCCTAAAAAGTAAAGGGAAATGTCTGTGCATCTTATGGAGTGAATGTGTGGGTGATCGCTGGCTCCCTTTCTGGCCCTGCCCCCTTGCCCAGGCCTCCATTGTTGAATGTTCTGCAGATGAAGGCTGTTTGTTTCCCCAGGGACATGTGACTGGCTGATTAGATTATCTGTCTGGAAACTGTAGAAACGGCTCCCTTTCCTTTCTTAAAGAAGCTGCAGAACTGTGAGTTGAACCCCATAAAACAGGATATTTTCCCGTTGCAAAGTAAGCTCAACAACTTGAGCTGATCCTTAAAAAGGGGGGCTTTTCCCCTTTGCAAAAGAAGCTGCACAACTTTGAGCTGATCCCCCCCAAAAACGGGGCTTTCCCCCTTTCCTCCTCTAAAAACTAGGTGCGTCTTATGGTCGGGTGCGTCTTATGGAGCAAAAAATACGGTGAGTAGAAACTTTTCATGTGGGATTAGTTTGCACTTCACACACTGCTTTCTGACACACCCATGCTTTGCTGACTGAGGGCACATGACTGCCCACAGATGGTGGCGGAAAGGACTATAGACAACTACAGATATATAAATGTACTGAGATTCATATAGACTTTTGTGTGTGTTAAATGGGCTATTAACCACTGCCTGCAAGGTATTATCACGTACCAGACATAAGCTATCATAGATGTGGGAACGTTTGGCCCTCCAGATGTTGCTGAACTGCAGCATCCCTGACGTGCCTACTGGGGCTGATGAAAGTTGTAGCTCAACATCTGGAGGGCCAAAGGTTCCCCACACCTGAACTATCAGATCAAAAAAAATGAGCTGCTGCTCAGGGAAAGACCTGACTTGGAAACATGTCAATGAGGCTTAATGCAGAACGTATTTGGTGCTGCTCATCACTGAGCCCAAACTAGCAGAGCATCTGAACAGTAAGTTCAGCACTGTTGGTTCAAACTAGTGTTGTGCACTGGT
The DNA here is from genome assembly GCF_965112155.1 of Podarcis liolepis. Classification (NCBI taxonomy): domain Eukaryota; kingdom Metazoa; phylum Chordata; class Lepidosauria; order Squamata; family Lacertidae; genus Podarcis; species Podarcis liolepis. Next base: position 21,858,071 of record NC_139565.1, read on the forward strand.
CTTAGCTGAACCCTGAACACCACACCAGGCAGAGTCAAACAGGTCATTCATCTCCCAGCCCTCTCCTGACCACATGTTTAAACTAGGATGAAAAACCCTAATTAAGCATTAGAGCTAGCCCCTAAATTGATTTGGCATATGGATACGGGTCAGTTAGGCCCCACATTGACCTGGGGCCAACACAAAGTGCCAGATTGGGTCTCAGTTCTTATTGAGAGGCCATGCACAGCCCTGGTTCGAAGGCCTTTCAGGACAGGACCAAGAATGCCCCCCACTGGATATTCCAAGAGCACCAGCGAAAACACTAATGGTTTTAATCACCTTTTGAATGTGATTCCACAGATCATCCTGGTTGGCATTTGAAAAGGAAAATGCATTCAGGTACGACTGTAATTAAACAAGTATAATTAGTCAATTCACAGTGACAACACATTTTGAATAGTCGTCGAGAATCCAACTGTTGGTAAAGTTGTTTTTGAAACTCACATTAAGTGCTTTCATTAAAAGCCTTTCAGTCACAAAGTTGGACAGCATCCGGATGATGGCAGCCCCCTAAGAGAGAGAAAAATAGATATAGATATAGATATAGATGATTTATCTTTATGTATTTAGAATGATGAGACTTTGCAAGTCATGAAACTCAAGACATTAATCTACCAACATTACATTCAAATTAGTAGTTTTATTAAATATATTGATTGTTGTGGGGGCGTTTTCAGATGGATAGCTGTGTGAATGTTGCAGCAAAATCATATAGAGTCTTTTTATATTATACAGTTTCTTCAAAATGATTCCCTGCACTCATATCATACATCTCCAAGTGATGAGATTTTGTATATCTCACACTGTTCTATGGCTTTATATGGAATCTTGTGAGTGGCTATTTTGCCACAGAATGCATTATTTAGGATGGGCATATATAATTACTAAGGTAATTTTCACAAATGATACAAAGAAGAGTAAAAATCTCTCACACAGCCTAACAGCCACATTGATCCGAATTCACAAATCAGAAGTAACAGACTGGAGAATAAAAAGGCACTCATGGCATTCAATGATGAAGTTTGCTGACCACATCAAACCTGTCGGGCAGTCATTCTCTTCCTTAAAAACCCTCTCCAGTTCTAGATATGTGGGCACATATTGTGTCTCCTCACAGGTGAAGGGAACATGGGGTGGTATTCAACAAAGCTTTATTCAGAACAGACCGATAGAAAGGAATGGACCTAACTTACAGTGTGATCCTATACATGCTTCCTTTGAAGTAAATGCCATTGTTCTCAGTGGGGCTTGCCCCAACATAACTGTGCATAGGAGCCTCTCGTCTGTCCCCCCCCCCCCCGCCACTGTACACTGCTATTTGATATACAGACTCCACTTCGAATGCAGCAGGAAGCCTTCTCAAACCTGGTACCCTCCTATCATTCCAGATCATTGGCTAAACAGTTTGGGGGCAACAGGAGTGGTGGTTCAAAACACATAGAAGGCACCAGCTTGGGGAAAACTGTCATAAAGGCTTTACCATTCAATTCAATGGAGGCAGAGAATTCCCTTTCTCATGTTATGAAAAAGTGACAATTTCATACTAACTTTTCAAATCATGTGACCGATAAAATCCTTTAATATACTGCTTACAAATTTTGTTTTTACCTTCTTGTATGTTATTAAACCAAACAGTTTAAGTAATGCACCCGATTCTTGTCTTTCACCTGTGTCTGATAAAGACTGATTTTGTAGTTCATTATCCATGCGCAAGACAGGTTGAACCACTCTGTAACTAAAGATGTTGTCCTGAAAATAACCATAAAATAGCAATGTTTACCTAGAAATAAAAGACCACATTTTAAGTTATTTTGAGAATTATACTTAATTCATAAAACATTTAATAGGCTTCCTATTTAAAAACCTTCGTTCAAGTCCTTGCATTCATAACCCCTTTCAAGAAAATCTGTATTTGGCTGAAATTCTTATCGCAGAAAATCAATTTGTGGAATGCCAGCATGTGAAATGTAATTGTCAGGAAACCAGTATCATGTCCTAATTTTAATTACCATCTGCTACAGATAATGTAGCATTACATTACAGAGCCTAGCGTGCTCTGGTCCATGGGGTCACAAAGAGTCGGACACAACTAAACGACTAAACAACAACAGATAATTAGTGCGAATCAGTTCAGTAATACATAGCACAAAATTTCAACAAAAAGAATACCTATGGTTTATAGTATTACCATAGCGCAACAGAGCAGTAGAAGACAGCTTTGATCTAGTATACAAGGCATGATTATTAGCTAGGGCAGCTGTTTTTCAACCAGTGTGCCGTGGCACCCTAGGACGCCTTGAATGATGATCAGTGGTGCCACAGGCAACACTGGCCTCTGTTCCTCTTTCCTTCCCTCCCTCCTCTGATGCCTTCTCGCATCTCTGCCTACCAGAGGCTTGCACAGCTGTTTGTTGCAGCAGCCCTGGCTACAATGTGCCTCCCAAGTGAATGGTGCCTCTGGCCAGGGGGTGCTAGTTGCCAGGAGCTGAGGTGGCCTTGGAGTAAGCAAGCAAGCAGGCAAGGGAGCCCAGCCAGCCAGCCTGTCAGCCCTTACTGTTGGGAATGGATAAAGAAGTGGGAAGCTGGGCAGGCAGGCAGGCACTGCGCTGGCCTTTCTTGTGCTTGTTGTGGGCAAGGCCTGCCTGGGAGCTGAATGCCTGGTGCTGAAGGGGAGCCTTTCTGCCTGGCAGGACTGGCCACGCCTGCCGCTGCCTCTCAAGGTAAGAAGAAGAAGAAGAAGAGAAGAGTTTGGATCTGATATCCCACCTTTCACTCCCCTTCAGGAGTCTCAAAGTGGCTAACATTCTCCTTTCCCTTCCTCCCCCACAACAAACACTCTGTGAGGTGAGTGGGGCTGAGAGACTTCAAAGAAGTGTGACTGGCCCAAGGTCACCCAGCAGCTGCATGTGGAGGAGCGGAGACGCAAACCCGGTTCCCCAGATTACGAGACTACCGCTCTTAACCACTACACCACACTGCTGACCTCACATTCACCTTCAGCCAGTCTCCGTTGGGCTGCTAAGGCTGGGAGCATCCTCTTCCCAGGCCCCTGTGGAGCAGTGTGAGGAGACACTTCTCTTTGGGGCAGGGGGGCAGCTCAGAGACCAGGAGCGGCAACAGTGGCTGCCCAGAGGACTTCCAAGGAGAGGGGAGGAAGATGAGGGTACGCTCCACAAGGGAGGGTGTTTGAAAAAGGGTGAAAGGCTGTCAGCTCTGCAGACAAGGGGTGACATAACCACAGGGGTGCTGCAACTGGTTAAGGGAGCCGTGGACTCAAAAAGTGGATTCTGCTAAGGGATTTGGAGCCACCTACTGACCTTGATTGGGACGCGGGTGTCCATGTGGTGTAAACCACAGAGCCTAGGGCTTGCTGATCAGAAGGTCCGCGGTTCGAATCCCCACGACGGGGTGAGCTCCCATTGTTCAGTCCCTGCTCCTGCCAACCTAGCAGTTTGAAAGCACGTCAAAGTGCAAGTAAATAGGTACCGCTACAGCGGGAAGGCAAATGGTGTTTCCGTGCGCTGCTCTGGTTCGCCAGAAGCAGCTTAGTCATGTTGGCCACATGACCCGGAAGCTGTCTGTGGACAAATGCCGGCTCCCTCAGCCAGTAAAGCGAGATGAACGCTGCAACCCCAGAGTCGTCCGCGACTGGACCTAACAGTCAGGGGTCCCTTTACCTTTACCTTTACTGACCTTGATGGAGAACTGTAAGGCTGCTAGGACAGCTAATGGATGAGTTCTCAAAAAGGTGAGATGAAGTGGCAAATCTGTGTGTGGACTGTACTAGTTCAGTGTGTGGATAGGGGCTCATATGTAAGCAGGAAAGTAGGTGGAGGCAGCAGAAAGGAGAATGCTGAGACTGGATCTAAACTGGGGCCCTCTAAGACCTGAAAGAACCATTGCATAGATCCCATTAATTTCAAGGGACTGAAAACAATCTCACAGTTTGGATAAACTTTATATAAACGATGATATAGTTCACACCTACCAGAGGTATTTTGGGCATTATGTAATATGTACCGAGATACTCCAAGTAAGATGCAAATCCTTCGTTAAGCCATATGTCGTTCCACCAATTCATGGTAACTAGGTTTCCAAACCACTTCAAATAGAAGGAAGAGGAGAGAGAGTCTTTCAATGCATTGTTTTCAAACTGCTCTTCTAATCATCAGGCATAAGAGTATACAGTGGTACCTCTGGTTATGAACTTAATTCGTTCCGGAGGTCCGTTCTTAACCTGAAACTGTTCTTGACCTGAGGTACCACTTTAGCAATAGAGGCTCCGGCTGCCGCCAGGCCACCGGCGCACAATTTCTGTTCTCATCCCAAGGTAAAGTTCTTAACCCGAGGTACTACTTCCAGGTTAGCGGAGTCTGTAACCTGAGGTGTTTGTAACCCAAGGTACCATTGTAGTTAATAGTCTCGCATTGGCATACGTTATCAAAAAGGAATGCTATAATGTTTACAGGTTTGTATGAATTTAGGAAGATGCAGTGCTTTTTTTCTTTAAAAAAATGTTTAGGGGTACTCTCATTTTCCTAATCATATTGAAATCCTGCCCCTCAATGAGGTCAAACTTAGATTCACAAAATGTTTAGGGGTATGCGTACTCCCAGGAAAAAAAGCACTGGGAAGATGCCATTTTAGAAAAGCTACAAAGATAGAAATCAGCAGTTAAAGTACTAAAAATCCATTCTGGGATTTGATAACATAACCAAATAGAATTCTCTCTTAAGTGTGATGCATTCAAGAGCGCGAATGCAATGAATTTGTATGCCTTTAAACAGCAGAACCACGTTGTTATGTACTGAGTTGAATAGGATCCAAACTGCAGCAGTCTGATTGGTCCTAGAACAATAGGATCCAAATTGCAGCAGTCTGATTGGTCCTAGAACAATAAGATTCAGAATGCAGCAGTCTGATTGGTCCTAGAACAATGCAGCAGTATGATTGGTTGGCAGGAACCACCCAATCATGCTCCAGATATAAGTGAATCCACAACCTGATTGGCTTACAGTAGAATTCCAGAATTAGCCAATCATGTGCAGCCCATTGTGTAAATAATGTATATAAAGCAGATACTTTGAGGGGACATTCATTCATTCCTCCTCACCACTATGAGCGGAATAGAGAGCATGAAATCACTTTGCGACTCTGAGTATATTTCACACGTGGAATGAGGAGGGAGCCCTAACGGTCTGGAAGACAAGGCCTTCCCTCACCTGCCTTCCCAGGACTGAGTGTTATTACTGGTTCCTGAGAGGTGCAGGGGAGCTGAGTGCGGTGCAGGCACGGCAGGAGGAAGCACCAGATTGGCTCTGCTGCATCTCCAGCATCACCCTGAGCTCCCTGGATCTCCCCTCTCAGGAAGCAGCAGTGATGCTCAGTACTGGGAAGGCAGATGAGCAATGCCGCCATGCCTGACTGCTACTGAGAAAATTAACTTTCCCCCTGCCAACTGCTATATGCATTTCCAGATGAGTTCCTATAAGCACTAATGGAGGCTTCTATTGAAATGGAAATGGAGACTTCTCTTGAGATGTAAATAAGCAGCAATTTTGGGTCTGGTCTTTTACCCTTCCCACCCACTCCCTTGATCCTTTTTCTACTTTAATTTAAAAGAGGCATGTTTATGCTTTACCACCCCATTAATCGTGTCAGGATAAAGCGTGTAAAGCATGGCGTTCCCCCAGTTTACAAACACTTTTTTCAGACACCACTTTACATAAAACTGTTATCGCTTAACTCATAATGAAAAGAAAAACAAGTCAATGGGAAACACAACAGGAAAAAATAGATTTGCTTTAACAACATAAGCAGAAGCATATATTGGAGGTTCAAAAGGTTTGTTTGGTATTAAAGTTTATAATAATCTGATATATGTTTGCGGATTTGTAGAGCGAACGCTAATCAATCAAGTTTTGATCCAGTATCTTATTTTACATGCTTTCATTAAGTACTCCTTTTTAGGCTTTTAGCAAAAAAAATAGTCTGGTGCTAAACAAATGCGACAATGTTCCCTGCTGTTCCTTTCTTGCTCCCACTTCTGTGCTTTCCCTTGTTACTTCCTTCCCCCTCCCCCTTTAAACAAATGAGGTACCGATACTCCATATCACTGAGTACCATCACAAAAAAGCACTGCATACCCATAGCTGCATACTACATTCAGCTTTCAAGGAATGGGATCTATTACAAGCTGCCCAACTGCAAGCTCAAAGGGACAATGCACAATGAACTTATGGAAATCCCAAAATGTATGAATTATTTTTTAACATGGCTGGGAACTTCATGGAGACTAGCCATGACAGTTAAACCTCCATATTTGCAGGCATATTTTGCAGGCAAAAAAATATAAATCTCTTGAGTATCAGGTAATAGGGACAAACAATATGAGAAGGTCACCACTTTCCTGTCTTGCTTATGAGCTCCTGTATATTCCTTCCTGTCCACTATTGCAGTGTTTCCCAACCTTTTTTGGGCAAAGGCACACTTGTTTGATGAAAAAAATCTCGAGGCACACCACCATTACAGCCCCGTGACGTCAGCGCGCAGCGTCATGCCGGGAGGGACGCACGAAAGTGTATGTTTCAATTTTTTCCCCCTCCTCCTTGCCGGGCAACCTCCAAGCTTTGGGGGTGGGGGGGGAGGAGGCAGCAAAGCGAGGCAGGAAGGAGAGCGCGGCTTGGCTGGGTGAGCTTTGGCAGGGGCAGGGAATGAGAGCCGCGAGGCGGGCGCTGCGGACGGAGGCGCTGCCCGCCGAGCTCGCAGGCAGCCAGGCAGGCAGACGGCGAGAGCCCTGCGCTGGGCGGCCTCTCCTCGCCGCCGCCGCCCCGCCTCTCGCCGCCCGCCTCGCCCGCCTCCCTCCAGGCAACATCTCGCGGCACACTAGTGTGCCACGGAACAGTGGTTGGGAAACACTGCACTATTGGAAGCAAAATGCTGGGACAAATGCACTATAAACTGAACCAGAAAGGTGGTTCTTGTGTGTTTCACTTATCCTCCTACACTTCTACTGGGACAAGATTATAGCTGTGTTGCTAATTAGAGCAGGGGCCATTAGCACTGTACCCCTTCTCTTTTGCGGCCCAAAAATGCTATTTAGGGGGGCTTACTTTTAGCTGTGGTCTCTTAAACGGCATCTTGTTAAACAGCATAGTGCCACAGGAAGCCTCATAGGTCAAAAGGACAATTCTGGTGTGCTGGCAGAAGTGCAAGTAATTGCTTGCATTTCTGCAACATTTACCTAAGTCATACATGGGAAGCTTTGGCCCTTCAGATGCTGCTGAACTACTGCTTGCATCAGCACCAGCAGGCATGGCCAATGGCCAGGTTACATGGGAGCCATATTTAAGCCACATCCAAAGGCCCAAAGGTCCCCCATACATGATCTAAGGGCTATGAGAGAAAGCAAAAGTGAGTACCGGTAAATGTACTCAATATACCAGTGACCTTTTTTTCAGTCTGTTGAAAAAACTCTCCACATTGTTTATGTTAATCTCAACACAGACACCCAAATAGATTATGGGCTTTTTAAAAGTCATGCCAGGGTTCACTTTTATTATTTGTTAGTTCTATGGAATTATCTATAAAACTCTAAAAATGTATTCAGTCAGTGATATGCTGTTTGAGCCTTCTACTTCCCCAGGAACTGTACTCCTACGACCGATTCCAGACACTTGGCAGTTCTCAGGATTTATTTTCACATTAAATTGCCACTATTGCAGCTACAGTGGTGCCTCGCAAGACGAAATTAATTCGTTCCGCAAGTCTCTTCGTCTTGCGAGTTTTTCGTCTTGCGATGCACGGTTTCCCATAGGAATGCATTGAAAATCAATTAATGCGTTCCTAGGGAAACCACCTTCAGACCAGGTCCGGGGACAGTCTGTCCCCAGACCTCTTCTGAAGGCTGGGGGGGGGGGGACAAGGGCTTTTCTTCCCACCCCCAGCATTTTAAAAAACCCCGGGACAGCGGAGGACTTCTCCGCTGTCCGGGCGATCTTAAAATGCTGGCGGGCGGCATTTTAAAATCGCCCCGGGACAGCAGAGGACTTCTCCACTGTCCAGGGCGATTTAAAAGCCCCTGGGAAGGCAGGCAGGGGGGACAAAGACTTTCGCCCCCCCCCCGCCCGCCTTCAGAAGGTGTTCCCGCCCCGCCGCCCGGCTTCGGAGCAGCGTTCCGAAGCCCGGTGGCGGCGGGAGGAGGCGTTCCCGCCCCACTGCCCGGCTTCGGAGGAGGTCCGAGGACAGTGGGGAAGACGCACTGCGCTTCCCCGCTGTCCCGGATATTTCCCTATGGGCTGTCGTCTTGCGAAGCAAGCCCATAGGGAAATTCGTCTTGCGAAGCGCCTCCAAAACGGAAAACCCTTTCATCTAGCGGGTTTTCCGTCTTGCGAGGCGTTCGTCTTGCGAGGTACCACTGTATAGCTACTTCGAAAATAACACCTTTGTTTTTAAGATAGATTAAAGTGCAGAAGATTTTACCACATGCCTGGTGTGCTATCTCATGGGAAATAATTTTGCAAATCCAATACTTCTGGTGTGAGAATTTATCTTCTGGGTGATACAACAAGGATATTTCCTGGAAAGTCATTAGCCCCCAGTGTTCCATAGCACCAGCTCCCATATCAGGTAGCACCAGCAGATCTAGATTGGTTTAAATGAAGAGAAAAAGGAGAAGCTTTAACAGTTTCACAATTCATACGTTTACATGAGTGCTCTTGGCTTAATCTGCCATTTCCCAAGATTTTCAGTCGCTGACAATACTGGCATGAAAAGAAACCTAGTACAGTGGACGCTCGGGTTGTGAACGTGATCCGTGCGGGATGCACATTCGCAACCCGCAGCGTTCACAACCCACAGCGGTGCATCTGCGCAGATGCGGGTTGCGATTCAGTGCTTCTGCGCATGCGCAAAGTGCGATTTGGCACTTCTGCGCATGCGCAACTGCCAAAACCCAGAAGTAACCCATTCCGGTACTTCTGGATTTCGGTGGTCCGTAACCCAAAAAAATGCAACCTGAAGCATCTGTAACCCGAGGTATGACTGTAAATACTATTGGGAGCTTTCCCCCCACCCCGCCCCCATGTAGGTTTTCCCCATGCTCTGTGTTTTTTAATAACAAAAAAACAAGGAAGTATTCGTACAAAAGAAGATAAAAAGATACCTGCTTAATCAGGTCTCAGGTCCACCTTTGTGCAGTGTGGCCAATCAGATGCCTTCAAGCCCTGTTTGTGGGCTTCCTGAAGGCACCAGCCCTCTACTCTTGGTTTCTCACAGGTTCCTAAGGGCAGTAGCAGAGGCAACCAGCAGCGGCGTAGCGTGAGTTGTCAGCACCCGGGGCAAGGCAAGTAATTTGCGCCCCCCAACCCCTAACCTGCGAGTTGCCGCGCAAACAACGCTGCTTGCCCGGAGGAGGATGGAGGCAGAAGCAGCCGCCGCCTGTAGCTGGGCCGAGGGGATGGCGGCGGCGGCAGGGTGCAGAGGCTGCCCGTGCCTGGCCAGGCGTCAGTGGCGGCCTCGGCGCTGCTGCAGCGGCTGCTCCTCCTGCGAGCAGTGAGCGGAGCGCAGCCACAGCGACGGTGGGGGGCGCGCGCGCTAGGGCGCAAGGCTGGCGGTGGCGGCGGGGAGCCCGGCGGAGGAAGGAACTTGTCCCTTCCCTCTGGACTCGCGCCCCCCCCCAGATGTTGCGCCTGGTGCGGTCGGCACCCCTGGCACCCCCCACGCTACGCCACTGGCAACCAGAGAGCTGGGGAGAGACATTAATATCACACCCTCGCCACATCTCTCTTAGCTGCCCCACCACCAAAGCTTTCAACTGAAGATTTAGTTTTTAACGTGTGATATTTTAGTGTATTTTTGGTTTCTATGGAAGCCGCCCAGAGTGGCTGGGGAGGCCCAGCCAGATGGGCGGGGTATAAATAAATTATTATTATTATTAATTATTATTATTATTATTATCATCATCTGTTGATGGCCACTTCAGGGATATTTTAGATGGAACAGCAGGGTGTAAGTCTTAAAAATACAATAAAACAAATAGTGTATTCTAAGGTGTAGGCCGTCTCGGACAGCTCAGACCACAATAAACCAGTTAGTTTCAGGGTCACAGAAATGTTATGCCTTTTGTTTAGAACAGCTGTTCCTCAAACACTGTATGGATTTCTAATTCAAAGTCAGAAAAAAAAGCATTTCCGGGGACGTATCACATGATTCCAAGCAAAAACAATTTTGTCCGTTTTAAACATTTTAAGAGGTTGTTTCTTTTTTAAAAAGAAGCAAGCAAGAATACCTGTTTTTGAAAGAGGGTAACTGATGTTAAGTAAGTCTTCCATAAATGAAAAGATTGGTCCAGTGATATTTAAAGCATAATCAGCAGATCCATTTTTAATTGCATCCTTCCGAGCCCAAATGCGTATCTATGAATATGCACAGAAATGGTTATTTTGGACAAGTGATGAAAATCTGTTTCATATCATTAGGCCTTCTTCAGTGGCCATGAATTTGCACAGTGACTTTCAGAAAAAAGAAAACAGATATTTAGCAGAATTCCTTAAAACTTCATTGCATTTTAAACCTCTGTTCAGGTTGCCTTATCCTTTGCAGACCACCACATTTTCTTCCATGACATCATGCACCCTGAAAGTCTTGTTCTTTAAAAGCTTGATTGCTCCCACATCCGCATGCAGTTGTGCCATGTATTCTTCCAAACAAAAGGATGAGTTTGCAGGATGAAAGGAAAAGGGAAGCGGTTGCTAGGTTTGTCAAAAAACATTTGACAATCGACACACCAATGAATTCATTTCTGTGTTATCCAGGACTACATAAGCAGTCACTTGAAAAGCATTGTGTGTCTGCTCCACCCAATGTTTGTCGTGACTACAATTTGCAAGAACCATTTATCACCTGGATTACATGCAGCCAGTCACCAATCAACTTAAAAATCTGCACCGAGTTAAATAAGTGAGAAGGTACGAGTGTGCTAAGCAGCCACAGAATGCTGCCTGACTCTTGATGGGCAGGTGGAAAATTCTGTAGAAGGGGTAATGGAATGGAGCCTTCTGAATTGGTGCATTCAGTTAATATTTTGGATTATCAGACATTTGGGTAAATGGGAGTACTAGCTGCTTAATGGTTAGAGATATGAGACTTCATGAGTGAAACTTTATATAATCAGTAGTCTGCTACAGACAAGGTTGTCCTCCTTAGCTCGACAACACAAGCACTGATAAAGACCTTGGAAAATGAAAAGCCCAGAAACACAAGCATCTTACTCTTTCCCCCATAGTGTAGATCAGTGTTTCCCAAACTTGGGTCTCCAGTGGTTTTTGGACTTACAGTTCCCATCATCCCCGACTACTGGTCCTGCTAGCTAGGGATGATGGGAGTTTTAGTCCAAAAACAGCTGGAGACACGAGTTTTGGAAACACTGGTGTAGATCCTAAACCGTTCTGCCCATTTTGCAGATGACAAGACAAATAGCCGACTGGTGCTAAAAGCATATCTCCAAGGAGTTCCCTGTAATCACTGATTTAATAGTTACAGCAACCTCATTTGAACTTTGACAGCTATCAGTCACCTGCCCTCTTAATGTTAGGTGATTGACAGGTGGGTGGTCCCACTCACCTCTCAAAGATGGCCTGCACGGGATGAGGGAGATGAGCAGCCAGCACGCCAGCTAGATCTGGTTCATCTGGTAAACCAAGTCTGGGACAGCAGTGCCTACACGTTGTGAGTGATGTTCTAGTAAGAGAACCCTATTCCAAAGGTGGGCTGGCGTGTGGAAAGCAGTCTTCTAACAAACTAATGTTTCTCCACTAAAGAATCTAGTTGGACTGTGCTTAAACAAAACCTGATCTGGAGTAACCCTGTTCTGAATAAGATTGACAAAGTGGGAAACGGGAGTAGATGTAGCATATTAGTTTTCAGGATACAATTTATTTTTTAAAAAACCATTTAATCTTATACCATAATTTAAACATCAGTGCATATTGCGCAACACATAATTCACTCATAAATGCAAGTATATGCTGCTAAAGTCTATAATAAATTCAGCAGACTTATTCACCTCATTGCCCCTCTCCACTGTGGTGACATAATCAAAGTTACAGACCGCAAAAGCAGTGACATATGTGGACATTTTTGGTGTTGTTTCAAATGTTGTGACAGTCCAGTTCATCAGTGCAGTCCCATTACTCAAAGTACTCAATGTGCTCTCATTCACATCTTTATACTCAGACACATCTATAAAAGAACAATTATTATAGGCATTAATACTGAATATTATGGCAAATTTGCTCTGTTCAGAATGGAAGTCTAAGGGTGCCTTCTATATAGTGACCGCTAGATCTAATAGTCAAGCCGTACTCTTGTTTCCTGTGTAAAAAATGCCATGGCCAACTGGGGTTTCATCAGATTCCTAGGTTCCAGCACTAAAATTTTAGGCACCTAGATGATCAGGGCACCTGGGATTTTTCCAATCCTGGCTGCAGCAACTATAATAGCAACAATATTAATAATCCTAGTACCACTGCCATTACTAACGGGTCCCACCACACAATTAGAAAGTCCCACATTCCCTTACTTACCCTTAATCTGCATGTTGGAAAGCACTTTATAGCTTGGGTGGTGAACAATACTGATGTTAAAGGTAGCTTTCATTGCAGGTTCATCAAAGCATGGGTAAACCCTCCTGGCATCTACCGGTTCTAGGTGCGATGCAACCAACCACCTAAATTGAGAATACGAATAAGTTTAAAGTCAATAGCTCGTAGTCTGGGGGATGCTCCTGAATCCATCTCGGTCATTAGAGGCCCACGATGTAGCACCCTGCTTGTGGTTAACGCTTAGCTGGAATGAAATATTCAATGCAGCAATAGATAAATTAAAATAATAATTTATTTGTCAGACAAATAAATGATATGCACAGTGGTATATGGTTACCAAAGCTCTGTCCACTCCAGCCCTGATGGCCAGCACTTATATTTCCTCAGCCCAGCCCCCTTGCTCCTCCTTTGGCTGCCTCTGTCCAATCAGCCTGGTTGAAATTCCTATTGGCTGTTTGCTAGAACCAATCATAAAAGATACACCCATTTCCTATTACCTTTTATGGGGGACAAAGAGCTATATTTCCTTCTATCCATAAATGGCAGACAAGTAGCCATATATCTTACATTTGCCTCGACAAGGCACCTTAATTACCAGATCACCTTTGGCCCCTGTTGCCCCTGCATTCCAAAACAAATGGCTAAAATGGCTCATGGTATTAAATTCTATCTTAAACAGAGATCTTGGGTTCACATTCTCACACACCATCAATGAAATAAGAATCTAACATAAGAATCTAACATTTCTTACTTTCTAAATCCTTTGCATAATTACATTAAGGCAATAAATCTCATACATAACATAGATAGCTTTTTAGAAGAAAAGGCCTTTGCAATATAAAAAGGAACTCAGTAAAAAGAAGCCTCTTCAGTTTACACCCCCCTTTCCCAGCCAGCTGCTTTTCCCATTAGCTCTTTGCCCTTTAACTTTAGGAAAATATGGCTATTGTCTGATGGGAGGCACATGGTATTATTTTCTGTTAAACAATAAATCTTACTATTTACCAACTCTTAATTAGCGTTTTTGCAGCTTGATTGTATTCTGTAATATGTAGGGTCAGTATAACCTTTGCTCCCAGCCTGTAATTCCCTTTTACAACTTTGAGAAACCTGTCTCCTGTTACTGCTATAAATCAGGGGGGCCCTTGTTCAGCAGAGCAGGAAGATAAACAGCTGCCAGAGTACTTAGCCAGCTGGTTTCTGCCTGGCATGAAACATACAAACATTTGCAAATATATTTTTAAGCTCATTTTAAAATACAGGCCTTGATCAGATGCCTCAACGAGACCTCGGTGGCTGGGAATCCCTTTTACCAGCTTTGTGGTTTCTGCACCGGGATGAACAGTCTTTCATGAGAGGGTAACCTGTGGGATTACTTCAATGCAATCTGCCCTTGAGGCTGGCCCAGGCTGAGGTTGGTATACAAAGCCCTGTACAACCTGGAACACTGAGGTCCAGCGCCGAGGGCCCTTTGGCAGTTCCCTCACTGCGAGAAGACAAGTTACAGGGAACCAGCCTTCTCGGTAGTGGCACCCGCCCTGTGGAACGCCCTCCCACCAGATGTCAAAGAAAAAAATAACTACCAAACTTTTAGAAGACATCTGAAGGCAGTCCTGTTTAGGGAAGCTTTTAATGTTTAATAGGTTATTGTATTTTAGTGTTCTGTTGGAAGCCACCCAGAGTGGCTGGGGAAACCCAGCCAGATGGGCGGGGTATAAATAATAAATTATTATATTATTATTACTGGGACACACACACTGGGTTCCACCCAACTTTGACATTACGTGGTGGTGGGGTGGCCTGACAGGGCCCGGTGTGGCTGCAGGTAGGCCTGACAGGGCCTGTCGCACCCACAGGAGGGCCCGATGGGGCCCGTCACACCCACAGGAAGGCCTGATGGGCCCTGCTGTGGCTGGGGGTAGGCATAGTGGGGCCTGTTGCAGCCCATTACAGCAGCAAAATATTGAGGGGGCCCAGCCCGCTGCTTCAAACTCCCCCCCCCATGGAGCCCCTGGCCTGGGACCTGGATGCATAAAGGATTGCCTCATCTCATATATCCTCAATCCTCCTGTGGATACCATATTATAAGGAGGAATTGGGCCTTTAGTGTGGGCCCCTACTCTTTGGAATCCCCCCCACACACACACATTAAATACTAGACAGGCACCATCTCTGCTGTCTATCTGGCTATCTAATTTCTTATTTAAACAAGACTTTTAAAAATGGAGATTTGGGTTTTTTTTAAATCCCAGTCTGGATTTGTATTGATATTGTTTTTAGAAGTTTTCATTGTTTTATCAGTTATGTATAAACTGCCCTGGGTAGTTATTTATAAATGTAATAAATAAAATAAACAAACTTCCACATGCAACCCCAACCTTAGTGGTATGCAAGAGCAGTTACACAACCTGATCCCTGGAGCTGTGTGCAGTTTTTAAAATAAGTTACAAGCACACCCAACAGCTTAAGAAGTGAAAGCTATTGGGTTAGCCATTGTCAGGGAAGGAGTATTCGGCTTTACTAGAAGGAATATATACATTGGGACAGACTCAGAAGTCCTTTTGTTTCTCTGTTTTCCTGTGTGTTGGGAGAAATTAATCAGTTCTACTGAATGCCTCCTTCATCCCAAACTGAGAAAAATGCTCTTCTCTAGCTCACGTTGACTCACAATATATATTAGTATTTCCACATAAGCACATTTATACCCCACTTGGACTTTAAGAGTAAGTGACAAAGTAGAAATGATTATTTATGCTGCAGGACAATGCAGGATGCCAAGCCAAGGGGGTGGAAGATTTAGAAGATCCATAATTAAGAAGGTTCATTTTGGGGCGCCCAATTTTGGCCTTGCTTATATTTCCATAGATCACGAAAGTCCACCCCTCGCTTACAAGAAGTGTGAATTAAATCTGCTTTCCTGACAAGGCTAGACCATTCTTCCCAAAAATCATTGTACAGAGTTTGCTTTAAAAAGTCTAAGCCTGGGCTATGAAGGACAGAACAGCTGTGAGGAAGAGGAGAACAGGCAGCCTGTTAGAGCATCATTGCAGGAGAAGCACATCCTTCAGGCAACAGCACAACACAACACTGAAAAGGGACTCGAGTTAATTCAGGGAACTGAAGTGTCAGCATATTGCATGGCAATGCAATCAGGATTCTGAAGTTACCATATGGGAAGTTGTTTAAAGTTACGTGTTTTTTCAAGTTTCAAACTCTCATCCTAGATCACTACACTTGCTTGCACAATTGTGTCAGATATGAACATCTCCATGAAGGGTAGTACAGTGGTACCTCGGGTTACAAACACCTTGGGTTACAAACACTTCAGGTAACAGACTCCGCTAACCCAGAAATAGTACCTCGGGTTAAGAACTTTACCTCAGGATGAGAACAGAAATCAAGAGGTGGCGGCGCAGCAGGCCCCATTAGCTAAAGCGGTACCTCAGGTTAAGAACGGTTTCAGGTTAAGAACGGACTCCGGAACAAATTGCGTTTGTAACCAGAGGTACCACTGTATACAAATTTAATTTAATAATAATAATAATAATAATAATAATAATAATAATTAACAATAACAATAATAATAATTCCCCCCTGTCTCCAATACTGCAGTTGTCCAGTGGGGCTGGTGGAAGGCAGGGTGGTTCAAAAGTAGGAGGAATCCAGTGATAGGCAGTTAGAGCCAATGATAGGCAGACCCAACTCATGTTGGTCCCCTCCTCTTCCCTGCAACAAGTCCAATAAGAGCAATTTGGAGACTGAGCAGAAGCAAAAGGAAGAAAGCAATAAGCAGTACAACCCCCTCACTGGCAGCAAGCAAGAAGGCAGGATGGTGGGGCCTGGGGCTGAAGCCAGACTGAGGTTGCTGGAGCAGTGCCCCATTTGCTCTAATATAATCACAGAACTTTAGAGTTGGAAGGCACACCAAGGGTCATCTAGTCCAACCCCCTGTAATGCAGAAATCTCAGCTCAAGCATCCAGGACAAGATGGCTATCCAACCTCTGCTTAAAAAAATCCAGGCTCTACTGCAAAAGGTGTCGGCATGTCATGCACATTGGATCAAGAATCATCGCTGTGTCTGGATGCAAGACCACTTGGAAATCCCATCCTCCTTGGAAGACAGAAGGAATGGCATTGGGGAAAATAACCAAATATAAACAGGCACCACCACTGTTCCAAATTGAGTCGGAAGGCCTGTGCTAAACCCGTGGGCCTCAGGCTAAGGGAAAGTGTTTAACGCTTCCTCCCATGCAACTCTCCCGTTAGTTCCATCAGAGGGGTAAGGCATACCCTCCAACATTTCTCTGATGATAATAAGGATGTCCTATTCCATAATAATAATAATAATAATAATAATAATAATAATACGCCACCTATCTGACTGGGTTGTCCCAGCCACTCTGGGTGGCTTCCAACATATATAAAAACTTAATAAAATGTTAAACATTTTAAAACTTTCCTATACAGGGCTGCCTTCAGGTGTCTTCCAAAGGCATCTCCTTGGTTCGGGGGCCACCTAATTGCATACCTTCCAATGAAAGCAAGGACATCCTACCATACCCTCCAACATTTCCCTGATGGAAATAGGGATGTCCTAAGGAAAAGCGGGGGACGCAGGTGGCGCTGTGGGTTAAATCACAGAGCCTAGGACTTGCCGATCAGAAGGTTGGTGGTTCGAATCCCCGTGACGGGGTGAGTTCCTGTTGCTCAGTCCCTGCTCCTGCTAACCTAGCAGTTCGAAAGCACATCAAAGTGCAAGTAGATAAATAGGTACCGCTCTGGCGGGAAGGTAAACGGCGTTTCCGTGCGCTGCTCTGGTTCGCCAGAAGCGGCTTAGTCATGCTGGCCACATGACCTGGAAGCTGTACGCCGGCTCCCTTGGCCAATAAAGTGAGATGAGCGCCGCAACCCCAGAGTCGGCCACGACTGGACCTAATAGTCAGGGGCCAATTTACCTTTTAAGGAAAAGCGGGACGTTCCGGGATCAAACCAGAAACCTGGACAGCTTCTTCAAATTCGGCACTTGGAGGGTTCTGGGAAGCAAGCCCGGAACCGCATACCTACCTGCTCTCTCCTTCGTCCTTATAGGTGCTCGCGAAGAGCCCGTGGAGCTCCGGCTCGTGCTGGATCTTGCCCCGGAAGGCGAGCTGCAGCTCATAGAGGGCGCCCGCGCTCAGGTTCGCGCGCAACTCCAGCACCGCGTACTCGTTCCGCGGCGCTTCCCACAGCTCGGCCACGCTGACGCTGCTGCTGCTGCTGCTGCTGCCGTTGGCGGTGGCGGCGGCGCCCGTCAGGGGCCCCCAGACGGCGGCGCGCTGGTAGACGAGCCCCACGCTGTGCAGCAGCACCGCGTCCGTGTCGCGGAGACACCGCACGGTGATGTTCACCTGCCCCGAGTGCGTGCGCGGCTCGGGCAGGCCGGGCGCCAGGTGCGGCCACAGCAGCAGCGAGTAGTGCACCGGCTCCAAGTCCCCCGGCAGGCGCCAGGCGTCCCAGGCGCCGGGCGGCCGCGCGGAGGGGTCGGCGCTGGCGGGAGCCTCGTCTGTGGGCGCCGCCGCCGCCGCCTCGTCGCCTCTCCCTTCCAAATCCTGCGCGCAGCGCCCGTACAGGATAGCCAGCACCAGCAGCGCCAAAAGCAGCGCGGCCAAGAGCAGCGCCAGCAGCGTGGCGGACTTTTTGCCCACGTAGAAGCCCGAGCGCAACTTGACGGTCATGGTGGCCGGTTGAAAGCGAGGGGGGAGCCTGAGCGACTGAGGAAGAAATTCAGCACAGGATAAGGCCCCCTCTTCTGAGACGGGGAAGGGTCAGGGCCGCCTCTTCGTGGCCTCAGGGGGTCGTCGGCGGAGACGGGAGCGCCAGGACTGCAGGGCGGGAGCCAAGCAAGCTGTTGGCTGAGGTGGTCTGAGCGCGGCACACCCCGCCTGGGCGCCAAGAATCCATCCTTCCTTCAACCCCGCCTCTTCTTCCTCCCTTCCTGGGAGCTCCTCATCCGCACATCATCTCCCAGCAGCTGACTGGAGGCGAAAGCCCTCCCTGGTTCCCTGGAAGGGCGAGGAGGAATTGGAATTTCTTTGCATCCTCCGAGACTCCTCTTGTAGCCCAGAGCCCCTACAGGAGGGGCTTTTTGCACATTCCTCCTCTGATGCAGCTTGGAAATCGGGCAGGGAAGGTTGAGGGGGGAGTAGGACACTCCCTCAGCCCTTGCTTTAGATGTTCAGGCCCCTTTAAGGTAGGGACACAGCTCTTTTCTTTCTCCCTAATTATATTTCCAAACAACACATGTTGGGGACTCCTGTCCTGGGCTGTGTAAAGTGGGTTTGATGCGTCCCAGGTGTGCACCCTTTTCGGTTTCATCAGCAGGACCTTGTACTCATCCAAATAAATGACAGTCTGTACTTTCCCCCGTTTAAGTTTAATGTTCCCGATCCGTGGATAATGTGGTGAAGGGAAATACAACAATATAAAATGATATGTTACCCAACTGAAGGTACTGAAGTGCATTGTGTAGGTGAGTTTGTTTGTTTGTTTGTTTGTTTGTTTGTTTGTTTGTTTACTCATAACATTTTTGTTGGATGCCATCTATCTAACTCTCTTCCCATTGACGAGGTGCTCATCAGTGGGCGGCTGACTGGGCCAAGCAACACAAGGCTTTGGGTTTTTTAACCTGCTGTTTTGTATAAGTCTGGTGTATTGGAATAATTGAGAAGAGTTGCCATATGCCCTCTTTTTCCAGGACACCTTTTCGTGGGTAGAGTCGTCATAGCAATCCATAGTTAAAAGTAAAAGTCGGCAACTGTGTCCTCTTTGTTTCTCTTCAGAATATGGCAACCCTGTCCATCTTCAGATATCTCAAGGGCTGTCACACAGAGGATGGTGCAAGCTTGTTTTTCGGGCTAGGACCCGAACCAATGGGTTCAAGTTACAAGAAAGGATATTCTCACTTAACATCAAGAAGAAGAGCTGTTTGACAGTGGAAGAGACTCTCGCGAAAGATGGTGCACTCTCCTGCCTTGGTTTTAAGCAGAGATTGGATGGCCATCTGTCATGTATAATTTAGCTGAGATTCCTGCATTGAAGAGCGTTGGACTAGATGACACTTGGGGTCCCTTCCAACTCTACAATTCTATGAAAAACAATTGGCCATGCATGCAGATAAACAAATACCTGTGCACATGCCCACAATGGACATCTGGTTTCCTGAACTCAGGAGACAGTGGGGAAGTACAAACAACAACAACCCACAGTGAAATACATTCCATTAAGGACTGCCCATGAGTGTGGATGGAAAACATTGAGATAAGAGTCTAAAGTGCTCATGTGTGGATGAATGCGCACAAAAGCACACTTGGAAAAATAAGATCTGTAGCTACCCATGTGTGCATTGGCACTCGATGCAGTCTTGAAGGTAGGTGGTCCATGCAGTGCTTAAGACCACTGAATATACATACAGAAGCGAAGGAACTAAATCGCCAGTCCCAGTTTGTGACATGTGCACCTGTGCCATACATGTGATGTAAAACATGTTTCAGTAATGCACCTGTGATAACAGTCTTGTGTATCCATGTAAAGAACTTTTGGATATCAAAATCTATAAAGAAGCAGTCTCCTTACAAGCAGAGACATAAAGCACACAGTGTAAAATCCAGAAATATTGCAATGCTTGGGGGTGTGGAGGGACCTTTAGTCAGACAAGGGATTTTAGATTATCCTAGCAATGCAAAATCATTTACGCTTTTGGAGCTGATTCCCCCCCACCCCTTCAACCCCAAGAATGCAAATGTTTATGTCTCATTCTCCTAAGTATAAAGCTAGTAAATGTTAATATGAGAAAACAGAGGGACAGTTTACATAAACAAGAGTTCATAAAAATGTGTACAATGTGGTGCCCGGATGATACAAATAACCTGTATTTATGGGAGCACTGAGCTAAATCCACTTCTGAGACCCTGACCACTGCTTGTTCACCGCCTATCTGCTCAACCCTGCTGTTTTGAAGACATCTGGAAAACAATTTAAATTCATGCAGGAATGCAGAACTCAAGAAAACGTTCGCATTCGTTTTGTTAAATACTAGTTTACATTATCATATCCTGGTTTAGTTCTACTAGACAGCCTCCATCTGCTTCTTATATAAAGGACACCAGTTGCTGCATATCGCCTTACATCTCAGTCACCACCATATTGATTATGATAGAAAAGATGCATATACAAAAAAAACCCAAACCCTGAGCATGCATTATGTTTATCTGCTGTCCTTCTTGAACCACAAACAACTTTTCCATTCCTCCGTCACCCTAAGCACAGTTTTGAAATCCTGTTGAGTAAAAAAAAAAAGACATTACAAGAGGACTACTGTTCAAGGATAGCCATAAACTGTACTGCTGTGTATCTGAGTAAAAATAATGGCTTGACCACAGGTAGCTATGTAAAATAGGGGTAGCCAACATAGGCGCCGACTCCATGGGGCCTGAGGGGGCCCGAGCCCCCTCAAAAATTTGTTTGGGGGGGCTCTGCCCCCCCAATAATCTCAGGCGCCCCTCCAGCAGAGCGCCACCGCCGCCCCTCTCCCAGCCCAAAATGCACAGAGTCGGGCTGCATGCCTCCTGCCCTCCCTCCCGAGCAAAAGCTCCACCCAATTTCTTCGGAGCTGATTAATAGGCGCAGCACGCTCTCCCCTATTCGCTCACGAGGAGGCGGTGCCACTTTATCTGCATATTCATGAGCTTATTTATTATTCATGAGCTTTCCCGGGCCCCCCCAATATTTTTTATAAGTCCGCGCCCCTGGTAGCCAACATAGTGCCATCCAGAAGTTATGAACTACAGTGCCCATGATGAGAGCGCCCAGAGGTTGGGGTTGAAAGCTCCCTTAGAAACCCACTGAATGCTACATGTCGGCCAAATGAGCCTCAAAATTCCTCCCATCTCCAGGCTCAGTCAGGGATCAGATATGTCTGGCACTTGCAAACTCATAACAGTGTTCATATTAAAAATACGGTGACATATATCATCACGCTGTGTGTGTTTATGCAAAGAGCGCTGCGAATCGGCATGGAAATGGGGGGTAGTCTGTGTGCAAGGGGGAGCTGAGAAAGAGGAGGAGCGAGAGAAAAAGAGGTAAAGGTGAAAATGGTGTGCAAATAAGGTTACAAAAAAGGAGAGAGAAGGAGGCATAGGAATGGGGTTGAAAATAAAAGCAGGGGCATGATGGAATCTGAAGAATAGGAGGGGTGGTGGCTTCATAATTGGCCAGAGGGTGAAAAGGGTGTCTAGCAGCTGCAGTGTGTGGGAGGAGGAAGACGCAGGAGTGGTTGCATAAAAGCAGGGAGAAAGACCCGAAGGTGCAAAGCAGGACTGCAGAACAGAAGAGAGAAGTAGCTTCAGATATGAAGTTGGGGAGCTGAAAAGCAAGCTTAGAAGTTGAATGGGGTTAGGAAGGCAAGTTCTAAGGAGTTAAATTGAGAGTTGGCAAACTGAGTGAGCAAGGCGCTGCCAAGTGCAACAAAATTGGACAGTGTGGAATACTCCTGTTTAGTGTTACAACAACAACAACAACAACAATTTATTATTTATACCCCGCCCTTCTGACTAGGTTTCCCCAGCCACTCTGGGCAGCTTCCAACAAAATATTAAAAATACAATAAAACATCAAACATTAAAAACTTCCCTAAACAGAACTGCCTTCGGATGTCTTCTAAAAGTCAGATAGTGGTTTATTTCCTGGACATCTTATGGGAAGGTGTTCCACAGGGCGGGCGCCACTACCAAGAAGGCCCTTTGCCCAGTTCCCTGTAACCTCACTTCTTGCAGTGAGGGAACCGCTAGAAGGCCCTTGGTGCTAGACTTCAGTATCCAGGCAGAACAATGTGAGTGGAGATGCTCCTTCAGGTATACTGGGCCTTGGCCGTTTAGGGCGTTAAAGGTCTGCACCAACACTTTTAATTGTGCTTGGAAACGTACTGGGAGCCAATGAAGGTCTTTCAGAACCGGTGTTATATGGTCTCGGTGGCCACTCCCAGTCACCAGTCTAGCTGCTGCATTGTGGATGAGTCAGCTGTGTCCTCTTAAATACTCAATTTTATTCCTCCTCCCACTTGGTTTTGCATTTCTTGTCCCCAACACTCAGTCTGCATTTCACAAACACCGAGTATGCTCGGTCCTCTTTAAAATGTTTTGAAATTTCCTTTAGAATATCATGTTCTTTTTTGTACTTTGGGAAACCTCAGAGTGCTGCTAATTCATTCCTCTTGTTTGTCAGCGGTGCCATTTTGGCTACATAAGCATCAGCTCCAAACAGTGCATCCTTTTTTTCCGAAAGGAAAGTTGCTCACACTCGCATTATAAGTTTTGTTGCCCTTTTCCAGCTTTCCAGCTGTGCGGTATCATTCTGAAGTGCAGCAATACTATTACAGTGCTCCAGATGTGGTCATACCATAGATTTGTATGAGGGTACTATGATATTACCAGTTTTGTTTTTTATTCATTTCTAATGATCCCATAAGCCATAATTTAGCTATTTTACAGCTGTTGCATCAAGCTCTCCCCTATTACCCCATGATCTCAGTCACCACCAGTTTTGACCCTATTAGTAATTACGGAGTCAGGAAGTTTTGCCCTAGTGTGTATTGCTTCCTTACATTGAACTACAGATGCTATTTTAATCCCCATTCACCCAGTTTGGAGGGATCCTTTTGGATCCCCTCCCAATCACTTGAATAATTTGTTGTCATCAGCAAACTTGACCATCTCACTGCTCACTTCTAACTCCAGAGAATTTATGAACAAGTTTAAAAGTATTGCATTTTTTACATGTCAATTCAGAAAAGTTTCCTGGAGGCAACAGGCTTATAGAATCATGATCCAGACAAATAGTTTGTATCTCACCACAACATGTGGTTGCATATCAACTGTGAACAGAACTGGCCAGAAATCTATAGCCTTTGTTCCAGGGCCCATTCCTGGCAGAACATCCAGCCTTCGTCATCTTGAGGCTTGAGACAGACAGCAAGCTGGATAGCACTGACTGTTGCTTAATCATTTGGTAGAGGCTCCATGTGTTTCACTTGAAGATGTTTAATTCTTGATGTGATGTAAAGAGTGGGATGCACTTTCTGCATTTTAACGTTTTGCAAACAATTTAACATTGTCTCACAAACACCTCCATTTTCCTCTATGGATCTGTGGCCCGTTTGAATGGACAGGTGTTGTTTTTTTTTTTTTTTTGAGATTTTGGAATGGGATCAAATAAATACACATCCAATCCAGCAGTCCATACTGTGTCATCTTCAGCAGTAGTGCCCACCTGAATTACAGGATGCACAATTGCAGGGCTATCTTAGTACAGACAGAATGATTGCTTCCAGACAACCTGTTTATCAAGCATTAATTCTGATTTGTTTGCAGGGAAGTTAGATCAGTCAAGCAAGTATAAATCTGTACCTTCCAGTACATTTTTTTACATCACTTTCCTTCTTGTAAGAATATGGTCTTTTGGGAAAGTGGGCTTGTTGCACAAGACCAAATCAGCTTTAATTATGCAGCCAAAATTTGCCGGCATGTACTTGAATCCCACAGTCTGGAAGCACAATATGAAAGCAGACCATGTTTTACCTTCTAATCGAGGTAGAATTTATAGTATCTGCACAGGCATAGGCAAACTCGCCCTCCAGATGTTTTGGGACTACAATTCCCATCACCCCTGACCACTGGTCCTGTTAGCTAGGGATCATGGGAGTTGTAGTCCCAAAACATCTGGAGGGCTGAGTTTGCCTATACCTGATCTACACATAGAGGTTCAGATACCTGGTTAGAAAATGTACCTGTCACACACTGGGGGGAAATAGTAGGAAATTATTATTTCCATCTTCCCTTAGGGTATCTGGCTGCCCAAGTACATTTAGCTGTTCAGTTTGTGGTTGTTAATATTACACACAACAGCAAATCATAACAGAAAAAGTAATTGTGTTCTTGTCAGTTCCTTTTTTCAAGACTGCCATAGCTGTACTTGTACAAGCCAGATAATCTCTAGAATCAGTAACACTACAGGAGTTCTTGTATGTATTCAGTAAAGAATGCATTCATTATACCAAGGTGGGGAACATTTTTGACCCAGTGGTCCAGATCTTTTATCTCCCACCATCCATGGGCTTTTACAGGTGGCCATCTGCCTACCAACCATCTGACATCATTATGATGTCACTGATAGGCAGGCAGGTGATCCTGAACATCTGTAAATGCTGACCCACACAGTGGCAGGGAGTTCTGTTTTGAGTGGAGAATTCAGTCCTGCTCTCTGCAGGGGCTTGCTTCACCAACACATCCTCTGCGGGGAACGCGCTGCTAAATCAGCACGGCTGCCCATCACCTGGCACCACCCAATGATACCAGCTGATTGATAGACGGGTGTGGCTTTGAAGAAGTGACCTCAGGCTCCAAATAGTATTCCCTGGCAGGCCAAGGTTGTACCAGGGGCTAGATATTCCCCATCCCTGAGTTATGCAGCAGAGAGCTCAAGCACAATTGCATTTGTTTTTACTAAAACATATTTTATGGGAATCATCTCTCAACTTTGAAACCAGTTCTGTATTAATAGGAACAGCTTATAAGCCTCAGAGCAGTCATTTAAAGTTATGACATGCAAAGCCACGACTTAGAAGTGCCAAGACTTTTGTTTTGCGGTTATCATTGGCATGACTTTACACTTAGTTTGTGCTATTTATCTCAAATGCTTTCCCCAATTCATCAAAGTTGTTAAACATAAAAATACAGCATAGATGCTAAAACCAGGCTCAGCTACTGATACTGTTGTACAGCCTTAAGCCTGCCTTTGTCTGACTATAAGACTTTGGAAGTGCAACAAAATATTGTAAAGTGGCTAGAAGTCTAAAAGAAACCCTTTTAGATCAAATCTGATGGTTATTAGTATTCAGAGAATGCACAAGGATAATGAAAATATGGCACACATCAGCTCTTCTAGGGTCAATTCAGTTTCCAGCTTCATCCACCATTAAAGGAGGAATTGAGCCTGCTCTCTTCTCCTGCAGCCATTCCCTCCTCTTCCTGTCACATAGACATCTTCACAAAGATCCTGATTTGTTTAAACCAGCTTCCAATTGTGTTTCGATGTTGTGCGAGTTTAAAGTCAGTTGCAATTCCACTTCTGCCTTACAGAAGAGTGGTTACTGAGTAGGACTGGGAGCAGCCCCAAATAGATTATCTGCACACCATCTATTTCTCACAAATAATTGTCTTGTTTACCGGTTGAGCATTTTATTTCATCGTGCCAAGAGACTAGAAATGCAGTATATTTCTTATACACAGATTCTGCAGGAGTGGCAAAAAGTGAAATGTATCACAAAAATCAGAAACCAGAATTCTGTAGCTCATTTATGTTCCTGGAAGTGAGGCTGGCAGGGGTAATTATTTAAGGAAAATATTAAGGCAGTTTTGGCTTGTTCTGATTGCTTTTCTGTTGAAATAACTTTCCCCCTCACTTTTTCAACTCTGATGGCTACTCACAGGGAGTCTCCGTCTTAGAATGAAGATGAATGACTTATGAATCATGTGAAGGACTCTGTCCCCAAGGACCTGTGGGGAAGGAAAGTTCTTAGATAACAATGAGTAAGCCTGCTGTGACATTGTTGTAGTAAGATGGCTTCAGCGAATGGGGATTGATGGCATAATTGTATTTTGATAATTTACAGTGCAGATGATGCTCATCTGCTTAGACCTGAGAGAAGGCTGCTGGCTTGCATTTCAGCTTCTTTTCTGCACACCCGTCTCATCCTTCCCTGCTGTTCTTAGGTCATTTTTCTCAAGAAGCCCCATATCATCTCACTTCTCGGATCTGCTGCCACCAGATTTGTTAAAAGTATTAATGTTGATGATGCAAATCCCTCTGTTACCTCCATTTCCATTTTTTTATTTTTATAAACCATTGGAGAGCAGTTAAGGGAAACAATTTTCTAGATTCAGTAACTGCAGAGTAAATTCTGCATGAGCTATGTAGTTCAGGATGAGCAGAGTTAAATCTTAACTAATGAATCAACAGTCCTCCTTTCTTTGGTTTGAATTAAAAGCACATGATAAAAAGAAATAGGCAGATGCTTGTGATCTTGCCAGGCTTATTTTTCCAGCTGGAAGTGTGCTGTTCCAGCTATGATTATTTGCAGATGAATATTCAGAAATGCATTATTCCTATTCTTAAGGGATTGTCAAGGCGGTGAACTGAGCCATTGTGGATTGTCTTGTTTATATTCTATTTAGGAGAACTTTGCTACAGAACTGCATAAAACAATTTCAAAATACACCAACTCCAAAATTGCAGCGTTTCCTGCAACACTTAAATGCTTCATGTACTCACCTGTAAGGCAGCCTTTAATGCAGATGGGAAACAACCTGAAATTAATGGACAATATTAGCCCACTGAAATTCATAGGCAGTATTAGCAGGTCTCCCTTTCATCGATCACTGCCTTGCCATGGCGAAGGGGCTTGAATAACTCAGAGAAGCTATGAGCTATGCCATGCAGGGCCACCCAAGATGGACAGGTCATAGTGGAGAGTTTTGACCAAATGTGATCCACCTGGAGAAGGAACCGGCAAGCCACTCCAGTATCCCTGCCAAGAAAACTCCATGGACAAAGACAACAGGCATATAAAAGTTATGACGCTGGAAGATGAGCCCCTCAGGTCGGAAGGCGTCCAACATGCTACTGAGGAAGAGCGGAGGAAAAGTACAAGTAGATTCAGAGCTGATGAAGCGGCTGGGCCAAAGCCGAAAGGACGCTCAGTTGCGCATATGCCTGGAAGCGAAAGGAAAGTCCAATGCTGTAAAGAAAAATATTGCATAGGAACCTGGAATGTAAGAACCATGAACCTTGGTAAGTTGGATGTGGTCAAAAATGAGATGGCAAGAATAAATATTGACATCCTGGGCATCAGTGAACTAAAATGGACGGGAATGGGCAAATTCAGTTCGGATGACCATCACATATACTACTGTGGGCAAGAATCCCATAAAAGAAATGGAGTGGCCCTCATAGTCAACAAAAGAGTGGCGAAAACTGTACTGGGATGCAATCTCAAAAATGATAGAATGATCTCGATACGAATCCAAGGCAGACCTTTTAACATCACAGTAATCCAAGTTTATGCACCAACCACTGGTGCTGAAGAAACTGAAATTGAGCAATTCTATGAAGACTTACAACACCTTATAGAAATGACACCAAAGAAGGATGTTCTTCTCATTATAGGGGATTGGAATGCTAAAGTAGGGAGTCAAGAGATAAAAGGAACAACTGGCAAGTTTGGCCTTGGAGTTCAAAATGAAGCAGGGCAAAGGCTAATAGAGTTCTGCCAAGAGAACAAGCTGGTCATCACAAACACTCTTTTCCAACAACACAAGAGACGACTCTACACATGGACATCACCAGATGGGCAGCATCGAAACCAAATTGATTATATTCTCTGCAGCCAAAGATGGAGAATCTCTATACAGTCAGCAAAAACAAGACCTGGAGCTGACTGTGGCTCAGATCATCAGCTTCTTATAGCAAAATTCAAGCTTAAACTGAAGAAAGTAGAAAAAAACCACTGGGCCGGTAAGATACAATCTAAGTCAAATCGCTTATGAATACACAGTGGAAGTGAGGAACAGGTTTAAGGATTTAGATTTGGTGGACAGAGTGCCTGAAGAACTATGGATGAAGGCTCATAACATTATACAAGAGGCAGCAACTAAAACCATCCCAATGAAAAGGAAATGCAAGAAAGCAAAGTGGCTGTCCAACGAGGCCTTACAAATAGCGGGGGAGAGAAGGCAAGCAAAATGCGAGGGAGATAGTGAAAGATACAGGAAATTGAATGCAGAGTTCCAAAAAATAGCAAGGAGAGACAAGAAGGCCTTCTTAAACGAGCAATGCAAAGAAATAGAGGAAAACAATAGAATGGGAAAAACCAGAGATCTGTTCAAGAAAACTGGAGATATGAAAGGAACATTTCGTACAAAGATTACCATAATAAAAGACAAAAGTGGAAAGGACCTAACAGAAGCAGAAGACATCAAGAAGAGGTGGCAAGAATACACAGAGGAACTATACCAGAAAGAAATGGATGTCTCGTATACCCCAGGTAGTGTGGTTGCTGACCTTGAGCCAGTCATCCTGGAGAGTGAAGTCAAATGGGCCTTAGAAAGCATTGCTAATAACAAGGCCAGTGGAAGTGATGGTATTCCAGCTGAACTATTTAAAATTTTAAAAGATGATGCTGTTAAGGTGCTACACTCAATATGCCAGCAAATTTGGAAAACTCAGCAGTGGCCAGAGGATTGGAGAAGATCAGTCTACATCCCAATCCCAAAGAAGGGAAGTGCCAAAGAATGCTCCAACTACCGCACAATTGCACTCATTTCACACGCTAGCAAGATTATGCTTAAAATTCTCCAAGGCAGGCTTAAGCAGTATGTGGACCGAGAACTCCCAGAAGTGCAAGCTGGATTTAGAAGAGGCAGAGGAACCAGAGACCAAATTGTAAACAAGTGCTGGATTATGGAGAAAGCTAGAGAGTTCCAGAAAGACATCTACTTCTGAGTGAGAGCTGGACCATAAAGAAGGCTGATCGCCGAAGAATTGATGCTTTTGAATTATGGTGCTGGAGGAGACTCTTGAGAGTCCCATGGACTGCAAGAAGATCAAATCTCTCCATTCTTAAGGAAATCAGCCCTAAGTGGTCACTGGAAGGACAGATCGTGAAGCTGAGGCTCCAATACTTTGGCCACCTCATGAGAAGAGAAGACTCCCTGGAAAAGACCCTGATGCTGGAAAATATGGAGGGCACAAGGAGAAGGGGACGACAGAGGACGAGATGGTTGGACAGTGTTCTCGAAGCTACAAACATGAGTCTGACCAAACTGCGGGAGGTAGTGGAAGATAGGAGTGCCTGGCGTGCTCTGGTCCATGGGGTCACGAAGAGTCGGACACGACTAAACGATTAGCAGGTCTAGTCAGTGGATCTACTGAGTAGATTCTACTCTCAGAAGAACTTGGTTGGATACAACCCAGTCTAAATAAGTCTTGTTGGTTATATCCATCGGATTCTAGCTTAACCCCTTTTGGAATCTGCTAGCTAGCACATTCTTATCTTTATGAGAACCTTCAGGTGTCTGAAGATATCTGCCATGTAACAGAATTTTGCAGCCAACAAGAAGTTCTTGAAGCACATAGTTCCGCTCAAGATAATCAAACTTAACCTCTAATCTAATGCAAACAGATTGTTCTATCATTTGCAAATAGCAGGTAAGACTGTGCTTTCCATAACCAAAAGGCAAGCACGTATGATGTTTCAAAAAATGTCTGAAACCCACAATATTAGGATAAGAATGTGAGCATTTGCAAATAATGTAGAAGCAACCTTTCAGTTTTCTATATTGCAGTCATTAACCTACGACTCATAGGAAATCCAAGAGCTGTGTGCATGTTTGGCACCCTTTTTGAATGCAAAGAAATGGAAATGAAAACACACTGAACTACTTTGAAGTATATTACTTGTTGCGTTTGCAAAGTAAAGGAAGGACTGGACCCTGATTAATAACAAGACACGAGGCTTTGACCAGCAAGGCTCTCGGAGAAAAGTGCGTCTAATCATGTCTCTCTGTGCTTGTCCGAATGCCGCAGCCCCCTAGCCCAAGCCGTTTTTATTCACAAAAGAACTTTTTACAGAGTGTTCGTAAGAACCGATCAGATTTCTTCTGAGCATTTCCACAAACCCACGTGGGGACAAGTTAAGCTATAAACACTAGTTATCCATGCATACTTTTGGGGTAAATGAATGAATACTACAAAGGAGCGAATACAGCAACCCCGGAGGTCATAAACAAGCAATACATATGGTAAGGAGGATGGCCAGGAGGATAGCAATCAGTATCACCTTCATGTGAGATCTGTTTCCTGGCCCTAAGATTAACATCCTAAGATTATATATAAGAAAACGACATCAAAGAACTTGCCTACTATCTTTATGGCCCAGGAAGCCTGCCTGGCGAAGCAACTGCTGTGTACGCGTGAGGAGAGAGAAATAGGCAGTAGAGTCAAAAGGGCATCAAAAGGGCATGAATGTAGAATCTTATGGGATTTAATCAGAAATTATTGTCAATATATCAAACCCAGTCAACACAATGTCTTCATCGTGGACACGATGGCTTGATGTATATTTTATAATTCCTCATGGTAATCCCATCTGACCCCTACAATTATTCAATTATTTTTTAACCTTTTCTAACCCTATTAAAAAAAACAGAATAAAACCAATTGTTACAAGTTTCTTTGTGCACATTGTGCAAATGTTTTAGTGCATCCCGAGAAGCCAAGACCTGACGCTAGAAATTTTCTCTATTTTTTCCAGACACACTGGAGCTTAGCCCTGGCATGAAAAACAGGTCTGGAGTGGAGCAGCAACTCAGAGGAAATCCTATTGATACAGGCACAGCATAAAGTTGGCTTCCACAGGTACATTTTGCATCTTCATTGGATTATATGTCATCACCTCTCTGTACATTAAGAGAGTAAAGCTGTTTCTTAAAAAGACATGCTGAAACATTTAAATGTATGCCATGTTAGAATTATATAGAATTTTCATATCATGGATAAGCTAGAATATCAATTAATTTTAAGGTTCACATAGCCTCCAAGAATCCCCTACATCCCAGTTCCTATAGTTGGCTCTAGTTCAATAGTTCAACTTAGCCCATCTTCTTAGCTTGCAAAGAATTTGAACTTTTGAAAATCTCAATGCAGTTATTGGGGAAGGGAACAGAAAACCCCATGGACAGGATAGCATAAATCTGAATTTAGCTTGAGGAATGATTAAGTAATTCTGCATTCCTTTTTTCCCCAAGAGATGGGGAAGCAAAGATGTGAAAGAAGCCCTTAAGAAACTTTGAAAACAAGAAGAGCAATCTTAACCATGGTGTATACAGTAAAAGGAAACCAAACAAAGATTGACGATATTGTGTATCTGTTTTTCTAGCTAGGCTTGAGATTATGGCCACCCACTTAGTGATTATAGAGTTTATGAAAATCTTAACAGAAATGGTTAGGGACAAGGCAGGAAGCAATTAGTACACTGAATAAGAAGTGGTCAGTGAAATGTTCCGGCAACAGCCTAGAAAACAGAATAGAGAAGCCACCCAATATGCGATGTCGGAACACATTTGTAGGGGATGTACGCAAACTGCTCAATAGAACATCAAGTTTATCTGGTTTCAGGCCCAGTTTTGGAACAGAAACCGCCTTGGTTGCCATGATAGATGACCTTCAATAAGTCCTTACACCAGTCTATTGTCCCACCCTGCCTGAAGTCGTCAACTATTGTCCCTCTGCCTAAAAAATCCACAATCAGTAGTTTGAATGACTATAGACCAGTTGCACTGACTCCAATCATCATGAAGTGTTTTGAGAAACTGGTGCGCCGTCACATTATTTCCTGTCTTCCATCAACTTTTGACAACTACCAGTTTGCATACAGAGCAAATAGATCCACAGAAGACGCCATCAATACCACTCTCCATGCTGCTCTGTCCCATCTGGAGCAGCCGGGGAGTTATGTGAGGCTGCTGTTTGTGGATTTTAGCTCTGCTTTTAACACTATCCTCCCCCATAGACTGGTGTCCAAGCTAGAGGCGATTGGACTCTCCAACTCCACCTGTCTCTGGGTTTTGGATTTTTTGTCAGAACGTTCTCAGAGGGTTAGAGTAGGGTCACACATGTCCACAGCCCTTAGCCTTAACACCGGCTCACCACAGGGTTGTGTGTTGAGTCCCCTGCTCTACACTCTCTATACGTATGACTGTACAGCCATCTATTCCAGCAACAAAATCATCAAGTTTGCTGATGACACTACGGTGGTAGGGCTCATTTCAGGAGGGGATGAGTCCGCCTATCGGGACGAGGTGGAGCGGCTCTGTGTTTGGTGTGGAGAGAACAATCTGGCTCTTAATACGGCTAAGAC
This sequence comes from Podarcis liolepis, assembly GCF_965112155.1. Lineage (NCBI taxonomy): Eukaryota > Metazoa > Chordata > Lepidosauria > Squamata > Lacertidae > Podarcis > Podarcis liolepis. The sequence continues at coordinate 21,890,721 of NC_139565.1, forward strand.
CAAGGAATTGGTGGTGGATTACAGAAAAAAAAAGGCGGACATTCAGCCCTTGTATATCAACGGGGAACGGGTGGATAGGGTGGCGGAATTCAGGTTTTTGGGAGTAGCTATCGATCAGGGCATGACTTGGAGCGCACATACCACTGCTCTGGTGAAGAAGGCCCAGCAGAGAATTTATTTCCTCAGACTTTTAAAGAAGAACAATCTGAGTGAGAGACTGCTGGTGTCCTTCTACCGAGGCTCCATAGAGAGCATTCTTACATACTGTATTTGTGCTTGGTTCTCCAGTTGTACAGCTAGGGAGAGGAAGGTGCTCCAGAAGGTCATAACCACAGCCCAATGGATTATTGGTCATCCTCTCCCATCTTTGGAAGAACTGTACGGTTCCCGTTGTCTTAGGAAAGCAAACAACATCCTGCAGGATTCATCTCACCCGGGACACGGTCTGTTTGCACTACTGCCTTCGGGCAGGAGATATGGAAACATCAAGTCAAAGACAAATAGACTGAAAAACAGTTTCTATCCAAGAGCTGTGGCCTTTTTGAATGCTGTAACTCGATAGTGTGACCTGGGAGTTTGATGGGTGTGGTGTGGGTGTGGCTGGAATGTGGTTTGTTTGGTTGTTGTTGTTGTTTTGCTTTTGTTGTTTTAAGGGATGGCATCCAATTTCGTTGCACTTTGTGCAATGTTGCACTTGTGTAATGACAATAAAGAATCTATTCTATTCTATTCTATTCTTTGCAAGAAAGGGTCTGGGAGAGTACAATCCTATCTCATTCACCTTCCTATAGCTCAATCACAGCTACAGGGATATCCTGGATTTTTCTGCTTTCTATGGGCAGCTCTCTCTACTGCTGTAGAGAAAAGGAAGGACTGAAGTGGGGGGGGGGTGTGAAAACTGTGTAATAGTAAAGGTAAAGGTACCCCTGACAGTTAAGTCCAGTCGTGGATGACTCTGGGGTTGCGGCGCTTATCTCGCTCTATAGGCCGAGGGAGCCGGCGTTTGTCCACAGTTTCCAGGTCATGTGGCCAGCATGACTAAGCCGCTTCTTGCAAACCAGAGCAGCGCACAGAAATGCTGTTTACCTTCCCACTGGAGCAGTACCTATTCATCTACTTGCACTTTGATGTGCTTTCGAACTGCTAGGTGGGCAGGAGCTGGGACCCAACAACGGGAGCTCACCTGGTCGCAGGGATTCGAACCGCTGACCTTCTGATCAGTCACTTCTTTCATTCAAGCCTTGATAGCTCCTCTCCCCCAATTCCTGTGGCTTGCCCCTGTACGCCCTGCTTTTATTGTTTTGCAAAAGAATGAAGACCAACATCTTTGCTGAATTAGAGAATGCTAGTGTAATGAAGTCAGAAAGCACCCCATGCCTTCAGAGTATTTTTAATTAACATTAAGTATGAACAAGACTTAAAACTATTCTATGTAAAAAAAAAAAAAGATACGTTGTGCCAGCTACAAAGCCAGGTTCCTGCATTTAAACCAAAAACCATATTTGCAGAGTTCCTATTCTTTCAGAATCAGCTCATCAATAAACTTTAACTGGTCTTTATCTACATTTAGACCCCAGGACTACATTTATGAAACTGAGGAGAGCAGCCAACATATGCTTAAAGCTTTTACAACAGTTTTATTTCTGGCTGTCAGTGTTTTTTGGGCTTGGTGGTAGAACCTCTTTGGACAAGGCAGAAGTGAACAGAGAGCAGATATGTTCCCTCACTAATTCTTCTGGGCCTCATAATAAACTTTGATATCCTCCTGGATCTCTGAAGTTGGCACTGGTTGTCTTCAGTACCCAGCTTTGGGTCAGCCTTATCTGTTCCCAAAACCCAAGCTCACTGCCTTCCTAAGTGCTTAGCCATTTTAAGTATTACCCACATGCAGCCTAGCGATAGGAAGGGTACTTTTATTTTTCACCCCAAAATACACACGTTCAAGAATTCTCCAAGTTTACCTCCCCCTAACCCTTCCATAGTGACCTTTCTAGTCAACATTGTGCCTTCAATGTGTTTGTAGACTTAACTCCCATAGCCCTAGCCATTATGGTCCATTGTCAGAAATATGGGAGTAGTATCTGGCAATATCTGGAGGATCCACATAGGGTACCCCAGAGAACAAAGTTGCCTGTGTATTCCCTTACACCAGAGAGCTCAAACAATGTTATTGATGAGTTATGTCATCTGAGAAAACTGGGACAACTGAGAACCATTTTTTTTCCCTACAGAAAGTTTTAAAATAACTGAAAATTAGAAGACAGTGTCTTTTGGAACATGTTCACTTGAAATTAGGTCCCTTTCATCCATGAATTAAAAAACAACCACCAGCTTTACAAACATATTATAAAGCCTTCCATAACATGGAAAGGCTTGTTTCCAGACCCAATTAGTTTCCAGATATACAAGTGTAACCGTTTTCCTTCCAGTTCTATTCAGACGTGTGCTCAACAATAATTTTCATACTTCAAAACTAATCACCTTGCTCCCAATGCAGATTGTTATTCTGATATGCCTGCAATATTTCAGCTGCATACCCCAAAATACATGTGCTCCTTCATTAAATTGTTCCATTATTTGTTGTGGAAAATCTATCTGAAAACAATGCCTTGTGTACTCAAATCCTCAAAATCTCTCATGCAACCTATTGCTCAATACCAATTATCTAAGTGAGCTTATGGTTCTAGAGAGAACATGTTTGATTACATGGGTGTGGAAAGAAAAAGGCAAGAGCTTTCATTAGGTCCTTGCATGCAATAAAAATCCAGCCAAGAAGCTTTATTTGAAACAGGCTCAGAGAACTCTGAATTTTAAGAATCTTAAGCTTCTTTCCAAATAAGTATGTTTGTCACTTTTCGGTTTGGCTAACCAGATACAAAAGCTATTTAGTTTTTTTTTTTAAATCCCAACCCTTAATGCATCTATAGTTATTTCATTTTAAGTAAGAAATTATGAAAAGGAGGTTCCAGAGTCCTATTAAATGTCAGGCTCCAGGGTGTTTTCCTTTACTGTTCTCTGTTACTTAAAAGTTCTCTGGCTGCCAGTGTAAGGGATGTTGCACTAGTGTAAAGGCAAGAATAATGATTGTACAGTTTGAATGATTGTACAGTGCAGCAGCTGTGCTAGTGAAAGCTTGTGCAACAGGAAGTATTGGGGCTACAGCAATCTGTTACGCAGCCAGCCACAAGAACCATGCTGGCTTCCTGTGCCTCCTCTCGTGTAAGACATTTTGCTACTTCAACTAGTATACTACTAAGGAACTTTAATTTAGCACTACACTGAATTCCTCCCTACACTTCACAATTGCAAATGGTTTATGATCCAATTTTAATGCACTTTGATATTATGTGCTGTTATTACTGTAGGAACCCAGATTCTGCAACAGAACTTCTACACTGAATTGAAGTCAGGATTTCTGACTGAAAACTAGCATATCTGTGGTCAGAGTTCATCTCAAGTGACATATACACTAGACTTTAAGGTTAATACAGTATGGAACAGTCACTTATTGCTATCCACAAAGGTAACAAACAAATGATTGCAGTCCACATAGTTATGACTTTATTTAAAAAGCAAGAGAAGATACAGCTGAATTGCTTTCATGCGACATTTAAATCAGGATCTTAAATAACTTGAAGGAATGTATACAGGACTGCTGTACTAATTACAGAGCTTAGTCTATACAAAAAAACATGTCATACAAAGTAAATAAACAGTTTGAATTATTTTTCCAGAACATTATATGCTTGCTTTAGATGGGCACAGGAATTTTATTTGGAAATCACAAACCACCCACTCTTTTTAAATTCACTAAGCAAAGCACAATCAACTTCACATAATTTTATAAAGGATTTCTACAGGGTAACATGACCTTTTATTTAAACAGCAAAACAGTGGTTTGGTAAACATTTGCGATCAACTTCTATTTCTTCTTCATTTTTACCTGGAGTGCACAATTTATTTAAAAGAGGGAAGGTTTGGCACTTTTATACTGATGTCACCAATATTTATATTTCTTGGGATCTCTGGAAGATTCATATTCTTTACAGCTGACACAGCCCGGGCTGGGGCTCCTGCTAAACCAGCCTGTATACAGAAGAAAAAGATATCACTAAGATGGCGCACATTACACTCAGTCGCATACCACAAGGATGACTTTATTACCATAAATAATTATACACAGACACCAAGACTCGAGATTAGAAAAACCAGATGGTATTTTGGATTGGAATGAAATGGACTACTCTGAAGTATTTAACGAGAAAAAAAGCAGTTCACACAAACTCCAAAACATGGTTAACACGTGCAATGGCAACTTGATGGAAAAATTAATGTAGAGTCTGTAAATCAACCATATTGAGGTTAATAAAAGTTAAAGCTCATGCTGTCTTTGATTTTTACTGTTTCCAGGCATTGCAGCACGCAACCTGCACCAGTGTTCTGACACCTTCATTTGGTGACCAGTCTTGATAATCACCCATTTTTTATTGATTTGTATTACCTCTAATATGTTTATTTTTCTTATGGCTTTAGCGTTTAATCAAATGCTGAAAACTAAAATCATATGCAAAAAATATGAAGAATCTTTACACTGATTTTATATCTAATCATTCATTTAGTAGGACTGAATAATGAATGACCTCTATATCTTTTTTCCATTCCACCTCACTTCAAAGGCTATGGGGACGTTCCAAGTATGAAATCCAAAACACTTAAAAAACAAGAGCCTGCCTGCTACATGGCTGTTGATCCTTCAAAAGAACATAGGCTTACACTAAATAATTGATTTTGGCAACTCAGATGCTAAATATAAACATGACTAGTCCCTCCCATCCCTGACTTATTGGGTCTTCTCTTTCCATTTGTAAGGTTTAGAGAAAAATGCTTCTGAGCCAAGACTTCTGAGTTTAACATAATTTATCTATGAAGGAAAAATCCCTGTGTTCAGAATTATTATCCACACAGAAGACAAGTAGTTACAACCGATCTTTAAACAAATACAGTAAGGATTAAAACTAAGCAACTATGTTCAGGATAGATTGACAACATAAAGGTTGCCGCTCCAATGTGTGCAAAAGTTGTCTGTATGATTCAGAGGTTACTACTACCTGTAGCCTGCCTTCTTGCAAAATATGCAAGAAATCCTCTCCATTTCTAGAAATGTATTATATACACATTACCCACCCTGTTTAAGGGATGCAGATTTTGGAAGCTTTGCTAATATATCTGCATAGCTCCCCCAACTGCATCTTGGTATTTCAATCTAGTAAATTAAAGAGCAAGCCAGGGTTATGGAGGACTGCCAGTTACTTCAAAGAAAACTGTTAAATATTCAAATCACTATTGTGGTGCATTGTTCTTTAAGAGAAATGTACAAAATGTTTGCCAGCACAGATGAATGAATTTAATTAACCAAGATGTTTATGGCTTGCAGTCCTGCTTTACAAGGCTAGGCTTAGCTCTTACATACTTTGATTCACAAATGAACATTAATAGTCACATAAATTTGCCTAACTACGTTCTTAATTTTAAGGTTCCACACTCCCTTGAAGTTAATCCAGGGTAGAAAACAATTCCTCTGGCAGAAAACCTTCCGGGCTCACACCAAGCTGTTCTGTGACAAAGTACAGGCAAGCCAGTATACTTCTTGCCTGGAAGGTTGGCTTAATATTTTGCTTCATATACTAGTCTACTGCATTCTTCCTTTAGACATGGAGAAGCTACTTACTGCACAAGCACCCTTAGTCAAGGGCTTTTGCTAGGTGCCGTGGGGGCCATGAAAGAAACTTTGCCTATGTTAATTTAAATGTATAATTGCTTCTGGGATACTAAGATGGTGAGTAACTGGGGTCTCAGCAGCATTACAGTGTCCCTAGCTGTGCTATAAGCATTTTGTTTAAGGGTTCAGGCTTCCCCTGGCCTTCATTAACAGTAAAGGGACCCCTGACCATTAGGTCCAGTCGTGGCCGACTCTGGGGTTGCGGCGCTCATCTCGCTTTATTGGCCAAGGGAGCCGGCATCCAGCTTCCGGGCCATGTGGCCAGCATGACTAAGCCGCTTCTGGCAAACCAGAGCAGCGCACGGAAATGCCGTTTACCTTCCTGCTGGAGCGGTACCTATTTATCTACTTGCACTTTGACGTGCTTTCGAACTGCTAGGTGGGCAGGAGCAGGGACCGAGCAACGGGAGCTCACCCCGTCGCGGGGATTTGAACCGCTGACCTTCTAATCACCAAGTCCTAGGCACAGTGGTTTAACCCACAGTGCCACCAGACCTACCTAAAATACAGGGCTGCTGTGTTTTGTCTAGTACAAGCATTTGTCCATATCAGAAGTTCACTACTTTCAAAAAGCTTGTTAAATGATACCAGAACCATTATCCTCTTAATCCTCAATATTTCTAAATGCCCTTTAAGTATGTATACAATGGAACAAAAACTATTTCAAACCCCAGCAATCTTTTCACAAGGAAATATATCTGAAATGTGTTACAACCTACATGACATATGCCAACCAAGCATGCTTGAACACAAGCCCCACTGAGTTCTATGAGTCTTATTTCTGAGTATGCTTGGGATCAGAATGGCAGCAAAGAAAAAAAAAACCACCTGTTTCATCTTCTGCCATTAAATTCTTCCTCCAAATCCAACTTATACCCCACTTCACTAAATACTCAATTTGGCAATAATGTTTAGTCATTACTAGTATCCCTTGCAAAAATGCATGAAAGTCACATTGCACTGCCCAAATTTCAACAGGGATGGATACAGAGGAAGACAGCATTCCTAATCTAGTTAACCTTTAACTGACTGTCACCCAACAAAATCCAGTCAGTGCTTTTTTTAACAACTGACACTTCTGGTCTTCTCCTTCCCAACACACACTTTTAAGAGAAAGGGCTTAGCTTCCAAAATTAGGAAGCTTGAATCAGGATTTATATGTGGTTTTATTACAAAGATGCAAAAAAGGCAGAATAGTAATAAATGCTGACTTAATTGTTGAAAATACAATTAGGGCACCAAATTAGCAAAAAAAGAAATATAATACACCATAGGTATTTACTGCTAAGTTAAACTCTACCAAGTTAAATATCACTTACTCCCAAGTATGCATGCACAGCCTTAGAGCAGAAGATAACTTCACATAAAAGCTCCTGCAATTTTTCAAAGTTCCTTTCAACTGAATTGGGGGGGAGGTTAGAAAGGCCAGATTTATTACACATGTTCACCTATTGAATCGGAATGTTTAAGACAGGTTAGCTGAAGCAGGTACCATATTGGAAAACCAGGACATACCCTTGTGAACTGGCCAGAACCCTGGAATCTGAATATAATCACATGAAAATATGCATAACTTCTGATAATCCCTCAAAATTCTTCCAGGTTTGTTTGTTTTTTTGTTATGTATTTTGTATTCTCATTTTGTATTTTTCTGCTGTGAACCACATTGGGATCTTCAAATGAAGAGCAGAATACAAATTTATTTATTTATTTGTTTGTTTATTATTTATATCAAAAGCAGAAGAAATGTAGTGTAAACAGCCTCTCTGGCAATGTTTATTTGCTCACAAGTCCTAAATCTTGTGATAGCCTCATCTAATGGCTGATTAAGCCCTGGCAAACTCATGATTTTCCACCTATAAATGGTCTAAATTAGATAACTGCTGTAACATGCATCCACTCACATGTTCTCAGCCTTGGGATTTCATGGAATCAAAAGTATGCAGATATGGCCTTAAGTAATTATTAATTATTATTATTATTATTATTATTATTATTTATACCCTGCCCATCTGGCTGGGTTTCCCCAGTCACTCTGGGCAGTTCCCAACATAATTAAAAGCACAATGGAACATCAAACATTAAATGCTTCCCTAAACAGGGCTGCCTTCAGATGTCTTCCCGAAGATGTCTAAGACTGAAGATGCAGGAAACTTCAAACAGAGCAATTTTGCCTCCCAAAGTCTTGGGGACAAAGTGCCTATCAGCTGAAAGTCAGGAGTAGGCAGAGCTCAATGAGTGTTGTTTTTTTTTTTTAAAAAAAAACCCCTATTTATTAGTGAGAGGGATGGGTTAAAAATTATAGGCATTCAAAGGCCAGGTGGAACAGCTGATTAAGTTCCAAGATCAGATGCCTAGGAAATGGCTTTGACTGTGAACATAACTTCTTAAGCAGCTTTTGTAAATTTGGGTTATACATTAGAGCTAGAATGAGCAGAGATGCTCACTGGATGTTTCGGTGCAGCACTTGATGGCATGATATCATTTGCAAGGTGGCACCATTTTTGTGCTCTGCCAGGCCTGCCAATGTCCATTACAAACACTGAACTTGCCCTGGGAACTCCTTCATATCCAGCCAGTTAGTTGAACTGATTTAATGTGAATGACCTTGGCACCCCACTTCAAAGCAGCATACAAAAGAAAACACACATTTCTAGCTTTATGTTGGTTAACATGGCAGCTTTTTATTCCTTTTTTTATTCCTGTCAAACATTCCGGTATCCCTTCACCCTACTTTACTTTGAACAGAAAAAGAAAAAACTCTCTTTTAACCAACCTGAAACTGTTGTTATTAACCTCATAAAAACACTCTTCTACACCCAAAATAATAAAGTCATTTGGGAATGTCAGTATTCATGTATACCACGACTGGCTACCATCTATTAAAGACACCAACTTTGTTTTATATGATTTCCATAAGCAGACCTTAGGGGGGGAAATATGTACATTTTGGGTTATTCCCATCCATAAATGCTGGGCAGATGCCAGAACAGACAAGACAACATATTTACCCATACACCACTATAAGAGAAGAGGACCAGGACCTTATATTTAATTTGGTGAATTGACACCTGCCAATTTAAACTAGAATGCTGGATTTAACATACATCACTTTAAGCATGGGATACAGGTCACACAGTACTTCTGAGACAATGTGAACAGTTTTGGAATAATGTTTATAAATACTTGGGTGCTTTACCTAAAACACATCAAATATTGGGAACGAATTACAGAAGATTATGGCAAACATGCATTTCTTTTTGTGAGCCCATCCAGTTCACAGAAGACAGATGGGATGGCGTCTGTCAAAGGGAAGGGACCTTAGGGAGAGACCTGTTTATTCATCTTACCTCCTAAAGCCATTCCCGTCTTGCTCCTGGTATCAGAGCTGGAAAGGGAGTGGCTAGAGCAATGAAGGCAGATGAGGCACAAAGGAAGGATTCCACACCCTTCATCTGTGTGCTCCTTTTACTGCTAAGGACAGACTGTATATCCCGCCTACACATTTATGTTTAAGCGTTTCCACAGAGTTTCAGAAGTACAGTATGAGCTTACAGACAGCTCAAATTGCAACTAACCAGGCAACACATTCCCCCAGCTGCTTTATAATCTCAAATTAAATGAGCACACAGCAGTTTGGCATTTCAGTTCTTCGTCAAAAGCCACTGGACACAGAACTTAAAATACTGGCTTGTGGCTATAAACTGAGCACGGTAAAAAGGCTGAGGTGACACAATTAAGTACACTCACCCAGTTCACACATTTCCCTTTCAGCACAAAATATAGAACTTTCAGGACACTATTTAGTAATATGGAAGTTGTGCGTTTTTTTCATCTTTTGTAGCACATTACATGCGTTTAATTAACATCAAAAGTGTGTAACAATGATCACTTTAAATCTGTATTATCCCCAGAATAGGGAGATTCTATCAGCTACCTTCCAAGACTTCCTTGGAAGACATATGGACAGGTTAGCGTCCCAAGAGCTTGTGCTCATTATAAAAGGGGAGTCCTTTTATATGCACCTTTCTTGGAAGTGACTCCTCCCACATGTTTGAAACTTGGATATCACAGCTGCTGGTGTTCTGCATTAACCCTTCTTCCCAGAACAAGTATGATTCAAAGCAGCAGGGTTATGAATAGGATGGAAGGATGCACTACAGAATATAAAAGAATGGTCATGTTCTCTTCTCATGAGGTTAAATAAATGAACAGAATTAGAGAAAAAACAAAATGAAGTCTGCAAGTATATCAAAATGCCAAACAGATAGAAGACTTAGACATACTCTTGGAAATTTCAAGCACTTGGATCACAGCGATAGTAATGGATGGGCATGGTTTTTTTTAAATTTTGTTTGTTTGTCATCTCCTTTAAAAATTGCCAGACCCAAAAATAAAAAACAGAACATATACAAGCAGAAAGTAAAATAGAGCAATACTACATAAAAAGAAAACACACACTAATTAAAACCCCTTTTCTTAATTGTAGAATTTTTGTGTGGTTTGGGGGAATTAAATCAAACTGAACTGGCTGGATTACTTATTATCTAAATTATGCTTTACAATATACAAAATTCTTCCATGATTTTGGTCACTTTTAGGTTGAATCCTGTCCAATATAGCCACTTTAAGCCATTGCTCCCACCCACAGTTTAACTGAATGAAGACACATTTAGCTACTTATAACATTTTAAAATTAGCTAAGAACCAGTTCTATAGAGAATTTTCATCTTCTAAAACAATTAGAACAAATATCTGAAGTTTCCTTTCAAATATAATAATGGTACAAGTAAGATATTATAATAGGATTTTACTTGTAACCAACAGGGTCAAGGGTCCACCTGACATTTAGCGTATATAGAACTATGATTGCAGCTTTTTTTCTTCTCTTATAAAGTCTACCCAGAAATATCTCCCTCCTGAAGCTTATTGTGTGAAGTTTTCCCTTTCTGTGGAAGTTATTTCAATTCACTGAGTTCTAAAAAGAAGATTCTCATCATTTGTACATTATTACTCTGACTGGTTTTTAATTTCCACAAGTTTTGACTGCTTGAAATTTCTTTTAAATTTTTAGTTCTCAAAATCGTAAGACTCATAGAATTGCAGAGTTGGAAGGGACCTCAAGGGTCATCTAGTCCAACCCCCTTGCAATGCAGAAATCATAGAATATCTCTATGTAAATTAAAATAGTACAAATTAGTTGCACTATGTTTGCAATATGTACCATTACAGATCAGTTCAACTGGCAGTGGGGCTATTTATTTAATTCATGCATCCATCCACCCACAATACAGCGTGGGGTTGATTTCTGTTTCCTGAATCTCAGCTACCTTTTAAAAACACACACTTCTAAGATTGATTTTTGGCATTAGCTTGAAAATACACAAGCAGCTAATCTTGAAAGCTTCATCTGGTAGCATTTCATCCCTAGCACTATTTCCTCACAAGTTAAAAATGGAAAATTCCTTCCCTGGAGCATCACACTTACTTAAGAAGAACATTCTGACCATGGACTGTGGCTTACCCACCTCCTTCCTGCTGCAGCCCCCTAAAAGTCATTCCCAAGGGTCAGACAACCCTCTAGGATAGTTCTCAATGCCACATGATGGCAGAAATCCAAGTTGCTATCTGCAAGTGTGAGCAGAAGCTCCACTAAATTCAAACCCTACCCTTGGGATTATCCATGCTTCCACACCAATAGAGTTTATTCTGCAAAACTTAAAATATTCAATTTGTATTACTGCATGTGTAATTGGGGATCAATAGTCCTTGCAAACTTTTTTTAAGCAATTGGAAGTGGTTTATGAGATGATGTGCTGCTACTCTGTCTCCTTTCCAGAGTATGAAGTCAGTCCTTGTGGCATTCTCCATGTTTAAGTGTTACATCACCAGTGATGTTAATTACTGTATAACTGAGGATAGCCAGGGTTCCTCTTTATCCAGAATTTTAAATCAGCCCGGAACCTTAGTTTCAGATTCTCATTCAGCAGAAAGCCTAAACAGCCTTACTTAATAGCTGACCTAAGAGTTATGTTATGGTTAGGCCAGATGGTAAAACCCATGCTCCAGAAGGAACAAATGGGAGCAGAGAAAAGGAAACACACAACCCTGATTTCTGCTTCTGATTACGTAAGCAATTAGAAGCATTACATTTGCACTAGCACAATCAGATTGCTTTGTAATGTGAGCATACAAATAATAAAGCTACATTAAGAAAAAATTACAAATTCTAAAGTTGAACACTAATGAAAGGGGAAAGTAAAAATAAAAATATATGAAGTCAATGACAATCTAGTAAATACACTACAGGCAATAAAAGATGAGGGAAACTAGCACAAAAAGTAGGCTACAAAGACTAATATGGGTTTATCAACACATAATTTTTGAGTCTGGCCTAATTTAGTTATTGCCTTTGACATCATTTTGCTTTCCCTTTATTTTATAGAAGCACATTTTTTTTCTGAAAATTGGCAATACCTGGATCTACCTGTCCTGTCTGGGAGACTGAAAGATAAAGGTCTGTAAAGAGAAGAATGGAAAGAACTAGAAAAGATCAGGTGGTTTGGAAAAAATGAGGAGTGACTTAAACGACCAAATTTACACCCAGCTGAACACTGCAAGTACACAAGTATCCCAGTTTTTATATAGGACACCTTCCATGTCACTGATAGTGCCTGACAAATCCTTATCCTAAACTCTCTTACCAAAGGCTTCAATGAAGTCTTACTAACTTTTGGAGTGAATGGCACGACTTCTGCTTCTGTAAACAGGTATCAGAAACTAACAGCTAAAATTGTTTATAGCTTGCAAAGAGAGAAGCAGAAGGTGCTGTTGTTCCGTATCCTGCCCTACAAATTCAGCTGACAAACATTATCATGTTTTTAAAAATCATTGATTTCCAAGGCAATAATGCACCCATTTACTCTGGAACAGCCTTATTCACTTGTAACAAAACCATCCGGGGGAAATGGGCTGTGCAGTGGAGGCTAAACTGTTTAAAAGCTGAACAAACTTGACACTGCTTTGGATTGTCTTCCAAGTTCTGTGCTAGGAAGATTAAATCTACAGCTTCCGGAACCAATTCTGTTCGCTTTTGGAAAATGAGCTTTGTACACCAATTGAGATAAACAAATAGGTGAACTAATGACTTGGATCCAAAGAGCCACATGCAGTGCTCTGAGCACACGCCAGGGCTTTCCCTTCCGCCTATCCCCACTGCAACTCACGCTTCCTGAAAATGCACCCGAGGGTCAGAGGACATGGGGTGCTGGAGCTGAGAGGAATCAGACACACACACACACACACACACTGCACACAAGCAGAAGGGGCACTTTGGATCAAAGCAAATATTTTGGATTCGTTGAAGTAGGAGTTGATATGTTAACAGGCAGATCTTCAAAAGAATATACCAGGTAGCTTAAAAAGGACCAATTAGTCTCTCCAGAGATTACGTTGCCTTTTTTAATCCACTCTTTTAATTGGTGTTGTAACAAGAAGTGGTTCTAAGTGAAGATAAAGCCACTATGATCTAATTACTTTTCCATTATTCACCTGTCAAGTTTTATACAGAAAATAGAAGCTGAGTAGATGAAACAATGGAAATTGAGGTTAAACTTGTCCACTTCACTTAAGTGGCCTGCTTTGAGAGAATTAATTATTTGACAGTCCAAGTTACAGATCAATAATTTAAACCTCGGCTTTTGTTTTAAACTGTGCTTCAAAAAAGGATAAACAACTTATTTAGGCAAGTTCTCTTGAACCATCTGTAGAAACTCAGTTCTGCATAATTTAAAGTCAGATTCTAGTTTTCACTGATTAGATCTTTGCTGATATTCTTGCACTAGCATAGTGCCATGCATAGTTTCATGACCTACCAAATTTCTGTGCTTCTCAGCCAATGCTCTCTGTACCAAATTGCAAAAGCTATGTGAAGGGTCAATACAACTGCTAGGAAACTCACCTCTCAATTTTATGAGCAAACTAGTTGCAAAATGAGTTTCATTTGTAGGTAACACAAGGAAGGATAATGTGTGCCACACCTGTTTATATACAAAAGACTAAGAATTGGAACTAGATGAGACATTAAATGCATGACTGAAGCTATTTGCCCTGGAAGGGAAGGGATTTGCCCTCATAGCAACTTTCCTCCTCCAGTAGTGGGGGAGTGGGGAGGAACAGCATGGGGAAAGCATTAAAGCGATGCTCTCCAGGACTGATTTTAAAAAATAATAATTAAAAAAGACTGAAATGCAGTCATTTAGCTTGACTATAAGAATTCCTGATTTTTTCCCCCCGGTTTATGCCTTTTATATTCCCAGATCATTATTTGTGGGAAAGGCAAGATACCATATCAATTTCTAGGTGCCCATTGGTTTAATACTCTGGTTGTGTAACTCCAGACATACTGGCTTACATTGTTGGGAAGGAACAGAAATCGTTCCTAGGATGAAGTGGCGCTAGATGTCAGATTCACCAAGTTCTATAGTGTGGAACTAGATAGCACTTCAGAATCTGGGATTAGCCATGCTAATCTGTTTCTTGCTCAAGCTTCTTTGGCCACTTTGGCCACAGTGACCCTCCAGATGAACTGGCACCAGCTCATGGTCAGAGATCATGGAAGCTGCCATTCAGCTGCATCTGGAGGGATGCAGGTTAGCAATCTCTAGCATCTCATTTTATTAGCAGGTTTCATTTCTGTTTAACATGCACACACCCTTCAATAGGGTGTTCTAAAAAATCAACACAAACTTAAGCCTTGACTGAAGGAAGCTCAGAAATGTTTCGATACACAGATGCCAATGGCAGATGGGAGTTCAGTAGAAGGAAAAGGGGATATTCAGCTATTTCAGCAATCAACAAAGGCTTCAACATGCTACATACTAAATGCTTCTTTGTAAACAGTACATGTAGCTAAGTATAAGGCAATACTAAACAATACATGACAGTTTCAAATCATGCAGGTTGTGTGACCATGCTCCAATTGGCTTCAATTCTTTCCATTCTTACCTCAGACTTTTCCAATTTATTTTGAGCATCAATTTGGGTGACAATTTCATTCATATTGGTCTCCAAAACCATTCCGCCCATCACCATTTCAGCCAAAATATTATGGACCTAAAAAATAAATAAATGACAAAAGAAACAAAGGCAAGCAAATTAATCAAATATTATTGTGGAGAGGCTGGTGAAATGTGGACTGGAAGAGGAAACTATTAGGCAGATTTGTAGCCGACTGTCTGACCGAACCCAAAAAGTGCTCACTAATGGTTCCTCGTCATCCTGGAAAAAAGTAGCACATGGATTACCATGGGGTTCTATCCTGGGCCGTTGTTGTTCAATGTCTTTATAAACAATTAGGACAAAGAAACTGAGGTGATGCTAATCAAATTTGCAGGTGACACCAAACTGGGAGGGGTAGGCATTGCCACTGATGACAGAACTGGGTTTCAGGATGACTTTGATAAGATTGGAGAACTGGGCCCAACCTAACAAAACAAATTTCAACAGGGACAAATGCACTAAGGCAAGGAGAACCAGCTTCACAAATAGAAGAAGGATATTGACAAGCTGGAATATGTACAGAGAAGGGAACTAAAACGATAAAGGGTCTGGAAACCAAACTTTATGAGGAACAGTTGAGGTAACCGAGTATGTTTCACGTAGTAAAGAGAAGAGACTAAGAGGAGATATGATAGCCATCTTCAAACATCTAAAGGACTGTCACATGGAGGGTGGAGCAGGCTTGTTTTCTCCTGCTCTGGAGGGTAGGACTTGAACCAATGGATTAAAGGTACAAGGAAGGAGATTCTGACTCAACATCAGGAAGAACTTTCTGGCAGTAAGAGCTGTTTGACAGTGGAACAGACTCCTAAAAGAGGTGGTGGACTCGCCTTCCTTGGTGGTTTTTAAGCAGAGGTTGGATGGCCATCTGTCATGCATTATCTAGTTGAGATTCCTGTATTGCAGGGGGTTAGGCTCTTAAATTCCTTTCTTCTTTGTAAAATTAGTAACATAGCAAACATTTAAGTTAGAGCTGTAACACTGGTTGCTCATAAGATGCAGCTAAAATATTATGGACTTAAAGACCCGTTGAAAACGTGTGATTGCCAGATCATCCAACACAAAACTGCACACCTCCTTTATGAGGCCCTTCAAATAAATATTGTTCGCAAGTGTTGCATAAAGATTACATATTGATGCTTATATATCCTATGTTTACCAGCTTTCCATACTGGATATTTCTTCCTCATCTATAAAAGCTTTCACATTTGCAGAACACTGTCAGCACATGTTTTTAACTCATAACACAGTGTAAAGTAGAACTATTTTTTTAAAAAATAAAATACTATCCTCCAGTTCAGGGAGCTGCCACATTGGAAATTTTCCGGTAAAATGAGACATGGGGTCTCACACTTGTATAGTACAAAAATATTTGAAATTAAATCATTAAAATCAAGAACCTTTAGGTGCTTTGGCTGCAGGCTAACATACATTGCATGCAGCTGAATAATTTTTTGCAGTTACCAATATTTCAGGTATTGTATCTGCTTCAAGCATTACTGTGCAACATATGCAACTACTCTGGCATTTCAAATGCAGCATAGGCAACTCCCCATTTGCACACAAGCGGCCCGTGCGTGACACTTGATACGCACACCATTTTCGACACTGCAAGGGGGCAGGGCGGGACTCAATCCCCGCATAAATGGGGAGCTGCCTGTATATAAGTTACACAGAACATTCCAGGACAATGATTTCCAGTGAGGGCTCTGTGCGCTGAAGTTGCGCAAATCAGGGTAAGTGCACTTAGTTTACATGGTTTATCCCAATAGCTGTTTTTCTGCCTATTTCAAAATACCTTGGCAAGGAACAGATCTGCAGAAATCAACAAAAGAGGGAAGGCATAAGCCATGGGGGAATAAGACTTAGCCTAGGAAGCAAAGAAATATTAGATTGCTCAGAAATCACATCACTGAAAACATTTCGGCTTCAGGGTGGAAGAGTGTTTAAAAAAATGTTCTTAAAAATTGGAAGGCCAAATTTTTTCATCCTCCTTCAAACCCAGATGTCTCTACTGCTAAGGAGGAATACTTCCCATAGGAAAAAGGTGGGGGGAGCTTGCTAGTCTTCATAAACAGACATTTACTGTTCTAGTCCACATCTAATTTCTTGGAAGAAGTAACAATAGCCTCAGAGGAACTATAAGAGGTGTCAAACAGTGAAGCCGGAGGGTGGGGAAAAATTCCCTATACAAGGGAGCAAGTTCAGTTCAGGCACTCAGAAAAGTTGTTTTCTAGTATCTTTAACCAACTGCCTTTCCGCTGCAAGTTATTATAAACTTGGCAGTGCAGATAGAAGTCATGCTCATGTGGAAGAAATCTTGACAATCATTAAAAGCAATTTTATGTTCTTTACAGAAACTTCTGGCCTGTTGTTTCTTTCCCTAATGGAAGAATTAAGCAGCTTATTCCCTCCACTGCCTCATTCTCTCAACAAGCATCAAGCTGCTGTACAACTTGGGGGGGGGAAAGGAGTGGGGCAAGTACTTTTAAGTTTTCAACCCACACAATTTTCTTATAATTATTTTTTGTTTTTACTGCCTAAGCAATATGTTCTTCTCTGCATGGAAAATTATCTTCCCATGGACAATACACTAGCCTGAGTCATGCTTTTCTGCAGCTACCAGATAGGAAAACGTCAAAAGCAACTTACAATTCTGAAGACTATATGCCAAGGGAATCAAGGGGTTTTCTGTATACCACCAGTTTTTTCTTTATAGCACAATTGTATGCATTGTTAAGTCTCAGAAGTTAAGTCTGCAGTATTCAAGGCAAGGAAACCATGTGTAGGATAGCAGATCAGTAAAATGGAGGTCTGGAGGTTTGACTTGACACAAGCAATACTGCAATTATGTTTTCGAAAATGCATGTGAATTTTACTATTCATTTCTCAGGGTATATTTATTCAGTTAAAAAGGGACTAGCTAATGTAAAATGGCATTTGAACAAGGAAAGGGACTGTTTACCATTCTGACAGATACAAGAATGTGATTTTCTGGTCAACAGAATACTTTGAATTCACTACCTTATCCACATGGAAAATTAAATCCAGTTCACAGACATTCTCAAAGCACTTGTCTAGCGTTTCTACGAATACCTGTGGGGAGAAAATTTGCAAGGGGTCAAAGTTTTATAGCAACTCCATCATTCCATTATGGACAAACTGTAAATGTGGCAATCAGAACACAGAAGACCATCAAGAATTATGGAAGTTTAATGTATCTGTATAACATGTAGGGTTAACACAGCGGATTCTCTTGGCAAATCCCAAGTACATTATTGAAGATCAAACTTCACTAATGTGACAGCTTGACATTCCTGTTCCTTAGTCAAACGTAGCACGCTTCAAACAAAATTCACACTTTATTACTTTAAATACTTCACACTGTGTCTGTTACTATGGTCTGAAAGCTTTACTATCAAATTTTTGTGGCACAGTTTATATAGACATGCTGAAATGCTTAACCTGACAACAACAACAAAACAGATTTGAGCGTGGACTAACCGATTTAACATTTAGTCTCATCTGCCCAAAGAGACAGGCCTTGCCTGAACATCGCATTAAAATTTCTAGACAGTTGCTTTATTATCTGCTAAAACTAGAGCCATTTGCAGTATACAAGCAGCACCCTCATACTGCTTCTATTTAGGAGCTATGATGTTCTGCCACAAACACGCAGTAATGCACGCAGATTAATCCATTTAAAAGGAGACAGAAACTTACTTTATGACTACATAAGGCTATTACTAAAAGCAGCATTTATACTAACTATATGCAACCAAAACATATAAAAATGTTCTGGGAAAGAGCAACAGAGTTCATTAAAGCTAGACATTTGCCTCAACTGGACTCCCAAACATAAGGGAACAATTTTAGGTAGAAAATAATTTCCCCCGAAATCACTAAATGTCTCCTAGTGAACCAGGGTAGCACCTATCAAAATGATTTTCTTCCTGCTTTCAAATATTGCCATTTGAGATTCTGCCAGAATGTTTTAATAGTAAAAAATACAAACCTTCAGTACAAGGGGAAAGCAGTGAGGGGGGGGGGGAAATGCATTATATATGCACTAAAAAGAGGAAATTGGGGTTACCAAGCTTCAAGGTATATTACAACCAGGGCTTTCTTTCAGCCAGAACTCGCCAGAACTCCGTTCCAGCACCTCTCAGGTGAGTGACATTGCTATTATAAGAGAACAAGGGAGGTATTTACGGGGAGTTCTGGCACCTCTGTTTCTAGAAAAATAGCACTGATTACATAGCTTTCAATTAAAACAATCTAGATAAATAGAAATGATCATATGATCCCCTAGAGTTCAATGGAACTTTACTTCATTCTCTATTGCTATAAACTCTTTTACAGTGGTTCCCCGCAAGACGAATGCCTCGCAAGACGAAAAACTCGCTAGACAAAAGGGTTTTGCGGTTTTTAAGCTGCTTCGCAAGACGAATTTCCCTATGGGCTTGCTTCGCAAGACGAAAACGTCTTACGTTTTTTGCAAGTTATGTTTCCTTTTTCTTAACACCCTTAATACAGTTGCGACTTGACTTCGAGGAGCAACTCATAGAACGCGGTGTGGTAGCCTTTTTTGAGGTTTTTGGCGATTTTTGAAGCTTTTCCAAAACTTTTCCGACACCGTGCTTCGCAAGACGAAAAATTCGCTAGACGAAAAAACTCACGGAACGAATTAATTTCGTCTTGCGAGGCACCACTGTATTCCTATCAGTTAAACCATCTGCACTGACAGGTTGCATGAACCATTTTTAGGAGCTACACTGTAGACCTGGAAGTAATGGGTTAAGGTTTTAGTTTCACCCATCAACAACACTGCCCTTGCTTCCTTTCCTAGTTTACCCCCAGCTTTCAGCCTCACCAAATATAAGCATTTTGAAGCATGATGGGATATATGGCATGATCCTGAGGATTAACCTAAAAAGCATCTCATATATGAAAAGTCCTAGACTTTCCTTTCTAAGTAAGCACAATAGGTTACCCAGTACAGCTGTATACAGATTTTTCCTGAGAGACGCCCATAATTTTTTTTATAAAGTGAACAAATTTCTGAACTCAAGATTACTGAATAGATTCTCTTTGCTAACAAAATATTAAAATTAATAAAAACATGTTTGTACAAGGTTACATAGCATCATAACATGAGCAGACTGGGGTTTTTTTGGTGGGAGGGTTGTTGGGCAGGGTTGCTGCTGTTCTTTTTGTAAATTTATTTTAGATTTCGTTGTGATTTATGTGAAGATTATTCAGTTTGGTTTTGTATTTGTAAATGTTTTATTTATTGTTTATGACTACTTTTTTATGTTATAGTTATTCTTATTAATTAAATTTCTATACTGACCTTCATCCAAAGATCACAGGGTGATTTACAATGTAAGAACACAAAAATACATCCCATAATGACCAAAAAATCCCTAACATCCTGCCCCAAACACACAGTTTAAAAGACCATAGATTGTTTAGTAAGTCCAAGACCTGGGAATGTTTTTGCTTGGTACCTAAGATATGTAATGGCCAGGCAAGCCTCCCTGGATATGTATTACAACCAAAATTTCCAGAGTCATTTCAAACTTGGACAATGAGTGCCACACTACAGCTAGCCTTTCGTTTTGCTGTGGTAGGACACCCTCTTGTGGAACAAAATGGAATGAGCCCTTCCTTTAACTAATGTATTTTTCGCTCTATAAGATGCACCAGACCACAAGACGCACCTAGTTTTTGGAGGAGGAAAACAAGAAAAAAAATATTCTGAATCTCAGAAGCCAGAACAGCAAGAGGGATCGCTACGCAGTGAAAGCAGCAATCCCTCTTGCTGTTCTGGCTTCTGGGATAGCTGTGCAGCCTGCATTCGCTCCATAAGATGCACACACATTTCCCCTTACTTTTTAGGAGGGGAAAAGTGAGTCTTATAGAGCAAAAAATATGGTAATTAAAATTAAGCATTAAAAGTGGCATTTTAGCCTGATAACAGCTCTGCAGGCTGAAAACAGGCTTGCAAACAGTGAGCAATATAGCATTTAATTGTTTTCCATGTCCTACCACTGTAGCCACATCACCAGAATGGTCCTGACTCAGATTGTATTTATCAAAACCCACGTAGCCCTGTTAAACAGTCACATCCTGAACTGCTGACTTCTTATACATCTAACACATTTCTAAAGAATAAGCATGCAGCACAATTCTATATATGTTTATTCAGAAGTACATTCCACTAAGCTCAGTAGGTCTTACTCCCAAGCATGCACACAGTTGCCTTAGGAATAGGTTTGAGAAGTTACAAAAACGTACGCCACTTGATTACCACAGATTACATATGTACACAAAATGAATAGCAAGAGAAACACTTTCAGAAATGATTATTTTTGCATATCATGAAAACCTAGTGCCTCATTTCCAGGGGAAATATATTTTATTTTCCAAGCTGTTGTTACATGCAGGCAATATTTTGTTCTAAGAGTGGTTCTCCAGAGCCAATCCAATCCAAGTGAGCTTCTGTTCAAAGTAAGAAACTTAGCTCCCAATCAGCTTCCTAGCACCAATACTGGAAGCAAAACATACAATAGTGTGGCCACTGTTAATAATTTCCTCCCCATACAAGTATTAATACTTAGTATTGTGAAATATTGTCAGTATTATTATATAGAGGCATGTCAAGCCTTACAGGCAAGCAAATACACAGGTCAGTTTAGACAATAGTTCACCCAAAATAATTTTAGCGGAATAAACACTTATCTCATTACCTTACATCTAATGATGGACATTGTAGATTTATTTCTTTATTAGTAGATAAAATAAAGAAAAACAACAGGACAAAAACATACAAAATCCTCTATGAATTACTTACTTGTATTAAATCTAAAATGCCAAGTTCACTTTCTGAAGAATCAACACAGAAGACAAAGTACAATGTGGCATAATGTCGGTATATCAATTTGTTGTCAGATCCACCTATTAATCTAAAACAAAACAAGATCAACATTAACAATTAACTGCAACATTCCAAGTTGCATTTGTTAGCAGCTACAACATTTTTTAAAATAGCAGGTAAAATTGGGGACCTCTCCCCCTAGTGGTGCAGCAATAAAACTGCTAGCACATTGCAAAGCTTAACCAGGGTCCAGTATGGTCCCAAATTTGATAGGGAACTGTGTCGAGACTGTGTGTGTTCTGCATTGCAGGGGGTTGGACTAGATGACCATAGAGATCCCTTCCACTTCTATGATACCTGCAAGACTGCCTTACTCCATATATGGCCACTCAGCCACTTCAATCTGGACAACTAAGCACTGTTACAAATGCCACAAAACACTCATTCTGCACTTTGAAGAAATCTGTATTTTAGTGTGGCAGCACCCACACTTTGGAACTCTCTGCCTGTTGATGTGGGGCAAGCATTTTCCCTGTAGTCTTTTCAACACCTGCTACAAACATTTTACTTTAGGCAAGCCTACCCAGACATGCATCCATGTCATGTGTTTTAATCTGGTTTTAGCTTGCTGTTGAGTTTAATTATTTTTTGCATGTTTTGAATATTTGTTCTTGATTTCTTTTACTGATAATTGTATTGGGTATTTTGGTAAACCACTCTGATGGTTTTATTACAATCAAACAGTACACACATGTTGTCAAATAAATAAAACGCACATTAAAGTCAAAACCATTTAAATCAGTAGGCAGTGACTCCTCATAATAAAGACTATATCATATAAAATGTACAAACATTGTAACGTACAATATAACAGATAATGTACAAACATCAACCTACGCTGGTACTACGCTGGTACCAAATGAACGACAACGCCAGATAAGAATGTATATATGCCTTCTTCTAAAGCTGGTAGCCATGGCTTGCCAGTTCAGGCAAAACATAAAGCTACAGCTAAGTAGAGACTTAACTGAATTACTTTGGGTATATGCAAAGAGACAGGCAAACAAAAGGACCATTCATATCTCAGTGTATTAAGCTGAGAGTGGTGGTCCTAATGCAACAACATGTGCTTGCTAACATAGGAAGGGACCTTGAATCCTAGAAGATCTGCACCTGGGTTTAGCCGGCCAATCAAAGCCATCTCCCAGAGTGTGGCTGCTGTTGCATGCTGACAGCTTCTAGGAATCACAGGTGAGAGCTGAGTGCAGGATGGGGACCAAAGGTGGAGAAACTGTCCCATAAGGAGCACATGTACCCCACCAGAGGAATTACCCATCATCTAACACTCCATACAACCCTATGACACCAGTGACAATTCTGGCCACCATCAAATAAGTAAGCATCACAGCAGAATATGCACATTGTCTTCCAAGCCTAAACATTTTACAGGAAATGTCATGGGTTTTGATGTTGGACTTGTACAAGATCAAAATAATGTTGATGTGCCAAGTCTTCAAAGTGGGACACTTTTCACCACCTTCATATTTCATTTTAACAACTGTGAATGCAATTCAGGATACTTACAAGCCGCCTTCTAGGAAATTACAGACATTTTCATCACGTTTTGAGACTAAATGAAATGTTTCTCTGATAATTTGTTGCTGTGTGTCTTCACTCTGGGGAGGAAAAGAGACTAGGGTAGTAAAACAATCTATATTTCTAAATACAGTTGGATAACATAAGCACTGTTCCATCCCTATCCAGTGTATTTTCTCTAAGTAACAATTTTGGTGCAACATTTTAGGAGGGATATATAATGAATACACACACACGCAAACACGCCATTGGTACTGTTCCATACCGCACATTGTTTCAGAAATAGACAAAATATCAACATACAGAAATATCTCTCTCTAGTGCAAGAGGAAAAAAAGTTATTATTCTGAATGGGTAATACAGAAATGCTGAAACTTCAGAGGGGAAATCCAAATAGCATCTCAGATTTTGCTTTGGGACAAGAGTAGCATTTAAACTAAATTATTTATTACACACAAACTGATCCAATTCCAGTAAATCACTACATTAAAACTTTAGACTAGTATATTTTGCACAGCCACATTTTTTTTCCATTTCTAATTCATTATCAGAGTTTTGTGGCACCTTATGAACTGACTAATTTATTATGACATCAACTTTCAATAAATTTGTTTGTCTAAGGTGCCACAAAACTCTTAACATTGTTGTCACTGCAAAACGCTACCACAGCTATCCCTCTAGTTTAACTCTCAAAGATGAGTGACTACCTAAACAGATATTCATCCTCTGAAGCATAGTCAAATCATCATGTCAAGCAAGATGCTGTGCACAAAGACAGACACAAACATCAGATTTGTACCTAGCCCCTTAAACTTTCACAAGGTGCATTTAAAAATCCTTCTTGGCAAGTTTTTTGCACTTACTTCACCTAAACTGTTTTTTGCACTTACTTCACCTAAGCTGTTCTGCAACTCTACCACATTATAATATTTCTATATTAGCACAACACAAGAAACGAGCTTTGCTTATGCAAATACATACCTTTTTGCAATATTTAAAAGTGACTAAAAATAATAATAACTTTTGGAGTTACAAAGGATGGTGGCTCTGCAATTTTTATACAGCATAGTTCTCATTCTATCCTTCTCCCCTCTGACAATCACCAAGTAAAGGAACCAACTAAGAGTCACTTTGGGTTGACATGTAACAACTTTTCTACAAGTACACTTCTTTGTATTAAAACCCCCCGGCAAATACATCATCATGAATAGCAAATGTACATGAGTTTCAATGTGCAAACATAGCACAAACAGAACGACCGCAAGTACAAAATAGACTTAAGGATACTCAAAATTTTCTGATTGGAAATGGTAGCACCATGTTTCCTCTTGTCATATGGAAAGCAACCCTACACATTTCTGTCCTGCTAACAAACATCCAGTTTTTAGTACCTTTTCTCTGTGTGTGTATTTAATAGTGCCAAACACTACAAACTTGGAATTCTTAACCGTTCAGGATCAATACCAACCATAACCCCAAAGCCTGGCTGAGTATCACATGTCGCTAATTAGAAGGAAGCATCAGCTAACAGGCAACATAAGAACTCTTCTGCATCAAACAATAATCACCTGCTTCTCATCTTACCCACTAAAATACCATTAGAGCTGCCATCCTCCTACGCATCCCACTCAGCCCAATGTGCTGAAATACAGCAAAGCAACCTCCTGTGCCACCAACATTTATCTTTCTTCACCATTACTATTCAATCTTCCATTGTTGTTGTTGCTGTAGTTGGCATCTGTCTGTCTCAAGAGACAATGGAGTTCGCCTCCGGGGGCAAAGTCAAACCGCTGGGTAGCAGCACTGAAGTGATCCCCCAGGGGCACAAGCCTGGACAGTGTGTATGGAGGTTCTGGGTCCATATAACAAGACTCCCCTCTCTCGGCCTTGCTGATGTGGTCCAAAGGAAAGCAGAGCAATACAAAGGACTTGTGTTTGGCCTCTGGAGTGCGTGCACATCCATGGGCAACATCTTTGGAACATTCCTTGCCTCTTCAGTCCTGCAGTATGGCTACAAGGTAGATGGAGCTGCTTGCTGTTTCCCTTACATGAACTAAGACTAGTCTTGATATGCAGAACTGAAAAGCATAGGTGGAGCTCATTTTAGGGGCAACACTGTCCCCAGTGTCATCTAATATCTACATGAAACCACTGGTTGGGTTGTTCATGATGGGCAGTTGCAACTCTGGTGATGGCAATGTCTGTTTTGCACAGGACATTAGGAGAGGGGTCAGGGTGAAACTAAGCTTTATTTCACCGGGGTCAAAGACCTATCTTGGCACTCCCGTGCGCATTTGTGTACACACACAGGCTGGGAGCCTCAATGGCACCCCTCCGGAGACTTCACCAGGAGCAAAGAAAACCCAGCTAGCCCCCCTCCCCTCCATAGCTAAGGCACTGGGAGGGTTGTTACCTCTAGTGGGCGACACATCATGCTCTTATATCTCCATTCAAAAGAAGGCACATGTCACAGACCTGCTGGAGAGCCACTGCTGTCGGGGACAGCCATGAACCAGATGACCCGGAGACCTAACTTCTCATAAGGCATGCTTGTGATGGTGGGTTATTACGAGCCAGTAATTCTTCAGCCCCTGGAGGCCAAAATACGGTTGGCAGGTGATGCAGAGCAGCACAGGAGCCGACTCCTAAGGACTGAGGCCCCTTCGCTCCCTACCTCCCCCAATAAGGCGGGGTGCCCCCCCCCAAGTGGATGAGCATTGTCATTCCAATGGTGTGTGTGTGTGTGTGCCAGTCATTATCGGTTATATAAGGCAGGGCTTACCTGCTCAAACCCCACTTCCCCATTATCTTATTCAAGTTTCAAGCTGCAGCACTGCTTGAAAGGGCCAGTGCCAACACCAAGGGGGGGGGGGGGAGAGAAGAAATGCCAAGAAGGGAGTGAGAGAACCAGGGCCAGATTTAGGTTTGATGAGGCCCTAAGCTACTGAAGGTAATGGGGCCCTTTATATGTCCAGCTGCCTTTGTCAACAACAAATTGCCGCTGTTTTTTGTGTTGAATATATGCTATATGGTAGTTTATGGACTAATGGGTATCTAAAGCCATTAGCACATAACAGAATATGTGTTTTATCAAAGTAATTGATATAGAAATGAGCAAACCAGTGATATTTCAGGGAGCAGGCTAGAAGGAGGGGCCCATTACTTACACCATAGGAGCCTACACAGCACAAAACACTGCTGCTGTATGTAGGTCTTGTTTTATTTGTTTTTTTATCTTATATTTTGGAAATGTACATCCAGGTTTTTTCCTTTAATTTTTTTTTTGGGGGGGGCTAAGAGAGTGGAGCCCTAAACTATAGCTTGCTTAGCTTATATGTAAATCCGGCAGAGAGAACATGCGCAGAGTGAAGGAGCATCTCCACCCCCATCGTTCTACCCGGACACTGAGGTCCAGCACTGAGGGCCTTCTGGCGGTTCCCTCACTGCGAGAAGCCAAGTTACAGGGAACCAGGCAGAGGGCCTTGTCAGTAGTGGCGCCCTCCCTGTGGAACACCCTCCCACCAGATGTCAAAGAGAACAACAACTACCAGACTTTTAGAAGACATCTGAAGGCAGCCCTGTTTAGGGAAGCTTTTAATGTTTGATGTATTACAGTATTTTAAACTTTTTTTGGAAGCCGCCCAGAGTGGCTGGGGAAGTCCAGCCAGATGGGCGGGGTATAAATAATATATTATTATTATTATTATTATTACTTCCCTGAAAGTAAGCCATAGGGGAAGAGAGGAATATTTGTATCGCTGGACCGGAGCCGCCTGAGCGAAGGGCGCCTCCTGGGGGAAAAGAGCACCTGCCTCGCGGTGCCAAGGAAACCTACGGCGCCCCACCCCACCCCCACCCCATTCGCAAGGAGCTCCCCCGCCACACAGCCCCGCCACCGTGTCCGGCCCGCTCGCCCGCCCCTTCCCGGCGACCTCTCCTCGCCCCCACTCACATAGCGCTGGTAGAACTTGGAGAGCCGCGGCTTGCCGTGGTTGTTGAATATCAGGATGGCTTTAATCATGGTGAGGGAGGGGCAGCTGCTGCTGAAGAGCTTAAAGAGAGAGGCGGGTGGGGGGGGGGAGAGGCGGTCTGCGCCTCCCCCAGTCCGAGGCCCGCGACTCCGGCCCCCTAAAAACCCGCCTCTGCCGAAAGACACCACAGGCAACCGCTCCTCGCTCACGTGACGACGAGATTAGAGGGGGGGGGAGGAACGGGGAAGAGAAACGGTCATCTGACTGACGCGAAATACAAGGACGGAAGCGCGCGAGGGACAAAACGGCGGCGGCGGCGCGGTCACGTGCCCCCGGCAGGAGCCTATGAAAGCGAGCGCCGCTGGGGATGCTGCTTCCGCTGTTTCGTTACTATGTCGGAGCTGGGCGAGGAGCAGGAGCAGCCCGGTGCTGCCGCCGCCGCCGCCGCTCCTTTCCCCCCTCAGGAGGGCGGCCGGGGTGAAGGGGGCGAAGATGCCCCGGAGGGCGGGGCCGGGCCCACGTTGGGGGTGCTGGAGTCGGCTCCCGCTTCGGCCGTTTCCCCGGTGACCGAGGAACCTGCGGGAGACGCCAGGAAGAAAAGTAAAGGGCGGGTCGCGAAAGGGCCGACGCCCCGAAAAGGAGGGAGGGAGGGTCGTATTGGTCGCCCGAGGCAGGTATCGCAGGCCTCCCTGAACGGCTGAGGGCTCACGCTGTGCTGTCAAGTTTCTAAAAGGTCCCGATCTGCTGTCCCTCTTACCTGCCAGTTGTGCTTCCGTTGATCTTGCTCTGCGCCCCAGGCCTCCATGGATCAAATGATTTCTTGTGGTTCTCTACCAATAAATGACACCCGTATTAATAAATATTATTGTATTTATACATGGGTGTAGCCAGGATTGGGAGCCGCCCAGAGTGGCTGGGAAAACCCAGCCAGAGGGGCGGGGTATAAATAATACATTATTATTATTGTTGTTGTTGTTATTTATTTTATTTTATTTACGTTAGGGGTGGGCAGGACACCCACCTGTCACCATCCTCCCTCTGGCTCTGTCTAGCAAATTTGGACCGAAACGTCTCAACAATAGTTGTTTTAAATTACTTTTTTTACCTCAAATGTTCAGAAAAATCTCAAATCTACAATTTCTACTTTTAGTTAAGTATTTCTATTTATTTACTTGATTTGAGGACACAGCTCTCCCCCCCCCCCCAGCTACACCCATGTATGTATATCCTCAAGGGCACAGCCTCAAGGGCTCAGCAGCGGTATTTTAGGTGTATAAATTCTACAATGATAAGATTTTTGCAAATTATTCTGTTGCATTTCTCCTTGTTTCCTACATTTTATTGATTTTCTATACTTCAGTGACACGTTCTGCTGTGTTTCTATTTGTTCTCATTTGCAATGTTCTCTGCTTTCTAGTTGATGTTTTGCTCAAGGCTGTTGGGGATACCCCTATAATGAAAACCAAGAAATGGGCAGTAGAGAGAACGCGCACAATCCAAGCCCTTATTGACTTCATCAAAAAGTTTCTCAAACTAGTGGCCTCGGAACAGCTGGTATGTGACATCCTCACTTCCCTATTTAGGAATTAGAGAGCAATCCGCAAGATCTGAATCAGAGTAGGATGTTGCTGGGAAGCTTACAGGCAGGGCATGAAGGCACCAAATATTCCCTTTAGTTTGTCCCCACCTATCTCAAAAATATATACTTGATGAGTTCTGAGTCCCCAAATCTATCTGCAAGTTTACTACTATGCACATGGGTAAGCTTTTCCAAGGTTATTTCTCATAGTAGTACAATAATGACTTTAGATATTTGAATTACCTCTATCAGTTTCATTAAATCTAGGCTGAGCTGAGATCCTGAGTGGATGTAACTTGAAACTAAATGTAACGTGGGCATATTCAAGTGAATGGTTGAGGTTCCAGCTATATATTTATGCTGTTGTCAAAAATGACAAAAGACAGAGAAATATAGAAGCTCTTAAACTTGAACTATGAAAAAATGGACGTTAGAAGAAATGGTTGTATGGGTGCAAAAGTAGCCACGTGTTATATACTGGCAGTGGTTTTAGTTCACAAATGCTAACCCAGTTCTGAAATGATTGTTGTGTTGAAACTGAATATTTTAATATTGAATCAATACTCACAATGTTTGATCAAGAGCCATGAACACCAAACATAGTTGGACTCGTATCCAATCCAGCTTTCCTGCAAAGCTTTAACAAATAGCCACTTAGCAACTATCCATAAAGGAGCTTCGGTTGTGGCCAAGCAGTTATCCTGATGGCAAGTTACCTTTTCTTTTACTCCTGTTATCAAAGGACTTCAAGTAGCTATGAGCTGGAGGTGGGCTGGAGGAGGAGCAAACTCCTGTCAACTCTTAAGTCCTCAGGCCAGTAAATATGGGTAGACTGGCTTCCTCCTTTGAACAATAAAACGAATGGACCTATTCCTCATAGTGGTGCAGCAATAAAACTGCTAACACATTTGCAAAGCTTAGCAGGGCCCAGTATAGTTTAAATTGGATGAGGGAAGCGTGTTGAGATTCCTGCCTTTGCAGGACTAGATGACCCTCAGAGTCCCTTCCAACTTAACAATTCTATGATTCTTGGGTTCTTTGCCCTTGTTCTTTGCCCTTGAACCTTCAGCTTATAGCTGGCTGTAGACTGTTCTTCCCTTAGCCCTGTAATTGCAGTGACAGGATGCTGAGGTAACACAGGAGAGAATATTGTCTGATAAAACTTTTCTGTTTAAACAGAGTAAATTCCTTTAAAACTTACCAAGTATCTCTTTCTCATACAGTTTATTTATGTGAATCAGTCTTTTGCTCCTTCACCAGACCAGGAAGTTGGAACACTATATGAGGTAATTCACAGCTTCTAAGTATTTCCTTTTCTCTTCTTTGCATTAGAAACTAAGGCAGGCATAGGCAAACTTGGCCC
The DNA here is from genome assembly GCF_965112155.1 of Podarcis liolepis. Classification (NCBI taxonomy): domain Eukaryota; kingdom Metazoa; phylum Chordata; class Lepidosauria; order Squamata; family Lacertidae; genus Podarcis; species Podarcis liolepis. The sequence continues at coordinate 21,920,949 of NC_139565.1, forward strand.
TCCAGCTGTTTTGGGACTACAACTCCCATCATCCCTAGCTAACAGGACCAGTGGTCAGGGATGATGGGAATTGTAGTCTCAAAACATCTGGAGGGCCAAGTTTGCGCATGCCTGAACTAAGCACCATTCAATTGTTTGGATGAGGCAAAGGTTGCCCTGCCCAGAACAACTTCACCGGCACAGAGCTCTCTGTTCCACCCACTAAAAGGACAGTCCTACTAGTATCAATCCATAAAAGGGTATTCCAGAGAGGGAGGGAATGTGGCTGAGCCAGCCTAGAATCCATTAGCCAGCTCTACTTGGGCCCAATGAAAGGTGCAGTGCTTTACCAGCTTCAGGCTGGCATAGCCCAGAGCAGGCTTTTACCTGCCCTTCCAAATGCAGCAGTGGTTCAGTGAGCCTCACTGCCTGCTCTGGAGTCTGGATTGCTCTGTAAGATGTTTCAGTTTGATTACCATTTCACTCCATGTCTGCTGTAGCAAATGCAGCATGTAACTTTCAAAGTATGTTGTCAACAGGTGGCAGCATTTCATAAGAAACCTTCAGTAGAATGTTGACACTTTATCTGTTTAGGCTGTATAATAGGGACCCAACAGTTTATAGGTTTAATTAAATATTGAATTTGTTTAACTCCTCTGTTTCTTGTTCTGTTGCAGTGTTTTGGAAGTGATGGCAAGCTTGTACTTCATTATTGTAAATCTCAGGCCTGGGGATGAACTAGGAGCTACAAGTGCTTGGGATTCTTAGAAAATGAATGGGCTATAAAGATCTTCAGAAACATTCCCCAGGGACAAACTGAAGAAATGTCTGCATTGTTACCCATGGAGTTCACTTTATTCTCCCTATTTTCTCTACTTGTCAGTATAGGAGATAAATACAAGAGCTACATGGCCTCCTGGCTTCCATTTTCTTCATTTGATCACTTGCTTTGAGCAAATAATTGTGTGTGTGCCATCTGTACAGCTGAGCTTCCTGTCCTTGCTCCTGGGCTTATTTTGAAAGGATACTATCTCCTGACTTGGAGAGTACATGGATCATTATTTCATCAGGCTGCATGGAAGTTTACAGCCTCCCTTTTAGGATATTTATTGTAGATGGGCAGCTGAAGTATCTGTATATGCATAAAATAGTTACATTTTCTTATGACTATTTGTTTTAAACACAGTTGCTGGGGTTTAACTTTGGAATCTGTAGTCCCAAAGAGACTTTAGGATGGTGTTTCTCCAGCAGCAGCCCTCCCAACTAATCTCCTTCCTTCCCCTTGTTCACTACACAACAAAGTATATACAATGAAATGCAGAAATATAAATGTAGGAATATTGGGCAGCTTTGAGAATAAAGGTTATCATTTAACAAATTATGAGTTTATTGTTATTGCTTGTTTGTAGAGCCCCTTTGACATTTATATTCATTGTAGACTTTCATCTTGTATCTCTTACAACAGGTTGCTTCAAGTTAAACTTGCTAGACCCTGTAGGTGAATGAATAACTTTAAACACCCAAAGTGACCTTGTAGGAAAGTAGAGATCACACATTAGCTTCTCTTCTCTTATCTTAGCTTCAGGAAATAAAATAAACTGGAAATAGGCAGTACCAATAGTGACATACCATTTCTCCATTATCCAAAACCTATTAAATGTGACTATCACAATAGTTAAGCTTTCACAGTTTGGCCAACATTATTTCTTCCTGGTGCTATTGTTGGTATTGTTAGATTAACATTTACAAGGTTAATTTCCAAAAAAACCCACAAATGCAGCACTGATCATGCTGCAGTTGACAAAACTCAGTATGTGAAGACTGCTTTATAGCTCAATATAATGGGTTGTATGAATAAAATATAGAAACACCACTATGAATGAATGTGACAAAGCAAAATGTCATTGTCAGTTGTGTGCAACAAGGTAGGACAATCTACACATCTGCACAGATCAAGCTATACAGCCAAGAACACAGTATTCCACAGTTAAATATTTTATCTATATGATAGTGCCATTAAAGGAAATTGAAATGGTTCAAGGAAGTGGTATAAAGCAACTGATAAGCTTTCATTGAGTTTCAATTGTTATTAGACAAAGTAAAATGCTAGCAATACTTTAAAAATGCATTACAAAATATAAGTGGAGAATTTGGGACTTATAATCAATCCTAGAAAATGTAAAGCACATTGTTATTAAAGTGCAACTATTTAACACTGGGCAAGCTGCAAGCTTCATTTTCCCAACTTGCCATTAACTTAACCTGGGTCTAAGGAATAACTTCCTTTTCCCCCAAAAAACCCCACCCACTTAATGAAACATTTTATTACTAACATCAGTGGAGCTCTTCTTGGAAGTGTGAATCTGCTGCTTTTGCTGAACAATGCAGGACTGAAATTAAAACTGCAGATGGTGGAGAAACTAATACTGTTTTCAAAGTAAAAAGTTTGGAATTATTTGCTTGAATCACAACTGAGATGTGAAGATGTGCTGGTCCATGTCCTAGGGTACAAGCAAAGTTCAGCAGCATTTCTCTCCTCACCTTCCCCTGCCCCATCCTTAATAAGTAGGCAGAGGAAAAGTTCTGATAGACGTTACAGCTTGCTTTCTACTTTGTGGAAGATCTACTTTAATAGGCCCCTACAATGGTATTCTAGTGTTAATTCTCAATCTAAGAATGAAAAATGAGAAATAGAAGTAGCCTTTCTGTCCTACAAAACAGGCAGAAATATGCAGTGTTCTTTCCAAAGCTTTTGGAGTTAAATGTCACTGTAGATTGCTTTCTCTTAAGCCACCTGCCTGCTCAATCAAGTCCCTTATACATACCTTGCTAAAAATTGAAAACTTCTCTTCCATATTCACTCATGGGGAATGAACTACAGTACTTTGATCCTAAACCTGCTGTCCTTGGGTGAGAAGCCACCTTTTACCATTCTGAATTTTCCTACAAGACAAAGGTTTTTGCAGGGGTGGCTAGCTAAATTGGTAATGTGTAATTGTCAGTGCCTACGTATTTCAATTTATAAACATAGCCTAGTTCCCCAAAACACACCTGGTTGGTTATTGCGCCATGAAAAGCGGAGACGACTGTTCAGTAATTTAAAAGAGTGGCTTGCAAAGCTAATGCCTTCAGCCATTGAGCTGCTGAGTTAAAAGATTAGATTAGAATATCCAAACGTTGCCGGGGGGGAAATCACTCTTGGCTTCCTCAGTTGAATATTCCTTCTCTCTTTTAAGTACGAAGAACAGCGTCTTTGTGCTGTAAGGCTACGGCGGCGCGCCAGTCGAGGCCCCTTAAGAAGCGAGGCGGGCAAACGACCCGAAAGTGGGGGGAGCCCAGACGCCCCATCTCGCCAAGGCGACGAGGGCTTTTGAAATATCAGCCTGTGATAGGTCCCAGCCACGGCGGGGGTGTCCCTTTTTCAGCGTGTTCTAAAAGCCTAGGGCTAGCCGAAGCCGTTTCGCGGTGCCTCCCTCGCGCGCTCCCTGTCCTTGAGCACTTGGTACGTTCCCATCTAACTCCAGGGGATAAATAGCGGCAAGCCAAGGCACCGGCTCCGAAGCGACGCGGGAGAGACTGGGCGCTCCCATTGTGCAACTCGAAGCAGGCTCCGCAAAAGCGCATCATGGATCATCCCGGGCAGACGGAATTGTGGAAGGCGCAGACGCTGGACGAGCTGATCCAGATCCTACATCGGTTGTTTTCCGGCGACAAAGTCAATGTGGCAGAAGTGCAAACCTTAATGGAAACTTACGAGAGCAATCCGGAGGAGTGGCTCAAATATGCTCAGTTTGACCAGTTCAGGTAAACTCGGTGGGAATCAAGGAGATTAGCTCGCCTGAACAAGCAAGCGGGTGACAAACTGGTTGCTTTATTACTGTAGGATAAGCTATTCTCCTGGGAACGAAAAGCGGTCGATATGAGAGTCGCTTTGCTTAAAATGCCAAACGGACCTGATTTTCTTGGAGCATTTCATTAAGTTTGGTACAAAATGAGTGCGGATCTTTTAGAAATTAAATAGCAATCTACTCTCCAGGCGCACTTCTACTTTGTTTGCACGTTTGATGTTCGTAGGTGTTGCAAATCCAAATATCTTGCTCAGATTCCTTTCCGTGTATCTTTTAGCGTTTACTACATATGTAATTTGTTGCTAATAGTTAACATATGTGTTGTGCAGATAGTGGCTCCTTTTTTTTTTTAGCAGCTTGCATTCAGGCCAGCGGTTTGAGTTGCTCAAATCTCCTTTTTGAGGAGTGGGAGGCTGCGCAGCTTGGAGATGGTTGGCACTTTAAAGATGAGACCTTAGAAACAGCTGGAATGAAAATGCCTACAGAAAACTTTTTGGCAGGCCTCCCAGGCGGACTAACTGGCAGCCCATCTGCAAGTACAGCGATGTGCACAAGTCTAGTTCAAAGCACCCCAGGAGTGGGTCAAGGTGACAAGATTAACACCAGGCTTTTGGGTCACAGCCTTTCTTGCTAGTTTGGGCTTCATTTTGTATCTTGTGTGTTGGTGTGTTTTTGGGGTGTTTTTTTCACGACTAGCCTGTTAGATGTTAAACTTTGACTGGTTTATCTTGCAACATTAGGGCTTTTCCAAAGTTGTTTTCCTCTTCTTTCTTGGGCATTCCAGTCCATTTGAAATGGCACTCCAGAGCAAAGCAATATGCCTGGTGGTGAAAATCTGGAGGCAGCCCAATAAAGGTAGAGTTAATGTGCCCTCTAGGTGGTGGTAGACCACAACTTCCATTATTACTGACTATTGAAAATGCTGATGGAGCTGTAGTCCCAACAACAACTTCTCAGGGGCATCATATTACCTACTGTACTCCTGGCCTAAAACATGTGCCAGGAGTGGGGGTGAGGAGAAGGCACTAATGAGATGTCTACTGAATACTGTTCCAAATCTTGTGTCACAAAAGTCCTGTGCCTCCCTTAATTACTGGATAATCATCACTACTCATTTTTCTCAGAGGCCTGTTTCATAATCTGTTGTATTAAACAAGGCTAAATTCAGCCATTGGTAGCTGTTAAATAGTTGGTGATTCGCATCTACATTTCCTTTCCATATGGACTGCATGAAGAAATGTATCTGCACCAGCAAGCCCCTCTCTGGGAATTGTCAATGCATCAGAGTCACACAAAATATTGCAGCAGTGTGAACTCCTAGTCATACAGTAATTCCCTCTCCATCAGCACTAGTACAACTATTCAAACATTAAATTTTAGCCTTAATCAAGAGCATGGATTAAAGCAGCTTACCTTTTTTTGCAGTCTGAGGTTCACTGCCAAAAGTGAATTGTCACTTTGAAGCAGGGTTTTGCAAATGGTGCAAAGTCCACCTTATTTTTCTGGAGTTTTTCCCCCTTGAAGAAAGAAATGCAGGTTATAAATATTTTTTTAATAACTGGCCACTGAACCACAATTTGACCATACTAATTTGAGTGTGATGGAGGATGAACTTGGGTGACCAAAAGTGCCTCCAGCCACTTGGTAGGCTAGTTGTCTGTTACTTCCTGTCAAGTGGCAATGAACAATAGGATATATCATTTATATGGCATTTTAAAGTTTTAAAACAATCCACATCTATTATTAATACATAACTATATATAATATAAGCAGAAGCAGCATGCATCACCAGTTGGTGGTTTTCATTAATGATGATGCAATGCTGCTGCTACTATAATGAGTACATAATTTTACTGCACAAGCTTAGCTATACCTGACCAGAAATCCAGGTATGAGCAATCACTGGCTATTTTCCTCTAAAACTTGCCCAAGACATTACATGCACATCAGATGTGCCCCTATAATCATAATTGCATTGTTTATCCCTTAACCATTTTGAGTATAGGTACTCCTGCAGTATACATGTATATGGTCACTTCATGGTGTTCAGGCTCTCCCAGTCTGTAATGTGGTGAAAATCACCAAAGCAACTTCAGAACTTGCTTCACTCAAATGGCTGCGTGCACAGCAGTTTGTTTGAATAAATCAGCATGACTCTTGATTAACCCTTAATGCTGAAACTAAAGCATCTTTTTTATGGAGCTATTCATAGTGATTAGTGGAAACATAAAAGTGGGTTCTTCGGTTCATCCAGATTATCATGTGTGTTGTATAGTGTGTACAGCACAAACTGAACCTTATCCCGTGACCTGTTATTTCCAGCTTCTGCCTCACTGAAGAGACCATAAACCATACAATGATCCATTGGATGGCACTGGGGTCCTATTCTGATACTCTCCCTACAGAAAAGTGTGGGTGGGTAGGTGTTGATAATACATTTATAATTGGCTTAAATGCCAGTTTCTCTGCAAATGCATTTTTAGCAGAAGTTAAAACAGGTATTTCTTAATCCCATATCAAGCCTCCTCTCTTCTGGTTCCTGTTCTTTGGCACACTTTCCCTCTAAATGATTAACTTATGTAGGTGACAATAAGTCATCTTCAGTGTTTCTTTGTAAGCAGCAGCAACAGAAAAGGCACATGAATAGCCAATTCATTAGGGAGGCTGATAATCAAATCAAGAGGATGGCAGGGGCTCTAAGATGCAGATTCCACTTCTGCTTTTAGTATCGTATTTGAAAAGGGGGTTAGTAGGGAGACTTAAGTTCAATCCATTATGTGCTGCAAAACATACTGGATGGTCTGTAGCAGTCTGGCATACTTGCCTATTGGGCTTTACACCAGCCCTGAAGGCTGAATATTAGCAAAGTGGCTAACAATAAAAAAGTAAAAACAATTCACAATGAATATTAAACACAGCAGATAAATTTCAGCTAAGCCTTTTTTGTGAGTGTGTGGCTGTCAACCAGATGGTTGGTGTTTCGAGCCCAGCCAGGAATGGCTGTGGGCGGGATTCCTGCATTGCAAAGGGTTAGACTAGACTAGAGGACCCTTTGGGTCCCTTCCAACTCTGATTCTGTGATTATGTCCCTGAAGATATGAGAATTACTCACAGGAAAGCCTCCCTTGTAGGGGAAATATCTCACAACCAGGCTGCCATAGCCCAGATCTACGAGGGTCCCCTGCCTGAAACCCCGGAAAGGTAGATAATATTCAGCTAGATAGACCTATGATCTGCCTTGTTTCCCATGGCGTGTGGAAACAGTATGTTTCACCCTCTGAGTGCAGGCTGGGGTTCTCTTTGGGGGCTGCTGGGTGACCCCACTGGGGCGCGAGAGCGGCGCATCCACGGCGCCCGCAGCCCCGCCCACTCCTTTTGACTGCTTTCTCCCGGCTTCTCCCAAGTGCCACGCATTGAAGGTTTAGAGGCAGAGGGAGGGCGGGGACCCGGTGGCCAATCAGAGCCGCTTTTGAGCAACACCCCTGAAGGGTTGGGCCAATGAGAGCTGGCTCGAGGTAAATAGCAGCCCGAGCCTCCCGGGGAGGCTGGAACTTGTGTTTTTTTTTTTTTTTTTTTGTACTTTTATAAGAATCGATGGAGGGGCGTTGGCAGTCCTGGAGGACAATGTCTAGTTCATAGGGCTGTGGCCCGCAAATGACTTAAGCAGCAGGCTATTACTGCGCGAATTGATCGGATGTGCCTTCTTGGTCGCTTTTTGCAAATAAACTGCTTTCGAAATGTTAACGAGGAGGAAAACGAATGGCTGACATCAAGCCAGGTTTTTTTGTTCTTCTTGATCTGTGCCAGGTTATTGTGTTCTCTAACAGATATTTTTGGGACAAGGTACTGGCAGCAAATCAGGGGCTTTCTGGCTTCCCAGCCTTCTGGCGTTCCACTGTTGGAAAGGTCCCCTTGGAACCCTCGTCTGCAAACTTGCCTCCACTGGATTGTGTACCGATTCAAACTTGCGTGCACACACCTGACCTTAAAAGTCGAAACAGGGTGTGTCTACTGCACCGTATTAAAAGTCAGGCTTTGATTTAATTATAAATCAGGTGCAATAGCTCAGTCTGCCGCGCGCCGCCCCCCCCCCCGTCCCCCTTTGCTGTATCCTTTAGTCTTTTTCATACCATCTCTAATCTTCGATTATTGTGCAACACTTGCTGTTGGCATTGTGAAACTAGTTTGTTCTGTTCTTGCTTGGCAGAATTCCCTGTAAAGTTGGCTTTTTATCAGGAGGAGAGTCTCTCACACACCCCCACACACTTTGGATTTGCATATATATCTTCTGCAGAAAAGTAGCTTAAATAGTTGGGACCATTTGATAACAAGCTGTAAAAGAAATCAGTAACTTCCTTGTTGTTACAAAGCTTCTGTAGTTACAATCTCATTGCAGAAATTACCTCACCCAAGAAGTATTTGGGTTATGTTGTGCTTTTCCATTTATAGGTTGTGTTGCTGAATTTCTTTTACAGAGTAGCCTGGAGATCCCAACCCCCTATGTGTTCTTGGCTTTCCAATGCTTACCAAATGTTAACCACCACTCCACACCTTAATTTATATCTATCTAGTCTTTTTTAGCATTCTTGAACTATAGCAATAGGATAAATGAAACCCAGATATTTGGGCTTCAACGAGATCTGCAATTAATGGGGTTTACACCACAATCCAAATTTTTGTTTATTCAGTCTTACCGATTTCCAAGACCCATTGATCACACAACTGTGGGCCTGATTGACTTCTGTGCTTCCATGATGGCTGGGATTCAGAGCTACTTTAGCTATCCCATAAGGCCAGTGGGGTTTCTTTATTCATTTCCTTTGAATGGTGGACCACTATGCCATGTCACAAACCTTTGGAATCCTAAAAGTAAGGGAATGAGGATCTGCTCCTTGAGAAAGACATGTTCAGATTCCCTTAGGTACATGCAAAAATTGCATGAGAAAAGGGGGCTGTAGCTCAGTAGTGGAAGCCAAGAACATGAGTTGCAATAAGCAAGATTCTGGGTTCCATTCCTGACATCTGCACACAGGGCTGGGAAGGATTCTTGCCTTAAACACTGGAAAGCGACTGCCAGTCACTATAGATAGTACTGACCTAGGTAAGGACCAATGGTTCGACTTGTATGTGTATATATAATGTACTACTAACTTAAATGGCTTGTTGAGACAGACAGATGCAAACATCTAACATAGATTTATAAAGTACCAAGTCCGTAATCACCGGAATTGAATTCCTGAAATTTGTTACTTAAGACTTACAACCTAGTTTTTAATAATTTGTATTTTACACACAGTTAATTATTGTTGACTTTTCATTTGATTCTGTTCACTCTCCTTTTTATGAGAAAGATCCTGCAAAGGATACAACTCACTCAGCATTGTAAACCACTGTGATATATTTTTATTACCCTTATGTGATAAAGGTATAAATACATTGCAGTTTTAGGATGCCACTGACTGAAAGAAAATAGGTCAGAATATATGGACAAGTGCAAGAGTGTGCTTATGTGTATGTGTGGTTTTTTTCCTTAAAAGATAAAACTTGGGAGAAATACAAGCACTTCACCTATATTATCAGATATATTATCTCAATGAACCTTAGAACTACCCAGTAAGGTAGCAGAGTATTATCAAGATAATTTGTATGCAGTAGGCACTAATTGTTCAAAAACATGCAGTGAGTAGAACTGTCATACAGCTCAATCAGAAAATATTACTAGATGGTTGGGGTAGGGGAGCAGGCTGGAAATTAGCAACCATTAATTTTATTAATTTGTATATACTGTTCAAGAGAGTGGTGCTCTTAACATCTGTTTCTGCTTCTCAGAGATGACTCTTAAACTAAAACCCTGCATCTTATTCTTTCAGGTACACAAGAAATCTTGTGGATAAAGGAAATGGAAAATTCAATTTGATGATCTTATGCTGGGGTGAAGGCCATGGCAGGTTTGTGGCTCTATATATTTTCCCCATAATATAAAGCTGTATAGGCAGAGGGCCTTCTCGGTAGTAGCGCTCGCCCTGTGGAACACCCTCCCATCAGATGTCAAGGAAATAAACAACTATCTGACTTTCAGAAAACATCTGAAGGCAGCCCTGTTTAGGGAAGTTTTTAATGTTTGATGTTTTGTCGTGTTTTTAAATATTCTGAGTCACTGGGGAAGCCCAGCCAGATGGGTAGGGTATAAAATGATGATGATGATGATTGTTATATAATACATTGCATCTGTGCCACAAAAAATGTATTGTAGCCTTATATATACGGTATATTATAAAATTCCATTAACTCTAACCTTTCCAAAAGCTTTGGGTGGTTCTCTACATTAATTTTTTTTAAAAAAATCCAACTATTTAAAACAAAACCAAAGCAGTACACCAGCTGTTAAGGATCCATTTTTGCATATTTGATTGTTTCAGTTAATCAGCATTTAATCTCTGGGTTCCTTGCACTTTTTAAAAACACTTTAAAAGACCATGTGAAAAGGTGAATATGGCTTTGTGAGTAACCCAAGTTCTGTGTGTGATCCTGCTCAGGGAAGGGTGGGGCAAGTGAATATGTCATTGACACAAGGGCTGGCCAATCAACACTGTGCAGATCCAGCCTCATCTGCAAGCCAGAGGTACCAGATTTCCCAAAGTCCCTTTTAAAAAAAGGCCATATGTTATTGTTCTGAGAACCATTTCTCTCTATGTACTAGATATATATGCCCTTTTTCTCTTGCCTCTGCAAAACAGACAATTATCAGACATCTCTTAAGCATGAGGAATGTGATGCTTCTTTGTCAGAGCAAACTGTTGTAGAACCACTTGGTGACTTCCTTCTTTGTGCTTTCTTACAATGGTAGTAGGTTTTTCATTGCTCTATGTATGTTAGCCCCAGTGTTTTACTAAAGGGGCATTGTGCTATCTCTGCCTCTAGTCTAAAGCAGGGTTTGTCAAATGAGAGAGTTCCCCCTCAGAATCCCAATTTTGTAAATCAGTAAGATCTGGTCAATGTACCCTTAACAATTCCCAGAACACAATGGGTGGCATTCAATTAAGTTTTGTTCAGAGTAGACCTATCAAAATTAATGGACCAAAGTTAGTCATGTTCATTCATTTCAATGGCTCTACACTGACTAGAATTGCATGCTATCCAATATGCCAAACTTTGGGGTTCAATGGCCTCTGCAGCTGTTGCATTGAATCCTGAAATGCCCTTTTCTGTTTGGGTAAAATGCTGTCTTGTGATGCGATGATTTAAGACTCTGAGGATTGTGGAAGTGAGGAGTTCTGTTTTCACAAAAATGTAATTTGCACTAGGAAAGCTACAGGTGGTGTTTGCTTAACCCTTCTCCCATCCCACTGCTTTTCCTTCCAGTTGGGATTCCCAGATGTGTTTTTGCTGCATCAGGAAGGAAAAAACTGCTGGCAAGGGGATTCAGTAGGTGGGGAAGGGTGACACTTTCCTGGCTGCTATCTTTCTTCTGAAAATATGTGCAGGTGTATACACGCACCCCTAAATAGCAAAGAAAAAGTAGCTCAGATTCCAAGATTTGAGTTAACCTCTAGCTACCTAGATACATCAGAGAGAAGATGCTGAGGGCAGTAAAAGATACCTGGGGAGGGGATGGAGCTTGTGTTTGTCTTCATACAATTAGTTATGGACAGTGAGAAAGAGCTGAACTATAGGATTCTTTTGGTACCACAGTGAGCTGTCCAGCAAGATAAGCTGGCAGAGAATATACTTTTGGATGCTAGGAAGTTCAGGAAATTATTTTGGGAATAAGTTTGTTATATCGCGTATTATTATTATATATTATTATTATTAGTTCACTTTTAATCTAGTGTCCAATGAGCCTTCAAGGGGTGGGGTGTCTTTATTAACAATACTGTTACCTGCCTTTAACTCCTAGGTCGCTGTGAACCTTACATTATTACCTGTGATCCCTGTGCTTGGTTTGATCCTAGAGCACACGCACACACATACATACATACCCTAAGCCAATTTGGGAGGACATGGGTGGAAAAGGGGGAACCCCATTACACAAGTAGAACTTTTTGTGCTGATGAGACTCATTAGGTGAACCCCACCAAAAATAAACAAGTTCTTAGTTCTCTTAATAAATCTTGTTATGACTTGATCTGGTGCAAGTCTGCACAAAGATTACTGAAGTTAAAACCAATAATGAACAAGAGTTTCAACCTCCCCTAATGAGGAGTGGAAGCACATCTGGCACATTGCTATGCAGATTTATCTAGGGCTGCCTCGCCCTGTCCCACTTGTGACCATTCAAACTAAACAGACAACCTACCCATGTATGGTAGCCGACTAGAGGCCGAATAAATAACCTGCTTTTGCTGCCTTTCTGTGACCACAGAAAAAACAAAGGGCTGCTGCAGGCAACCGTATGTGACTGTTGAGCTGTATTGAGCTTGGTGGCAGGTCACAAACTGTGCAAACCTGACATAGGATCATTACATTTTTCAACACTGCAAGCTAATGACTCAGTTTGAATGTAATGTTGGGCCACAGTTTACTGCTACAGGAATGAACCTACAGAATAATTTTCAGGTTAACCTCATTTTATCATTGCATCTGACAAGGGCAAACTGTGGCCAGTTAAAATTGATATACTGAAACAAGCCTGGGTCAAACCATAGTTTATTATTCTAGTTTAATGCAACAAACCACAGTTTCAACTGAGTTCAAAGGCTAGATGTAAGTCAAAATTGGTTAGCTTAAACTAGGAAGTGAGTGCTCTTAATCTTCTGCTAGTGGCCACGCCGAAGGAGGAATGCTTGAGTTCAAGGTTCGTTTAGCTAGCATTGTGCCCAAACTGGGCTGTTGGTTATCTGTGGTTTTTCTCCAGAATTGCACTCCAAGTTTCTGCCAAGTGCATTGTGGTTTGCGAGACAGACGAGCAGCTGCTTAAAAATAAGAAACCACAGCTTGTTTTAATTTGTTGCACAAGCAGCACCAGTTAGTCAAGGAGTCAATTAAATCTGAATGGGGGAGTGACAACGTGGCGTTTCTCCCCCTGCTCCAGAATATAGCCAGTAACAGAGAAAGAACACTGCCACATATTTTCCAATGGAAAATATGAGTGACTGTTTTGAATCGAGTTCATGATGTAAAAGGAAATTATTATGTGTATCTGAAATGAGAAGTTTCATCTCTGGAGGTAGTGGTGCTTTTTTGTTAGAGGGTTGGGTCCGAAAGCCAAACATAAATACAGCATCGGTTTTTATCTTAAATGGAATTCAATTCAATGGACAACTATAAGAGAGCTTCCAGGCAAAAGGTTGTGGAAGTATCAGGCAGGCTGTGTCTGCACTCTTGCTACCCACAAGCAACATAGAGACTGCCATGTTCTAGTGGTGGTTGCTGTCGACGAGTAGCATAGTACTAGCCAGCAACATTCACTCTCTTGCCCTCAATTCATACAAATTAGTGCCTTTTCACTGAGGCACCATTTCCCCTTCACTTCTCATTCATACACATTGTGTAGATGCTGGTCAAGTAGCTCCTTCATTGCAGCCCAAGTCCTTTCCCAGGTAATGCCTTTGAGTTATGGTCCTATTGTTTAATTGAATTCCTATCTAGACATACCCAGCCATTGCCAAAGAACAGATTATTAGCAAATTTTGTCAATGACATCACAGTTTCCTCAAAATCCTCTACCACTGCAGTCTCTCTGTTCATATTTGCAGAAATTCTAATATTTCCCTTTAAATCTGACTCTTTTTTCACTTTGAATTTTCACCTTGACTTTTTTCACTTTCATCCCACTCTCAAGACCACTATAAAATGATGTGGGCAATAACAATATTTCTCTTGTATTAGATGTACAGCACAGTAAGCCCTATTGACTTCAATGGAGCTTACTCCCAAATAAATGGGGTTAGGATTGCAGCCATAATCATTTTATGGTACATTATGTTTATACTACAGTTAACTTGCAACTTGCACACGTTTAACTTACTCGATTGCAGCTTTATGTGCTTAGTGGCCAACCAGCTGACACTGCACAAATTAAATGCATGTCAGAAAGCTTAAAAGCTCTTTTTTTGCGTGGGAAGCCTGCGGGGTTCAAAAAAGGATGCTTGCATGGGGACATTTCCAGGAATGTTTTGATCATATGCAATTTCGGCTTCACGTGCTATCCGCAGAACACAACCCTTATGCAAGTTGAGAGTCAGCTGTATATGTAAAAGTACAACAGCCCTGCTAACTTCATAATGGTATTTTTTGTGTTTGTGTACATATACAGCAGTATCCATGATCACACAGATTCACACTGCTTTATGAAAATGCTTCAAGGAAATCTAAAAGAGACGCTGTTTGAGTGGCCTGGCAAAAAGGGGACTGGAGAGCTGCTGAAGAAATCCGAAAGGGTTTTGAAGGAAAACCAGTGTGCTTATATTAATGGTAAGCCCTTTCATTTTGGTTCATCGTAGATACCCAAATAACCTTATAACTTCTTGGCTAGACGTTTCAAATCTTGGAAGGTAAGGTGTTTTTTTTCATTTCTTGGATAAAAGAATAGGACACATGGGGACATTTCATGTTATAGAATAAGTCTAATCTTTCCTCTGCTGATAGCCCACTTCATTTCTTCCTTATATCTGAACTACTGTGTGCAGAATTTAGAGTTTACAAATTAGGCATAAGATTCCTGTGCATAGTGTTGCTGACCTTGACTGGTACTCCTTTTAAACACAGAGACCTATTGTAATAGATGCCATGGAATGGATTTTAAATGCTGCTACAAGCACCATGGTTGCATGCAGCATTTCCAAAAAAGTTATTTATCCTAATCTGTTTTTAGGCCCTTCCATTATATCCCACCAACCTTTGTGGTGGTTCTGAAAACTGAGATGATAGGTAGAGCTGCCCTCACCCCCCCAAATCAGATTTAAGCACTGTAGCAAGTGTCTTGATGACAAAAAAACAGAGACCCCCAAGGTAGTGTTTGTAGGCAAAAAAAGGGCTGTGATAAGGAAGAAATACTAAAGCTTCATAGACAATTTTTGGAACAGAATTGTCACCTGGGGCTGACTGCAATATTGTCTTCAGTCTACTCCCTAGCCACATCCTTCCAGCCATTTTTTGGCATGGCTGTCAACAGCACTGACAGGGACCTGTACAGTACCTGTTTTAGAACCAATGGATAGCATCCATCGCATTAGTTGCTTGTTCTGCACTCACCATGGATTAAAATGGGGACTTTAACACCTCACAACTTTAATCATACACAGTGGATTTTCACCCAAGTCATGGAGAGGAGGACTCTTGTAATATTTGGGAATTTTTGACATAAACTTAACAGACAAGAGAAGGAAGTGAAAATATGTTTGGGTTGCAAAGGGGGCATCAGAACTGAGTGAGGGCTGCACTTCAAGGCAAAATATTCAAAGTATTGTATCTCAGTTCTGTTCAGAATTTTGTGAAACTTGGCCAATTTATCATGCTTACCACCCAGATTCTCCATGCTTTCATTTCAGGTGGGATTCAGTATTTTGACTTTGAGGATTAGAATGTCTGAGCTTACATGGAGTGGACTAGTTATTTTTGCATTGGGGATTCCATAACTGTTAGCTGCCTTGGGCTTTTTAAAATGTGGAGTATGAATGTAACTAATAATAATAAATAATGGTAGAACATGATTTGATCCTTCCATCTTACAGAAGCCATCTTTACCAAGATAATGTCAAGATGGCACATGCCACATTGGCCTTAGTTGATTTTGGTTATTTTCAGTTGTGGTTTATTCTTGTATGCCAGATGAGAAAAAATGTCCTCTCTGCATTTCCCTGGGGAAACAACTTCAGTTCAATACTTGGCACACACACACCTCTTACAAGGAACTAAAATCTCAGCTATGTTTTTTCCTCTCTGTTGTTTTCATGTCCAAACACTTTGATTTGGAATGAAATCAAAAACAAATGATGTATGCACACAAGCAACTTTGAACATTGCCGAAAGGCATTGTCTCTTCTTTCTGAACATCTTCAAACTAAAATAGTTGCTACACAGAAAGGTATGCCAAGCAAAAAGGGGGGCGTAATCACATGTATGGGAGCGTGTTGCTTATGAGACTTTACAACAAATGGATGTCCACAACTTACAGCTCAAAGATGGGTAGGTGGCAATTTGGCTTCCTTTATACAATATTAATTCAACTATAAGTTTTGCATCAAGCCAGCTCATGTGTTCAGATTTTATAAAGCAACAATAATATGTTTACTGATGCTAAGGTAGCACCTGAAGATTGCCAAGTTTTGTGGATTTTTTTGGATATCAAAATATGGTACCATATTTGAAAGACCTGTTTAGGACATCACAATGGTAAATAACTTGATATTTTTACATAAGGCATTAAAATGGCTAGTTATACTTAGAAAAGGCAGAACCAATTACTGGAAGAATAAAGACTTCACCCCAGAAGAATTATTTCCTTCATCATAGGGCTAATGTCCTTACTATCTGCTTAAAATACAGTTTGGGGAATCTTTTGAGTAAGAGGGCCCTTTGCTCCTCTGCACAACGCTCCAGGTGAAGCATTCCAGTGAGAGGCAGGACTAGAGGCAACAGTGAGCCGACCAATGGATGTGACCCATTGCACAATGAGCTACATTCCAGCACCATGCAAAAGTCAGTGTTGTTACACACATCTCTCTACCTCTATCCCCACGAGCAAGAGTTGGAGGACACATTTCAGCTTGGCAAAAGAACTCAAATGTAGAATACGGCTGGTGAAGGTGAGGCCTAGAGAAGCCTGATGGCTAGTTAAAGAAGCCTGGTGGGCCCTGATAATTTCCAAACTTGATTTAAAATATAGCATCTTTTCCAACCCAAGTTCTTGGAAAAATAATGGTCTTCTCTATTTCATTTTCCCTAGAATTTTTACAACATCTTTAAAAGAGAATACTGCATTTGTACTGGTGGCAGATGATTAAATTCACAGCACTTGAGATCTCACTAACATTAATGGAGACATCCTGTTGGCCTTTATCAGACTATAGATATGCAAAATTCACCTAGATTTTTAATAGAAGCTAGGCATTTTACTTTATTTTATTTTAAAAGATCCTAAAATTGAGGGTAAAATTGTTCGATAAATGATCTAACCCAGTGCTCTTGTGTTTTCTTTCGTTAGACTGCATTGGCTTACACCGTGTGGAGAACCCAAGCCATACGGAAACTGCTGTTAGTCTCCATTTGTACAGCCCACCCTTTGAATCTTGCTACACTTTTGACCAAAGAACGGGACACAAGCAAAAAGTTAAAATGACATTTTATAGTCAGTTTGGAGAAAGGACCCCATATGTAAGTATAAGGATTTGCACCTTGCCTGTACCATTTAGCTGATCACTGCAACCTTTCTATGGAAAGAAGGCGGCTCTTGGCTGATGCACATCATGCTAATAAATGAACCCCTTGTTGGAGGCCCAATATGTTATTTTATTATTATTATTTATTAAATTTGTATAAGGCCCTTCATCCAAAGATTACAGGGTGTTTCACAACATAAAAATAATACATTCATTGGATTTCTGATGAGTTGCAAATGTGCTGGAGCAGGGACCAGAGCAGAGGGCCATGAACTGCCATGTTGTTCTGGAAAGAAAGGGGATGCTGCAAAGATGCCAACTTGGGAATCAATAAACCAGTGGCATAGCTAGGGAGTAAATCGCCCTGAGCAGCATTTACCTTTGAGGGTGGTACATGGCGCTCACAAAAGCAGCACAGGGCTGGACTCGCAGCACGCCCAAGCTGTTGTATTCCCTTTCCCTGCCCCCACAACATGCCCTGCCCCTATGGCACGGCATGTGCGCCCCAGACGCCGTCAGGCCTCATTATGCCACTGCAAAGGAAGACTTGCAGGGCTAGGAGCTCCAGGATGGAGCATTTGTATATTTGCCTAAGAGTTAAAACATAGCTAAATATGTTCTGCAACTTCCCATTAAAAATACACAGCAAACTAAGATTTGATTTAAATGTTCAGCTACAGCTCTTCCCACAATGTCAGACTGCCAGAAGAGTAATATTTTTAAAACTATTAAAATTTCAAGGGGGAAAAACAGCAACCCCAAAAGCTCTCTGAACATAGAAAACTAGCCTTTTGTTAAATGTTTATGCCAGAATTCTTATCCCAGACACTGTAGCTCTCCTTGGGCAGGGCTTTGCCCTATGGGAATATTAAAAAATGAGGTAATTTTATCTTTAGTTTTGAAAGGGCTGTTCCATGTAACGTTTATGAACATGTGTAGTGGAATGAATTGAGAGCATGTGGATATTTTTCAAGCAACTTTTAATGAAGGCTTTCCTATAGTGTCTTTTACAGCAGCCACTTCATGAGGCTGCCCCCTAAACTATTCCTCGGAGGCCTGTATTACGACTTTTATATCTGCCAAGTGTTTTAGCCTCCAGTCCTTTTCCTCTGCTTTGCTGAGATCCTTCACTGCTCTGCTTGCTGCAAATGACTGTTACACCATAGTGCTGATTTCAACCTTCAGTAACATCCCCAAAAGTCTTTGGGCATAAGAAATATAAGTAAATTCCAAACACACCCAGGTATGAAAAGGGCTTGGTGTTGGAGCACAGGACCAAACAGCAAAAAACTATCAAGTGGGAGCCATGGCAGAATTTAGTTACCCTCTATTCACTCACATGTTTTTAGATTTTGTACCTCAGAGACTTCTTTACTTGAAATAACTGAAAAATCTAGACAACAAAGATTCTCTCTTCTCTCTAGGCAACATCAGTTTCACAGGAGAACAACTGAAAAGCACAAGGCCGGCTGGATGGTTTATTATTTGAACTGGAGCAGAAGGATTGTATGATTGATGCCAGTGCCAAGCTGTGTCTGAATAATCTCTATGTAGGACAACAGTAGAACAGCTATTTGGTCAAGTAGTTATCATTCATGATTCCTGTCCTCTTGAACACTAAAGGGAGTAGTGCCATGTATTGCTGCAGAGTTCAAACGACTCTCGCAACCTACCATAAAACCAGGGTCCTTTCCCCACCATTTCTACTTTTGAGACTGTGTACACAAACATCAGCATTTGGGCTTCTAAGTATGACTTGACTTTCTTAACAGCCCTACCTGTTTGAATGTATGCCATTTTTACTAGTAATGTAACTTTTTGGTGTCATCTGTACTGTGTACTGTATAGTGTTAGCAGCTTCATTTTAACCAGGGTTCAGTGATCTGTTGGAACTTTTAAAAATTGTTTGGGCATCTTAAAATCTTATGTGTAAGATCTGATTATTTTTTAAAACGAAAGAATAAAATAGGAGCAATAATGTCTTGTACCAACACTTATGTCCTGGAGAAAATGTCTGTTAATATCTGTTAAACGTTAATGATGTTGAATGGGATCAATTTTTAGTTTTTAAAGTGATTTGTATCATAACTTGCCCCAAAACCTGAATAAAACTGAATACGGGCACACTTTCTCATTTTTGTCCTGTAGCATAATTTAGCATAATTGATGGCTGCTCATCCGTCTGTTAAACAAACCCTTTCATGGCTTCCAGATGCTGTGTTAAGGCCCCATAATGCAAAAGGTGAATATACAGCAACTCGCTGGTGTGCCAGAGCTCCAACATTTGAGTTGGATTAGTGAAGCAATATGCTATGTTGGAGATGGAGTCTGGAGGTGTAGTCCTACTGCCTGACCATGTGTTGGATTGCTGCTGCAGAGGGGGCTTTCCTCTCTTGCTCTATTTTTATTACACCATGCTTCTTACTTACAGGTGAAAATTAGCCCCAAAAGCGCTCTCTCTCCAAACCCTTTTTGTTTGCCTGTTTGAAAGGATTAAGGACTGTGTGAAGTAACAAAGAGTTCTCTATGTAAACATGTAAAAATGTTAAGTCAGAGCCAAGCGTCTGCCATAGCCTGCTTTCTGCAGGTCCTAGATCTGGTATTCCTATAGAGGAAAGGTGTTGTTGAATTTTTGGGAGCGATGACACATTCCTGCCTTTTTTTCTCTCCTAGAACATGCTATTTTCAAATACAAATAAATGCTTAAGAGCATCAGCTGGATAGGTATCTTTTCTTACTTATAATACATGCTTCCAGTTCTGTGTATGAAAAAAGAGCATTTGTCTGCATCAGATGCAGTCTAAGCTCCATGATTACATTACAAATCAGACTGAATAGGCTGTTTGTGAAAAACAGAAATTTGATCAGCTTTGGGAAACTTGTGGAAAGGTACCTGCTACAGTAGGAACATAGATCACATACCCTGCAGACAATATTACTCTGCCATTTGTGATCAGCTATTCCTGAACAACAAACTGCCACTTTTTTAGGAATGTGCTGAAGGGATATAAGTGCTATGTCAGACTTCTCGACTGATTAGTCCAGCTGTCAAACATGGTGTGTTAAGAATCAGCCATTCATTCCAGCTATGCTGCATTTGTTGTTGTTTAGTCTTTTAGTCGTGTCTGACTCTTCGTGACCCCATGGACCAGAGCACGCCAGGCACTCCTGTCTTCCACTGCCTCCCGCAGTTTGGTCAAACTCATGCTGGTAGCTTTGAGAACACTGTCCAACCATCTTGTCCTCTGTCGTCCCCTTCTCCTTGTGCCCTCAATCTTTCCCAATATCAGGGTCTTTTCCAGGGAGTCTTCTCTTCTCATGAGGTGGCCAAAGTATTGGAGCCTCAGCTTCAGGATCTGTCCTTCCAGTGAGCACTCAGGGCTGATTTCCTTAAGAATGGATAGGTTTGATCTTCTTGCAGTCCATGGGACTCTCAAGAGTCTCCTCCTATGCTGCATTACTTTTTGTTTTAATGACGTGACATGCTTGGGACTAGAATAAGCACGGCATACCCTTTTGATCAGGTGTAGGACCCATTTTTCTTGGCCATAGACTATGCTTGCTAGGGCTGATAGGAATTGTTCAGCAACATCTGCAGGGTCAAAGCTTTTCCCAGCTTTCCTTGTTTTTGAATAACCAATACTGCCATCACAGCTATTCATTTTTGCAGCTGGAAAAAAAATGGTCTACTAACGCTAACTTTCCACTGGAGACAGCTGGTGGAGATGAGACAGAGGCTACACTGTTTGACTGCTTCTTGTTTGCTTTTCTTTTATCTGCTTCCATTTTCTCAAAAGTGGCATGTGTGCAGGTGGGTGGAGAATGAATTTATGCCATTAGTCAGCAAGCGCAGAATGGGTAAGGAGGTACTCTTCACAGTAAACATTTGTTCTTCACCTCTACTTGTGCCTTTTGTCCTTGGCATTGGCTTGGGGAGCTGAAATCTGGATCCTGGCAATGTGTTTTTCTCCTCTTTAAGCTAAAAGTACACCCTGTTCATTTGCTAATTCTTTTCGCTTATTTTTGTAGCCTCTCCCAAGCCTGGGAGAAAGTTGTTTGCTCTGCAGGGGTGCAGCCTTTTCAAGGTTAAAACATGCAACCTGCTTGTGATTACTCTCTGGAATTACATGTTGAAATGATTTTTTATTACATTGTTTGGCACTTTCCTGTCTTGAGCAATCTAAGTTATAACATTCTGAGTTTGAATGAAATTGAAAGCTGGCAGCAAGGACCCATTACGCCACCAACCCATAACCCATAAAGGGGCGGTGGTGGCTAAAATGCAGTCCTCCAGGCATTGTTGGACTACAACACCCATCAGCCCCAGCTATTATAGCCAATTAGGGATGGTGGAGGTTTAGTCCAACAACAACTGGCAGGCCAGATGGGTTCCACCCCTGCCTTAAAGTATAAATCATTATAAGTCAGATTAATGCCAGCTGCTATGGAAATGGAAAATGAAATACTTTACAGAATACTTTATATTTACAGAACAGTCATGCCAACAGGAGCTTGATTATGTGACTAATATGCCATTAAAACAACCCGCTAAGTGACTTTATGATATGATTTGCAAACAAAGATATTAACTGCTACGGTGACCTTTGTAAATGTTTGCAGCAATGGGCCTTCAGCAGTTGTTGCAAGTCACAAGAGGACCATGCACACCAGGGATGGAGAACCTTTCTCAGCCCCCCAAGGGCTACAATCCCCTTCTTAGCAACCTATCGGTAGCCACATACCAAAGGGAAAAGTGGACATTAATTTTGCCCTTTGCACAGTAGGCTGGTTTCTACACATAATGATGCACCACTTTCATCCAGGCAAGCAAGAGGAATCATTAAAGTTCAGGGGCAGATTCCAGCCAGGCAAGGGCACTCAAAGAGCATGGAATTTGCTTCAATAAGATGTAGCAATGGCCATCAACTTGGATGGCTTTAAAAGAGGATTGGACAAATTCATAGAGGCTATCAGTAGCTACTAGGCACAATGACTGTGCCCTGCCTCCAGTATGTTTCTGAATACTACTGCTAGAAACCGTAGGAGGGAAGAATGCTATTGTGCTCAAATCCTGCTTGTGGGCTTCTCATAAGCATCTGCTTGGCCACTGTGAGGACAGGATGCTGGTCTAGACGTGTCACTGGCTTCATCCAGCAGGCTCTTACATTTTAAAGTGCCATCTAGAGAGATATGGAGGGCCACACCAATATATTCAACAGGACTTATTGCTGAGAGTATTGATGCTTAGGACTGTGCTGTTAATTTTTAGCAAGATCCTGCAATTGAGAGAGAGGCAAGAGGAGATTTGGAATTCTAGTTTGCGTAAAGGATTATATGGGTTCTTTAAAGTTACATTGGTGAGTATGGGCCTAGCGGTTCACTGATAAAGGGTTATCAAATCAAAAGTGTTCTGAAAAGATTGTTTTTCCTAAAGTGATAAGGAGAACTGTGGGATAATCCTGTCAGTGTGTACATAGTACTCTCTGCAGTCAGTTTTTACAAAAATGATACACATCTTGTTGAACTGGAAGGGTGATCAGTGACTCACAAGAGAATGTAGTTAAACTACTTTTCCAATGCACACATAAACGGTCTGGTGGAAGTACCGTATTTTTCGCTCTATAACACGCACCAGACCATAACACGCACGTAGTTTTTAGAGGAGGAAAACAAGAAAAAAAATATTCTAAACGAAATAGTGGATATATGATTTTTGTGGTTCATGCTGTGGCCACAGACATGTGATCTGACGGTGAGTTTGGAGTAGCCCAATGCAAAAATCCTGAGGATCCATGTGGATCCATGCTTTGTAACCACGGAGGAGGGAAGGAAGGGGAACCATGGATCCTCTGCTCACGACTGCAGCAGATCCCCCCCCCCGCCACCCGCAGGCATTCGCTCCATAACACGCACAGACATTTCCCCTTACTTTCTAGGAGGAAAAAAGTGAGTGTTATGGTGCAAAAAATACGGTAAAAGCAGCTAGTTTTTATCAAGCTGACCGATATGGACATCACTGGATTTTATCCATTAACTTTCCCTCAATTTTTTGTTGTAAACTTACTTTAACATGGGTAGTAAGACTACATAAATATCTATACTCTCCCCTAAACTTTGGAAATATAGGAAATAATATATTTCCTTTCAATATTTATATTTTCTTAAACAGTTCCACCCAACTTACTTTTTTGTATCCATTTTAATTAAAGATTCCACAAATGATGCTTTAACCACAAGGTCATTCTTGCTTCAGAAATTTGTCAGAGAACAATGAAAATATAATTGCATCATTCAGAATGTGATCAAATGAGATTTCTACATTTTTCAGCTCACTATGTGTATTTTAAAATTTTGGTCAAGTACCTTGAAAGTAAGCGGATATGTAGTACGACACTTTTGAGAGTGGGTAGGTGAAAGATACAAAGAAGCAAAAATATTTCCCTGTTTATTCTGATCAATAAAAAGCACTTGTAACTATCTACTTCTGTATAGGAACAGGGCCGGAATGTCTAACTGGCTTTCTCTGTTTTCAGGGTCTATGTAAAGTATTTCATTACAAGTATTTACAAAAGAGGTTCATAACTTGACTAAGAGCAAAGCAAAGTCCTTGGCTGAAGAAGCCTTTGTTTGAGTGCAGTATTAAATTGCAAACATGTGTTTTGTGTCAGGATCTTGGGTTTGCTCATTGGCTAAGGAAAAAAACCAGATTTCACTTGTTGGCATGTGCTCCTGTATCACATATAACTTTGACTGAACAAATGTCTGAACAAAACCTGAAAACCAAACAGTAACAGCACAGCAAGATTTGACTTGCTTTAGTGGCAAAGGAAATTCTTTGCTTAGCCTGAGAACATTGTATTGTAAATCCTAGTACATTTTTGCATATGTCTCCCTTACTGAAGTAGAAATATCAATGGGAGGGTTCTAGAAATTGTTTTTGGTGACTCTAATCCTTGCCACTATCTGAATTACTTTGGGGTGACTTCTACTTACAGAATTGTAGAACTGGGAGGGATATAAGGGTCATCTAGTCCAACCCCCTGCAGTGCAGAAATCATTTATTCACTTGTATTCGTGACTGATAACTAACAATTTTTAATTCTTTTATTCAGCATGAAATAAGATTTTAGGGATCCAAGAGAGTCAGATATAA
This sequence comes from Podarcis liolepis, assembly GCF_965112155.1. Lineage (NCBI taxonomy): Eukaryota > Metazoa > Chordata > Lepidosauria > Squamata > Lacertidae > Podarcis > Podarcis liolepis. The sequence goes on from NC_139565.1 coordinate 21,945,248, forward strand.
ATATAAAACTTATATCAATGCACATCTTTCCTATTCAACATAGGTAGCTATTGTGCTGTCTCTCTATATTGATTCAAAATTTAAATGTATTGAAGTCACACATATATATATAATAGCTAAGCAAGAAGTACTGAATACTCACACCAAGAAAAAAAAAGGTGAATTAGCAATAGTAAGATTTATTCAGGAAAACAGAACATACATTACAATGTGATCAAGCACTGCAGCCTAAGCTCACTATTGTGGGATATGGTAGGTTCCTTGGGGCAGGGAACTGCAGTGCTGCTTGCTTGACCTTATGGTCAGCAGGTAGGGTGGAGAGGGTCATGCCTTGTGGCAAGTAGTGTGAGCAGGGAGGGAGGAGTTTAGAGTGACTTCCCTGGTGAGCGCTCAAGGGCACTCACATAGTGAAGGGATGTTTTCCCAATCTATTATTTATTGGTTAAATATCTTTCCTGCACTTAACCACAAGGTTACAGGGTGGGTTACAAAAATCCAGAAATACAATATTAAAATCCGTTAAAACAATTTACCATCAATCATCAGCAGAAAAGGGTGGGTCAAAGGGATGAGGTGCATCTTCAGAATGTGATGAAACTATATAATGATGGGATCAGATGCACCTCAGTGGGGAGGGATTCCCACAGCTATTGCTCAAGGAGAAACATGACAGACCAAACCTTGAACCCCATGAGGTTCTCCCTTCTGAATGCTGGACACCAGGGGAGAGGAGAGGTGCTCCTCTAGGGCAACCCCTTCAACCAGCCATTTTAGAGAAGTGGGCAAAGAAAGGCTCTGATCAGTACATTTTAATGAGGGGCTTTGAGCCAAGATGGGTGTTGTCATCTGGGCAGTTCAGGACCTCCATACACACTGCCCAAGCTTGCGTCCCTGGGAGGTCACTTTGATGCTGTTAACACAGTGGTTTGGCTTCACTCCTGGAGGCACACTCCATTGTCTCTTGAGACAGACAGATGCCAATTACAAAAAGTTCCTCACTGCACATACCTTTTTTACATTAATAAAGTTGTCCCCTCAAACTCAATGTCTTGCATCTTCATTCTGTGGTGGGGTGGGGCACAAAAACTGTTAATATTAGGAACAGTAAGATTTATTTAGGAAAATGGAACACAAATTCAGGCGTATGTTAACAATTTAAAAAGACAGAATATAGCATTCTATCTAACATATTGACTTGGCTTAGTACATTAAATGCATAGATCAGAGCTAAAATGCTAGAGTCAATACAGTACACTTTAATAATGCTTATTAATAAAGGAAGGAATCTTTTGGTGATAATGTCAAATCTCTCATGGGGCAGAACTGATAATCAGAAAGTGGTTTAAATTTCTGTACAGGGAAGAACAAATTAATTTTTATGCAGATCACATAGAGAATGTTGAAAATGACCTCAAGAATCTAATAAACACAGTCAAGGGACTCTTAAGAGATGTCAACAGAACTATCAGGAAGGAAGCCAAACAGGAATTTGAAGGATATGGTTGCATCCAGCCTACCATTTCATAGCATGCTTTGATTCAAAGACACCCAAAGGAAGTCCAGCTCACAGGTAACTTTCACTAAGGAAAAGCTTATTCTGTTATATAACTTGCAGAATATGTTTGAGACATTGACTGTGCGTGTGTGTGTGTGTGTGTGTGTGTGTGTATAGCTGCTTTGACTCTGTTTGCTCTTGGAAACAAACCATGAAGCAATAGGGATGCTGGGGTGTGGGGAGGAGAACAGCAAACAGCTAGTGACTGTGTAAGCTACCACTGATGCCTTGGGGCAGGAGCTGATAACTTGCCTTGAACTCTAGACTCAATGTCTGCCAAATTTGAGAGAAGGGGCACGCATGCATAAGTAGCATGATATCTTTTCAATCAATCGGTTAGGGTTGAAATGAATATTGGATTCTTATTATAACATGGGAATAGTATGGCACACAGCTAGGATCAGAGGCTTAAAAACGACCTTCATCTGACAATAAATGTATGCACTTTTCAACATGATAATGAATAGATTTGTGCTAGTATTAGTTAATATTGGCTGTTGGTCTCTTTAGATCTGTGAGGCATGGAGTTCATTGTGGGGTGACTTTGTGACATATGTATTATGAAATGCAATACAATTGTATAAGTGTGATCTTGCAGGAGAAGAACCTTTAGGGTCTAACTTGCTCGTGATGTAACCCAGGAGGCTTTACGAAGATAAATACACACAGAAGTCTAGGTCAGCAGGGACCTGGGAGAAATCCTCAGCAAATCATGAGGTAAAAGGGCTTGCTCTGCAGTTTCCCTGTCTAAAGATAAAGGATTCCCTTCTGGATGTGTGACCCTACAAACTGACCAGGCAATACAGGTGACCTTATTTTGGAAAGATCTGGCAGCTGTCAGGGCCAAGCAGGACATTTATTAATAATACATATATTATTAATTTTCAATCTAAATTTATATTTCACACATCCTCCAAGGAGCTCATTGTGGCATACATGGTTCTTCCCTCTCACATTTCATCCTCACAGCAGCCTTATGTGGTTGGTTAGACTGAGAGGGTATGACTGGCACAAGGTCACAGTTTTGTAGCTGAGTAAAGATTTGGACGTGAGTCTTCTCGGTTCTAAACTGACCTTCTGCTATATCACACTGACTCCTAATGACTGGAGCAAGCATCTTAAGACATTATGCTCTTGCTTTCACTGTTTGTGGTTGTTTCTGGTTGGTAACTACTTGGTGTGCTGAATCATGCTACAATGTTTGTGAGAGACTATAGAGACTGTTATACAAAGAGAATCCATAATTTTCCAGAGTCAATATGTTAACTGACCTTGGAGGATTGTATCTTTCCTGCCTTATCTAGTGCAGTAAAATCTCCAGAAATAGTCCTGCCCTGATGCACTAAACAGAACCACAGTAGGGCTCAGAGGTTTCAACTCCCTCAGTTATGTTCTGTATGGCATTATGGAAACAAGAGTTACTAAGGAAAGTAACAGAGTACTCTTTATTCAAAGTTTACATAATAGTTTTACCTCCAAGGTTTTTTTTGGGTTTTTTAATGACTAACAGATCCTGGGCCAAGCCAGTTTTTCAACTTCTGCATAAAGATGCAAGTGATAACAAATTGGAGGCTTCATATGACTATCTTCAGGGTAACTATTGCTATTGTAGAATACTGCAATGTCCCTAGTAGAAACAAGCTATGGGAATTGGTTTTCCATAAGCTTATCTTGCTATAATGTTTAATGGTAGATCCGTTCACACGGGAGTCATTTTTCAAGTTATCAGCATAGAAATGCAGCTTTCGTTGCTGTCACATGGCAAAAGAAGGCACCATCTATTCAATTATAAGATTAAAAGGTTATGCTAGTAGTCATAAACTTTCTAAGGGCTTTGAGGCCTGGAATGTTATGTTTGTTTTTATATGGTGTACTTAGTTCTTTTCGGCTTAGCTTCTCTGCATTTTTATACAGTGGTACCTCTGGTTACGAACTTAATTAGTTCCAGAGGTCTGTTCCTAACCTGAAACAGTTCTTAACCTGAGGAACCACTATAGCTAATGGGGCCTCCTGCCGCGGCCGCGCGATTTATGTTCTCATCCTGAGGTTAAGTTCTTAACCTACTTCTGGGTTAGCGGAGTCTGTAACCTGAAGTGTTTGTAACCTGAGGTACTACTGTGTTGCTTTGAGATTGTGTGTGTGTAATGAAATGATGTAAGCTGCCATGGTTAAGGCATATACATTGAAAAGGTGGTATGTAAATTTTCAAATGAATTAGTAAAACCAAGATCTGGACTGTACCACCATAGACTAGTTGTAGGTTCACATGACAGAATATTGCCTTATGCAGGAGGGTGGGGAACCTAGACATAGAAAGCTACCCTGTCAGGGAGAAGGTTGGACTAGAATCACTCTTGCTGATATGCTAAATTCCTGTGTGTGGGGAACCCTTGGGTGAAATAGATGTGAACCCCCACCTACAATGTGAAGAGGTTCAACACTGCTGTTTGTTGCAACTAGACTAGAGAGGACACTTTTGTCGATCCTCAGAGTTACAGTGGGGCATAAAAGAAGAAAAGGAAGAAGCCTCTGATATATGTTTCACAGAGCCTATCCAAGGCAGGGGTCAGCAAACCTTTTCAGCAGGGGGCCGGTCCACTGTCCCTCAGACCTTGTGGGGGGCTGGACTATATTGTTTTGGGGGGGGGGATGAACGAATTCCTATGCCCCACAAATAACCCAGAGATGCATTTTAAATAAAAGCACACACTCTACTCATGTAAAAACACCAGGCAGGCTCCACAAATAACTCAGAGATGCATTTTAAATAAAAGGACACATTCTACTCATGTAAAAACACGCTGATTCCCGGACCGTCTGCGGGCTGGATTTAGAAGGGGATTGGGCTGGATCCGGCCCTTGGGCCTTAGTTTGCCTACCCATGATATAAGGCTTTAAACAGGAGTTGGGAACCTATTTCAACCTTTTGCTTTCCATTATCGTCAAACCTCTGTGGTAACATGCCAGTGGTAGTTGGCTAGTAGCCACTAATAGCCACAACCTCCATGAATTTGTCTTAATTCTCTTTTAAATCCATCCAAGTTAGTGGCCATCACTGCCTCCTCTGTAACTATATCCTGAGTGACTTTCTTTGTTTTGTCCTGAATTTTCCAACATTCAACTTCATATATCTCCAAGCTCTAGTATTATGAGGGACCAAAAAAAATCATTGTCTGTTTTCTCAACACCATGCATTATTTTATAAACTTCTATTTCAGACTATCAAAACCAACTTCTTAGGTGGGTGTTACAAGAAAATTCCTGAAAGACAGTGCTTCTGGATCTGTGTATACCAGATAGTAGGGGTCATCATTCATTATATGTTATATTGCAAGTTTTACAAAATTCCAAAGGCAAAATATTTAAAGAAAATTCAAGAGCCAACCACCACTCATAGTGACGTTGATAAAATAAAACATCTGATGTCTAGTGTAGCTAAGCCTGTTATGTTTAGCTAAGTTTGCAGTAAAAGCTTCCCAACTCAGGAAAACCTAGGAGTTTAGCCTTGTGACCTGAAATATATGGTATGCCATACTTGCATGTATATTTTATGCATTATATGTGTTTTATTACATGTATTTTATTATGCTGTTTTCATGGTACTGTAGCTGTATTAGTTTGTTGCAGTAAAGCCAATGATGTATCTTGTGGTACCTTACAGAATACACAAATTTATTGTGATGTGAATGTTCACAATTTAAAATCTACTTCATTAGCTGCAAGATCACATCTCATTAAGTGGGCTCTAGTCCACAAAAGCTTATGCCATATTGAATTTGTTCCTGTTAGGTGCCACAAGACTTTTGGGGTTGTCAATATTTTGTGGGAATGAGTCAAATGCATAACGGGAAATTTAAGTTCACACAATTAAAGTGGATTAAATTGCTTTGTCACCCTAAACATTCACTTTAAAAAAGAAATTAACTTTTTGCAGTTAGGAAAATGACTTATAAATGCACTGAAATGTGTAGTAACAATGAATAATAGAAAGATTATTAGCACACTGCAAAGAAATCAGGATGAATGCAGATTGTTGTATAATCATCCCACAAACAAACCAGAACAAATGCTCCATAAAGACTAGACATAGTCTAATCTCTGTGTAAGCTTTGTGCAAGCAAATCAAAGTGAATGCTCAATAAACAGGTTGTCTGGGAGAGCCCTTTGGCATTGTCATCCTTTCCCTGGCAGGTGTCAGTGGGAGTTCTCCACTGCTCAGGTTAATAGCAGGGAGCGGATTTTAACTGGGGTTGCTGTTGGGGAGGAAAATGTTAAATTAACCTCCCTATTTGCTGCAGTCCTAATGAAAACTGGCCCCTGCATCTTTTTAGTAAACAAAGGGGGGAGCACTTAATGAATTTTCTAAGTTGCATTTACTTTCATGGGCTCTGTCTCCATTGGGACATCTTCACTGCTTCCATCCAGTCCTGAACATCCTGCCTAATTCCTGAACTTCTGAATCATGACTCCTGAATGGTGTGTCTTCTGCCAAGCCTTTACCACTGCTTGCCTGAATAAACACATTTTTTTACTTACTTTACTTTTTTACTTACACATAAGAGGCTTTGTGTATGTTGTAGCATCACATGCAGTCTAGCCTAAGCAGGATCGCTCCCTTTAAGAGAGATAACACAATACTACAATCCTATGCCTATTTACTTGGAAGGAAGTCCCTCCCAGGTCAGTTGAACTTACTGCCTGTAACTATATGTAGGACTGAGCCTAAGCACACAGAACTTTTCAGAAGCAAAGGCTAGTTAAACTGGGAAGAAAAATACTTTTCCACGATATGGAAAGCGAATGTTCGTGCTGTTTTAGTTGACAGAGCCCAAATACTAATAATTTCCAAAACATTTAATGCAATGGTTTAGATACAAAGAAACGTGAGTGGAAGTGGAGAATATAGTGTTATTCCATGGACTCTTACAAAACTGCTAAAGTTTCTCAAAATAGCACCACCATGATTAGGGGTAGTATTACAGAATGAGAAACAAGGAGAATAAGGAAAATATATACAGGCTGGAGTAGGCTATTAGAAGGGCCTGAGGGGGGAAAATAATTTCTTCTTTTTCTAGGTCAGAACCAATCCTGCCATGAGCAGAAGCGGCTTTCGAGTAGTACAGGGGTGGCCAACTCCCAAGAGACTGATCTACTCACAGAGTTAAAAACTGGCAGTGATCTACCGCCTTTTTTGGGGGTTCAGGTCAAAGTTCTTGAGTTTTTTCAGGGAGGAGGTAAAATGTTGAGCTTTTTCTAGGGGAATCACAGTTGTTCAGCTTCTTTGGGGGGAGCCAATGATCTACCAGTGATCTACCGCAGACGTCCAGTGATCTACCGGTAGATCACGATCTACCTGTTGGACACGCCTGCAGTAGTATTATTGCATAAAAGGGTAAAGGGACCTCTGATCGTTAGGTCCACTTGCGGACGACTTTGGGGTTGCGGCTCTCATCTTGCTTTACTGGCCGAGGGAGCCGGTGTACAGCTTCCGGGTCCTGTGGCCAGCATGACTAAGCTGCTTCTGGCGAACCAGAGCAGTGCATGGAAACACCGTTTACTTTCCCGCCGGAGTGGTACCTATTTATCTACTTGCACTTTGTGCTTTTGAACTAACTGCTAGGCTGGCAGGAGCAGGGACCGAGCAATGGGAGCTCACCCCATCGTGGGTATTTGAACCGCCGACCTTCTGACTGGCAAGCCCTAGGCTCTGTGGTTTAGCATATTTGGATATAATCATTATCTTTGTGCCAGAATACCTGAAGATTATTTTTTTCCTGTTTTTGTTCTTTTGCTTAAGAAAGCAGTCTACTTGATAAAAGGGTCATAGATTAAATTTTAAGGGCCTGAGGATAGACTCATCAGATATAATTTTAAACCAGGTTGTTTCTAGGGGCACAACAGATTTAAAAAACAAAACAAAAAAGCCTTAGATTTTTTTTTTAAAGAGCACAGATGTTCATCTACCCTGATGGACAGAGGAAGCTTTGGCTTCAGAACAGAGTGGTCCTGCTTGATTATACAGTAATGCAAGCACAAGTTTTGCGTCAGTCCAACAAAAAGATGTGACTAGACACAGTAACTGTCTTGGGGTTAATACGTGCCTAAGCTCATAGTGCAAATATGGGCAATCATTTGATCAAGTATAGCAAACAAAGCTTAGCAACAGCTGTGCTTACAGCACAGCGGTCAGCTCCCCAAATCAGTTTGCACAAGAGTCGGGCAGCTCAAATCCCGCAGTTGACCCAGAAAGACCTGGCTATGGAAAGCAGTGACCCTTCCAGATGGGTGTCCGTTGTGGGATTAATGTCCACCATACATACAATTTTTTGCAGTCCCCATACACCACCTTTGGTATCAAAATGCCAGCCTATATATAACCCAAATTTCCCCTTACCAAAGGAAATCCACTAAGTAAAAAACATCCTGCTGCCAATGTGAAATTGGCAATATTTCAGTGACCCATTTGCAAATTAAGCAATCCCTGGTGGTCAGACATACTAGTACAAACTCTGGGCCAGTTTTTACTTTGAGTTTCTTAAGATTCCTGGAGTAAAACATATTTTTCTAGCTTTTATTATATAGCTCTTTAAATGTGAATTAGTTTTTCCTCTTTTTTAAAATCTGGGAAGATACTCCTTATCAGAATTGAGTCCCAAGTTGCTAAGGACTTTACATCCTCATAACAAAATCCTGAATCAGTAGCTCAGCAACAGTGAGTGTTGTGGTTTAAGGTGGTCATATATCCCTTCTCATTGCCTCCCACAGCAACCAGGCTTCAGCATTCTGCACCCTAAATCAGCTGCCTGAGCTGACTACCTCACTCTGCCTAATGACAGAGCTGGTCCTGGTGCCAAGTCTCTCCATATATTAATATTTAAAGGATACTTTAACAATGAGCCAAATATTAGTCCTTTATTATTCTCCCCCCTCACCATTTATAACAACTGATGGATTAGGAATCACATTGAAATCTGACAAATTTGGATTGGGTTGAGTGAATCTTACAGTAGTAAAAGGAAAGAACAAGTAGAATGGTGTTTCAGCAGCAGCTAGCAAGCCAGCTAATATGTATGTGCTTCTTACTGTCTGGAAGTGAGAGGTGATTATGCAGATATAAAAAAATGTGGCTTCAATTTCTCAAGGTTTCCTGAGGGTCAATGCCACACTGCTGCAAGGTTCATCAGCTACATAGAAAGGGGACATTGCTTAGTAGCTAAATAAACACCAGCATGAATGGAGCTTTTGTGTATGCTTCTGTTGTGTGTGCCTTGGAAAGTATACAGAGCAGAAACAAAACATCTTTTGACAGAAAGAGGAAAAACAAAGCTGAAATTCTTAACTATCCATGCCTAGCTAAAAAATTGACACACAAGTTCTGCATTTAGGCAGACATTCAAGGATTTGATTATCTTTAGGGCTTTTTAAAACTGTGTTTTCATAACTAAAAATCATATCAGAAAATGTAGGTAGATTAATTTTTCCTTGTAAGAGTGGCTCTGAACATTGCAGATGTTCAAGCTCAAAAGACTGGAAATTCAGAAAATAAGATAGAAAATCACCAGTCATGTTTGTTTGGTCAATTATCTACAGAGGTTTCTCAGACAAGAGCTAGACTAGTAGAAGACAAAGCAACATAAGATAAGGTGGTTTATTATCAGAAACTTTGAGTCATCTATCCCTTATACTAGACTCATGTAACTGAAATTCTATACATATTAATAACACAAAGTTGTTATAAGAATTTAAGGTCTCAAATATATAAATTGAATGTACAAGGAAAACACATACATATATATATATATATACCACATGTCTGAAACAGTACAGGAAGACAGTCCTGAAACCATTTTGACTCTCCCAAATTGACCAATGTTTCTCTGCAAGGAAATGAAATGGAAAAAACCTCCCCACTGTCTTTATGCTCACAAATCCTGGCTTAAAGTCACATTTAAGGTGTGAATAGAGTGAGCCTGTGACCTGGCTCAGGAATTAAGTATTTATCATTACAAAAGAATGGCCAGGCTGCCCGGGTGATCCAATCCGTGACCGTTGACAGGTTTTCTGCCAGACAGGATTTTGCTGGAGACCACCTCTTTCTGTATGTATGATGTATTGGGGTGGTCTTGAGTTTGAGGGTGGGCAATTTCAAAAGTCTATATAAGAGCTGGCACACCTTTGTTCTGGGTCCTCCTCCTCTCTCCTGCATGTGGGGGGAGCACCCTGTTGCAATTGTTTTAATTAAGATCAGGCTTACTAGCTGCTTTGCTTCTCAATATTCTCTGGTTGGCCTCTGTTATTTTCTCCTACCAATAGGGAACCCACTTAAGGACTCTATACGGGCTCTTGGATACCCCATAAGGGAAAAAGGGCAGGTTTTGTTTACAACGAAGTGATGAATGAAAAAAAGTAAATTAATTGACTCATTGATTCATATAGAAAAATAGTAAAAACCATCTTATACACATGATCACAACACTTGAAGAGGAGGGAATATAAACTAAACCAGTTTGGGTTGTTTTGAAAACTATCTTAAACAAAGGTTTTAGAATAATCAGTTTAGAATAATAACCTAAATCTTAACGTGACAGATTAGCAATAGAATGAGGGCAGGAGGACTCCCAAAATATATCAGCTTTCACCGTCTAGAATTTCTATAATGCCTTACTAAGTATCCTTTTACACGCAATCCCTCCCCTCCATATTTTGGGGTAGGTTCAAACCTCTTCATTGTGCATTAACAGAGCAGAAGCACAAGAAGGTGAGTGGAAAGACTGCAGGCACATACTTTTAATAATAAAAAATAAATCAGCCCGTATTTAAGAAAATTTGAGTTTACATGGTATTTGAAAGAAAAAGCCAGAAAAGTTCAACAACAAAAAGCATAAAACATAAGAGTAGCCATGCAAGTTCTCACATTGCCTGAGCTCTGATGTTTGTCTGGCTAGGAGATCGTCGCATACTTCAGAAAATAGTACATATTTTGTTTCACTGAATGTCTCTCTGAGGTATGGAAGTGAGAGCTGGACCATAAAGAAGGCTGATAGTCGTAGAATTGATGCTTTTGAGTTATGGTGCTGGAGGAGACTCTTAAGAGTCCCATGGACTGCAAGAAGATCAAACCTATTCATTCTGAAGGAAATCAGCCCTGAGTGCTCACTGGAAGGACAGATCCTGAAGCTGAAGCTCCAATACTTTGGCCACCTCATGAGAAGAGAAGACTCCTCAAAAAGACCCTGATGCTGGGAAAGATTGAGGGCCCAAGGAGAAGGGGACAATGGAGGATGAGATGGTTGGACAGTGTTCTCGAAGTTACCAACCAAACTGAGTTTTACCAAACTGCAGGAGGCGGTGGAAGACAGGAGTACCTGGCATGCTCTGGTCCATGGGGTCACGAAGAGTTGGACATGACTAAATGACTAAACAACAACAAACATCAACAAATTGTGATGATAACTACCGGTACTTAATTCCTGAATCCAGGTCACAGGCTCACCCTATTCACACAGAGACACCCTTAAGACAGGGTTTGTGAACAATGAGACAATGTGGAGGCTTTTCCATTTCCTTCCTCCTTGCAGAGAAATATTTGAGGTGACTTAAAGATTCAAAATGGCTTTAGGACTGTTTTCCTGTACTGTTTCCAGACATGTGGTTTGTTTGTTTGTTTGTTTGTTTGTTTGTTTGTTTATGTGTTTGCCTTGTACAGTAATGAACATTTATTTTATATAAATAAGACCTTAAAATTCCTCTAACAGAGGAGAAGCAGAGTGGAGTTCATTCCTTCTGGCAAGCTGAAAAGCCAGGCTGATGGAATATTCAACATGCTGAAGTCTTTCCATACCTGTTATCGTTACTTATCCAACAGAATTCAAAAAGAGGAAGGGATTGTCTTCTTGTGAGTGAAAGACTAATGCTCAAAGGAAATGGCACATTCAAACTACCGTATTTTTCGCCCTATAGGACACACTTTTCCCCCTCCAAAAATGAAGGGGAAATGTGTGTGCGTCCTATGGAGCGAATGCAGGCTTTCGCTGAAGCCTGGAGAGTGAGAGGGGTCGGTGCGTACCGACCCCTCTCGCTCTCCAGGCTTCAGGAAGCTATCCGCAAGCCTTGGGAGCCTGCGGGAGTTCCCGCCGGGCTCCCAAGGCTTGCGGACAGCAGCCTGCAGCCCGAAACCTGGGGAGCGCAGCAGAGCGCGCCCCGGGCTTCGGGCATATATCCGCAAGCCTGGGGAGACCGGCGGGAGTTCCGACCCCTCTCGCTCTCCAGGCTTCAGGAAGCTATCCGCAAGCCTAGGGAGGGAACTCCCTCCCTAGGGAACTCCCGCCGGTTCCTCCCTAGGGAACTCCCTCCCTAGGGAACCCCCTCCCTCAGGGAACTCCTGCCGGTCTCCCCAGGCTTGCGGATATCTGCCCGAAGCCCGCGCCTGGGGGGCGAAATAGCAGCCAGCCCTGCGGATTCCAGCCCCACGCCTGGGGGGGGGGGGAAATAATTTTTTTCTTCTTTATTCCCCTCCCCCAAACTAGGTGTGGGCCAGTGCACCCTATAGGGCAAAAAATATGGTATGTCCAAGCACAGGCTGTTTCCAGTAGGGTTTTAGGCCTCAAATATAGAGACAGTCATTAGCTTACCAGAATTTAAAATCCAGGTAATTCCCTTAAAACTTCCTCCTTTCTAAGGACTATGGCAATTGTCAGAATGCTTTGAAAAGATGCAACAGACAGCAATCACACTCATACTAGCTTGAAAAAAAGATAGAAGGCTATTCAAGATACCCAATTGTATCCATTACAAGATACCCAATTGTAAACATTAATCCAAACAGATTCAACAAAAGGCAATCAAATATAGAAAATTAATTACAAAAACTTCTTTGGAGCTAAGTCCCCTACTAACATCCACACAATATTTCTCATTACAGGGAACAAACAGTTCTAGTCCACACTTGTGTATGATCATGCAGGCTGTTCATTCATTTCAAGCTCAGGGAACATCAAAAACAAAATACCATCCTACTCTGTTTATTTCCAGAATGGAATGTATCTGAGTCTTAATTCTAGATCACTAAATTCCTCTTGAAGTGTGTATACAAAAACTTCCTCAAGTGACTCAACAAGGTTATTCATACAAATGAACACATATTATTGTCACAAATCAGTGCTTACGTAGCCAGCGTCTGCTACAACCAGGCTTCCCCCCCTCCCCGCCTCCAGAGCTTGAAAAGAAAAAAAAACCTATAGCTTTTCTTGCTTTTTATCACCAAAGTAGACAGAATAATTTTTAAAAGGAACTCGACAGGTTGTAGTATGCCTTCTTCCACTAGATCTACTTCCACTGATTTGAGGAACATGGATACAAATCTTCAAAATCTGTAGATTATGCAAGTGCAACAAAGGAGTATTTGTCCAATACGTAAATGTCCCTTATTGTGCTAACAATACCTTCTTGGTGGTTGGGGCTGCCAAAATGTTTTATACCATCATAATTACCTGTGACATAGCTACCTGATAGGAATAACTTTTTTATTCCCTGGAATTTTACACCTTCCTGTGGTGCTCTGTCTATTTTCTGAGGGATGTTCTTACTAGCATATTATCCCACCTTAGCTCACAAAAACATTATTTGAGTATAACCAGAATTTTAAAAGCATATGTTTTATTTTCAATATTTATAAGGAACTAGACTTTGGAAAACTACAGTGGAACCTCGTGTTACATACTGTCCTCCTTGCAAACGCTTTGGGTTATGAGCTCCGCTAACCCCGAAGTAGATGCTTCCGGTTGCGAAATTTGCCCAGGATGCGAGCAGAAATCGCGTGCCGGCAGCGCAGCAGCAGCAGGCGTCATTATGAGCAGTTTCAGCTTAAGAACGGACCTTCTGAACGAATTAACCTTCTGAACTTATTAATTTCCTAACAGGAGGTTAGGAAATGTATTCTGATTCAACAGCTCCCTCTAGTGAATTACAGAAATTATGGCTTCAACTGAGAAGTTTACTTTTCAATATTTCATGTGTGCTTTTTCTGACCACCTTGTTAAGTGACTCCAAGATGGTGGCTTATTTTACAAAGGTCAGCAACTTTTGGAAAACCTTATTTGTGTACCTGAGACTGCAGTCCAGTACTCATTTGCCTGGGAAAAAGTCTCAATGAAATAAATGGAACTTAAGTCTAAATAGACATGTATGTCTATTGCACTGAGACTTTGGTTACATACAAACCATACATTTAAAGCACCCCCCATAAAGCACCCCCCCATATATTCCCTACTGGAAATAGTATAGGCCTGGAGAGTTAAGAGCATTATTTTCAGTCTTTTATTGTTTGTTTGTTTGTTTGTTTGTTTGCTAAATATGTGTACCTCCCTTCATCACAAGGCACCTCACAACATAAAAATACAAAATGAGAATACAAAACACATAATAAAATAAAAACTAACACAAACCAACAACCCCCCTCCCTCCCTCACATATTTTTTATTGAATTAGCAGGGTAGGACTTTTACTGAACTTTGTGATTTGCAATTCTTATAGAAATTTTTAAAAAATTAAAAACTGGAAAGCTGATTAAATCAATGATTCAGGGAAAGACTAGATGACCCTTGTGGTCCCTTCCAACTCTGCAATTCTATAATTCTATGAAATACTCTATACTCAACAACTGTTGGCTATGGGGCCGTAGGATTTGGCAGGCGCCCCACTACACTGACAGAACATGAGATATTTTGTCACCATGACAGATACACCAGTGGAACACTCCATTGTCTGCTCTCTCAAGTACCCTGGAGTGTGATGTTGCCAGGGTGTTTGAGGAAGTGAAACGGAAGGAGGGAAGGAGGAAGCGGTGGAGAAATGTTAATGAAAATTATTGAGATGCTGCCTGGCAAGGTTGGCTTATTGTGCAAAACAGATGAGGGAGAAGGTTGGTTATGCAAGTTACCACCCTAAACGGCTTCGGCCCAGTATACCTGAAGGAGCGTCTCCACCCCCATCGTTCTGCCCGGACACTGAGGTCCAGCGCCGAGGGCCTTCTGGCGGTTCCCTCATTGCGAGAAGCGAAGCTACAGGGAACCAGGCAGAGGGCCTTTTCGGTGGTGGCGCCCGCCCTGTGGAATGCCCTCCCATCGGATGTCAAGGTGATGGACAACTACCTGACATTCAGAAAACATCTTAAGGCGGCCCTATTCAGGGAAGCTTTTAATGTATGATATTTTAATGTTTTTGGTTTCTGTGGAAGCCGCCCAGAGTGGCTGGGGAAACCCAGCCAGATGGGCGGGGTACAAATAATAAATTATTATTATTATTATTATATACCACCAGGAGAGAGACAGTCAAAAGGACTGGGCCTTGCAAGAGTCAGGCTATTGGTCCATGAAGGCTTCCCGGAGTTGTATGCTGGATTTAAACCAGAGATCCTCTGCATGCAAAATGTAAGGTGTTCCACCCGGCCAGGGCTCCTTAACGTGATCATGGCATCTTTGAGTAGTTTTTGGGCTGGGAGCAAGAGGGAGCAGGCACACTTCCCCCTTTTCCCCTGGCGGGCCCTGAATTCCCATCTCCTGCTTCTCAACTCTGTGCATATCTGTATTTCTCATTGTTGATTCTTCATCTGGCCCTTTCCCTTTGGCGGTGTGACCCCCCCCCCCCCCGTCTTTCCCTCCCTGGGTGGGATCAGAATCCTAGGGGTGATTTATATACACTTTGCAGGTACTCTGCCCAGGGAGCTTATGTGTAAGTTGTATTACATGGCCTCGCCTTCCTTCCAGATAGCTCTTGTGAGGAGCATAAAGGATTCAAACCTCTACCCACAGAGATAGCTGGAGACTTGCTATACTATGGGCACTGCTGGCTGTGTGCCTGGGAGTGATGACTTGAGAGTGCTCTGGCATCACTGTACATGCAACAATGCTGGGGGCATGTCCTTGTTGTGGACTCTTTTGTCGGCAGTACATCTCCTGATTGTTGAGCATTCACAGTCCATTGAGGGTTGCTGGGGCACTGCCTGCTATTTCATACCACTTTTTTATGTTTTGTGTTTCCCTCCTTCTGTACCAAACTGAGCACACGTAGAATATTGTGGCCATCCTGGTGGAATTTCACCCCACCCCCCCGCTCAGGCCGCGAGTCTCTTCGTCTTGTGGTTTTTTCGTCTTGCAAAGCACGGCTATTAGCGGCTTAACGGCTATTAACGGCTTAGCGGCTTTAAGAAAAAGGAAACAAACTCGCAAGACGTTTCGTCTTGCGAAGCAAGCTCACAGGGAAATTCGTCTTGCGGAACGACTCAAAAAATGGAAAACTCTTTCGTCTAGCGAGTTTTTCGTCTTGCGAGGCATTCGTCTTGCGGGGCACCACTGTAGAGTAAAAGACTGCTTTATTCAGTAAAGGTTTTCCTGCCTCCCAGGTGATTTAAATTAATTGGCAAAGCCCAGTGGTATGGTTTTTTAACTGGAAAGTAACTATACTTGCAGGTTAACCAAGTGAGTTACTTCATCACACTAAATTCTTACCATTTGTAGATAAAAAAATGGATCATCTGCTTATTCTTTAAGAGAGATGATTAGCAGAAAAAATGTCTGGATAACCTAACCAAGCAACAAGCAGTCTGTGCTCCTCGTATTATTAAATCATGAGCAGCAGAGTAACAATGCAGTAAGCTTTTGAATCAAGAGTTTCCTCAAGTGGTTTTAAGGTCTGCTGATTTGTTCTCAATGCTTCAGAAATCAGAGAGCGTTATAGAACTAGACAGGAAGCTTATAAACACTGTGGCTTTTTCCCAAGAGGTGGCAGCAACTTCAAAATTAGTCCCTTGGGTATTCAGAGGAAATAAGAGTATCACTTTTCATCTTCGTCAAGGACACTTATGTCAGCAATTGCAATTTAATAAAAACCTTCGGGGTTGGGTTTTGTTTTTTTTAGAACGGGGGAAATTATTTTTTTATCTAGTGTTTTATCTTCACACCAGCGATTTGAATAGTGAGGGGTAGTGACCCTATTTTATTAAAAGGGTTGGCTAACTGAACTTAGTTTAAAGGATTTAATTTTTCATTGCTATTATCATTAGTGCAATGGTTTTTTTTAAGAAAAAATAAATAGTTTTATATAAAAAACATTGATTGTAAGTCACTGTGTGGACAGAAATCTTTTGAATGTCAGCATATACTTAAAAAAAAAATGAACCATGTGTGTCACCGTGAACTCCTTGGAGAAAAAGGTGGGGTATAAATGCAGAAAACGAATGAACGCTGAGGTAAAATAAAATTATTTTAAGTACATACATAAGTCAACAAACAGCCAGTGAGTTCAATGGGACTTACTCACTGATTATATGTGCTTAGGCGTATCTGCCAGCGAAGAAAAAAGCGTTTACACACATCCAGGGTGAGGGGCGCGACTTCCACACGCCGCCCTTCGGCGCCTCTTTCTCCACCTCAACTGAGTACAGGCCGCCGCCGCCTCTTTCCCGCTTCCCAGAAAACTCCCTCACCCGCCCTATCGGCCGTCACCCGGCAACATCCAGTCAGCGCCTCGCTTGGAAAGCGCCAATAAGAACGTCTCGCGGCTGGCGTGGACTCGTCCTAGCTCTCCTAGCTCCCTCAAGCCCCGCCCGCCTCTTTTGCCTAGTCCCCGCCCCCGACCACTCCCCGCCCCCTCCGCCTTCTCCCTTCAAAGAACACCACGTCTACAATTGACAACTCACCCGGAAGTTTCCGCTGCCGGAGCCAGGTCACTTCCGGGTCGTCGTCTCCGCTTCGTTCCTCTCCTTTTTTTTTTCTTCGGCCACGCCGCAGGTGGGAACCGGCTTACATCCGGCTCCCTTCGCAGGTGAGGTTGGGGTGCGACGCCCACCTTCGCTAGGCCTCGGGCGAAGCCGACGCTTTGATCTCACTTTCCTTTCTCGCTTCTCGCTTTTCAGTTCACCCTTCAGCGCTTGCGGCCGAGAGATGTTGCTGAGGAGCTGGCAGGGCCCCGGAGCCTCCCTCAGGTTGCCGGCTGCGGCGCTGCTGCTGCTGCTGCTCAACCTGGGCTGGTCTGTCCGCGCCTCGGAGATCACCTTCGAGTTGCCAGATAACGCCAAGCAGTGCTTCTATGAGGAGATCGTGCAGGGCACCAAATGTACCCTGGAGTTCCAGGTAAGGGCGCCTCGCACGCCAGACAGGCCCTTGTCTCTCGTGAGAGCTGTCTTTTAGTTGCCTGCCTTTGGGTTATGCTAGAATACAGTAGTACCTCAGGTTAAGTACTTAATTCGTTCCGGAGGTCCGTTCTTAAACTGAGACTGTTCTTAACCTGAAGCACCACTTTAGCTAATGGGGCCTGCTGCTGCCGCCGGTCCGCCAGAGCACGATTTCTGTTCTCATCCTGAAGCAAAGTTCTTAACCCGAGGTACTATTTCTGGGTTAGCGGAGTCTGTAACCTGAAGCGCCTGTAACCTGAAGCGTATGTAACCTGAGGTACCACTGTAAGTGCTGTGGTGTAATTAGAGGCAGGTGTGGGTGGCGCTGTGGGTTAAACCACAGAGCATAGGGCTTGCCAATCAGAAGGTAGGTGGTTTGAATCCCCGCGACGGGGTGAGCTCCCATTGCGCGGTCCCTGCTCCTGCCAACCTAGCAGTTCAAAAGCACGTCAAAGTGCAAGTAGATAAATAGGTACCACTCTGGCGCGAAGGTAAACGGCGTTTCTGTGTGCTGCTCTGGTTCGCCAGAAGTGGCTTAGTCATGCTGGCCACATGACCCGGAAGCTGTACGCCGGCTCCCTCGGCCAGTAAAGCGAGATGAGCGCCGCAACCCCAGAGTCGGTCACGACTGGACCTAGTGGTCAGGGGTCCCTTTACCTTTACCTAGGCAGGCAATATTGTGATTTAAAATTACCCCCTAAAGCAGACACTGAAAAGCCAACGTCGAGCGGGGAGATCCACCTTCTTGTCTTCTTTTTTGCAGCTTTTTTTGTTTAGGTTCCTGCATTGCAGGGGGGTGGACTAGATGAACCTTGGGGACCCTTCCAATTCCACAATTCTGCGTTCCTGGCCGGAGGGGGGTGGGCGGGGCACAAATAGGGAATTCTTCCCTTTCTGCTGCTGCTTGTAAATGCCAACAGGTGGTTAAGGAACTCTCTTCCAGTTAACCGTGGTTTGGTTATTTCAGTTCTTGCATTTAACCTTCAAAAGAAGATAATATAAATGTTAACTGATATCTTTCCTTAAGAGAAATGTGATGTTTCAGTATCTCTCGGGTGTCTGTCTGTATCCACTCACCGTTTTATATTGTGCCTAAGGTTCTGTTTTATTTCTCTGTGTATGTTAATTTGTGAGTGCTCAGCCCTGAAAGGTAGCTATTAAGCAATTGAAATAAAAAAGGTGAAGTAATTGAAATAGTCAGATACTGTCTAAGATAACATGTTGAGATGTTTCAAAGTGAAGTTGTGGTCCTCTTGAGAGAAAAGACAGGTCCAGGTTTATTTAAATGCTTGCATGAGTAAAGGGCATATAACGCCAACTGCCTGTTGGAGTTTTGAGTGACTCCTTGGATCTCTCTGGTGCAGCTGCATCTGTTCAAAAGTAAACAGTAGCAATTTTTTTGGCTTTCAAACCATCAGATCTGGTGTCCTTCAATACTTGAACTATGCTGTGCATAGAAAAGAGAATAATATAACTTATAACTTATTAAATAAGTTAGAGTTAGGTTAAAGGAATGCAGTATAACTTACAGGACTGAAAAATATATACAACCAACTGTTACTCACATGGCCCAGTAAAATGCATCAATTGTTGGGTGTAATCCAATAAGAGCGTATGCGTTCTGGTGTGTTTCACACTTTTGACTACTTTCTGAAAACTAATGGGAAAGATTGCTACCATAAGTTATTTCTTTGTGTGCTGCCAAGGCAGAAACTTTGAAAGAATCAAGGAAGTTCAACATGTATTACTATTCCTGTTTTCTTTTTTAAGAAGCAGAGACATTGGAATATAAAACCTAAAGCCAGATTGCTACATTACTCCAGCTACCACTTCTCTGTAAAATGGCAATGAGATGGAGCAGTGGACAGCAGAGATCAGTAGTTAGGGGAGCAGTACTTAACCTTTAACCCCACCGCCCCCACTAGTGTTTCAGATTTGTGTTTCCATCTGAACCATGAGAATGAAACCCAGGGGTAGTGTGTCAAATAGTGTTTTCTGTTAAAGATGTTCACCAGGTGCGACCTAAAATGTCAAGCAATACATTTCTTTACCCAGCCTGAATGGTGAATCATCTCATCGTTAAATGGAAACAAAGGGAGCATTCCTTATTATGCAATCCTGCAACGCCAGTTCTGTGAAGCCACAGAACACTGACCTATTTGACAACTTTAGATTGCCATGCTACCTACTTCCTCATTCCTTCCACTCAGCAAGGTAGTACAGTGTTGTGCTTCTGCAAATCCCCCCACTGCTGTTTGGGTTGAGCAATTTTAGACCGTTATTCCCATATATCGAATTGACTTTACTGAGAGAATGTTTCAAATAAAGAAGGTTTAGGAGAATAGTGTTAAAGCAGTAAAATAGGTACCATCTCACTGGTGTCTTCCACGCATAGCTAATGTGGGGAATTAGTGTTATAAGTGGTCCCTTTTCTTGGCTCTCTTTATAGCTTAATACTCTTCTCATGCTGGAGCTGAACTGCCTTTAATAATTGTACCTGATGCTATGGGTTTCCCCCTTTCTTATGGAAGGATATTTTGCTAGGAAGGGTGATATGGCTGACTATTCTTTGTTTGTTCCGTAGGTGATCACTATAGTTTTCTTTGTTCCATAGGTGATCACTGGAGGGCACTATGATGTTGACTGCCGCTTAGAAGATCCAGACGGCGTTGTGCTATACAAAGAGATGAAGAAACAATACGATAGCTTCACCTTTACCGCATCCAGAAATGGGACGTACAAGTTTTGTTTCAGCAACGAGTTTTCTACCTTTACACACAAAACAGTGTACTTCGACTTCCAGATTGGAGATGATCCGCCTCTGTTTCCTAGCGAAAACAGAGTTACTGCACTTACTCAGGTAGTTACGCAACTGAGTATAAATATAAATTTAGACTTTAATTCTCATACCACCAATTAGAATTTTGAGTTTTGCTGCCTTTGGAAGACTTGGGCATTTGTCATAGCTTTACCATGCATTCCTAAGCCAAAGCTATTCAAAAGTAAGTCCTTTTGAATTTAATGGCGCTTATTTCCAGGTAAGTAGTTTTAGGATTCTGCAGCCTTAGTTATTCAACTGCTCCACTACTAAATAGTTGCTGTTTTTTGTCCCAGCAAGAGGGTGAGGAGTTGGACCACTGGGGTAGGAAAGAAATTGCTGCACAATATCAACATACCCTAGTGCTACTCAAGAAATATTTACTGTGCACAAAGTAGTCAGCCAGCCTATATGATACAAATAAGTATATGATGTCTTTATTTCTGAAGGCTTTCTGTCTTCACATAAAATCAAAACCTACATATTCAAATGTGGATATGTAATCAGATAAGCAGTAGTTGATAGCTTAATAGCTGAAAACGCTGGCAGCATTAAGATAAAATCAACAGTATAATTAATTTTAAGTGATGTAAAAATGGAGAACTGATTAAAATGGTTATACAGTAGTAAAATATGCAGGAACGAAAGAAGGAAAATGAACCATGGAAGGAGAAGGGGGGAAGTCGTTGGGATATTTAACAGTATGTAAAATGTTTATTTTGAGATGTATAATTAAAATCTTAATAAAAATAGTTATATAAAATGAAGCTTAATGATCTGAAAATGCAACATCCTGTATACCTTTTTCAATAAAGAGTACTCATCAGTCCTCTTTCTTTCTGTATCTAGATGGAGTCGGCATGTGTTTCGATTCATGAAGCTCTAAAATCTGTCATAGATTCCCAGACTCATTTTCGGTTGAGAGAAGCACAAGGCCGCAGCAGAGCAGAAGACTTAAACACACGGGTGGCTTATTGGTCAGTAGGAGAAGCCATCATTATTCTTGTAGTTAGCATTGGGCAGGTATTTCTTCTCAAAAGCTTCTTCTCAGACAAAAGAACCACCACAACTCGTGTTGGATCATAACTCATGTTGAGAACATGAGTTTGTAAAACCCACTGTTTGTAAAAATATGTATGTATATATACTGTTCTTCAAATAATTTCTAGTTACAAAGCAATGAAACATGGGGAACATTTTTAAGTACCTTTGCCCTTCTTAAAGTTGCAGAACACATGCTCCCTAAAAGCTGTGAGAGAAAATAGCTTTTAATGTATGATATATTGGTTTTCTCCTGCTGATATGTGCTGAGACATCTAAATTAAGGTTGCTTTTTAAAACAAAAATAAAAAACAACCTTTGAGACTACTTGGTAGGAGTACAGTGCTTTCAAGAAAATTCTTTGAATGATGATTTAGAAGATTGTCCATATTAAAAATGTGTGGCATTCAGATTTTTTTCAAGTTTGAAAAGTGGGGGAATATAAAGAAAAACAAATGTGGTTAACTATTGTCTCAGAGCCTTGTACTACACTGTTGTGATTTGCTATGGAAACTGGTCTCATTTTCTTGAAGAACCATTGGGGGGGCGGGGGGAAGAATGTGTGTCTTCTTTTACAGTACTAAATTTTAGGCTGAGAATTCCAGGGCAACCAGTTCTCTGTACAATGCAAAAAGCTGTGGGGGTTGTTATTTTTTGAATTTATCTTTTTAAATTAAACAAATGAGGAGACTGTCTTGTAATTCTGGAAGCTGGGTCTTTGAGCTTGTGGAGCTGCTTCATTTTTTTGAAGATCTGAAAGAGAACAGGCTGTGTCACAAATAATCTATAGTCTGTCCGTACCACTTGGAAACAAGAAGAGTAAACTAAAGTGCACTGTGTTTAATATATTGTGACTCAAAGCCAGTCTTGTAATCTCTTTACTACTTGGGCAGTCCATGGGACCACGTTGGCCTAAATGGTTTGAGAATTGTAACCTAAAATAAGTGGCTTATCAAGCAACATATGCACAATGCTGGACATGATTGTATGACACCTGTGAAAGCTTATTACATTTGCCTATTAAAGAATCTAAATATTGTTTTAAAAAACTCTTTCTTCTGGGTGTAATACAGTAATGTGACGCCTTGTCCTTGCTTCTACCACTTTGGAGTTAGAGGGCTGCATTGAGGTTCATGGGAGTTAGTTGCCAAATAGCTGGTATTCTTTCTGTATGCCTAACAGAGAACATCTTGCATACTCCTCTGTGTGTTCAAGGTTGCTTGAAACAACAGTAAAATGTGCAATCAAAGTATAAGTAACATTATTACCCCAATCATACAACACATCTATTTGAAAGTAAACCTAATTGATTTCACCAGAATTTGCTTTCATGTATTTATATTTTCTATTGGAGAATAAGGTTTGTTAGAAAGGATAAAGATACGTGATTCCCAGTGTTTGTAAGCATATGAATACCACTAAGCTCAAAAGCTTTACAAGCACAAAAATCTTATCTGTGTCGAATTGCCCTCTTATATAATGTTGACTCCCTCTACTTTACCATTGTAGATGTTAAGATATCAATCTTGGAAAAATACATGACAAAATCTCCTGTCTTTTAATGCTCTGTAAGAACAAAGACTATTGTCTTGAGTTTAAATGCTGATGTGGTATTAAAGGGAGGTGTGGATGTGATCTTAACACTGAGTGGTTCAACATCCAGTTTTTTAAGCTTCTTAGTTTGGTTAGTTACTGAAGCTGTTTGAAATGTCTACTTCACTACCACATAGTGTGCGGGTGTAGCTTTTTAGATACAACATTGATTGTGTATTAGTAGCAAGGAAGATCTCAGCGCTGTACTGGTTAAAGTCCTGCAGAAATAACTTGGTGTACAGTGTTTTGTCTCCCACTTGAGCTTGAGTAAAATAAATTTATTGACTGTACTTGTCTATTTCCTGCATCAAAACTCTACAATACTCTATTTCTGAAGACAGACATCCTGAATACAGTTTTCATAATAGAACGCTGACTCATGCTGAAATCCAACAATTGCTACAGTTGCCACTGCATGTTAGTGAAACATGTAAGAAACCCACACAGTGGAACAAGCAAAGACTGTTTGCAGGATCTGGCTGTAAATTGGGTGGAATCTTACAAAAATATATCTGTTGAAAACACAGTATGATACCCTTGTAAGTAGGCCAGCTGAGATCATTTCAGCCCCACTTGGTCCAGAAATCAGCCATTTACAACCACCTTGTTAACATGTACAAGATAGATGAATTTGAATAGTAGTCATCTAAAAATACTACAGTATTTATAAGTCTGCTATCTCCTGCTCTCTGATGTAAGCATGTGGTCTGAGTCTACACATGACTGCTGCCTAATACACTTGCAGGTGCTCTTACCTAATAATAATTCAACAGCACTTGTGCTGCAGTTTCCACAGCAGGTTCAAGGTGAGCCCCATATTGAATTACTGTAACAAATCCTATCTTGAAGCCACTTGTTGACATCCATTCATCTTGTGATACCACGGAGTACGCCTCCAGGAGTTACGGTAAGTCAAATCACTGCATTAGCAGCACCAAAGTGACCTCCCCGGGGCACAAGCCTGGCCAGTGTGTATGGAAGTCCTGGCTTGTCTAGATGATAACACCTCCCTTTCAGCCTCGCTGATGTGGTTGAAAGGAAAGCGCAGCAATACGTTTTGTGCCGGTTTGGCTGCAGGAGTTGCTAGAAAAATGTGTACAAGGCACCATCCAACCCTATTGGAGACTCCACTCCAAATTTGTGTAGCGGAGGTTTAGCATCAGAGTTTTTCTTCTCCTAGATGGGCTACCTTGCTTGGTTGATGAACTCTATCTGCCCCTTACTTCCCTCTACAAGCACGTGCAGAAACTGCTTTCTTAACCATTGGACCCACTATTGGCCTCATCTGCTCAGTTGACCAGAGCCTGTTTTTGGATGCAGGAGAAGTCCCTAAGATTTGAGACCCATCAGCTGTCCTCAACTGGTTTAGCTGGCTAGTCTGGACCCAACCAGTCAAATCTGCTCTGCCAAATATAAGCAAAAAGGGAAAGAGGTCAAGACATGTAATCAGGTATACAGCCAGAAGCACTCTGAGCCCATCATCAGGTCATATAAGCTGAAACCGATCTCTTGGAACTGCAGCAACCCATCACTTGGAACTGCAGCAACAGCAGAGGCAAGGTCACTCTGTAGTTGGCCAACTTGATTCTCAAAATGTCCAGCCAGTTGGTCACGGCAGCTCACTGAAGGCTCCAAGAGTCCTTCCCTCTATGGCAGTGGTTTTCAACCAGAGTGCCATGGCACCCTGGGGTGCCTTGAACCATGGTCAGGGTTGCAACGGGCAGCACTGGCCTCTGTCCCTCTTTCTTTCCTTCCCTCCCTTCTGATGCCCTCTCGTGTCTCTGCCTCCCAAAGGCTTGCACAGCCTTTTGTTGCAGCAGCCCTGGTTACAATGTGCTCCCCAGGTGAATGGTGCCTCTCGGGCTGGCCAAGAGGTGCTGGTTGCCAGGAGCTGAGGTGGTCTTGGAGTAAGCAAGCAAGCAAGCAGGCAAGGGAACCCAGCCAGCCAGTCTGTCAGCCCTTGCTGTTGGGAATGGATAGACAAGTGGGAGGCTGGGCAGACAGGCAGGCACTGCGCCCGCCGGCCTTGTGCTTGCTGTATGCAAGGCCTGCCTGGGAGCTGAGTGCCCAGTGCTGAAGGAGAGCCCGGCAGCACCCGCAGCTGCCTCCCGAGGTAAGGTGAAGGCCTCACGTTTGTCCAGTCTCTGTTAGGTCACTAAGTGACTCTGTTACGTCACTGGCTGCCACCACTGAAATGAGGGTGGCAGAGCTACCAAGATCTTAGTACCCAAGAAGTCTGTAGAGAAGGAGGCAGTCTCATAGGTATTTGGAGTGTAAGTCATTTAGGGCTTTAAACACCAGTCTGAGCACCTGAAATTGTGCCCCAAAATGAACTGGCAGCCAATGCATCTGTTTTAGAACAGGGGAACCCCACCAGTAATCTGGCTGCTGTATTTGGAGCCAATTGAAGTTTCCAAGTCATCTTCAACTGCAGCCCAATGTAGACAACGTTACAATAATCTATGAGACTTACTTGATCCCTAAAAGGTTTCTAAACAACTTATATTTAAAAACATACACTGTATATCCTATCAGATAGCATGCAAGAGCATTTAGCAGTCATCTGCAGTGGTGGGATCAGTTGCACCTGAGTAAGAGCAGTGTGACTCAAAATGTGTTGGGTTTACTGCTCTTGGTACACCTTTGAAAACTCCTCTTTGTCATCCATTCCTGCAGTTCCTATCTTTCCTTCCTAGAACTAAAAATGAACTGATTTCAGCATCAGTTGACAGCTTTCATTTCCAATGGCTTTCCCTCACATTATTTTACCACAACAGAAATATTCCTTTAATGTATGTATTATTCATGTTATAATGATGGCTTGAGTCAGAACCTACTACTATTACTACTATTATCACTGCCATTAACTACATGCTGTTTAGTGGTTGACTTAAGAAAAAAAACAAGCTCTGGCCAGAGGGTTACAAGAAGATGTCGAGACCACAAAGAAAGGGGAAGAGACACAGAAGCACAAGAGGAAGTGGGAAATTGTATATTTAGCAAATATTTGATGAGAGGGAAACTCCATGCGTTGCCTTCTGGAAATAATGTGACACGACAGAGTCTGAAAATAGTTTTTATGTAAAATAAATGTGCTGTTGCAACTGAGGATGGGGCAGGGAGCCGGTGTCACAATAGAAACTTCTGCTTGAGAACTTCAACTGCTTGTGGTATAATGGTAATAAATAAATAGATAAATCAGTACATGGAAAGTCATTGAACCAGTATGTGTCATAACAGAAATAAACTTCTATCTGGTCAGTTGCTGAAGAGTAAGGATAGGGAATAAATATCAACACCATGCCTTTCACATGAACTAATCTGCTTGTACTGTATTGCCTGAAACCGAATGCTAAGTACAGTGACACACTGGTCTAATCCTGCATCCCCACATCCTGTATTTGAACAATTTAGGCTGCAATACTTAACTGGGGAGTAGGTCCCCTTGAATTCCATAGGATTTAATTTTGAGTAGGTGACAGCCACACCATACATTTACATGAGAGTTACAATTCTCAGAGAGGTTTACCAATCAAATCCCTCTTCACACAGTCACTGGGAATTGTGGTTCTGTGGGGAAATAGGGCGTTTTCTATTAATTCTCAACACCCTTAACCAACTACAGCTCCCAGAATCCTTTGGAGGAAGCCATGAGTGTGGTTTTATAGTGCTTTAAAGGTGTGGTGTGAATGTGGCCTATAATGATTGTGCTGAAAGTGGCTTTTAATGATTCTACATAATGCAACTTTGATAACACAGCCTTACCAAACATGGGTGGGAGCTTGTCATACATTTCCCTCTCTTTCACAATCCCAGGCAAGCAGCGTCTGTGAGCTTTATTGAGTCCCTAGTGAACCACCGTGCATGGCAGAATCTCCAAGCGTCCCTATTTTCCAGGGACAGTCCCGGATTTACAGAAACCATCCCGGTTTCTGATTTCATCCTGGAATGTTCTGCTTTTCCTTAGGACGTCCCTATTTCCATCAGAGAAATGTTGGAGGGTATGGAGTTATGCGACCCTCAAGCCAAGGAGATAAGTAACTATACAACCTTTAGAAGACATCTAAAGGCAGCCCTATATATCACTGTACATATGTATATTCTTATTATCATAATACACATATAATTGTCAATAACCTAATATATTCTATGTAAACTCATTCCAAATATTATTGTATTTATCCAAGGGTAAGACCAAGGGTGCCAACTCGAATAAAATTTTGGGGGAGCCCAGGTAAGCCCCGTCCCACATAATCTATCATGGAAATGCCTATCAACTTTTTGGAGCAGCCCCGTCAAATATTTTATTGGGGAGGGTGAAAGGACCTTGGCCCCTAGGAGTTGGCTTCTATGCGTAAGACACACACACACACACACCAAAACACACAAAGTGTGATTGTGTGTGTGCGCATGATTGGAGTAAGACACGCGCGCGTGCACAATAATTGTATGTTACACAGTCCTAATTCACATACTGTTCTTATGTTGACATCAGTCTAAGATGTCGACGGGTCCACCCGAGGGACACGATTGCTCCTTTCTTTGGCCAGCTCCCTCCGGATGGGAAGCTGGCAAAGGGGGTGGCAAGCTCCATCTTGCTGCTTTTGTAGAAAAAGCCGACGGGTTCAAGCTGTGGCCCGCCCCATCCTTGTCATGCTTCCCCTTTTCTCAGCAGCGGCCGGACGTAAAAGGCGCTGAGACACAACGGCTCCCGGCCACAACTTCCTCAGGGGGAGAGAAGCTGGACGTTCCCGGACGCCTCCGCCGCGGGGAGAAGGACCAGGCTCACCTGCTCGACAGGTAAGTGCTGCTTCTCAAGCAGATGCCGCAGGTGAAGCTCCAGAAGTGGCGACCCCCATCTCTCTCCCTCGCCCCTTGTCCGACGCGAAGCCCCTTTGGCAGCCAGACGGCTCCCCCCTCCCCAAACCCTCGTTTCAGTGGGCTTTCGCGTGGCGACAAGTCTTCAGTCTTTTGCAGCGTAGGGGAAGAGAAAGAAAAGAGTATTGTGGCATCTTAAAAGAGATGATGCTACCAAAATCTAGTTACTGGATTGATAGATCAGATGTCAAGGAAATAAACAACTGTCTGACTTTTAGAAGACATCTGAAAGCAGCCCTATTTAGGTAAGTTTTTAATGTTTGATGTTTGATTCTGTTTTTAATATTCTGTCTGGGGAAACCCAGCCAGGTGAGTGGGGTATAAAATAATAAATTATTAAAACAATTATTATTATACTGGATGCTTCTCTCAGAGCTCCCCCCCCCCACCTCCCCAGTTATTTTATTTGTTCAACACTCCTGTAAAGGCTGAGAGGCTATTATTAGAATTAGAATTTATATACTGCCCTATACCCGGAGGTCTCAGGGCGGTTCACAGAATAAAATCAAAATATAAAACCATAAAATACGTAATCAAAATAAAAACAACAACCCAATAATGCCCCCCCCAAAAAAACACACACCATGTTTTAAAAGGGCATAAGATGTAAATCAAATCAACCAAAGGCCTGATTGATAGCTAGAAGTCAGAGCAGCCTAAATCGGTACCCGCATAATTCTGGGAGCGGGAGGGAAAGGGGCATATTTCCTAACAATCTTCCAGCCTGTAGAGGTGGCTTCGAAAAGGGAAAGTGAAGGTATCAAGTTGAAAATGCTGGAAGTAAGAGAGGAGGTGGATCGCAATCTGCTGCTGTCTTCCCTTTGATGTTGGATGCCCCTGGATTTGGACTCTCTGGAAATCCAACTTCTTGTTTCTCTCTCAGATTTCTGAAGACCCATACAGTGTGGTGTCTAGATGAATTATACTCAAAAGTAGACCTACTGCAATCAGTTGACTTAATTTATCTCAGCGGGTCTGCTTTGAGTATGATTTAATTGGACACACCACCCATTTTCTTTTTAAAACACTGTGCATAATATAAATCGGCCAAGAAGTTTGTAGGATTCATTTCATAGAAGTAAAAGTTGAAAAAAAAAATTCAACATGGTAAAACTATTCTACTAGTTAAGTAAAAAAATGTTTTGTCTGCAAAGAACATGAGAGTTTCTAGTTGTGACTTGGATTTCCCCATTGCCTGACTATATTTAAGAAGCAATGTAAGACTTGCTTAGAGATTTTTTAGAGGTTACGGATAAGAGAAAATTGAGTTCTTTTGCTTTAAAAAAAAAGGAAGTGTGGTTGTAGCTGGATATTTTTTCTCTTGGGGTTTTTGTGCTTCTGTTTAATGTTAGTAGATTTGGGGTTTATACAGAGTTTGTATGTGAGTAAAAAATCTTCTCCAAACAGGCACAATAGCAACCCTTGTCATCAAAACATCTCTTCCTTTGGTTTACCTTCCTTTTCCATACATCTAGTTTGAGGAAGAGTTCTGTATCACCCAGAGGGCTGCATACTGCACTCTTCAATTCAAATTGATCTAAAGAAAAACTATTGTTTCACATGTTCTGATTTGGGGGTCAGGGGAGGGATGTTGGACCAGTGTGACTAGAACATGTTTTAGAACTTAAAACACAATATAACATAGGGATTTAGGTGTGCCAGGTTTTGTTTTTCATTGAGAGCATACAAGAAGTAATGGGGAAAAGTAAATTGTTCATAAAGTGTTGCAACTTAACTCTTGTTGTTTTTCCCCGGGCTGGATTATGTCTTTCCTCTAACCATTCCTTTCTTAACCACCTTGTATCTATTGGTTTGTGGATCAGCTATTAAGAACATTTGCCATCTGCAAGGTAATTTGAGTGAGTTTATTTAGCAGTTTTTAGCCAGGAAGTTAATTAGGTAGAGGGCCCTATGAGATCTCAAGCTGATGCTCAATTCCCAGGTGTCACTGCCTTTCGCTATCTTTGTCTGCTATAAATAAATGAGACTGTTTCTATTCCTTCTTGCCTTTAAAACTGTGGCTGGTTTCCTGCATTGAACTTCACCTGAAAGTCACAGCGAAGCTCACACTGGTATGTCTATAGCATCATAGAATTGTAGAGTTGGAAGGGGCTCTGAGGATCATCTAGTACAACCCCCTGCGATGCCGGAATATGCAGCTGTCCCATACGGGGATCGAACCTGCAACCTTGGCATTATCAGCACCACGCTCTAACCAACTGAGCTAAAAAGTGAGCTGTTGAATGAAGCAGATTGAGGAAATAGTATGCAGGTTCTGCAATGGATTTTTTTTTTATGTCTTATATTTACAGCTGAGTTCCTCTATTATGCATGTCCTTTATGCTGATTCTACTCCTGTGTTGATTATTTCATGTTTATAGGGTTCATAGGGTCAGGGCATACCAACAGTTTTCTACATGCCTGGTTGCATTCACAACCAGGAGTGCAGGAAGTGTTTCTGGGAAAGACAATGACTCCAGATGGACAGGCCACACTTAGACCTCTGCCTGTCTCTGCTGTTGTGTCTCTGTCCACCGAGAACCTTAAAAATAATAGATGGTGCCAATGGTTGTTTGCTAAGATCAAAGATGACTGGATTGCTCAGCCATTTCAGCATTCAGCCAAACTGTTTCTAAGTCTTCTCCCTCTAGGTGGATTCATTGTACAGTGGTACCTCGGGTTACATACGCTTCAGGTTACAGACTTCATTAACCCAGAAATATTGCTTCAGGTTAAGAACTTTGCTTCAGGATGAGAACAGAAATTGTGCTCTGGCGGCACGGCAGCAGCAGGAGGCTCCATTAGCTAAAGTGGTGCTTCAGGTTAAGAACAGTTTAAGGTTAAGTACGGACCTCCGGAACGAATTAAGTACTTAACCCGAGGTACTACTGTATTCTGGAATATTGGCTAGGCTCACAGAGCAGATTCATTACAAACATTAGACCTGTTGGATGTAGAGCTGAAACATTCAGGCTGGAGGGAACGGAATCTGTGAAAAACAACCTCATTCCAGCTCCTAAAATCAGAGCTGCCTGGCTGTATCTGAAGTGCCCTGAAGAAAGTTGCCTGGTTTATGTCTGCCTGGTAGCCTTTTAATCCTAGTTGTGTGTTAAGTAACATGTGGGAAACACTGATGGGGAATTCCAACCTGTTCTATATCAAGATATATTCTCTGCACAGTACTAACTGCCATAGGAAAACAGACTGAGCTCAGGCAAGCTTTTGGCTACGGTTTCATGTGTGCATATTAAAGTGCCTATTAATACAGCATTTGCAGTGTACCTGTGCCATAAGGTGGTGCTGTTCCCCAAAAAATAAAACAGCAAAGTCTGCAGTTGCATCTGAGCCAGGTCTGATGAGCATTTCATACAGAAAGGTAACATATTCATCAGATAATCAATCTTGTATGCACAGCTCGTTTTTCACTGCTCATTCCAGGCTTCTTCAGCAAGGGTTGTTATCATTTAAATTTCAACCCCTCCTTGAGAACAGAAGAGCCCTGCTATATTACACCACAGTCAGCATTCTGTTCTCACAGTAAGCAACCTGATGGCTATGGGAAGCCTATCGGTAGCACATGTGCGCATTAACACTCTCCTGCTCATATTCCCCAGCAACTGGTATTCAGGGCCATGGGACCCAAAGGTAAATGCAGCCATTGATAGCTGTATCTATGAATTTGCCCGCTTGCTGTCCCTCATTCTCACTACCACCTTAAGCTGACCTGAGAGTCAGGGAGGTATCCCCAGTGGCCATGGGTGTAGCCAGGATTTTTGTTAAGGGATGCAGGACTTTTGTTGGGGGGCAGGACTGATGTGATTGGTCAGTTAGTTATTTCTATTGTTTTACTTGAGCGGGGCGGCTACATCAAAGTGTTGGTGTTGACCTTTAAAGGCTCGGCCCAGTATACCTGAAGGAGCATCTCCACCCCCATCGTTCTGCCTGGACGCTGAGGTCCAGCGCCGAGAGCCTTCTGGCGGTTCCCTCACTGTGAGAAGCAAAGCTACAGGGAACCAGGCAGAGGGCCTACTTGGTAGTAGCGCCCACCCTGTGGAACGCCCTCCCATCAGATGTCAAAGAGATAAACAACTACCTGACATTTAGAAGACATCTAAAGGCAGCCCTGTTCAGGGAAGTTTTTAATGTGTGACATTTTGATGTATTTTTCATCTTTGTTGGAAGCCGCCCAGAGTGGCTGGGGAAACCCAGCCAGATGGGCGGGGTACAAATAAATTATTATTATTATTATTATTATTTATTATTACACCCATGCAAGTGACAGTGCAGTATACATAAATATAACCAGTTAGGACAGAGCTTTCCAGACTTTTCATGTTGGTGACACACTTTTTAGACATGTATCCTTTCATGACATAGTAACTCAGTTTTACTAGCAAACCGAGGGTTAAACTAACCCCTTATAAGAGTATTTGCGTGACACACTATAGCCAATATACTAACATGTCATGACACACAGTTTGGAAAGCTCTGAGTTAGGGAAACAAGTGACACCCCCCCAAAAAAAAAATACATAAGTGGTACTTGCAGCAATAAAACAGCTAGCACATTTGGAAAGCTAAGCAGGGTCCGGTATGGTTTCAAATTGGATGGGAGACCACATATTGAGATTCCTGCATTGCAGGGGTTGGACTGGATGACCCTCGGGGTCTCTTCTTAACAAATCCTTTCCAATTGCACCCTAGGCTCTCTGGATCCTGGCCTGTGGGGGGTTTTTTGGCACAGTAGTTTCAGAATATTCTTGGTTTTTCTTTTATATTCAACATAGTGAGCACATCTATGGTTTGCTTATTTGGGGGAGTTGATTGGCTCACATACATCATATACATAGCTGTCAACTTTTCCCTTTTTTTAAAGGGAAATTCCCTTATTCCGAATAGGATTCCTCGCAATAAAAGGGAAAAGTTGACAGCTATGATCATATATTCAGCGCATTCACACCACTGACAGGGACAAAGACTCTTTAGCATGTGCTATGTAGTCTGAAAGGATGGCTTCCTATTATAGATTCAAGTAAGCAGCTTCTGAGAGCAAAGGATGCCTGCATTCCTGGGAGTGCTTTTTTTGGTGTGCACTTGGCAGGGACCAGCTACACAGTGTGCCCTGTTAGTTAACCCTTTGGCCACCGCTTGGAAACAGCTGCAGGGGGAGTTTTTCAGCAGCCATTTGCTGATGTGCAGAGCTTTAACCACCTGAAGTGTTAGATACCCGTTTCCTTTTCACAGCAAATAGAAATGTTAAAGTAACTAAAAATGGGGAAGTATAAAGGCAGTCTAAAATAGGGGCCTTTCCAGGTTTGTGACATATAATTTTTTTTTGAAATTGTGGTGTTTCATTCTGGGCAGCTTACAACACTAATAAAAAAATATTCAGTTAAAAAAACACCCACCCCATAATAAAACCAATTTTAAATAATACAAATCATAACATAAAACAACCCCAAAGGACTGCAGAAAACTAAAAAGTTTATTAATAGTTATGTACATGTGTTTTGTCTTTTTTGGGGAGAAATACCCTGTAAATAGCACCAGAAACTAGCTGATATCCTGTATTATGTTGTAACAACAACAACAATAATAATAAATTAATAATAAGTATTTATTTATACCCCACCCATCTGGCTGGATTTCCCCAGCTACTCTGGGCAGCTCCCAACAGAATATTAAAAACACAATAAAAGATCAAACATTAAAACCTTCCCTGAGCCTTTTATACTTATTATCATGTCACAGTCCAGAAGTGTGGCTATTGTAGTTTCTCCAGAGCTCTGCAGTCAACTGTCTGTTCTGTGTATGTATATTAGAGAGGCTCTAAAATCCCCTTTTTCCTGCTGCTTCACATGCTTTCGCTGTAATGTACTTTCCAGTCTTGCCTTGAAATACTTCTGCTCCCCCCCCCCCACTGCTGCCCTAGATCCCTTGTGATTTCAGGAATAGCTTTGAATGAATCTTGTGCCATGTTAAAAGACAGAGATCTTTTCCCTTCTGAACTTCTTTTTCGTTTATCCTATAGACTGGAAAAATTGGGATACCTTCATCATCTTTAGATCCGGGTGTTTTGCTGCAATGGGAAATGGTAACTCCAAAAGAACGTTTCCTTTTTCTCCAAGAAACAGTGTGAAGGACAACCGTGCGAGTCCAGGACAAGAAGGCTTTAAGCAAAAGCCCAAAACGTTTGAACTGTCACTGGGTGAAGAAACCAGTGGCGGTACCAATACTGAAGAAATTCACAGCAGTGACGAAGATGCTGGAGATGTTTTTTACAGGTTTGTTGTCCTTCATGCTGAGGAAGATGTCGAGGAAGCTGCTAGAGTCCAGGACTTGCTACAGAATGAATTCTGCATTAAACCAGGAATCATATTTGCCGAAATGCCTGGTGGGAGGCATCTCTTTGAAAATTTAAACAATGCAATGAATGGGTCTGCTTGGATAATCATCTTGCTGACTGAAAACTTCTTAAGTGAGCTTTGGTGCGAGTTCCAGTTCTGCACGTGTCTGTTCAGTGCGTTGACCATACCGCACAAAGGATACACCGTCATCCCAATGAGGCCGCGGAATAACCCGCTCCCAAGGGAGAGGACTCCTTTCATCCTCCAGACCATTAACACACTACAGGAAGATAGCCCTGGATTTGCCCAGCAAGTGAAGAACATTTTCCAGGACTCGAGATACAGGCAGCAGCAAGCCATATGGCAGTATGAAAAGAAGAAGGAAGAGGTGCAAAAGCTGCTCGAGTGGTAAACCTATTAAGGCAATTTCTGCGAAAACCCCTTATGCTCCAAAGAACTGCTTTTTTCAAATGATCCCCACCGAGTGTTAATCATCCTAACACTTAACTGTGTCTCATGGCAGAAAATTCTCCCTAGCTGTAAGAGCTGACTTCATGGAAGCTTTGCAGAGAGGGTTCATAGATCAGGGGTTACAGAAACTGATCTAGCCCTTGGCATCTCCAGTTAAATGATCTTTCATAGAGCCAGAAGTAGCTCTGCCTGGGAGGGACACAACCAGTGAGAGCTGACACTACTGGGCTAGATGGTCCAATGGTCTAAACTCCATGGTTCTCAAAGTGGGCAGTACCATCCCCAGGGAGGGGGAGCGGTTACCTGTTGTATGTGCCATGACATAGGGTGGCTCTGGAGGTGTAAATGACTATCGGACTTTGAGAAGCTGTTATCACTGTTGCACTAATTGAACTAAATAGTTTTCATTGGATTTTGAATAAATGTGCAGTAATTTGTTACCGTTTTGAATTCTGTTGTGTTATAATCCTCCTTCGAGGGACGCAGGTGGCGCTGTGGGTTAAACCACAGAGCCTAGGACTTGCCGATCAGAAGGTCAGCAGTTCGAATCCCCGCGACGGGGTGAGCTCCCGTTGCTCAGTCCCTGCTCCTGCCAACCTAGCAGTTCGAAAGCACGTCAAAATGCAAGTAGATAAATAGATACCTCTCCAGCGGGAAGGTAAACGGCGTTTCCATTGCTGCTCAGGTTCGCCAGAAGCGGCTTAGTCATGCTGGCCACATGACCCGGAAGCTGTACGCCAGCTCCCTCAGCCAATAAAGCGAGATGAGCGCCGCAACCCCAGAGTCGGTCACGACTCGACCTAATGGTCAGGGGTCCCTTTACCTTTACCTATAATCCTCCTTCACGGGTCATGCAAACTGCTATTCTGAATAATGCTTTTTATAGAGTAGCAGGAACCAGGGATGGTTTTATGGAACCTAGAGGGGCTGTGACCCCAAAAAGGTTGGGGTTCCACGGGTCTAATGCAATGTAAGGCAGCTTTTGCTGGAATTGGACAATTTTTAGAGAGAGAATTGAACATGGATTGAAAGAGGGATTACTGTCAGTTGTGTGTACACTCATCTTACTTCCATCTTTAGTGAACAGGTTTTGCATTGTTTCAGAAACCTGTTCAACCAGGCACAGCAAGGGGACAAAAAGAAATGTTTGTGTACTTGTGTGTTTACACCAAGAATGAAGAACTTGTTGCCCTCCATGTTGTGGTATTCTCTTTTTCCTCTTATCATTTTTATTAAATCTCCAAAAATATTCCAAAATACTTATCATCATGTAATTAAAACAACAACGACATGCAGTTTCTTCTTGACTTCCCACCCCTCCTTTCCTGATTTTTTTTTTACTCCTTCTTGTTAGCTGTTTTACAACACGTAAGTTTTAATTTTCTAAACCCTACCATCGTTAATTCTTTCAATAATCCACTGCTTATATTTCAAATTCTGCCAGTGACTTCATATATGGGTGATAATTTGATAGATAATCCATCAGTGGACCCCATCTTCCTTAAGCACTCAGTCATTACATCTTCTTAATTTGGCAGTTAATTTCACCATTTCAGCATAGTCCGTCAGTTTCAGAGGCCATTTCTCCTTAGTTGGCCATCATCCTTCTTTCCCCTTTTGTGAATATTAAGTTGTGGGATTCTCAAATCCCTTTAGCCCTAGCCAGTATGGCCAGTTGTCCGGGATGATAGTGAATGGTAGCTCAACAACATCTAGAGAGTCACAGGTTGCTCAGCTTGGTGTGTACCATTGGAGAGGATCCTGCTCTCAAACCAGTTGCAACGGTCTGAAAAACTACTGCCAGTCTTTGGCCTTCAAATCAAGTTCACCGGGGGACTGTATTTGGTTTTCCAGCATCTGAGAAACTTACTGTGGTACCAGATAAGTGTTGGGTTGAAGTAACCGACAGACGAGTAGCAAGTGTCATGTGGGAGGCATCTCCCGAGCAAGTCTCGGGTAGTCCCTTTTATTGAATATTACAGCAATTGCCACGTATGTGCTTATTGCTTATTGGTTAACACAAGTACAAAGCAAAGGTTACATATAGGCATTAATCACCAATAGATTAAAGGCTGGGAAGGGGAGCACAGAACTAGACAGGCATGAAAACCTCCTAATTAAATTATAACTAGTGATTGATATAGCAAGACTTAAACAATTACATTCTGATAGATGTGGTCAACTATATATTAAGAACAGGTCAGAGTATAATGTTTTCATGAACTCAATGTGAACTGAACATTCTGGGATGATGAGGGAATGTCTTAGTATTAGAACGGTTTGTGCAACATGTGCAGAAGAAAAGCTTAGAAGCAAAACTTCCCATCATGCCACAGTCATGTGCAGAAGCAAAGCTTCCCTAAGTCTTTCCTGCTAAAGACTATTGTATGTCCAAACTCAGCTCAAAGTGCCATGTTCTCTGTTAGGCCACATTTTAATTTTTGCACTGTAAACTACTTCAACTGCAACAGAGCAGAGTCTCTCGTGTTGTGCCTGCCATTCAAACCAAATAACAAATAAGCTGGAGATGACAAAGTTGCCTGGCCCTTGCCCAGTAACGGGGCTAGTCTGCAACATCCAAGGCACAGATACTGGACCATAAATCAGCATGATGCTTCAGCAGCTGTCTTGGTTCCTTCAGTCATTCCAGATCTTTCTTTTTTGATGTGTTTATACAGCTCGGATTCATGAAAAAAGGCTTCTCAGCAGAGAGCTTCCATCAATTGGCCTCATTCCCATCAAACCACAAAATGGCGTGTTGCAACATGTCATGAACCGCATGAACAACTGTGGTCTCCAAAGAGTTCGTGCCAGTTGCTCCAGGCTTTTTCATTACGTGACTGGCAGACTAACTTCTACAACCCTCTTTACATACGTTAGCAGATAGCTTCTCTTGTTCTGTGGCACCTCTATTCTCCTGTGTGATGGTTGGTTGAAAACAAAAGTTAAAATTAGGGTGACCAGATGCAAAGAAGGGCAGGGCTCCTGTGCTTTAACAATTAGGTAGAACAGGGAATTTCAGCAGGTTCAACCGGTTAGGCAAAAACCGCACTGGCTCAGATTCCATCTCCTACGTGACAGCCTTCTCCTTTCCATATGGATGCCCTAGTGCAACAGTGACAGACCTGGAAAAATATCCCCCAATGCTAACTTCTGGTCCTGGTACTGCAGGTAAGAGCAGAACCATCATATCATCTTGCCTCCCACTCCCACCTCTGAGAGCCACTCCAGGAGGATACCACAGCTGATGGTGTCAAAAGCTGCTGAGATAGTACTTTGTCAGGGCAACCAAGCCATTTAGGTGTCAAAACCCCATTGAAATGGATCTATGTAATTAGTCTCATCATAACACACCTAAAGTTGAGCAGTCATCACCCTTTCCATCACCTTACCCCCAAAGGGGACATTAGCTATTGAGCAGTCGTTTTTTAATACCTCAGGGTCCAGGGATGGCCCCTTGTGAGAGGGCACTAGCAACTCTGCCATTGGCATCTTCCACAAAGAGGCGTTTACCACTCCCCATACCAACTCCCCCCAGTCACTGCCCAGCTAGCTCTCATAAGTCATATGGGCATGGCTCCAGAGTAACGTGGGATGAGCAGATGATGATGATGATTCCCTGTCTAGGTTGCCCCAGCCACTCTGGATGGCTTCCAAATGATATAAAAACATAATAAAACATCAAACATTAAAACCTTCCCAATACAGGGCTGCCTTCAGATGTCATCTAAAAGTTGTATAGTTCTTTATCTCCTTGACATCTGATAGGAGGTCGTTCCACAAGGCAGGTGCCACAACCAAGAAGGCCCTCTGCCTGGTTCCTGTCACTTCACTTCTCACAGTGAGGGAACCGCCAGAGGGCCCTTGGAGCTGGAGCTTAGTGTCCCGGCTGAACTATGGGTGTGGAGACGCTCTTTCAGGTATACTGGGCCGAAGCCATTTAAGGCTTTAAAGGTCAGCACCAACACTTTGAATTGTGCTCGGAAACGTACTGGGTGACTTGTCAATATACTTGAGTTGCAACAACCGAAGCCAATCTCATATAATCGTAACAGGCGTGGCCCTGGACATTTCCGCTCATCTTTCAGCCTCAATAGCATCGGGTTTGGAGTGAATATGAGTAACTTTCTTCTCAAAGTGCCTTGCAAATTCGTCACAGTTGGCCCCCGAGGGTTCTGTTGACCCTGAAGAAGGACTGGCATCAGCCAACCTCTTCACAACCCTACAGAACTCAGTGAGTTGGCTACTTAAAGATGCTGTGGTTGGCAGAGAAGTGAGCTCTCTTTGCTGTCAGCACTGTCAACTGGTAGCGGGGCTCAGTCACTCTGGCAGCTTCCCCAGGGTGCCAGGTGCTTGCAAAGGCCATGTCACTGTGCTGCCCTGGAAGCCAAAGCTTGAAATTCTATCACTGTGCTCTTGGGCAGTTGTTAGTTTGCACAGGCTCTACAGTTCAAGTGCAATGTTGCAGTGCAAGACCATTGGCTAGTAGTTGTCCTTTTTTATCCTTCCTTTGTTTGTACCAGGCTGTGCTTAACACTATGTGGAATGTTACACTTTGATACTTGCATTGCTCTATTTATTTTAGGAGAATTAACACCCCCTTTCCTCCTCCACCATGCTAAAGAAGTGCTAATCTGATGTGATCTCCATCACATCTGAAGTCAGGAAAGCATATGATAAAAATAGTAAAAAATCTCAGCAGCAAAGTAGTTATTCCATATCAGAACACTGAAAGCCTTGGTCTATAAAGCAGTTTATAAATATAATTCAGAGGGTGTGTTGATACGTGGCAGACTGGTTATATGTCATGATGCTTAAGTGTACTGAATGTGTTTTCCTAGAGGACTGATGCAGCTTGTCAGATTATATACATACATACAATACAAGTTGAAGGCCACCACAGTCCATAAATAGAGAGTACACAATGTTTAGCATATGCATCAATGAATATACAGGAAGATTGGCTTCAGAACTCCCCCTGCAAGGAACTATCTCCACTGCAAATATGGGGAATATAAGATACAAAACACTCCACTGAATTTTTTGTATGCTGAGCATTATTATTATTTTAGCTGCTGTAGCTAATTTTGCAACTCTCCTTTAAAAGATGTAAAAGGAATCACATTCAAACTTGTACAGTTATATAAAACCCAAGGACAATGCTCTCTGTGTGTGTCAGTAGAAATTTAAAAATTACAGCTTGAATTTACTCAAGGAAAAGGAAAAGAAACCCATTAGGGGAGAGGGGCTGTTTTGTAAAGGTAAAAAATAGCTAAAGGACCCCTGGACAGTTAAGTCCAGTCAAAGACAACTATGGGGTTGTGGCACTCATCTCACTTTCAGGCTGAGGGAGCCGGCGTTTGCACACAGACAGCTTTCTGGATCATGACCAGCATGACTAAACCACTTCTGGCATAACGGGACACTGTAACGGAAACCAGAGCATACGGAAACACTGTTTACTTTCCTGTTGCAGTGGTACCTATTTATTTACTTGTGCTGGTATGCTTCCGAACTGCTAGGTTGGCAGAAGCTGGGACAGAGCAATGGGAGCTCACCCCGTTTTGGGGATTCAAATCGCCGACCTTCTGATTGGCAAGCCCAAGAGGCTGAGTGGTTTAGACCACAGCGCCACCTGCGTCCCTGGCACTATAGAAGTGCTGTACTGAGTATGGTTCTGTGTGCACAGAATCATAGATTCAAAGAATCACAGAACTGGAGAGTTGGAAGGTACCCTGAGGATCATCTAGTCCAGGCCCCTGCAATGCAGGAACATGCAGCTGCATGTTTGCTTTCTATCTGCTCAACCCACACATTTTTGGATTAGCAGCTTGATTACAAAATGACTTGTCTCCAATGATGCTGAACGAGGGGCGGGAAGTGTGAAGGACCACAGCATTTGCTCAGATGACTCCACTGATGCACACATCTGCAGATGGAGTGGATCAGTGCTCAGCAGCCCCGCCCAGCCATGTCACACACCTGGCCCCCAAGAAGAGTTTGGATTTGATATCCCGCTTTATCACTACCCTAAGGAGTCTCAAAGCAGTTAACATTCTCCTTTCCCTTCCTCCCACAACAAACACTCTGTGAGGTGAGTGGGGCCGAGAGACTTCAGAGAAGTGTGACTGGCCCAAGGTCACCCAACAGCTGCATGTGGAGGAGTGGGGAAGCGAACCCGGTTCACCAGATTACGAGTCTACCGCTCTTAACCACTACACCACACTGGCTCTCCAGATATGGACTGTTTGAAGTTTGAAACTGGAGTCTACATGCGTAAAGCCTGTACGCACATAGGCTCTTCATTCAATTAGAAATCCTGCTTTCTCTAAATAATAGTATGCCTGGGTATTTCAGCTTTGCTGTTGTTTTATTTCAGCATGTACTGCGACCAAATATACCTTTCCCAGAATTGCAGAACAAGAGGAATTTGCTTACGTGAGGCTCCTGGGAACCAAAGAAAAAGAGTGTGTTTCAAGTTCTTTCTTCGGGGAATAGAGCTTTGCTGGAAAAGGGGGTAACAGACACTGACTGGCAAATGATCAGCAGTACAAGTTGTTCTTGCTCCGAGAAGCAGCAATCAGTGCCCAACATACCACTGGAGGTGTCTGTTCAGATAAATTTTGTTTTTCCTTGATTGGAGGAAGGAGCCTTTGAGGCCATAGAAAATGTGACCAGCCCAATGAAAATGGTACCCCGAATAGGCTGTTCTTAACCTTTTAACCTTGCTTAGAGAAAAAGAGGGCTATAAATAAGAGATGTGTTTTGCAGTTGTAGCATGACACTTTCAAAGCAGTGGGAAAGAGCAGCCAACAGAAGGCTGGGAAATGGATGTGGGCTTGCAGCTCGCAAATCTCATACGTTAGAAGTTTAAGGGATTGCTCCATTGGATAACTAATTGCAGGTAAGAGACTTTCCTATACAGAGGTGAGTCTGTGCAGTTTCATGACATGCACTGGTATTGCCGATGCATTTCCTGGTAGATAATGCATGAGATCACAATTTCCGCCTGATACTGTAAACACTTGAGGCTCCATTTGGTTACTCTTGTTTTACAAGCTCTCAATGTGCTTTTTATGCTGTTCTCTCTGAACAAGGTGTTAAGACAAGGATGGGACTGCATGTTGAATCAGCTCACTGTGGAAAACAGGTCTGCTTTAAAAAGCACACTAGAAGAGCTTGGGGTAATCATCCTTGTTGTGGAAGTATGTCTGCGTAAGCCTTGTGTTACACACCATGAGGAGTGCGAGATTCCAGGAATTACAGGTGCACTTACCAGGACCTGTGTTCCTTTTTGGGACAATTAGGCACAGCATCCAACTGTGGTGTCTTTATGATATATGGTTTTATTTACACATATACACAACCTGCACGTAGGTGGAAGGATTGCAGAGCATTCACATCATATGAGGATCTGGCTTCTTGCTTAAGGGCAAAACCAGATTCAAACTACAGCAAAAAGCCATTTCCTTTGTCTCTTAGTTCCAGCCTGTTATCCTCTGCTCACAGAGTTCTCCCCTCCTTCTCCTTCTCACTGCTAACTGACTCCAACTACACCCCACCCCCAGCCTGTGTCATTCAAAGCTGAAACCCTAAACCTGACCTTTGCCTCTGCCCATTAGCACCCAGCAAAGAAGGGGTCCCACTCCCCATTGCCCAGCAATCTTGCCTTCTGCTGGTTTCCTTGATGGGCACCACCAACCTTTATCCCCTGCTAAACCACAGAGCCTAGGGCTTGCCGATCAGAAGGTCAGCAGTTTGAATCCCCATGACGGGGTGAGCTCCCATTGCTCGGTCCCTGCTCCTGCCAACCTAGCAGTTCGAAAGCACCTCAAACTGCAAGTAAATAGGTACCGCTGTGGTGGGAAGGTAAACGGCGTTTCCGTGCACTGCTCTGGTTTGCCAGAAGCGGCTTAGTCATGCTGGCCACATGACCCAGAAGCTGTACGCCGGCTCCCTCCCAACAAAGCGAGATGAGCGCCACAACCCCAGAGTCGTCTGCAACTGGACCTAACTGTCAGGGGTCCCTTTAATTGCCCTTCCCGCTGGCTCTGTGCTCTGGCTTGGCTACTTAGCATCACTAAATCCAGGGGTTTTCTGTGTTTGGCAAAGTTCAATCAACCTTGAGTTATTCTAACCCAGCCAGATGGGTGGGGTATAAATAATAATTTTTATTAAATTATTTCTTTGTTATTTGAATATTTATTTATTACAGCCAGGAATTAAATTCCTGGGATCTGGCACCCAGGAATTTGGGGGAATGTGGCCCCCCACCAAACCCCTAATACAGGCACTCCTAAATGATCTATTGTACATGATTGTGTTGCCCTTTATTAAGGTGAATGCAATCTTTATTTTCTCTGAAAATCCCCATTAGTAAAAATGGATTGTAACAACAATCTCCCTGTCAAAAATACTTCTTGGGGGACGGGGAATGATCAAGAGCATTGTGGCTGAGCAACTGCAGACATTCCTGAATAAGATTGACGATCTGGATCATGGGTAGGCAAACTAAGGCCTGGGGGCTGGATCCGGCACAATTGCCTTCTAAATCCACCCTGCAGACAGTCCAGGAATCAGCATGTTTTTGCATGAGTAGAATGTGTGCTTTTATTTAAAATGCACCTCTGGGTTATTTGTGGGGCATAGGAATTCATTCATCCCCCCCCCCAATATCGTCCGGGGGCCCCACAAGGTCTGAGGGACAGTGGACTGGTCCCCTGCTGAAAAAGTTTGCTGACCCCTGATCTGGTTCCATGACTGTCTGGGTTTAGGCCTGGGTTTCAGACAAAATCATAGCTGTCAACCTTCCCTTTTTTTGTGGAAAATTCCTTTATTCCCAGCGCCGTTTCCCACTGCTTCCCGCTGCTATCCTGGATTATTAGATATCCCGTAGACTGTCCCCGGGACAGGTGAGGCTGCTGATCCCTTATTTTCAAATCTGAAAGTTGACAGCTATGGACCAAATCAGCCTTGGTCATCCTGATAGACAGGGGGATTCCAAACCTGCTCTTTCTCCTTGATGTCTCAATGGCTTTTGATATCATTGACCATGGTATCCCTCTGGACTGACTCTGAGTATCGGTGGAACTGTGTTATGATGATTCTGTTTCTGCCTGCAGGGTTGTGTCGAGAAAGTAGCATTGGAATTTTAGAAGACTGTGTGTGAGCAGCCTTTTGTCAACCACACCTGGAAAGAAAAGCAAATGTTCTCCTCCACCTTGTGCAGCATCAAAACTGCAAAATGACGTGGATTAATGAGACCATTTCAACTTTTCACAATTCCTCCACAAGGATATTAATATCCCTGCCCTATTTGTACTTCCATAGAAATAGCTATTAAATTGGCATTTTTAAAATTCGTGCAATATTGAAATATCCAAAGGATAATCATCCTTCTGCCAGACAACCAGCACTTATGTCTTGGGAGAGATATATTCTGTTTATCTATTGGGTAACTACAGTGTAAAACAACAGCATTTCGCTCAGTTATTCTACACCCTTCACCGCTGTCATTGCCCAGTTTCTTCTGATTACTGGAACAGCTTAACATTAAAGAGCCAAATGTTGCCACATGCTATGAGCAATTGGAAATGTTTTTGGCCCTTCCCAAGGGTGTACAAGAGGACTCAATTACTTGAGTCATCATTGCTTGCAAACCTCTCTTGCTAGCATTTCAGGCTCCATGCCACTTGCTGTGTTAACCTGTCGCATTACGTGCAGCGAGTGTTTTGTAAATATCTGAGCAATCACCTCCATCGTCAGCAAAGGTATGACAGGAGCAGAGATGAGTAGATAGTAAAGTTTGCTTGGCAAAAACACAAAGCAAATGTCACCACTCAGTCATCGACTTTCTTCATATTTACTGAGCAGGCCATGAAATCAGTTCCAAATATTCCATGTTGGGACAGCAGATAGCCATGGTTCTTGTACATGGTTTATGTATGACAAAGAGGACTCATGAGATTCTTCTTTGCTTAGGTTGTGTACATACAACACACCGGAGATCCTCAGCCTCGGATTCCTAGATGTTGTTGTA
Source organism: Podarcis liolepis (assembly GCF_965112155.1). NCBI lineage: Eukaryota > Metazoa > Chordata > Lepidosauria > Squamata > Lacertidae > Podarcis > Podarcis liolepis. The sequence continues at coordinate 21,990,157 of NC_139565.1, forward strand.
CTATGACTTTCATCATCCCTGATTGTTGGCTAAGATGGCTGGGGCTGATAGGGGACCCAAGGTTGAGGAAGGCTGCCATACACTTACGGCATATTTAAAGCACATTACCCCACCCCAAAGAATCCTGGGAACTGTTGGTTGTTTGTTAATTGGTTGAGGAATTGTAGCTCTGGAAAGGGTTAAACTACAGTTCCCAAGAGTCTTTGGGGGGGGGAAATGTGCTCTAAATGTTTGGTGCACACACAGCTCTAGTTTGGGTGATAACATCCCCACCCCTGCTTATGCAAACTGGTTGGGGGGGGGGCTAAGAAAAAACACATACAAATAGGTAGAAATATTTGGGGGCCAGAATGCTTCAGCAATGGAAAAAAAACCTAGAGGTATGTGTCTGCCTGCCAGTGAATCTTCCTTCCAGTATTGTAATATAAAACTCTCTTGAGTGGGAGCTGCCAGTTCTGTTTGAAGAAATGAGTGTGTAGGAGCCAAAACGTTTATTTACCTCCACCCAGTGATACCTTGTCATCTGAACTTTGACCAATTTGGGTTAATGCCCAGTACTGATTATGGTGTGCAAAGCTGTCCTCTTTTAAACCGGGGAAACAGTGAAGTTTTTAAAGTGTCTCCCTATTTGTGCTAGTGAATAGCTGTACATTATCTGAAAAGTATTTCTTTGTTCGGTTACGTGTATTTTCTATACCCCCACTCGATCTTGATTTAGCATTTACCCAAGCTGAATGTATTTTAATTCCTTTAATCTTTCCTCATAAATTAGCACAACTAGCTCCTTAATCAAGTTAATTGCTCTTCCAGGATTTCCCTCCAATTAGTCTTTCTCTTGTAGATACTAAGGTCCACAAAATGTATTCTGTATTCTAGCTAGAGTTTATAACTATACACAGAGGAGCGTATCCTGAGGATGCTGATGCTTTGAGACAGGATGTAGCTCCTGCCCCACCTGTTACCAGATAACCCTCAACACCTATAGCCTAACCAGGAGAAGAAGGTGGGCTAGGGTGGGGAAGCAGAGCTTGAGACTATACAGTGGCTGCATCTTGCTTTATACCTTGGGGCCAAATGACACGTTACAAGCAAATGCCTTGGCCTTTGGCCTGATAGCGGAAAAGCCAATTCTGGAGAGGGTTCTCAGGACTAGACAGTTGGCACACAGGGATTGGGTATTTAAACTCTTCCCTACAGTTTCCTGCTCTCATTCAGAAAATCCAAATTTAGCAGCGATGGAGGGAGAGTGTGGGCTGCCACTTGGATGAGGGTGTTGTGTGGATGCCACAAAAATAAGCAGAGACCCAAGTAGCTTCAGATTCACATTAAACTCCACTGTAGATGAGCCCTGGGTGAGAGAACCTAGCAATTCAGTTGAAAGGCTAAAGCAGCTGCAACTGCACACAGAAGTCAACAGAATAACTTTGCCTGCTGTGGGGAGAAGTTGTCATTAGAAAGGGCATAGAGCAGACTGCTCTTTGGAAAGTATTTTTAACGATGGGGAATTGTGGTATATTGCCACACCTGTGGCCTAAGCAGCCATAGTATACATTGGGCTCATCTTAACTTCCTTTTGTGTTGCATTTCTAAGCACAGGTCCATGCTTAAAAGCTCAGTGCCTGAGATTTACACATTTATATTATATTATATTATATTATATTATATTATATTATATTATATTATATTAATTGCATTGCTCTGGTGCTTTCCCTGTGGAAATCTGCTCTTTACTGCTGAATCAGAGCAAATGACAATCCTTTGGAAACTCAAATTGCCATTTGTTCTGATTCAGTGTTAAAGAGCAGTGTTTCCTGGGGAAAGTGGCGAGGTGAGAAAGAGCACTCAGACACAGAGCTTTAAAGGGTGGATCTGTGCCTAATGAGAGGCAAAAGGTGTGTGTGGATGAGCCCTTAGTTTGGTGGTTGTGGTATTCACCTGACCTCCAGTTGGTTGTGTTGCTGACACTTACTAGGAGGTCCTGGAGTAGGTGCAAGTCAGTGACAATGCTCAGTGCAGTGCAAATGAACTGCTGGGAACACATTTGTAACCCTCTGACCTTGCCCCTCCCCTTCTACCTCCCAGTAAACAGCAGCAATGTGACCAACCAGAGGTCAGGTGAGCACCACCCCAACATGTGCTACTGAATATACTTAAGAGGAAACATGACACAAAGAAAGGCACAAAGCAAGTACCACCTCTTTTTACATCTTGGCCTGTTGTGGTATTGATAGGTGCCCCATTAACTCTGGTGCAAGCTTAAGCAACAATTCTGAAGCAGCTTGCTTGATGCTGATTCAGGAATCTCTGCAAGTCTATTCAAGGGTGTGGTGTTGTTTTGCATGAGAGGCCCAGCAAAATGCTATCACTAGTGACTTACAATGCTTTTTTATTTGTCTTCACTGCAGCCTGTTTGTACACTGTTAGACTCCCAAGGGGAACTGCCTTAACAGCCATTTGCTGAAAGGCGGAGTAAAAAAGAAAATTTGCATCTGACCATGTATACGGTGCAGTCACAACTAAACCCTGTAATTCCACAGTAATGCATAATCATAATGAAAGACAACTTCCTGAAAGAGCAAACTGGTATTTTTGCTATTATTTAAACTAATTTATCTCTAGTGATAAGGACTGGAAACTTTCTCCTCACCAACCTCAGGTTTTTGCAAGTCATATAGCATCATAGGTTCCTAACATTTTATAATACTTTATTTTCTTTTTGTATCTGTTAGGTGTTTGTGCATTCTATGGAGTTAGCTTTGGGACTTTCATTGTCGAAAGCAATGAATGAATGCAACAACCAATAAATCACCCTTCAAAATGTTGTTGGTGGTGGAGAATTGCACATTTCCAACATGATGAAATAGCACCATCATACAGAAGCTGCAGTCTTGCACAACTCAATGAGGAACTGTTAAAAAAATTAACTGTGAGTCAATGAAACTGGTGTAGCAGTGGAGCCAATTGATATTAAAAACCCCAACACAAATTAGAACTTTCTCTACTGCATTTTGCACCAAGGTTGGACTGTTAAGTGTACTTTGTGCTAGACATAACTGCAATCTTGTTTCATTGTCAGGACTGTCATATCTGGAGACAGGAAACCATTTTATCTGTGGTCAGCTTGGGTTGTGATCACATTTTAGTTTTCGCATCTTGTCTTGTAGTGAAAGGCAGTTTGAATATTTAAGCCATCTGGCCTAATTAAGATTATTTGACCTGCAGGCTATTTTAAAATAGTCTTTGGAATTGCAAAGCTGAGGGAGGCACACTCTAGTCTTTGCCATTGGACAGGAGACTAAGGGCCAATGGAGGTTTCATCTTTTCCTCCCAGGAGGAACATCATGGCAAAACAAGCCTAGCTTCACCCACTGGCTCCAGCTTTTCCCCTCCCTGCTAGAAAGAACACTCAGCTCCAACTGTCAGTTGTTCTACACTTGCAGAGCTGTAGGGAAGTACACTCTGGTCCCATCCATCAGCAGGAAAATAAGAGCTTCTGGGCTGTGTGAGTTTGCACACATCTGTCTATTGTATTCTGCCTTGAGGATCATTCATTCATAAGGTAGGATATAAATCTTCTAAATAAATAACAGTGCATGTTGTTCAATATGTTCAGCATCTGACACACTGGCCTTTTTTTTTAAAAAAAAAGCTCTAAAACATTTCTTTTATAGTGACTATAATACTAATAATGTAGAAAGAGCTGTATGTGTCTCCTCTTCTTCTGGTGTCCTCCAATGTTTTGGTCTGAAAATCCCATCTACCCCAGTTAGCAGGGTAGGGATGGGAGTTCTGGTCTAAAAAATCTAGAAGGCACAAGGTCAAGGAAGCCTGGGTTAACCTTGGCCACAATGACTTTTCCCAAGCTACTGACTGCATGATTCTGTGCAGCTAGGTGACCTTAATTCAGTAATGTGCATGTTCACATCTCACTCTGTACAGGAGTGGAATACCAGAGAACAACTCCAGCTTAAGCTAGTAGACATGTGTGGGGCCTCTACCTTATCAGCATATGTATTTGAGATATTTATAAATCGCTTTTCAAGCAAAATTCACAAATATCACATGAAGAAATATTAAACTATTAGGACACTAGAGCATAAACTAAAAACAAAACGTAAGATTACAAAGCGGCAGTGACACAGGCACCCTCTAGGCAAGCTTGCCTACAAGGACACCTCAGAGTGAGGCCAGGAGAGCCTGCTGCTCTAACATCCCTTTGTAGGAAGCAAGAGGGAAGGTACAGAAGCTGGGAGAAGAGATGAGGGTGGCAGCAGCAGAGGAGGGTGGCGGCGGCGGCAGGGAAGTGTGACACAGCCTGCTGTCAGAGGTGGCGTAATGTCTTGCACCAGCCCTGGCTATAAGGGGGAAACATGTTTTCAAAATTATCTATCTTCTCCCCTTGGGCAATGAGCACTCAAGGTAGCTCTGTGATGTTGGCTCAGAGGCAATTGATACTGATATGAATACCAACTACAGGGGGCAGCTGTTGCCTTTAGGCTCTGATGTTTGTGGGCTTCCCAAAGGTACTTAGCTGACCACTGTGGAGAAAAGAATACCAAATGGTCCTCTGGCCTTATCCAGGGCTTAGAAAGTTCATTCTAAAAAGGAACTAGCTCTAGTTCGCCAAAAAAGAACTAATTCCAATTCATGTTTTTCCCTTTACAGTACTTAAAAACAAAACAAACGTGTTCCATTCATAGTTCAACTCATTCATTCAAATGATCCTTGGCAAAAAGAGGGGAATAAGAGCTTTCCGAGTGTTACAAGCTGCTGAAGTATAACATATACTTCAGAAGTGGAATGTAAATTACCGTATTTTTCCATCTATAAGACGCCCCCATGTAGAAGATGCCCCCTATTTTGGGGAACTCAGATTTAAGAAAATGAGATGTATCCATGTATAAGACACCCCCTAATTTTTGACATTTTAAAGTAAAAAAACCTAGTCTTATACATGGGAAAATATGGTATTTATTTCCCCCAACAATTATTATTTTGGAAGCTTAAAGGCCTGAAGAGTCTAAAGAGTAAAAAAAGGGAAAAGTGAATGAACTTGAGGATGAGCTAGAAATTGTTCAAAGTTCTACCCGAAATTGAACTTAATTCACTCAGCAATTATGAAAACTACTTTCAGATACAGTTCAGAGGTTTTTGAACCAAAGCAGTGAACTTTGTTAAACCAAACTATTTAATTCCAAGAATTAGTCTTACCTACCCTGTGGGGCTCATTATATTTTTATTTCTGTACTGCAACATTTGAAGGCTGAAATGGGACATGAAACCCAGCTTAAGCCTATGATGATGACATCATCAGAGCTGTAAGGATCATGGCCCAGGAGCAAAGTGCTAGGTCTGAAACTGCTCATCTAATGACAAATGTGATTAAGGCGCACAGGAAGACGTCACTAACTCCACACCCTAGAGCAGTTAGCCAGGATGGAGCCAGGCCCTTCATATAAGCACACAGGACAAGCAAAACCATTTTTACAATTGGAACAGATTTCGAATCAAAAGAGAATTGGTAGGAAAACAAAAAAGTTGCCAATGAGCATAAACAAAAGAAGTATACCCTCCAACATTCCTCTGATGAAAATAGGGACATCCTATTCATACCCTCCAACATTTCTCTGATGAAAATAGGAATATGCAGTGCTACTTTTTCTAGAAAAAGAGGTGCCGGAACTCACCACTAACGCCTCCCTTGTTCTCTTAGAACAGGCATAGGCAAACTCGGCTCTCCAGATGTTTTGGGACAACTCCCATTATCCCTAACTAAGTGGTCAGGGATGATGGGAATTGTAGTCTCAAAACATCTGGAGGGCCGAGTTTGCCTATGCCTGTCTTGGAATGACAATGGTGCCTACCTGAGAGGTGCTGGAACTGAGTTTCAGCTGAAAAATGGCTTTGGGGATGTCCTATTCCATACCCTCCAACATTTTTCCAATGAAAATTGGGACGTCCTAGGGAAAAGTCGGACATTCTGGGATTAAATGAGAAACCAGGACGGCTTCTATAAATCTGGGACTGCTCCTGGAAAATAGGGACACTTGGAGAGTCTGAAGGTTGATATAAATTAACTTATTATTGTCAGTTGTTTTTAATACTCTAACCAACCCTTGGACCTTACAGTGAAGGGTAGGTAATTAATAATAATAATAATAATAATAATAATAATAATAATAATTACAACAAATACAAAACCTGGACTGGGGATGTGTGGTGGCTAGAATGGGACACAACTTCAGAATGATGGAGGAAACAGCTAGAGAACCATCCTCACCCAGAGAAAATATCAATGCATTCAGTATTTGTAGGATGTAATCCAAGATGGCTTGGAATCTCCCATAGGAATGCTGTTGCTGTTTTGTTAGCTCCCTGAGAACAAACAGGTTTTGTACACCGATAACAGCATAAAGTCATGATCTGCCCTTTAGCTTTTATGTGATGGTTGCTTTTAATAGGCTTTTATTTTTAATGGTATTATCACTGATTAGTTTGCCACTCTTGGCTCCTTTGGCGTGAGATATACGTGTAATAAATACATAAATTACAGTCAACTACTTGTATTGCACCAGAGGGCTTCATATTTTGCAAGTGACTGTGGAGCAGACAGTGCCAGCTGGCCCTACTCCTGCATCTTGCCAGAGGAAGGCAAATACCCCTTCCCATAATTCAGTGCCACTTCTCATCCTTTCAAGTTTTGATCTACAAGTTACAGCACTGTAATGAGACACCCAACCTGCCCCCCACCTCTGAAACTGGCAGGACTATCACAAATGTTTCTATTTTAGGGTTGTTTGCTTTTGTTGTCAAGAATTCTGCCACTTTATCCTGGTGGTGGGTAAAGCTTAAAGTAGCTTGTAAACAAAAAAATACAGGAGACCCAAATGCAAAGTACCTGTAATTTCTAAAAAATAAAAACCAACCCTAGCTTTAAAAAAAATAATCACAGAAGACAGTGTCCCTACGCATAACCAGAGTGCCTTTCCTCTTTCATGGTTAGCATGGCGATTAATCAAAGGCATCTCTTTGACACAACTTGGGTCTTCCTTTTTTCTCTTTTACTGAAGAACAGGGTATTTTAATGCCATCCTCATCGCAAAGGTGTCTGTGGAGGGGAAATATTGATTGAAAATGTCTTGTAAACTAGATCGGTAATTGGGTTCTTCTGAGAGTATTTGGTGAGCTAACGTGACCGTGTTGTGGGACTGAGGATCGTTGGAGTGATCATTCTGTGATATTATGCCAACGGACAAAGCTGTACTGTAACTTTTGAATAAATGTGAAAAATTTAAAAATAAAAAAATGGAATATGGTGTAGGAGCCAGTGGTGGTGTAGTGGTTAGAGTACTAGACTAGGACCTGGGAGGAGACATGGGTTAACAACATCCCCATTCGGCCATGAAACTCACTGGGTGAGCTAGGGCCAGCCACTGTCTTAAATCTGATATAATAATAATAATAATAATAATAATAATAATAATAATAATAATAAAAACACCCTGAACATCTCCAGCGTGCTTCCTCTGTACAGCTGCATTTCCCCACCTTTTAAAAGTGCATCTTATACAAATTAGGGAGAAACGAAAAACACCTGACCTCCCAACCCCCCAGCTTTGGCTACAGATCCTTTTGGCAGCTAGCGGACAAATTCTGGCGACTAGCGGCCCTTAACTCTCCTCCTCCTCGGCTCTCTGCCCTGATTCAGACACACGTCTGAGGGAAGAAGCCCCTCAGATTCCTCCTTCCACGTCCCACACGCCAGTGGCGGGAAGCCGAGGGGAGGCAGCGCGACAGGCCAGGCGACAAGGAGCCCGGCTCCCCATAGGCCGCGCTCGCTTGGCGCCCGCCCGCCTCCATTATGTGCTAATTTAGCCCCGCGCTGAGCGAGGCTCGGCTTCCCCGAGCTTTTCCTCAGCCCGGAATAGCTCGGCAGCCCCCCCCCCCCCATCGGCGGCGGCAGCAGCGCCACCCCCGCCTCCCCAACCGCTTCCCTCAACCGCCTTCGTGCTTGCGCTCTCAGCCCAACTTGTCCCCTAGCGAGTCCCGCCTCCCTCCCTCCCTGCCGCGCGCCTCCGGAGGCTGGCGGGCGGCGCAGGGGCCACCCCTCCACTCGGCCTCGAGGCGGGACGCAGCAGCAGGGTAGGCTGCGCCGGCTTCTGTGTTCGTTCGCTCGAGCAGGGAGGGCGGGGAGGAGGAGGAGGGAGGAGGCTGGCTCGTTGCAGTTGGGAGCGCCTGTCATGGAGGAGCTGCGCCGCGAGCGGGGCGCGGCGGCGGCGGCACCGACGGCTGGGCTGTGAGAAGCGGCGCGGCGGTTGCTCTGAGGAGACGGAGCCGGGCCTGCCTTTCGGCGGGAAGGTAGCTGGCTGCAGATACCATAGGGGGAAAGGGAGAGAGGGAGAGAGACAGGCTCCTTCCTCGTCCTCCTCCCTTCGCCTCCGCCCCGGCCTGGCTCTCAGGCGTTGCCGAGGCTCCTCCTGCCTTGCCGGTCGCAGCGAAGGGCGAGCGGGGCGGTTGGAGTTTCGGCGGCCGGGCAGGCAGCGCTGCGGTTCGGGGCGGGCGAAGGGAACGCGAGGGCCGAGCAGGCGGAGGCGACGCAGGTGAGGAGCGGCTGCCCGGCAGCGGAGCTTTCTAGGCGACGTCGGCCGCCCGCCTGCCTGTTTCCTTTTGGCCGCGGGAGGCTCCCCAGGGGAGAAGTCAGGACAAAGGGGGCGGAGAAGCGAAGGGCGTCCTGGGTGGCTCCGTGCCCGGAGCACAGCCCCTGCGGGTGGGCTGGAGGTCGTGAGCAGGGCGAAGCGCCTCGGGTGTGGGGGTCGCGACCGTGGGGGTACGATGGGGCCATCTATGCCGTCAAACCGTGTAGGGCAGGCGGGGAAATTCCTGAGGGCGCCTTCCCAGCTGAGGGCGCACTTGAAAGCTTTCCTTTTGTGAGTCTTGTGATATTTCGGGCACAGGTTCGGATCCCAGCCTTAAAAAGTTCTTCGCTTTTGCTTCTTTTTTTGTGTGTAGCCACCAGGTGGTGACAATCCCGTGTCAGCTAGGTTGTCTGAACCCAGATGGGCTCAGCAGACAAAATAGATGGTTAACCGGTATGAGAAGTGGCAAGAATAATTTGCATCGGGGATCCTATCTCCCTCATAGTCATCTCAAAAGCTAGCATTTTTTGCCTGTAAATGTTCAGATCCAAGTGCCTTTTTCTTCTGGGGACAAGTGGGAGGGCCAGTATAACCAAGGGCAATGATTGTATTTTGAGTGTCTTCACTTAGCTGTCAAACTTTGTCTTGTTTTCTAGGTTGCTGAGCATAGTATTTGCTTTAAGAGGTCTCCTGTGAAAGCTTCATGCAGTACACAGAGGCAGCACATCCTTGGAGGAGAGTGTGCAGGGAGCAGTTTCAACTCTGTGGTTCCAGTTATCCCGTTATCTGTGATTCTGAAGAACAAGTCAGAGAGAAAGGAAGAGACTAAATGGATCTTAAGACAGCAGTATTCAATGCAGCTCGGGATGGCAAGCTGCGGCTTCTCACCAAGTTACTGGCGAATAAAACTAAAGAAGAAGTGGCCTTGCTGGTGTCAGAAAAAACAAATGGTGCCACGCCCCTTTTGATGGCAGCCCGCTATGGCCATCTTGACATGGTGGAACATCTACTGGAACAGTGCAGTGCTTCTATAGAAGTTGGTGGCTCTGTGAATTTTGATGGTGAGACTATTGAAGGTGCACCACCATTATGGGCAGCATCAGCAGCTGGCCATTTGAAGGTGGTCCAGTCTTTATTAAATCATGGAGCATCTGTCAACAATACCACTTTGACAAACTCAACACCTCTTAGAGCTGCCTGTTTTGATGGTCATCTAGAAATTGTAAAGTATCTTGTGGAACACAAAGCTGACTTGGAAGTATCAAACCGCCACGGGCATACATGCCTTATGATATCGTGTTATAAAGGGCACAAAGAAATCGCTCAGTATTTGCTTGAAAAAGGAGCTGATGTAAATAGAAAAAGTGTCAAAGGTGAGTTCAGTATCCATTTTCAGCAGTGACTTTTAAAGAACTGTTCAGAATGTTCATTTGGTTTGACAGTTCAAAGGTTCAAAGTCCAAGCTTAATTCTGTCCTTGCTAAATTTTCCATGCTGTATAACCTAGCATTCCTTTAGGTTTCGTTTTTAAAGGGAATTGTTCCATAAATTATGCTCAGGTAGTGTTGTATACTTACAATGATGTGGTAATAATTCCTTGTTTTTTAAAAAGCAACATCATACAGAAACTGGATTATTTTGGATCATTGAATGGAAGAATTTAATCACTATTAATACAGGTAATACTACAAATACAAATTGCATTGGCATTCTTTAGGCATCACCACCCATTAGCTAAACATATCTATCTGCCTACTAGGTATGGTAAGGAAATACCCCATATTAGTCTTATCCTTATAGTTGTAATAGAATTACAATAAAGGGACAGTGGCACTGTGTCACAACTTAAGCCTTTGTTCTTCTTGTTTGCTATGTTGACACTTTTGGTCAGCAAAATTGTTCTGTGGATTATTCTCGTGATTGTAGTTTACTCGTCCATTTGTTCTAGACATGGCATTGCTTTTTTAGTACAGTATTTTGTTTTCTTTCACATTTTTACTAGTTTGCTAGGAATGTTTATTGCTTCAGAGAGTCACAAAGATTACTCTGCCCATCCTGTCTCTGACTCACATGCATCTGACCTCCCTTACTACACTAATCTAAAAAACAGGACGTATAACTGAGAGACTGTGCAGTCCTACACAGGTCTACTCAGCAGTAAAACCCATTGAGTTCCATGGGGATTACTCTCAGGTAAATGAGTCCATAGCAGCCTTAGTCTTACGAAAATCCATGGGCTTTGGTTCAATCATTTCCACTGTGTAATAACAAATATTATTTGTATGCCAAGTAACTGAGTAACTGAGAGCACAGTGGTGTAACTACAAATCAGGAAATTTCTAGTTTTGACTTGTTTCTGTCGTGAACCCCCCTAGACAGTTGCTTAGATTCCTGGATGCAATATAGTGAGGGGATAAATCAAACTATGATTATGTAAATTCTTCGAACAGTCTACAGCTTTATATAAATACTAAGTGTTATTATTATTGACCAGCTGGATCTTGTTTTGTGACTTTCTGGTGTTGTCTTTCTTCACTCTGCTTAATGACTCATAATTGAAACACAAGTTCTGCCCTTATAGCAATGTGAAAGGAATTCTATTTTTATAAGCAGAAGAAGCCTACTGCTGTCACTGACACTTGGTAGCAGAACTTTACCCCTTTCTGTTATTTTAATTTCTCAGTATTATTTTAGTACATTAACTAAAAGAACTGTGTCATGGTCATGGGTTCTTTCTATTAGTAATATGTCTAGATAATCGAAGCTATGCCAGGTGAGAACCCACAGAAACTTTTATGGATGTCCTTTCCTAAACATTGGAGAGTGACATTGCTGGTTGTTTATCCTTGATGATGCTCTTTTTTCCAATTGGTGGAATAAGAGTTTTGGCCTAGAGATTAAAAAAAAAAATTCACCAGAAGTTGTGACTTCATCTATTTTTCTTCGTCATAGGTTCACATAAGATTAATTTTATTGAAAATAAAACCTTAATTTTATTATAATTATTAACAGACAAAGTAATTATCTCAATTCCCACATCAATATATTCAGAGGATAAACTGGGGAATATTTTTTTGTAGCGACCAATTAAACGTGACTGCCAGTTTTGGATTTTGAGTAGTATTTTGTGCACCTCTGTACTGTGAGCTCTGAAGTTTCAGAATAACACAGGAAGTAAATATTTCAGAGTTTTTGTTTTCGTGCGGTATATATGCAGATTGATTATAGGTGTCTTAAAAGATCTCAATTTCACCTTTAAAAAGGTAGTCTTATAGTTCAGAAAGCAGTGGGTGGTCTCCAGTTAACTCATTCTGTCAGTGCAAGCATTTTCACTTGTGCAATGGAACTTCTCCCTTCTCTCATCCTTCCATGTGCCCCTTACTGTTCTGGGTTTCCCCCCAACCCTCTGGAACCGATGTAGGGAGGATATTAGGCGGGTGCAGGGAGAGGAGACGGGAAGTTCTGTTGTGCTAGTGGAAATCTCTGTGCTGATGGAACAAGGTAGTTAGATACCATTTGTAGTCCTTTTTAATACAATGCATAATGGGTCAGTTACATGATGCTTTTTGTTTCAACACATGCATAAATGTAGGTTGGGGCAGTAAGGCCTGACTTGCCAGCTGGGGAGCACTCTGGTTTCTGATTTCTAAAGGTACTTTGAAGCAGCTCACAAATGTAGAGAAAATACACATTTCTTCCTTAACTGTGCTATTCTATAAAATGTATAGAATAGCACACTTAATGAACAAAGCAAGCTCAGAAATAAGCCCAGTTGAATCCTAACCCCTGGCTAGCAGTGGCAAGATTTGCTGGAGCTATTCAGCTAACCACTGCAACCACAGTCCTGCTGTTTGTGCTTGGCAGGGTGGGAGGGGGCAGGAAAAATGCCTTTTCACTGTGTCAGCTACCAGGATCATACCCATCTGCCATGTGATGACAGCATACCAGCTCTGATCTTGTGTCAACCCAGTCCATCCCTATAATGCCTCATTTTGGGGGTCTCCATTGTAGTAGTGATAATTCCAGTGCTAGCTTCCATCTTTCTGCTATTTGGGTGGGCATATTGAACTGCAGCTCTGCCAGTGGCAAAACTCCCCTGCTGGTGCAGGCTAGTGGAGCCAGGCAGAGCTGGATGGAGGGACACCTTTGCTGCATCTACACTCGCTCCCAACATGGCCATTTGGGCATTTGAATTGCTCTGTTACTCTTAGACAAGTGTGGGCAGGAGTGCAACCAAAGTCTCCCTGATGCAAATAGCAGTAGCCTGGAGACTTTAACAGGATTAGAAAAACAGGCAGCCCTCCAAATGTTGCTGAGGCTGATGGGAATTGAAGTCCAGTGGTGTCTGGGGAGCCATGCTTTTTAGACAAATCTACCAAAGGGTAAATATCTGTTCTGAAAATCAGTTTTATTCAATTCCTGAGAAGCACTTTCTTCCACCATATGTCCTCCACAGTGGTGATAGTAAGAGCAGTTTCTGTCTCGGGTTTCTATTTCTGGCTCTTTTCTCTAAATCCTTAGAAGATTGTGCTGGCAGTATGTGGAGGAGCCAGCTTGTTTATTATGTTGTTGTTGAGCCATGCCTTTTGAAAACTCCTAGGTTTGTGTGGAACAATTTATGTGCCTATAATATAGTATAGTTGCAGTACAGTGTGGTGGGGTGTGTGTATTACATGAAAAGATATGTAAAATATTAGTTATTTGGCAAGGAACCTAAAATGTGTGTGAGGAAGCCTGTCCAGCGTATTCTAGAGCCAGACAGAAGAACCATGTGAATCCCTTCTTTGTTAGTCATACTGTTTTGCTTATATAAACCTATCACATTTGTTGATCTATGATTATCACTTCGGAGTCTATCCATGGCAACATTGTCACTTGGAGAAATATTAAGCTGCATAGATTTAGAGAGATTTTATTTAGGAATCTTTTAAACGTTTTTCAAGGACTAGGAAAATGTTATACTTCTTCCCTAGTGGATACTTTTAGGAAGAAGGCAAACATGTTAGGTTAAATATGAAATTTACAGAAAGCTAAGCATTTCAGATGATATATTTTCATTGCACAGATAAGGAAGTTGAGTGAAAACTAAAATATATGCATCACAATCCTATGCAGATTTGCACATAAGTACTTGCCCCAGAGTCGGCCACGACTGGACCTAATGGTCAGGGGTCCCTTTACCTTTACCTTTTACTTGCCCCTCTGAATGTTCAGTATGTCTTACTAGCAGCTGTTAACCTCAGACTGCAGTCATATGCAGTGGAAGGGTAGTCTTTCAATAAGGTTATGAGTTACCATATATACTCAAGTATATGCCGATTTTTTCAGCACATATTTTATGCTGAAAAAGCCCCCCATGGCTTATACTCAAGTGAGGCGGTTGGCCCAAAAGGAGCCCTTTCTCACCGCTGGTCCTGCCCCCGCCTCTTGCAAGAGTGGGCACAGGAGCCGTGGTTGGGAGAGGCCCTGCGCTGTGCTTCTCCCAGCCGCGGCTCCTATGTCTGCTCTTGTGAGCAGCAGAGGGACGAGCGGCCTGAAAGGAGCCCTTTCGGGCTGCTTCTTCCTCCTCCTCCTCCTTTGCCGCTGTCGGCAGCGGCGGAGGAGGAATGAGCAGCCTGAAAGCAGCCCTTTTGGGCAGCTTGTTCTTCCTCCGCCACTGCCACCACCACCAAGTTTGTGGTGTGGTGAACCAATAAGTTTTGAGTCAATACGTTTTCCCAGTTTTTTGTGCTAAAATTAGGTGCCTCAGCTTATATTCAGGCCAGCTTATACTCGAGTATATACGGTAATTATTTAAGGGTGAAATCCAGTTTTCCACCTAACTCTTGGGATGGGTTTTGATTCAGCAGAGGCATCTGTGAATGTCAAAAGGGGGAAGCATTTTTCTCCCAATTCTCTTTTCTGATGAAGTCCCTCACACCACTTTTCATAGTGTTCTAAAAGGTTCCCTGATCCTCTAGAACAGATTTGGGCAAGCATTAGAAGGTGAATTAGAGAAAATCTCATCCCCTCCTCTAATGTTAGCAGATGCCTGTGCTAGAGCAAAAGCTGCCCTGCAAGTGAGAGGGCAGCATTCAATGCATCTTATTCTAAATAACTAAACAATGAAATGTGGTGGTTCTGACAGGACATGATTAATCCATGTATTATGGCTTTCAGAAAGTTAAAAATAAAATTGGCACATTGTCCGTGATTCAAAGCTTAACAGATTTCTAGCCAGTAGTAATATACTAGGGAAGATGACTACACTCTTGTAGACAATGAGTTGTACTCTGTCCATGATTGTACACTGGGTTACTTTACCAACCTGTTAAAGAGTTAAGATTTTGGTGAGCTGGCCTAGTATCTTAAACTATGTGGCTAGTGAGCAAACAAATTCAATTCCTGTGAAATGGTGAACTATTGGAGAGAAGCTGAATCTGAGTCTTCAGTGAAATACTGGCTGTGTTTTATCAACAGTAAGTTCCTTCCCCAAGTTGGGACGTAGGGACATGATCCCAACACAGTGCTTCTGTGCTGCATTATTACCCAGATATGTATAAGCTGGATGTTGAGTAGTATTGGCATCAGTGAGCCATGTGCATATGAATTGGTGTAAGTGGAACAAATGTCAGTAATAATTAGGTATTTCAATTTCAGCTTTTTACATCCTTTTCTTAAGCTATCATGCTTTGTGCTTCCTATCTTTAAATACCTTCTTGGTTGTCTTCCAAGTTATCTCTCCCTGCCTGTCCACAAAGATCGGTCTCAGGGCCCCATGTGAACAATTTCTTGAACATAATGTCTTTTCATTTTCCTCATAGCAGCATTCTTTTTTGAAAACTCTCCCGTTAATTTGACTTCACAGTAATACAGTAGCGATGGGGTGGGACAAATAGGCAACCAATTTCCTGTTTGTGTTTTTTTTTTGCTATATACATAAACAGAGCTTTATTACAGAAACATTTTGTAAGACATGTTCAGAAGGCTATCTACTAAGAAATTTACCCAGTATAAGTGGAGGGAAGCAGTGAAGTATTAGAGTACAGTGACTCAGGCGCAAGCTTTCACACACATTGTGGTATAAATCCAATTAAAGAAAGTCAGACTTCTTTCTAAATAAGCATGCATAGAATTGTGCAGAATATCTCTGTGCTGTTCATTTGCAAGGGAGTACCTGAACCTATTTTTTCCTTGGGCAAGCTGGCATATTTGTTCTATTTTCCTATTTCAAGCAGCAAACCATTACGGCCACTCATAATAGGAAGATACTTGCAGTTGAACTATAACTATTTCAAAGGCAATCTTTAAATTTATTAGAAATAATTAAACAAACATCAGCTGTAGTTTCAGTTGCCTAATTGGATGCAGATTTACTCCCCAATTTGTGATCTGAGACATCACGCTGGAACAGATACCTACAAACAAATATATTTGTAAAATTGTGTCGTAACTGATCATGTCAAATGGTGGGATGGAATACTTCCTGTTGCAGGATCTGCTTACTTGTAAATGCTCCAATCTGCCCCTTGATACAACAGAGAAAGATGCTTACCCGCCAGAATTTATTTATTTTGATAATTATTTTACAGTTCTAGATATGTGCTGACTGCAACCCCACAAACAGCAATCAGACTCTGCATTGATTGTGAAACTTATTGGAGAATTCTTCTTTCTCCTATTCACAATTATCTAAAGTAGAGAGGGGATTGCTACAGAACTTGGAAACAGTCACTGCTATGACCTCAGAGATATTGATGCTCCTGAAGTGCCTTGAAACTGAGTGACATAATAAAGTTAGGCTTGTGTAGAGCAGAAAATTATAGATAATTATTTGAACTACGTGGGTGGTGCTATGGTCTAAACCACTGAGCCTAGGACTTGCTGATCAGAAGGTCGGTGGTTTGAATCCCCACGATGGGGTGAGCTCCCGTTGTTTGGTCCCAGCTCCTGCCAACTTAGCAGTTTGAAAGTACGTCAAGTGCAAGTAGATAAATAGGTACCGCTCCGGCAGGAAAGTAAACGGTGTTTCCATGTGCTGCTCTGGTTCACCAGAAGTGGCTTAGTCATGCTGGCCACATGACCCAGAAGCTGTCTGCAGACAAATGCCGGCTCCCTCGGCCTATAGAGCAAGATGAGCGCCACAACCCCAGAGTCGTCTGCTTCAGGTTACAGACTCCTATAACCCAGAACTAGTACCTCGGGTTAAGAACTTTTCTTCAGGATGAGAACAGAAATCGCGCAGCGGCGGCAGCAGGAGGCCCCTTTAGCTAAAGTGGTACCTCAGTTTAAGAACAGTTTCAGGTTAAGAAAAGACTTCCAGAACAAATTAAGTTTTTAACCCGAGGTACCACTGTAATATGTATTGGGAAAACATGGGGAAAATTTTAGCTCCAGCAGAACAGTTGCAGTGGGATGTTCTGGCAAAATGCTGTGAGCTTTGTGTTGGCAAATATAAAAGCCCACATATTCAAGGCTGATTGTTTTTCTTAAATTCAAACAGGAAGATTATTAATTGACTAATAAGGAATGTTACTTTTCTTACATGTTCATGACTTAGATTAAAATGCCACCTTTGTCGATCATTTGTCCACTGCTTATGATGTGTAATTTTATCATTATTTTAATGACTAACATACTTGATAATTTGAATTCTGTACAGCCATAATTCCTTCATTGTTTCTCTGAAAATGTGTCATAGCATACATGATTTTTTTGCTTTCTTTTTTTCCATAGGAAACACAGCATTGCATGATTGTGCCGAATCTGGTAGCCTGGAAATAATGAAGATGCTTCTCAAATATTGTGCAAAGATGGAAAAAGATGGTTATGGAATGACTCCCCTTCTGTCTGCTAGTGTTACAGGTCACACAAACATAGTTGACTTTTTGACCCAACATGTTGAAACTAGCAAAGTAGAACGTATAAATGCACTGGAACTCCTGGGAGCCACCTTTGTGGATAAAAAGAGAGATTTGCTCGGTGCTTTGAAATACTGGAAAAGAGCTATGGATATGAGATACAGTGATAGGACTAACATACTTAGCAAACCTGTGCCTCAAACGTTAATAATGGCCTACGATTATGCCAAGGAGGTGAACAGTGCCGAAGAGCTAGAAAACCTTATTGCAGACCCTGATGAGATGAGAATGCAGGCCTTGTTAATTAGAGAACGTATTCTTGGCCCATCTCACCCAGATACGTCCTACTATATTCGGTACAGAGGTGCTGTCTATGCAGACTCTGGAAACTTCAAACGATGCATCAATCTGTGGAAGTACGCTTTGGACATGCAGCAGAGCAATTTGGACCCCCTGAGCCCTATGACTGCGAGTAGTCTGCTTTCGTTTGCTGAACTCTTCTCCTTCATGCTTCAAGACAGAGCAAAAGGCCTGCTGGGCACAACAGTTACATTTGACGATCTCATGGGTATACTGTGCAAAAGTGTCCTCGAAATAGAACGTGCCATCAAGCAAACTCCATGTCCACCTGACCAAATACAGCTCAACAAAGCCCTTTCCATCATCTTGCATTTAATTTGCTTGCTGGAGAAAGTTCCTTGTAGTCCCGAGCAAGATCATTTCAAGAAACAAACTATATATCGATTTCTTAAGCTACATCCTAGAGGAAAGAATAACTTCAGCCCACTCCACCTTGCTGTTGACAAGAACACCACATGTGTGGGGCGCTACCCAGTTTGTAAATTTCCTTCTTTGCAAGTCACTGCTATACTAGTGGAATGTGGCGCTGATGTAAATGCTAGAGACTCTGATGACAACAGCCCTTTGCACATATCTGCACTGAACAACCATCCTGACATCATGAATCTTCTTATCAAGTCAGGATCACATTTTGATGCAACAAACTTGCATAAACAAACTGCTATTGACTTGCTGGATGAGAAGGAAATGGCAAAGAACTTGATCCAGCCCATCAACCATACTACACTGCAGTGTCTTGCTGCCCGTGTAATTGTGAATTATTGCATAGGTTACCAAGGGCACATCCCAGAAAAACTTGAGAACTTTGTTTTGCTCCATAGATGACAGTCTGACAATAGGCCCTTGGTACTGTGGGAGCACGAGTTAGTAACATCAATTGTTGCTTTCTCAAGCACTGTTGTGATATGCCAGCGATACACCATCATTCATTCAGCTTGGTCCATCCTGCTCATTTGCAAAAGCATTATTAGAATCAGATCTGCAGAATTGGTTGCCCAATATTTAAAACAAACATACCATATAATATATTTTGTGGATTATTTAGAAATGTAATGCTATATTCGGACTCACTAAAATTTGTCTGCCAAAGGCTTGTCTACTCTGGTTTAGTTTGCCTGTTGGTTGTTTGGGACTGAACTGAATAATTTTCGTGGTGTTGTCTTATTCTTACTGGTGTGTGGATTTTATATAGTTGGGAAGTCATCTTTTTGTTCTTGCTTGAGCATTTCTATTCTTTTTTCTAATGGGTTCATTGCTGAACTATACAAGTTGTATGGACTTGTTAACATTTGCAATTACCATAAGTGCTTTTATCCTCTCTATGCACTGGCTTGAACATGACTGTTTGTGTGTTGGCATATTTCTATGCAGCAGTTGGCCATTGTCAGTTCTGACACTGTTTTCTTGCAGTTTGTTAGAGAACTCTTTGAAAATATACCCTTTACAGTTTGACATTTCTTGAAGACACCAGTCAGCTGTCTAAACTCATGTGACTTTTTGCCCCCAGCTTTTTCTGCAGTTGCTTTCCATTTATTTTTCTAGAGTTGCGTGCTGAATTTGGGAGTAAAATGTGTTCTTGTTGGCAATCCCACTTTTAAATTAAGTCTGAAAGTCATATAAATATGTCTTGCTGCGAGGAGAGAAAGGAAAGGAACTGCCATATTCTCCTCTACACTAGTGTCTTGCTTGAGCTGATTGTGTGACTAGGCATAGAGAGTCTTTTTTTCCAAATTTAACCTGAAACTTAATCATACAACTCAGTGAGTACTAGATCAAACATAGTCTGAAATTACAACTCAAGATTCTTAAGTACAAAAGAAACTAAAGCATGTTGGCATGATGCTTGTCAGTCCAGATCTAGCCATCCACTAGTATAATTAACTATATGGTTGTAATCAGTAGCCCTCTGCAGGGGCTTCAGAAGTTTAGTAGTATCCCCTTCATTTTCAAATAACTCTTACAGATAATTTGCATGCATTTTATTCTCTAATACCTTTCAGCCATATTTATGGAAAACATCAGAGGCCATGTTGAGTACATAGTCTCGACTGAAAGCTATCTATTTTTATAATACTTGCACAACAGCTTAGCTATTGCAGCAGAAAGGGCTTTTTAGACTTGATAAGGAAACCATAAGTGAAGACTACAAATGAGATTAAGATTCAGGTAATTAATATAATTCAGCACTTTATTGTTGATTCATAATGAAACTTATTATGGCATATTAGACCTGCAAATGTCTTAAAATAAAATGGTTCTCAAGAAAAAAAAATCCCACCTCATTTTTCTTCAATGGAATACAGTGTATTTGACATTTCCACAATCTAACATAGTGAGTGTTTTCCAGTACTACTATACCTGGTGCTTTTTCAGATCACAAAAAAACAACAACACATAGGTTATTGTGAATCTGTAGCAGTTGACAGTGCAGGAAAAATCAGAACCAAATCAATGCATCAAGGCTGGCATGAATCTGGAATTCCTATTTTAATTCCAACATTACTACCCTCAGTTGATTGATCACATTTGGTTGGCACATCCTCACAGTACATATTAACTAGTACTCACACTGACTTTTTAAAATCATCACTTTATTGGCCTATTCAGAAATAATGCTAAACCATGGGTTAGCATTTTGAGAACAAACTCTGTCTTTGTGCTTTCTCTTTTTCTTCTCCTTAGTGTTTGTGGGAAGAAGACTGGAAACCTCCAGTTTCATTTTGGAATAAATCACAATATCAGGAAACTGGTTTATTTATTCTAACTAGTTAGTTCAAAGGAACCAGGATTAAACAATGGTTTAACATTCTCATTTGTTAAATCAGTTAACCACTTCCCAAACAAACCAGTCAGAGTTAGCCATTTCCCAATTCAGGATGCTATGGGAATATGTGATGCATTAAAACAAGGTAGAAGCTTGCTTTCTCCTTTTTTCACATGCAAAGGAGGAGGAGAGTGGAGAGAGAGGGATGCAAGTCCAAAGTTCACTGTGGTTCATTCTTGCAATGCTAAATCGTGTTTTAGTGTTGCTTTTGAAGTGGGCCGTTGCCTAGTCTAGAGTGTATATGACAAAAATTAATTTGTTCTATCACACCAAGAAAAGAATGAGAAACTTGCATTGCTATTTGTTTAATTTTCAGAACTGGCAAGAAATGCAAGTTATTTTTTTGTTCATGGGCACATCTGGGTCACTATCAAAAGCAAATCGTATGGGGAAATTGGGTTCACAAGTATAAAGGAGAACATTTAATTTAACTACCGTATTTTTCGCTCTATAACACGCACCCGACCATAACACGCACGTAGTTTTTAGAGGAGGAAAATCCGTAGGCATGCCACCCGTAGGCATTCCCTCCATAACATGCACAGACATTTCCCCTTACTTTTTAGGAGGAAAAAAGTGAGTGTTATGGTGCAAAAAATACGGTAATTACTTTTACCCTGGTTGAAACACATTCCTATTTCTGGATTCACAGCCTGAGCAGTTTGGGGGTGGGGAAGTCAGATTTTTCATAATCTTCATTGCTTGCCTGCAAGTAGACAATACTAATTCATATACTAGAAGGGCAAAACTTAACCTACTTTAGCCTAAAAATAGGACATGAGATGAACAGGGAGACTGTAGAACACTGTGTCCTCAAAAATGTTTTATTTTCCTTTGTAACTTTACTCAGGCAATACTAAGCGTTTGGAAATGGGGATATCTCTTGACTTATTGGATATACTTTGAAAAATATATTCTGCTGATAAGTTAAAGAATTGGTATTCTGTAAAACTTTTAAGAAACCTTAGTTAATGGTGACTGAAGACTCCTTATATTTGCCTTCTTGCTGAATATGGCATCTCCGTACTGAACAACCATACTTCATTTTTAAAAATACAATTTATTTACACTCTTGCTACTTCATTTTTAAAAACAATACAATTAATTTACACCCTACACCTACAGTCCAAGACTCATGAAGACAAAGTCTGGTTCTCATGTTAATTTTCTAAGTCTTTAAGCTACTGAAATTAATTTGCTAAATGTTCAAACTAATGCAGCTTTAGATGCATAGTAAATTAGAAACTACCAGATAGCCATCTCTTTGTGTATACTAAAAAGTGGCTTCCAACAGGAATTACCCACCACTTGGGATACTGATGATAGCTGTTCCTGTAGTCCTGGAAATTATTACTTAGTATAAGGCTTATAAGCCATTCAAGAAGATGTGTTTTAGCATGGGTTGCAGGAATATCTACTTGCCAGCATTAGGGAAATGAAGCCCTTTAAGATATTCTGACTGATCATTTCTCTTCAACATAGTTTCCCCTAAAAACATCTAGTTTCTTCTTACTGAATTGCTGTCATGCCTTATTTGAGAACCTCAACATAACTTTCAGATAAACCATCTCTTTATTTGGAAAGAGGCAGAAATGGGTACCATCAGTATGGCTCATCCTGATTCTTGACCAAGTTTATCCCATTTATTGCTTTTATGTATTTCCCTTTTTATTTATGAATGCTTGTAATTTTTGGCACTAGCACAACAGTTCCTTTGTTAACATGAGCTTGGTTGCCAGAGAGGGCTCCAAATAGTGTCTTCTCCCAATGTTGTACTGAGCAATTAAGAAAGGGAAGAGCAGCCATACTTCGTACTAGCTAAATATCCCACACAGTGATAATGTGCATTCAGTTAGTATTGTTTGAGAGCAGAGAACCAGGGAGTAAGACTGTTACATTTTGGAGATAAAGTTTTTGAAGTAGTAGCCAGATTTTATATGCCAAAGCCACTGATTGCTCTGCTCTGCTAATCTGTATGGAATCTGATGATGAGTCAATACTTTGAAGATAATAGCAATAAATTTATATTTACATTAAAAAAATACTAGTTTGTAGCCCTCAGAATTGCAAGGGGGAAAGGGGGGGGGAGAGATCAGTCCACTTAGAAGAAATACATGGAAAATCCTTTAGTTGCTGTGGATTTTTGGACTCCTTTGGGTACTGATTCCTGTATTTTGGTGGATTTGTGGTACACAACTGAACTTAACCATGCTAAGCTCCCAAGTAGGCAAGTCTAGGCAGTCCTGAAAGAGGCTAGAGGTGTAAGCTATTGACTTCCCTTGTAATGACATAATCCTGATTAGTTTTAGCTTAGCAAAACAAGTTTGGCTGTTGACTCTTCCTTTCTTTATTGCCCATTAGTGTCAACTAAAAGCTTTAAACCATTGTTTTCCTTGAGTTTTTCAGCAGCATATTCTGTTTCTCCTATGCAATCCTGTCATTTGATCTGTCCCTCTTTTCTTCCTTGTATGTTTACTGTCATTCTCCCAGTCTCTTATGTGGTACACCTCAGTTTTCTCATCCTTCCTCATGAGCCAAAATTGAGATGGGGCACCTGAACCCATTAAGAAGCAGGAGAACTTTCCTGAAAAGTATAAGATCACTGCTTCATAGTATAATGTATTTATTTTTTTCTTCCTTCAGTCTTACCAAGTTGTGCCTATGCTAAGCCTGTCAAAAATAGAGGAACGCACCTGCTAAGAAAATACTTTATTATGCCTTTTTTCCTTCCGATTGGATGTGACTTTAATACATTAAAAAAAACAACAAGATGAAAGATCTTGTTTCTTCAGTTCCTTATCAGTTAATCACTGCTAACCTTGCACAAGTCTTTCAATGTGTTGTTGTGGAGTTAACATATCAGACTTTAATAAGTTGATGTATGTAAACGAAGAGCTCAGGGCTGTGTGTAAGTGCACTGAAATTGAAATTTTGCACTAAGAAAAGACTGTGAATAAATGTAATAATTCTGCTTCTGCAAACAATTTGTGAGAGACAAGAAATAATATAAATCATTGACATTTCTCTGAACCCTGTTTTCCAGCTGTCTCTACAGCTTAAAGAACTGGAAGCTTTTATTTTCAAATGAAAGCTGAGATTTCTGAGGTGCTGCACATGGCACGCTCAGAGCTTGCTATCCTGCGCATAGCTTGATCACAGATGCATAGATCACACAATAAGTGTTCCTGTAGGAACTTGGGCTTATGGCAACACCTCTAACAATATTGCTGACATTTGTGGAATGTTACAATACAACATAGATATTGAAAGAATAATAATGGCATGTGAAAGAAACATTGAACTTGCTGGACCTACAGGGGAGATTCTGTTCCTGTCTACACACAATGCAAATCTTGAGGGTTTTGTTGTATAGCCATTTTGCTAGTATAAACACAACACTGGGGTATATCACATTTGTGATAGACTTAAAAAAATAAATAAATTCCAGGTTGCTTCTCTTCTCCATAAAGGTGAGAAACTGATTAACACAAAATTTTGCTTTTCTTTTTTCTTTTTAATAATAAAAAAACCACCTTGGTGGATGAATTTTCCCTGGTATTCTGGCATTTACTGGGATGCTGAGATAGAAGTATAATCTGTAAAGAATAGCTTCGTACCAGCATGTAGAAAACCTTTGAACAGAAATTAGCTGAAGTTCATAAAGTGGAGTGGTACCTCGGGATAAGAACTTAATTCTTTCCGGAGGTCCGTTCTTAACCTGAAACTGTTCTTAACCTGAGGTACCACTTTAGCTAATGGGGCCTCCCGCTGCCGCCGCCGCGCGATTTCTGTTCTCATCCTGAAGCAAAGTTCTTAACCCAAGGTACTATTTCTGGGTTAGCGGAGTCTGTAACCTGAAGCGTTTGTAACCCGAGATACCACTGTAGTAGAGAACAGTATGTTGCCTATGTCTCAAAAGTAGTGAAACACAGCCATTAAGGTGATTTCTCATGTCCAAGCAAGCTGTCTACCACACCAGCTCAGTCCAATCTCGTTTTGTTCTTTCCACTTTCCTGAGCAGCAGGATGTTCCAGGGCAGCTTTAAGCGACCATTTCTTATGAGGAGGCAGTGCTTATGTTTTTATTTTAAATATGCACAGAGAAAATGTGACACTGTGCTAATTCACAAGAAGAATCATTCCCCCATGCCAACTGTGTTCAGCATGGTTTATCTGTTGAAATTTTAAAACTCCATCTTCCTTCACCCCTCTTCACCTTAGCTATACAGTCCCTAAATCTGTTTCAGATGTTGAGGCAGTGACAACCTTCAGAGCGGTGTGTTAACAGTTTGGGGGGGGGGGGTTAAGCAGGGATGGGCCTATCCCTCTCAAAAGTTTGTTGACAAAAGTAGAACAATGTTACGAGGTACGTAAGATGTAGTAAAAAGGAAAGACAATTCAGATTTTAAACTAAATAATGTATACAACAATTTTAAATATGGGGATTGTGGGATGGGTCAGCCTGCATTGCTTCAGGTGTGCACGTAAAAAAAAAAAAAGCTGTATTTCTTTCCTCCACCACCCTCCTCTCACAGTGCAAAGTTATTACCACATGAATGTTGGCAGAAAATAGGTTGCACTGGGGTCACTCTTCATTGATGCAGTATGCAGCTGGAGATATAAAGAGAGTGCCTTTGCCTGTCTTTCTGAAGCCAGTCTGCATGACTTTTTCTTTTCTTTTTTCTTTTGATGCAAAGTGCTCTGAATGTATTAAAAATTATCTGTCTGGCGACTGAGTTCTGAACACCTATTACCCTTAAATTACGAACAGTATGTTGAAAGAGCTGTGTGCCTACTTCATTGCTCAAATGAATCTCGAGGTTTTTATTGGATGAGTCACCACACGAGAATTCCTCACCCTTGAATTTTCTAATTAATGAGATTGCTCAGATCTACCTTGTTTCTCTCAGACTTCCCTTGGTCTTCTGAAAATCCCTAGCACCGATTCCTGAGTTATGGGTTCATTTCAACTTTTCTCTCACTTGTCTGATTTCCCAAGTTTTGACCTTGATGTATGGAGGTGTTGTAGACAAGATTTAGCCTATTACACAAAGTATATGTAAAAGAACATCACAATTTGACTATGGTTCCTCCCTCTATTATATTTGTAATAAGCTGAGATCAGCTATGTGGGAATTGGGTCTGTTCCCTTAAAAAACCTCTAAAATGTAACATTTTTTATCCTGCTTTTCCTTCAGAGCATGTAGGCCTAAATCCAATACAGAGCTGGACTTAGTGGTTGTAAGCATGCCTAAGTCTGTGTGAGATGTAGACCTCAGTCTTTACAGAAGGCTTCCAATATACAGTGGTGCCCCGCAAGACGAATGCCTCGCAAGACGGAAAACTCGCTAGATGAAAGAGTTTTCCGTTTTGGAGGTGCTTCGCAAAACGAATTTCCTATGGGCTTGCTTCGCAAGACGACAATGTCTTGCGAGTTCCTGCTGGTTTTTTCCCTCCCCCCCCCCTTTTTCTAAGCTGCTAAACCGCTTATCAGCTGATCCGATCAGCAGATAAGCCGCTAATAGCGCTAATCCGCTAATCCTTCAATGGGCTTGCTTCGCAAGACGAAAAAACCGCTAGACGAAGAGAATCACAGAACGGATTCTTTTCGTCTTGCGAGGCACCACTGTATGTTCTCTCAAGACACTGACTATATTATGGCAAGCCTAGTTTTCTATACTGAGGTTCATTTTGGGGGCCAGCTCTTCTAGGGAGATGGCTAATCTGCGGCCCTCTTGCTGTTATAGGACTCCCAACTCCCATCAGCCCTGACCAATATGGCTGCTGGTCAGGGAGTTACAGTGGTACCTCGGGTTAAGTACTTAATTCGTTCCGGAGGTCTGTACTTAACCTGAAACTGTTCTTAACCTGAAGCACCACTTTAGCTAATGGGGCCTCCTGCTGCTGCCGTGCCGCCGGAGCCCAATTTCTGTTCTTATCCTGAATCAAAGTTCTTAACCTGAAGCACTATTTCTGGGTTAGCGGAGTCTGTAACCTGAAGCGTATGTAACCTGAAGTGTATGTAACCCGAGGTACCACTGTTTAGTCCAGCAGCATATAGCATGTCACAGATTAGCCACCCTTGCCCTAGGCCTTGAAACTAGGCCTCCTCAAAACTCTCCTTTTCTTAAAACAGCTGGCACAAGCCCCTACTCCAAAGAGGGAGAACTTCAGTGAAATTCTCAAGGATCAGGTGCAACATTTTTGTCCCCTTACTTCTGAGATGGCCGAGGTCCTCTCTTTCTTTCCATTTTACAAATCTGGGAAAATCTGCATTGTACGGCTTTCCCAGATGCCGGTGCTGCAATTAAATCCCAGGGAAGAGACATGGTGTTTTTTTCCAGAGCAAGAAGAATGAACAGCTCCGAGTGGCTGCTAAGTGCTGGCGAAATGTTGACTGGAATGAAAAATACACACCTTCCCCAGCCTCCTTGCAGCACTAAGATAAGTTGAAGATCGCTCACCTGAAATTCTAAAGAAAGTCTCAAGTTCCCTGAGAATGAGGCAGAGAAATGAGAGCCTCTTTTGCAGAGAAAGAAAGATTTCGAGGAACTGAACACACAGATTTGGTTAAGCACTACATGTAACCGAAATAATGTGTGATTTTCCTGTTTACCCATGTTTTCCCTTCCCTTCTGTAGTTTCTAATTGCAGGTTGTAATCCTCCCAGCAAGGGACCTACCCTCTTGTGTTATAGACATCGACGGCACTATATTAATTATAATAATACTGGCAAACGGGTAGCATGTGCTACCACCATGCATAAGAAATCTTACAATTGCCTGAATGTGTGTGGGGGGGGGTGTTGTTGTTTTTTGCACACTTCTTTATGGGGATATTTAAAAACAAAAACAAAAAAACCCAGGGTGCTATCTGTGCACATGCCCTGTCGGCAATTAATTGACATAAGAACATCAACCAGTGAGAGGGCAGAGATAAATACAAAAGGTATGAACAGGATAAGGCTGAAATTGCTCCTCATATGCAAATTCAAATACACAGGAGTGTAGTCTAATTTTAATGTAGGGAAAGTAGATTAAGAGCTAAAAATGCTCTTTTTGGATAAGCCCCCTGTTTTCCAATAGTGTCGGGAACATGAGCAGTTTGCAGGAATCCAGCACTGCAGGAATGCTGGTGTATTATTAAATGCATTTTACAGCATTAAAACAATGTGATAGGTGTACAGCACAAAAAAATTCAACAGTTATTTCAATACAATGCGCAATAAAAGCAGCTGTGTCAAACTATTGATAAGTTATAGAAGTCACAGTCCCCATATTGTTGCTGGTAAGTTCAGTATAGCTCCTGCTGCAATCTCTTCAGACAGCTGGTCTTGTGGGGGGGGGGGACACCTCTCCCCCACAGGCCCAGAGCACTTCTCCCTTTGGCCTTATGTAACAGAGTTAAGTACAAGTGTCACATATCAGACTGGGCTTTGCTCCCAAATCCATATAAGGATCTCTCACTTAGGGGGTTTCCTGTACCAATTCCTTGGCCAGCTGCCTCCTGCTGCCTTGTGAATATTTCAGCTGTGTTCCTAAGCAGTATTCTCACTATCTGAGTAGGCTGGCTTCTTTTCAGGATTTTTTTTTTGAAATGCCCTTATTTTGCATATATTCTGAGTTGCCCAGTAAGGCTTGAGATGGCGCTGCTGTTGCCCTCATATCTTGCTGGGCCATCGATTCCTCATGCACTCTAACCATGGGCTTCTTTTCAGCCGGAACTGAGTTCTGCCCCCTCTGTGGTGCGTTCCGGCTTCTCTTTAGCATTGCGTTCCTTTCTTGGGGTTGTGTGGCTGGTGGCATGGCGCTGGTAGCTGTGTGCTGCAGGCGGCATGGTGCCCTGGGTTGTGTGTCGGAGGTGGCAAACAGCACAGCGATCGGGGCAGCACGGCAATTGGCGTGGCAGTCAGAGGACGGCGGTGTAAGGCGTTGGGGTTATGTTGCTGCATTGATGTGCCTAAAGCAGCTGTGGGAGGTTGCTGCCCCTAAAAAACAACAACTTTGACATCCTCCTGAAAGGAGCTCAACAACTTAGGGTTGTCCGTTCCAAACAAAGGTGGGAGTTCCTGCACCTCTTTTTCTAGAAAAGAAGCACTGTGTATATGGCTGCAGGTACTGTATATCTTTTTCCCAGTAGTGATGTATTGAAGTGAGAGCTGCACCATAAAGAAGGCTGATCGCCGAAGAATTGATGCTTTTGAATTATGGTGCTGGAGTAGACTCTTGAGAGTCCCATGGACTGCAAGAAGATCAAACCTATCCATTCTTAAGGAAATCAGCCCTGAGTGCTCACTGGAAGGACAGATCCTGAAGCTGAGGCTCCAATACTTTAGCCACCTCATGAGAAGAGAAGACTCCCTGGAAAAGACCCTGATGTTGGGAAAGATGGAGGGCACAAGGAGAAGGGGGCGACAGAGGACGAGATGGTTGAACAGTGTTCTCGAAGCTTCCAGAATGAGTTTGACCAAACTGCGGGAGGCAGTGGAAGACAGGAGTGCCTGGTGTGCTCTGGTCCATGGGGTCATGAAGAGTTGGACACGACTAAACAACTAAACAACAACAACATATCTTTTTCCAGAGCTGCTTCAGTGCTTTCCAGGGATGATTTCAGGGAGCAGTGCAGGAGTGGGGAACTTCTGGCTCATAGACCTAATATGGCCTGTGAGGTATTTTCCTCCAAAATAAGCCCATGCGCCCACTTGAGGTCAGGTGTGAGACAGGTAGAGAGACCTGGTTGCCAATGCACAATTAGGAACACAACTGATTGTGTTCTTCTAAATGTTGCCCATACCCCATTCGCTCACCCACCTTTCAGTCACAGTTTATTTGATTTTAATGTATATAGCAAAATCCTAGCTCTCTGAATAATGGTCCTTGCCACCCAATTTTCCCCCCAAACTATTTTCCCCCAAGTTGCCCCTGGTTCTTTCTATATTACACAGAACTGGTGCTTATGTGTTAATTTCCCATTTCAATGTGAGTAAAGCTGAATTCTTCAGTCTAGTATATGGAGAGGAGCAAAGTCTGCAAAAAGCCCACATGTCTGGCAGAAGTGAGTGCTCAGCTATATTCACATCTGGATAAAGACGTCCTCTTTTATCTGCAATATTTGTAATCTGTATAACAGTAGTTTATATGAGATGACTAGGCCATCTGTACATTCATTGAAATGTGATTTGAGTGCCTATAATGTAGTATGAGTCACAGACAATTGTCTTATATCTTATTCGACTTCCTAGTAAATGCAATGCAAAAACCAGCTAGAGGATAATATGGTGCCTATCATGTCAGGACAAATATGTTAGAGATTCAAATGACAGGTGTCTGAAAAACCTAGATTCTCTCAGCAAATAATACACCCTAAATAATCAAGTGACCACGTTTGTTTTGATTACTGGTTGCCTAGTTACCTGCATTGTAGCCGGGATGTGAGGACATACAATCACAGAAATAGTTTAGGTGTAGTTCTGCTTCTGCGTTAAAGCAAACGTCTCTATATTAACATTGAAAGGGAATCGTTAACATGCTGTGTAACCCAATCTGAAATATCAGTTAGCCGCCAACCAGTTTTGAAACCGCTTCTACTATCAATTGCCATTTCTGAGACAAAGGCTTTGATGCTGCTATTCAGACGCAAGCAGAATATGCTGTAAATCTTAAACTTTCCCAATAATGTAATCCCAGATTTGCATATGGAACCACAGATCAGCAGTTCTCCAGAGTGTAAGGGTGTGATTTTGTGCATCTGATGTGGAGAGAAACAGAAATATGGCACAATAACTTTGTGCTGATTCATACTGGAAATAACAGCTCTGAAAATAACAGCTTTAACAACAGCAACGAAACCCAAACATCATGGCTGCTCAGACACTGAGAAAGAGAGCTAATACCAGATTTGCCTTTCTCCCTGTTTAAAAAGCCAGCATTAGTCTAGGAGATTTTCTTGGAATGATTGAAATACTAATGCAGTCCACAAACAGGATAAGTCTGGGTCCCTAAATTTAAGCTGGTTAAGTACTCATGAACTCTGCTCCATTTCACCTATTTAGTTGGTTTGTGAACTTCTGTGCCAAGCCCAGGCAACAGCTATAGAGCTTTTGTTTGCGCAAAACAAAAGGGCAACAGTAGAAAAAAGAGAAGAGATTAAACTAGGATTTGTCTTCTTCTTCTTCTTTGGCGATCACTCGTAGCTGAGTAAGATTGTCTTCCATAAACACGGTTTTCACAATGAGTCCGTAGTGGGAAGTTGTACACTGGAGATCTGTAATTATATTTGAGTAACAGATAGGTAGCCGTGTTGGTCTGCCATAGTCAAAATAAAAAAATTCCTTCCAGTAGCACCTTAAAGACCAACTAAGTTAGTTCTTGGTATGAGCTTTCGTGTGCATGCACACTTCTTCAGATACACTGAAACAGAAGTTGCCAGATCCTTCTATATAGTGAGAAGGTGGGGAGGGGTATTTTGGATTCTGTGGCGGAAGCAGTCAATGTACAAGTCCAGTGTGGTATTGCGTCCATCAGGAGGGGTCCATGTGGAGTCCCTTTTTGTGTAACACTTTTTCGGTGGTAGTTGGTGGTCAGTGTTCTGTTGGGAGGGTGGTTGTTGTTCTCCAGTGGGTTGAGAGGTGTTGTGTTGTGAAGTTGTTGTTTGTTCTGATTTGTCTTGTTGTTGTGTGTGTTGAAAATACTCCTTCAGGCGTAAACGGCGGAAAAATGCTTCCAAGTCCCCGTTGAACTGAATCATGTGTGGGGATTTGGCAGGGCAGAATGACAGTCCACGTGAAAGGACTGATTCCTCGGCTGGGCTGAGTGCTTGCTGTGAGAGATTGACAATATTGCATATTGAAAGTGTTGCATATATTTGAGTAGAAAACTTACTTCTGTTATTTTTGAGAAATTCTAAAGCAAATTCTAATCCAATTTGGGGGTGGAGAACCTGTCCAGGCCTTTTTGCAGTTTTTATTTCTTCCCACATCTTTTGCAGTTGCTTCAGCAAACAAATACACACTTGTAAATTGACTTCACAATATGTACTTTCCAATAAACAAGTGGTGGAGTTAGGGCAGCATTTGGGGGAAGCATACCCTCCAAGTGTCCCAATTTTGCAGGGACGACTCCAAAATTCCTAAAGCTGCCATGGCTTCTGACTTGATCCCGGGGCACCCCGATTTCTCCTGGGCAGCGGACGGGGGCCGCAGAAGCAGCTCCTGGGGCAGCAGTGGCATTGGGAGGAGGCCTGTGGGCTCCTTCCCAAAGTGTAGTTAGTGCTTACTAGGCTTTGGGAAGAAGGCGGGTGAACTTTAAGGCCCCTTCAGAGCCCTCACGCCTCCTGTTTGAAGCCGTAGAAACCCTTCCTCTTGCTGCTTTCTTCAGGTGAGGGAGAATGGGCTTGCCTCTACTCCCATGCCTCCAATTCCAGTTTGTCTAACTATTGTAAAGGTTCCTCTGGCCGGTTCAGTGTCTTGCCGGCTCATTTCTAGTTTCTCCCAGCTTCATTGTTAGCTGATAACTGTTAAGTTGTGGGTGAACATATCAGACGACACAGAGATTCTTCAAACAGCTCTTGTTTATTCAGAGGCCAGAACAGAACTGAACTGAAGGGTTCAGCCAGCCTGCTTATATAGAGCTCCAGTACAACATAACTGTAACAACTTTCTGTAACTATCCAATCACTGAACATCACTTTTGATCCCTTATTTGCATATGTGGACCTGAACTATCTACAGTATCCCCCTGCTGGGCCAGAGTGAGAACTTCAGTACATAACAATATCCAATTTGTAACCTGCAAAATGTAAGCCGGCTAACGACACCAAGAAGAAGAAAAACTATGTTTCCTCCTTCTTGTGTTCAGCTGCTGAGTGCAGTCTGTCGGTTTCCTGGCTGCGTTTGAGGCATTGCAGTAAAGCTGCACATTATCCTCAATCCCTAATTGATAGGAACGGGCTGAGAGGGGAAACAATGGAGGGACTAGCTTACGCATGTTCGGTGCATGAGGTCCAGTGCTGTGGCAGTTCAGTTGTGTGATTTCGGATGAAGCTGCATGTGTGGAAAGGAGAGTGGGATGGAGGCTGGGAAGCAGCAAACTGCCCTCTGGTGCCCCCTGGCACTGGTGGCGGGTCGGCGAGGGGAAGAGAGCAATGAAACAGGCACATTCGAAGTGTGGAGCTGGTGCGGCTGAGACTGAAAAGTCGTGGCGGACACCCAACTCTGACACACTTTTGAGGTGGGGGAAGGAGGAAGAGAGCATGTTGTAGTTCTGTCACAAACCCCTAAAAATGACTCTGTGTTTATACCTGCCAACATTCCTCAGATGAAAATGTCTCTGCTTTTATCTGAGGGATGTTGGAGGGTATGGGGTAGAAGTACAGGGCCTCACTCTGCAGAATGAGCAAGTGGGGTTCCACCCCCCCCCAACGCAGCAGGGCTGGCTCGCCCCATTTTGAAGTAAGTGAAATACACTCGTACCTGTGGTACGAAAAGGTGAAAGTACACAGAGGCTTTCTAAACCATATTTTTAGAGGACCAATATTTCAAGTATGGGAAAGAAATAAAAACCTACTGGAAAGGAAAACTCCTTGGTGGATTTCACCAATAGAGGTGCTAACTGTTAAAAAAACCAATATGGAAGGGAAGAATGCCACCTATGAAGAACTTACGCGGAAAACCGATCAAGGCATTAAACTCAGACCGTACGAAGAGATAAAAAACTCATTTACAGGGTGGCTGCAATACCACCAGGTAAATGATTTGTTAAAAGAAGATAAAAAGAAATTAGGGTTTGAAGACAAAAAATCTAAATTCAATGTGGAAGTTATAGATGGGAAGAATAAAATACTGTCTAGAATATATGATATTTTACTGGAGTGGTACACAAAAGACGAGGAGGTGAAGGAGGTTATGATTAAATGGGCGATAGACATTGGCTATAACATCGACTTTGACAGGTGGTTGGAATTGTGGAATACTAACATGAAGTTCACGGCGTGTACGGCACTAAGGGAAAATATGTGGAAAATGATCTATAGGTGGTATCACACACCAGTGAAGCTGGCTAAGATTTACAGGTTGAAGAATAAAAGATGTTGGAAATGTGGAGAGGTAGAAGGCGACTTCTACCACATGTGGTGGTTATGCAGCAAAGTGAAAGGCTTTTGGGAATCAATCTATAATGAACTAAAAAAAAAAATTAAATATACATTTCCCAAAAAGCCCGAAGCTTTCCTGCTAGGAATGACGGGTAAAGAAATTTAAAAAGAGGATAAGACTTTATTCCTATATGCCACAACAGCCGCAAGAATCATGTTAGCACAAAATTGGAAAACGAAGGTTATACCTAATATAAATGATTGGCAGGTTAAAGTGATAAACTATGCTGAGCTCGCTAGAATAACAGGAAGACTAAGAGATCAAGGCAAACAAATTTCATGATAATTGGAATAAATATTTGATGTATATTGGAACTAAATTCCAGACGACACTGGAGGGGTTGGATTAACTCTAACAGTAAGCGATTACTAGGTAAAAGAGACAAAATACGTGACCGTAAAATTTATCTGATACTTACCAAAGGTGTGGAGGGAAGTTCAAGGCTCGGCAGAGCCTAAAACAATTTTGTATTATACTTATGATTTGTAAAAACATTGTATAATACTTATGATTTGCGGAGTGGTTATAATATGTGCAAGCTAGGTAATGGATTTTGTCTATGTCTATACATATATATATATGTAAAAACTAATAAAAATTTATCATGGGGGGGGAATGAAGTAAGTGAAATAATAACACGTAATCATCTAAAGAGTGGGCCCCATTAAGTCCAGAGTCAAAAATTATCGAACTATACCATGGTGAGAAACATTAAAAGGGACTGGAGTAACACAAGCAAACGGTCATATAGGTTTGAGGGTGTTTTGTATCTTACATCTCTGCGTAAGTTTCTGCAAACAGGGAAAGAATATGAATTTA
Organism: Podarcis liolepis; assembly: GCF_965112155.1. NCBI lineage: Eukaryota > Metazoa > Chordata > Lepidosauria > Squamata > Lacertidae > Podarcis > Podarcis liolepis. The sequence goes on from NC_139565.1 coordinate 22,024,784, forward strand.
TGACGGCCAGAAGAAAACACAACTGTGAAGGCATGTGTTTTTCGCCTCGGCACCAATTAATTTTAATGAAGTTTGCCTTGGAAAACGTTTATGTATGCAGCATCTCATTCTGTGTCCAGTGATAAGCGCTGTTATGCCTGGGTTTCGTTGCATGAAAGTGTTTTGTGCCGCAGAAAATAGACACTATAGCTTTATACGTAAGTAGCAAGCTGCCAAGGAGAAGAAGAAAACAATCTGTTAAAAATTCTCTACTGAGTCAGAAAATCTCTAAAACTGGTAGCTGTAGAGAATTCCCTATTTATAGAGAATGTGTACAGGCATGTCTCTTAGTCAATAAATCAGGGCCATGAACTTGGGTAAAAGCCTTGGCTGCTAAATGCAACGTTTTTCTTGCAAATGCATTTAGGGGTAGCAGGTTTTGTGTGATTTGCGTCCAATGTTTTCCCAACAGGCGTAGGAGGAGAGTGTTCATTTTTGAGGAATGCATTTGTTCCTTACATTTCCCAGAGTTCTGGTCACAGCTAGATTTCTTGAAGGGGTGGCAATGCCACTGGAGTTTTACGGGAAAGCAATGGCTTGGACTCCCAATGGCCTGCTAGCATGAAGAGCAGGCACCAGTGCTGTTTTTCTAGAAAAAGAGGTGCCGGAACTCACCATGAATGCCTCACTTGTTCTCTTATAATGGCAATGGCGTCCACCTGAGAGGTGCCAGAACTGAGTTCCGGCAAGTTCCGGCTGAAAAAAAAGCCCTATCGGACCCTGAATCTTTCGAAGTGGCCCAAGTCTTTTTAGATAGATAATGAATTTGAGAGAAACTGAATTAGGGGGACAATCTGGGTTACGGAGTAGGCTAGTAATTTGAGGAATAGATTAATTTAAGATGATTCAATTTAGATACAAGTCCGAAGGTTATGAATGGCAGCAACTGAATTGATTTGGAATAGGATTTGTTGAGCAATTAATTGAGGGGGAGGGAAGAATTGATGAGGAACAGATTTAGGGGAGTCTGGGGTGGGATGCAGATTAATTGAACAGATTATATGGGGTAACTTGGGTGGCTTGCCTTCTGTAACACTTGTATTATTAATTTGCATCTTGCATAGAAACTTGGCATATGCAAATATGTTTACGTGTGGCCCATGTCCCAAATCTTTGAAGTGTCTAGCAGTGCTTATTGCCAGAGACACCATCCTAGGCACAAACATTTCTCACCTGATTTGGCAGAGTGAATGGTTTCTCTGAGGTGGTTAGATTTTGCCTAAGGGATTAAGTATCGGACAATAACTACATACAGTACAACAATTGTGCTTTCATAGTAATGGTTCTGCTTACTGTTTTGTTGAAGCTACTGATGCAATTATTCCCCATTCTATTTCCTCCTCTCTGCTTTTGTGGCCTTTTGCATTTCTTTGCAGAGGTAACTCTGGGGAAGGGTCATAGCTCCATTGTAGACCACATGATTTGCAGATAAAAGATCCTAGGTTGAACCCCTGCCCTCCAATCTTCACATAGAGCTGAAAACCCTGGCTGAAACCCTGGAGACCTGCTCCAATCAGGATGGACAAGACGGGGCTGTGTTTATTTATTTTAAATATTTTCTAAATTTCTTAGTATTTAAAATATTTACAAAAATGAAACACAAAAACAATAAAATGCTATAATTAAAAACAGAGGTATAACAACAAAAACCACACCACACACCCCAGTAAATCAGTATTATAAACACAGGAATTCAGGAATAACAGAAGACAATACAGCATTAGGCAGGTTCTGATGATTCTGACTGTACATGTTAGCTGCTAGATCTTCATCAGGACTTTCTAGCTGACTATTCCTCATTATTGCTGCAAACTCGAGTACCATCTGTGAAAGTGCTGGTTCCTCCTTGGCTCTTCCATTAGTAAACCAAATCAATAGCGAACTACCACTGATGTCACTCATATGATGGTTTGGCCCCTTCTAGTGGTAGTTATAGCAGTAGAGCAATGTACAAGTCCTGGTGTGACTTTATCCAAAAGACATCTTTAAAGGACAGAGCTGGCATTTGCCTGGCTCAAATTTACACGCCTTTTCTATCGAACAAGAAAGTGTTTTCCAAAGCTCAGCTTGCCTTGCTTAATGTGCAGAAGGAATTGATATCATCCTTTCTTTCTCGTCTGTGGGAGGAGTGTTGCTAAGAGACTGAATTCTTTATATGTTTCAAAGAAAATAGCTCAAGAGTTTCAGCAACTAAGTGAAGGGAAATGAATTTTCTGAGAGCTGCTATTCCCCCCCCCAAGAAGTAGGGACCTCAGTCATGCCATGCCATGTTCCTGGCTTTGAAAAGAAAGATAACATCTTGCCAAGATACATAAAATTATTTTTCTTGTGCCCACTGACAATGACAGAATTTCCTTGACAGCACTCTTGTTGGTTTTCCACTGATTAATCCACTGAATATTACTTCACATTACATTGTCGTAATCATCTTAATGGATACTGGCTATGGACTTGCAATGTGTTTCTGTGATAGATCAGTTGTGTGGGTGTGCCTTATTTCGACAATATCCAACTGTAAGCTCAAACAGGAAATAATAATAATAAATTTTTATTTATACCCCGCCCTCCCCAGGCAAGACTGGGCTCAGGGTGGCTAACAACCAATAATAAAAACAAGTTGATTAAAATACAATTTAAAAGATTAAGATACAACATTAAAAAATTAGGATGCAGCCTCTTCACAGGAGGAGAAAGGAAAAAGAAAGAGGGGGAGGGAATCAAACTGATTCTATGCCAAAGGCCAGGTGGAACAACTCTGTCTTACAAGCCCTGCGGAAAGAAATCAGATCCCGCAAGGCCCTGGTCTCATGAGACACAGCATTCCACCAGGCCGGAGCCAGTGTTGAGAAGGCCCTGGCTCTGGTTGAGGCTAATCTAACTTCCTTAGGGCCCGGGACCTCTAGGGTGTTGCTATATATGGACCTTAAGGTCCTCCGTGGGGCATACCAGGAGAGGCGGTCCCGTAGGTACGAGGGTCCTAGGCAGAAAGAGACAAAGGCAGCTTTTACTCAGGACGACAGGTTCCTGTGCATGGCAAAGTGTATTTTGTGCTCTGGAAGCTTGCAGAACAATTTAACGGATGGCACTTATCTTCCCTTCCTTTAGATGTTCAGTGCATCTTCCATGGCAAGGATGGGACTACCTGTGGCCCTCCAGATGTTTCTGGACTCCAACTCCCATCAGCCCCAACCCACATGACTAATGGTCATGGATGATGGGGGTTGGAGTCCAGCAATTATTTGAGGGCCACAGGTTCCCTGATAATCCATCCAGGTAATGATGGCACTTTGGCCTCCTTTAGCAATTGTACAGCATGTCCTCTTCCCTGAGGCTATTTTAGCCACTGCTCTTTGCTTTCCTTTGGTCAGATACCAGGGCAGAAATGTTCTCACTAGTTGTTGACAGCTTTCCTTTTTTTAAAAGTATTTCCTCAGGTTCTGGACATGAAATATACTCGGAGTCGAGAGTCGATTTCATGCTCTTTATTCAGCTCATAGTGGTGAGGAGGAATGGAAGTTCCCCCAGAATGTCTGCTTTATATACATTATTTACACAATGGCCCCCACATGATTGGCTATTTCCGGCATTCACCTATAGGTCAATCAGGTTGCGGATTCACTTCCACCTGGAGCTGGATTGGGTGGCTCCTGTGGACCAATCAGACTGCTGCAGTCTGAATCCTATTGTTCTAGGACCAATCAGACTACTGCATTCTGAATCCTATTGTTCTAGGGCCAATCAGACTGCTGCAATTTGGATCCTATTCAACTCAGTACATAACAGGACACTTGACATTTGATCTGAAATTTACAGGATTTAAGATGTCTGTGACCAAATCATTGGATTTTTTTGGATTTGTTTAAATCAGTATGTGAAATCCACCTTGCCCACCCCACATATTACAGTATGTTTTGGTCTGCACCCTTTAGCAATGTCAGGTCACAATGCTGCAGCAACAATAGGATGCGCAGCTAGGAGAATTTCCTTGTCAAGTCTTGTCCTAGCAACCCCATGCTCTCTTTGTTGTGTGACCCAAAATCCCTTCCCCTCCAAGCCTCTTGAGCTTCTCCACTTACCTCCTGCCATTAGTCACACCCCTACCTATTTCTACAGTTTTGCCCCAATCCTACAATCTTTTTGTTCTCCTCCTCTCTTCGTGAATCTAAAACCACATTCCTCCAGGATCCTGCTTTTGTCCCAGTTCCTTGACCAACCTCCCTAGTGCTCCTCTCCCCCTCGTGTTGCATACTCTGTCCTCCAAGATCTCTCATCACAGCTCCCTGCTTCACTCTTCCTAACAGTCAGACCAGTCCTGTGTCCTGGAACCTCTTCCCAAGTCCTCAGCCTATCCCAAGTTAAGTTTTAATTCTAGCCCAACTTGCAGCTTTCCCTTCTGTTACAGAACACGGAATGCAAACAGTTCAGTTCCCTAAGCAATGGAACATTTTTTGCCACGGCACCTCTGCACTCATCTAGTGTCAGGGTTTTTTTTAGTACAATACAGATTACATGTATCTGTTTGCTTCAGCTAGCAGCCCCAAAGTAACTGGCCAATTTAAAAATAGCTTGAGCTCAGTTAGTATTTATACAGTTCCTTGGAAGTACTAAGCAAGAACATTTTTATTCTCTGTACACATGCTATTTACAATACAAATACTTCGTGTGCAGAGTTCATGGCTTACTATCATAGCAACAGATGCTTGACGCAAGAATATATGCCAGTATGTTACATAAAATTGTTTTAGAAACCCTGAAACAGCTTGATCCAGAAACGTCCTATTGTCTGCAGCTCATTTTGAAGTAATAAATAACTCCGACCTTGATGTTGAGTTACTTGCAAAAATAATAAAAAGGAGGGAAGAACTGACAAGTGTATCCACTTGTTAAGAAAAATTAAGAAATACAAGGTACCCATGGGAGTTGGCACAGAATATGCCAGGGTTTAAACACTTTTAAGAGAAGCTTTTTAACTAATTAATTTATTTGTGCATCAAAATATTTTGATGGGGGCTGTGACTTACCAGGAAAAAGATCAATTTTGGACAGGTCAGTTAAAACACCAATTCAGTGCACAGCAAAAGTGGGATGGGGAGGGGTGGGGAAGCCAAAAATCCACATTAGGGATCGTTACGAAAGGGATCCAAAGCGAAACTGTCAATATTGAAGTGCCTTTATGCAAATCTATGGTGTATAGTTCTGGTTGCCGTCTCTCAGAAAGGATAAAAGGTAAAGGTAAAGGGGACCCCTGACCATTAGGTCCAGTCGTGACTGACTCTGGGGTTATGGCGCTCATCTCCCTTTATTGGCTGAGGGAGCCGGCGTACAGCTTCTGGGTCATGTGGCCAGCATGACTAAGCTGCTTCTGGCGAACCAGAGCAGCGCACGGAAACGCCGTTTACCTTCCCGCTGGAGTGGTACCTTTTATCTACTTGCACTTTGAAGTGCTTTCGAACTGCTAGGTTGGCAGGAGCAGGGACCAAGCAATGGGAGCTCACCCCGTCATGGGGATTCGAACCGCTGACCTTCTGATCAGCAAGCTCCACCCGCGTCCCTCCCTCAGAAAGGATACCCCGAAGTATACTGTGGAGTAAAAAAGGGGCAATCAAAGTGATCAGAAGCCTGGAGCGATTCTACTACAGTGGTATCTTGGGTTACAAACACTTTGGGTTACAGACTCCGCTAACCCGGAAGTAGTACCTTGGGTTAAGAACTTTAGGATGAGAACAGAAATCACTGTGCGGCAGCAGCGGGAGGCCCCATTAGCTAAAGTGGTACCTCAGGTTAAGAACAGTTTCAGGTTAAGAACAGACCTCCGGAACGAATTAAGCTCTTAACCCGAGGTACCACAGTATTAGGGAAGGCTGCCATGCTTTGGGTTTGTCTGTTTTTTGTTAGCAACGAAAGGTGGGGGGAGGGGGACGTGCCAGAAGGGTGTGCTCCATATTGGAACAAGTGGGCAGTGTTTTGGTCTGATTCAGCAGGGCTGTTCTTACATTTTTAAAAGGTCATGTGCAAGTATATTCTAAATATATGTTATTTATGAATCATTGCAAGACACCTTAAGGGCTCCTGTGGAAGCAAGAGAAGTCCAATCAATGAATATAATTAAGTTGTATTAAAGTCAGTTGGCCATAAGAGGTGTAAATATCATTTGGTGAATTTTCACCCCAATCATTGCAAGTAAACAGAACTCCCTTGTTATAATTATGCAATTTTTAGATGTCACATGGACATCACCATCTGGCTTGTCTATAACATCAGTGTCACTGAGCTGCTCCAAAAATAAATTTCCTTCCTCAGGAGTACACTGAGTTTGCCTTCTAGAAAATTGTCTGTTTAAATAGAAAGCACCAGTGGCTGGACTCCAGAGCAGAGCTTAGGCTGAAAAGAGGGAGTTGCATTTGCTCAGTGAAACTTCTGGTGTTTTATTTTCGAGACAAGCATGGGCATAAGCCAAGGGGGGGGGGCAGGGAGGGGCAGCTGCCCACCCCCCAAATCAATAAAAACCAATAAAAAATACATAGCAAACCGAGGTTCTGCCCCACCCTAACAAAAATCCTGGCTATGCCCATGATCACAAGTGTTTCCCTTTAAATACGAATGTCTTGTGATACATGACAAATTACTTTTGAAATCCCTTTTGGTTTCAAAAGAAGTTTGTCATGGGGCATATGGGACAGCCCCATTGTTGTATTGAAGCTTGCCTCAGTCTCATGGAGCGCCCTGCCCACTGCTCCCTACGCCTCAGGGCCTGCCGTGTTTGTGGAGACAGGGCCCCCTCTGGTGATAGGTCCTGCTGCTCTGGTTCCTGTACATTGACCTCCATCCCCTTGCCATGCCATCCTACATCACCCTGTGAATACTTCCTTCTCCATCCCTCTTGCCCTGGTGTGTCCCAGTCCCAGCTACACCCCTTGCTGAGATTCTCTTCCTCCTCCCCATTATAGCAGCCAACTCCGGGGAGCCGTGGGTGCTTGGATACTGTAGTGGAAATGCAAAAGAAGACAATTGTATTTCGAGGAATTAGATGGCATGTCCCTTTCCCTTTAACATCCCCAGTTTGAGGTCTGCTGGATTCTTGTGTTTCACACACCTGTCGGGAGTTTTCTGGGTTCTTCTGTGTTGCAAGTGCTGGCTGGATGCCCGGCTGCAGGTAGTGGGTGACTCTCAGCCGCTCTGTATTAATTCCATCTCAAGGTCCTGGGCTAATCACGAGTAATGCCAGGTGCACTTGATTACATCAAGGCAGGCTATAAAAGCCATAGGTGGGAGGGGTCGGAGAGCTTCTACCCAGATCAAAGGACCTGATGCTGGGAGACCGACGGTCAGGGTCTTTCTCCTGCTGCTCTACCTGGGGCTCCGGGCAGCTGAAAGGGAGATTGGGTAGCCCCTGTCGGGTATGTTTTATTTTATGCTTTGCATGCCTGCTGTTTATTTGTTAATAAATCTGTTTTGGTTCCCCTTCCACCTCCTCATTCCTTTTGTCCTGATATCCTTGGAAAGAACTGCTGTATTTGGCAGCACAGGTACCCATAATAATATACAGTGGTACCTCTGGTTGTTAACGGGATCCATTCCGGAGCCCCGTTCGCAACCTGAGCAGAACACAACCCGTGTCTGCACGTGCTGCGATTCACCGCTTCTGCGCATGTGTGTGACATCATTTTGAGCGTCTGCGCATGTGCGAGCGGCGAAACCCAGAAGTAACCCTTTCCGGTACTTCTGGGTTGCTGCAGGACGCAACCCGAAGTGTCTTTAGCCCAAGGTATGACTGTAATTGTGGGGGCTGGGCACCCACATAGTCAGTGAAAAAAGCCAGCAGGCAGCAGTGGCACTGCCTCCAGGACAGAAGCAGTTCAGCTCCACCCTCCTCAGCCAGTGAGTGAGGCACCCTTTTTCCGAGGAGTAGGGCTCAGATGCTGAGGCCCCTCTCTGCCTCCGAGTCTGAGCCCTTCCCCGTGGAAGAGAGTGCCTTGCTGGCTGCAAATAGGAGGAGGAAAAGGTGTCACCACCGTTGGCCACCATAACATGGATGTACAATGTCACACAGACACACACCCCTGTATGTAGTGTGTGTGCATGTGACGTCACACGCACTACGTGCTGGTGTGTGATGTCGCACATCCATGTTGCGGTGGCAGGCACCCACAATCCTGAGGGCAAGATGGCTTCCCTGCCCCCCGTTGTCCTGCCAGCTCGTGACAATACCTAAGCAGGGTATGCTGTGAGCCAGTGTGGTGTAGTGGTTAGGAGCGGTGGTCTCATAATCTGGTGAACCAGGTTCACTTCCCAGCTCCTCCACATGCAGCTTGGGCCAGTCACACTTCTCTGAAGTCTCTCAGCCCCACTCACCTCACAGAGTGTTTGTTGTGGGGGAGGAAGGGAAAGGAGAATGTTAGCCGCTTTGAGACTCCTTCGGGGAGTGATAAAGCGGGATATCAAATCCAAACTATTCTTCTTCTCTTCTTAGAGGTGAAGTCAGTTTAGAGCAGTGTTGAACAGAACTGTTTTGCTGGCCCTTGCGCCAGTCATGAAGCTCCTCTCCTTACCTCTTTCCCTAAGCAGAACAGTGCACAGTCTTGACTGACTTCTTCTTAGGTGAATCAGGAAGTTGGCTCCTCTCCGCCTGATCTGTGACAACAGGTGGCTCCCAGGGCCTAAGCCATGATGCACAAGGAAGCTCTCCTGTGCAAACCCTACTGAAGTGAGTTCAAACGGTACGAGGAAAGTACAGGACTTTGGAAATCATGCTGAAGGGGAAGTAGAGCGGTGTTCTCCTGCCTACCAGCAACGGTGCTAAGTATCATTATCTAGATGCGAAATGGTTAATGTGGTTAAGCACACGGAGCTAGCAAATGCTTAATTTTGCAGCAGATGCCATCGTAGAGATAAACACTTCCCCTCTGAAACAAGAAGGGATTTCACCAGGGCAGAATAGTTTCCATACAGAACAACGTGGCCCATTCAGATCTCAATTAAAGTTCAATTGTTTGTTTACCGAGACTTCGTTTGTTCAGCCAAACAAGGCTGGGGGGGGGGGTATTATTTAGAACAATTCCTTTTGTACATGTCCATTCTGCAAGGAAATTGGTGCAGGGCAGAAAATAGGAAAACATGACTTAATCAGTAAATACAGTTTCTCGAATAAAAGGGCATTTTCAGTCATTACACTAAATTGCCCTTTCCCCTCTCTTTCTATATTCTGTAATGCAAATATAAAACCTACATTAGTGCGTATATATAACTAAGTGTTCCTGTTTTGTGTGTGCACCAGTTTTCTGATCGTAAGAAGTTGCCAGGAGTGCAGCATTTAGCTGGTTTGTTGATCTCCTTTGGAAATAAAGCCAATAGAGGTTTACTGCCGTTTTGTACTCGTTCGTGTTTATTTACAAAAATACAGGTTGAACGGATGGAGGTACATCAGTAAACATCCTGAGGGATGCTCCAGAATTCACAGAGGTCTTGCATCTAAACTCTTGCATCTTTCCTTAGATGCTTCCAGGGCCAATTATGCTCTCTACTCTTTCTGTGGCCCTGCAGCTTTCATCCCCTCTGAGGTGTATCATGCTTCAACATTATTCTCATTCATGATACCTTTTTTACCCAGGCTTTTGGGGAGGGATGAAGTGCATGGTGACATTTTACTTTTGCTTCTTCTGTCTGTTTTATTTATGATTGTTCGGTTTATGATGCTGCTTAGTTAACTTTGTGTTAATTTTTTTTGGGGGGGGGGGATTTTAATGTTATTCTTTGCTGCCTTCGGTAGGACTCTTGAGTGATAGGAAGACTTCAGTCACCTTAAATAAATTACTTACTAGTCTGCCTTTCTCCAGAATGTCTCCTGGTTCTTCACAGCTTGATGGCTCTAGCCAGTGGAGATGGAAAAAGACATAGGCAGCTACTGTTCTAGAAGTGGGCATTCCCTGATCCTTCAAAGGCCAGCTATCAAAAGAAATACTCACTCACTCTTTGTGTTTGCGGGGGGGGGGGGAATATCTGCAGAGTCAACCTTTCACATACAGTTGGAGACAAGAGACTCAAATACGTTTTGCAGTGCCATGTGTGAAACAGTTTTAGTAGAGAAGGGATGTGTGTTTTAAACCTGCTGCTGAGATAGCTTGAGCTGTTATTTCCATTACCGATGGTTGATGAAGAGAGCAGTATGAAAAACGACCAAAATGACGCCAAAATTCATCTGTTAGAAGTGCCTAGGTGGGTTGCTGTTTTTTAATCTCACTCCCTGAACATTCTTTTCCATACTCTCCTGGGAGGAAGTCATGACAGTTAAAGCAGCTTAAATACACAGTGTACATACTAATTTAGTCTCTTGAGAGCTAGTGAAGTGTAGGTGACAATCATGCGCTAGGAAGTCCCCAGGGTAGTGATAGTGCTATGCCAATAAATGTTGCTACTACTAAGGCCCCAACTGCACTAAGAATTTAAAGCGTTGCCATTCCACCGCCCAAAGAAAGGGCTGTCTCAAGGATCAAGGAGATCAATTAAAAGAGGAATGGGACAAGGAGACAACAGGGCAGATAGATAGTCACAGCTGGGGGGAATTATGGGAGAAATGTACGTTGAAAATGCTGCCTATGAGAATAAAAGAAAATTATTATAAATTAATTTGGAGATGGTATATAACACCAGTCAGGTTAAATCAAATAAACAAGGAATATTTGGTGTTATATTGGAGGGGATGCCAGGGAAACAGGGATTTAGGTTCACATGTGGTGGGGGTGTAAATATGTACAATTTTTTTGGCAAAGGGTGTTTAAGGAGATAACAGAAATCACTGGGTTAAAGCTGACCAAATGTCCAGAGGTAGCATTATTATCAATTTACAATGGGGTGAAAGGTTCACAGGCTATGAAGGACTTGCTCACAAATTTATTGACAGCTGCACGAATTATGATAACTAGGAAGTGGAAAGGGCGAGCAGAATATAAAATGGAAGAATGGTATGAAGAGGTGTGGGATAAAGCTATTAATGATAAATTAACATGTGCTGTTAAGGTAAGATGGGGGAATATGCAGGAGAAATGATTTTGAGGAGATATGGAGGGTGTTTGTAGAATTTGTAGTGTTAAAACGGAAAAGGGCCGGACCATCGCAAGAGGTGTTGAGGTTTTGGGAGGTTGGATAGTTGCAGTGGAATGGTCTCAGTGGTGGGGTGCACATGTTTATTCTTATTTATGATTATAATTTAAAGAAAAAAGAAAGAAAGAAAGAAAGAAAGAAAGAAAGAAAGAAAGAAAGAAAGAAAGAAAGAAAGAAAGAAAGAAAGAAAGAAAAGGCTCTCCCAAGATTACAGTGTGGTGAGAGCCAGTGTGGTGTAGTGGGTTCGCGTCTCCGCTCCTCCACATGCAGCTGCTTGGGCCAGTCACACTTCTCTGAAGTCTCTCAGCCCCACTCACCTCACAGAGTGTTTGTTGTGGGGGAGGAAGGGAAAGGAGAATATTAGCCGCTTTGAGACTCCTTCGGGTTGTGATAAAGCGGGATATCAAATCCAAACTCTTTTTCTTCTTCTACAGTCCCTTCCCAGGCCATGTCCCTTCCACTGACCTTTCGCCTGGCTCTCCTTGAGTTTTCTTGCCTAGCTAGAATGTGTGCTTGAGTCATGACAATGCCTCTTGTGTGCCTGGAAAGATGGGAGGGATGTTTTTGTGTGTAAGCGTCTTAACTTTGTGTGGCTGGAATGTAGCTTATTGTACAAGAAGAGTTACATCCGTTGCTTCACCCACTTTTGCCTCTGGACCTGCCCACCCGCAGCATGCGGCCCCCAGAAGGTTGCCTGAGAAGGAAAGTGGCCCTAGGTTCAAAAAAGGGTTCACCACTGGAAGATGAACAGTTTTCAGTGATATTTCCCTGATTTAAAGGGACTGGAAGATCAACATTTTTCAGTGATATTAGCTTAATTCATGGTAACAGCAGTGGCATAGCATGGGGTGTGTGGGCAGAGGGGCCGTTGCCCCAGACACAAAAGTTCAGAAGTGAGCTAAACGTTAAAAGAAAAACAAACTGCTTTGAGGGTTTTCTTAAAACAATTCATAATTTTTTCATGGAATATAAATAATAACAACATAAACGGCCACCAATGCTGTCCTCTCCCCAGCTCCCCTCTCCCTCCCTCACCACCACCGCCCAGCCCTGAATGGAACCACAGGTTAGGGAGTGCAGTACTTGCCTTGCCCCGGGAGCTGGCAGTCCAAGCTATGCCACTGGGTAACAGCAAAGTAAAAGAAGCCAGTGTGACTAAACTTCTGTGTTCCACAAGGCCAGGTTATTTGTGCCAAGCAAATGTTAATCGCGCCTTAAGGAAAGAAAAGCGCTGTGTCTGTTCCAAGGAGGCTGATTTCTGTCAGGCTGTGCTGTTAGACTGACAATTCCTCAGCATCTTTTCAAAGCCTTTAGCTCAGCCCCATAAAGAGAAACCTTAAACTTTATTAGACTGTGAACATGGAACGAGAACACAGGAACAGAGTGGGAGTGGGAAGGGCAGAAGGAAACAATGGTGGTGTAAATGGAGCAATTTACACTAGTTTTAAAGGACAGATTTGATGCTGACATTCTTGTTCCTCTCCAGGGAGAAGAAAGAATGAGTGAATTATTATGTAAATTCAGATGAAAGCCTTAATTAACCAGGGATGATTGTAGAACACAAAGTCAAGAATTATCTAGGTAGGGTAGCAGTTTTACACCAAAAAGTAAGCCAGCTTTGATGTTCTCTGGATGTTATTTTATGAGCTGATACTAAACAAGACTGGGGGATCTCTGGTCTTTTGGATGTTGCTGAGCTATAATTCCCACCAGTTCTAGAAAGCATGGCCAGTGGGCAGAGATGATGGTAGTTTTGCAACATCTGCAGGGTCAAACGTTCTCCACACCTGTACTAATAAGATTGGAGGCAGGGCTTTTTTCAGCTGGAAGTCACTGGAACTCAGTTCTGGCACCCCTAAGGTGGGCTTCATCGCCCTTCTAAGAGATCAAGGGAGGTGTTCATGGTGAGTTCTGGCACCTCTTTTTCTAGAAAAATAGCACTGATGAGAGGTACCCAACTAACAGGTCCCACGTACCTTCCCCATTTTCAAAAATTGGTGTTACATTGGCTGCTTCCTAGTTCTCAGTTACTGTTCTGAGGGACAAGTTAGGTCACTTTGTTAGAAGGTACTGTTTTACATTTGAGTTCCTTTTAAACTCTCAGGTAGATGCCATTGTCAAGTCAGGATCGGCTGTCAGTTAAGGTTTTCTGTTGCATGTACAGATCACAAAAACAACATGAGAAGATTCGTGCTGGACCCTGATCCTCATCATAATCCTGCAGGGCTGGATTAAGACCTTTAGAGGCCCTCTGCACTTAAAAGCTTTTGGTGCCCCCATAGATATCTAATTCAAAATATAAAAAAGATAAACCATAAAATATTGTCTTCTACGATTATTTTATAAAGTTCATCATGACTGAATCTTGTTTCTACATTTTTTGTTGCACTGAACTTCCATATTGTGGCCTGAAAGTGAGATGAGCTCCACAACCCCATAGTTGCCTTTGAGTGGACTTAACTGCCCAGGGGTCTTTTACCTTCATTGCGGGAGCCTTTTTGTGGAACCTGGTTCAGCTGCACCATATGGTCCATGGTAAATCCAGCAATGGAAAATTTATCTGGCCTTCCCCTTCCCTTGATGCCCTAAGCATGTGCTTATTTTGCTTAATGTTTAATCCATCCCTGTACTCCAGTATCCTTCTTTCCAACCGTATACCGGTACTTCATGCAAGCCAACAAGCAGAATATAGATAACCCTATATCTTGTGTTGTTCCCCTGAAACTGATGTTCAGAGGCATTCTGAGGTAATATATAGCCGTCATGATGACTAGTAGTCATGGATAGATTTATCTTCCGTTAATTTGTCCAATCCCTTTTAAAGCCATCTAAGTTGATGGCCATCACATCTTGCGGTTATTAATCCCTTCCTTAAATCAAGTGTCTTTGCGTGAGACACTTTCTTTGCATATGCTTTGCATTCACAAGAGAGTTCCATCTCCTGTTTGGAATGTCTAATATAAGACCTTGTGTTTTCTCTGGGGTTTTTGATCGTGCTAACATTTACTCATCTGTATGCATACATCAGGTTCCAATTATAAACACACCACATAATTAGCATCCTATGGGAGAGTAAACCCATGCGTTCTAACATGTGACATCCTCTGGTGTTTAATTATCCACCATCATGGCTTCATTAATTGCTAAAATATGCTCTGGACTAACATTGCATTTGTCATCATATGAGAGTTCACCACACTGTTTACTTGAGTTCTAATCTACCTTCGGTCTTCTCATCATCTGGTTAGTCACTGAAGAATGTAGTAGCTGAAGAATGTGCGTGCTGGTTGCCATATGCTATGATAAGGCATTTCAAGTATTAATTAAGCAGCATAAACTGTGGCATTACTGAGATGTCTACATGTGTGCGTATTGTGGTCATAGTGAACACTGTGCTAAATTCATTGGCTTCAGTGCAGCTATTCTAGGACAACTTAGAATTGCACAGGCCTTCTAAGAGAATCTTAATCTAAACCTTGAAACAAGAATCTTTTAGAAGGCTTCGGAATGTATGGATACCAAAAACCAAATTTAGAATGTTGATGTATTTTGCATATTAGAAAATCAGGTAGGCGGAAAGAAAAATTATTTTAATGTTCACTCAGGGAGCAAGAGTGGGTGGAATAAACTGAAAAACAGACTTGTAATGGGGAGAGAAGAGCAGGACAGTGAAATAAACAGATATTTCACTCATCAAACCCTCTAGTATACTGTATTTGGTGCAAACCATAAAGTCGCATTCCATTTTTAATTCAAGATGTATGAATGGGATTATTTGGGAAGAAGCAGTTGTAAGTCTACATAAAAGCATGTATGTAAAGGCATGTACCCTACTTGACTTGAAGCCTAGTTATATGAAATGTGTGTTTCTCTCTAGCAATCAAGACCAGATAAAACCGTGCCCAGCCAGCCAACAGAGAACAGGAGAGCTGGCCTGCAGTTTTAGAACTCCTTGCATACTTCTGATTAAACTGATCTTCAAAAAACTGGTCCAGACCTCATCTTTTTAGAATGACCTGCGGTGATGTAGATCCCTCTGATTTGATTTTGTTGTTGTTGATTAGTTGGCCACCCCCGTTTGCTTTTGTTGTGCTCCTTTTGTGCCTTTCAGCTCCGACGCCACATATTGTTTACTCCACTAACAGAGGTGAGGAGTGAAAATAGCAGAGGACAGAAAATGATTTCATTGCAGACGAACAGGGCTTTTTGGCTCACCTGACAATTGGATACAATTTGTCAGAGATGAGAGGGCAGGAATTCATTATTTCAAAATGAGGTGACTAATTTAGTGTGCAAAACAGCTTAGCTACAAGCTCAAGGGATCTGTTTTAATGTGGTGTGCTTTGTCTAACAAACCTGTTGGATGACATAACTGCATCTCAGAGGTAAATCTCCTTCACTAATTGGATTTTTTTTTTAAGAAAAGCTATGTTCATTCCAGCACCAAAGATGGGGAAGAGATATGAGGCACTATGGCCCTTGGGGCCATTTGGCACTTCCCTGTTCCTCCTAAGTTAAATGGATGTAATCAGAGGCAGGGCAGGAGGGAGAGTTGCGCTGGTGAACTGTCTGATATGTCAAACAACCACACACCTGTGGGGCAGGTGAACATATACTGGTGTCCCAGACAAAATAAATAGTTGGTTTTGGGAATGATAGTCCCATAATGTTCTCTGTGGGTCAGTTCCCAAACCAGTTGTCAATATCCAGTTGCATAGGCTTCTGGGGCTATCCAAGTTGGATGCATCCTCAGGAATTAACTCTTTCTTTGGTCCAAGCATAGGGACGCGGGTGGCGCCGTAGGTTAAACCACAGAGCCTAGGACTTGCCGATCAGAAGGTCGGCGGTTCAAATCCCCGCGATGGGGTGAGCTCCCGTTGCTCAGTCCCAGCTCCTGCCAACCTAGCAGTTCGAAAGCACATCAAAGTGCAAGTAGATAAATAGGTGCAAGTAGATAAATAGGGCAGGTAAACGGCGATTCTGTGAGCTGCTCTGTTTCGCCAGAAGCGGCTTAGTCATGCTGGCCACATGACCCGGAAGCTCCCTCGGCCAATAAAACGAGATGAGCGCCGCAACCCCAGAGTCAGACACAACTGGACCTACTGGTCAGGGGTCCCTTTACCTTTACCTTTGTCCAAGATCTGGAGAATCTCTTGGGAGCAGCAGCAATAAACCCTGAACAGGCAGACAGTGATCTGGTACAACAGCATGAGCAACAGCATCAATAAGAGAAGAGGTTCACCTCTTCTCCCATCTGACAGGTCTTATCCTCCCCTCTTTGGCTTGAAGGCATAACCATTTATCTTGGCACCCTCTTAAGGTGAGCCTAATCAATATTTTAAGGTTTGAGAAGCGCCCTGGCTGGCTAATACTGAGGGAGACACTATTGACCAGGACATGTCTTGGAACAATTGATAGTCTGGAGTTGTTTCCTGTGAGGTGACAGGATGCCACCAACAACAGAGAGGGTGCAGTCGTTGGGTGAAATGGGCAAAGATAATTCTCCTTACACAGAAGGTTCTTCATAGTGGTTGTAAATTGAAAGTGGCAGCAGGTTCAGTTTGAAGGGCTGCAAATTCTAGGCTGGCATCCTTTTCATGTTTTCCTTTATATTCGCGTGTGTGTGTGTGTGTGTGTGTGTGTGTAAAAAGAGACGCCAGTATTCACATGGCTATAAAGTACTGTGTGTACCAACACAAAATGTCTGCCATGGGCAGCAAAAAGAGAAAGTGGTCCTAGTACTCTGTACCAGTGAGGACAGTCACAAAAGAAGCATTGGGTGTCGGTATCCTATTTAATCAGTGTTTCTGTAGTCCTATTTTATAATTTGGGACCATCTCCATGTCCTGCGTGTATATTATACCGTTTGGATTTTTAATATTTTGTCTGCATATGCATCCATTGTATCGGTTTTGGAACACATTGGAAGTCTGGAATGTTTGGAATAGGAAAAGCCACAGATCCTAATAAAAATAAATAAATAAAATAAAATAAAATAAAATAATTGTCCAGTAGCACCTTATAGACCAACTAAGTTTGTTCTGGTATAAGCTTTCATGTGAAGTGTGCATGCACACAAAAGTTTATACCAGAACAAACTTAGTTGGTCTATAAGGTGCTGCTGGACAATTTTTATTATTTTTATTTTTATTTCAACTGCGTCAGACCAACACAGCTACCTACCTGAATCTAGAACCACAGATCCTAGTTCTTCTTGTCTCTGTCAAGGGATGGCACTTTGTTGCTACCATGTCAGAGAGACAAGATCTTACAGGGGAAGAGGTTTCTTTGTCTGACTCTTACACGGAGGATAGACTGTGGAGCAAATTGTGGGGCAATGAACCTACAGTCTACAGTCAGCTCTGGCGCCCTATCAGAATACCTTTTGCAGTTGCATAATAGATAAGAACTCATTTCGCTTCCTATGTTCTTATTTATTTTCTTTACAAAAAATGCTTCTATACTGCAATCTCATTAAAAATATCAAAGTAATTTACAACTATTTTACACACACACACACTATCAAATTTAAAAAATACTATTGCAGGCGATGTTCTCTTAATTGCCTTCATAAGCTTGGTGGCATAGGAAAAGAACATCTAGCAGACGTTTGAAGGTTAAAATAGACGGCGCCTGCTGAATCACTGTTGAAAAAGCATTCCACAAGGCTGGGCTGATGACACTAAAGGTTTCATTACCAAGTCACATGCAAGGGCACTGTTCCACTAAAAACGCTGGAGGGCAAATGACTGCGAACAACAACAATCTGATAAATGAAAAGAAGTTTGCAATAAAGTAGACAAAATATCCATACATTCTGATGATGATGATGATGATGATGATGATAATTTATTATTTATACCCTGCCCATTTGGCTGGGTTTCCCCAGCCACTCTGGGCGGCTCCCAACAGAATATTAAAAGCACGATAAAACATGAAACATTAAAAACTTCCCTAAACAGGGCTGCCTTCAGGTGTCTTCTAAAAGTCAGATACAGTCATACCTCGGGTTGAAGTTGCTTCAGGTTGAGCGCTTTCAGGTTGCGCTCCGCGACGACCTGGAAGTAACGGAATGTGTTACTTCTGGGTTTTGCCACTCGCGCATGCGCAGACGGTCAAAATGACGTCATGTTCATGCACAGAAGCAGCGAATCGTGACCTGCACATGCGCAGCCGTGCAGTCGCGGGTTGCGTTCGCTTCAGGATGCGAACGGGGCTCTGGAACGGATCCCGTTTGCATCCTGAGGTACCACTGTAGTTGTTTATTTGCTTGACATCTGATGGGAGGGCGTTCCAAAAGGCGGGCACCACTACTGAGAAGTTGTCTCAGTAGACAAGGCTTACGAAGAACTATATAGCTAAAAAATGATTGAAGCATCCTCTAAGCATCTGACAAATATAATTGTACTTGCACTGCATTTCAGCCAGACTTACAATGAACCATACAGCATTCTTCGATACATTATCAGCAACAACAATGATTTTATTTATACGTTGTATAAATGTATAAATAAACCGTATATCATAAAGACACCACAGGCTTCTTTGTGCCTCTTGGTCCAAAAGGAAACACAAAGCCTGGGTAAAGCACCTTCAACGCCTGTTATCTCGCACTGGGGTGGCATCCATTTCCTTTGAACCCATGTTGATTTCACATTAAAGGCATAACAGGGACCACCACACAGCTTAAATGCACACTCAGATCTATTTTAAATACACTTGAGCCTAACTATCACCACCAAGGAAAATAGCTTTGACTCCCCCAAACCTTACTTAAATTCTAGCACCTATAAATCTTTAACAGTGTCTTCATCCCCATAGCAAATACAACACACTTTAAACTATACCGAGAATTGTTGGCACTGAAATTACGACGACAGAATGTTTGGGAGGAAGGGAGATAATATTCTCTGTTTTAGAGTTTGTATTTTTGGCTTCCTTTCCCTCTGTCGTGAATCATTGAATGACTTCTAATTTTCAGTTCCTTCTACAAAGAGGATTCTGTGTGGAATGATTATGGATTTAATTTGAACAAATTGTACTCTGTAACAGATTTCGAGGAAGGCTTAGATTTATTAGAGGGGGAAAGCATATTTAATTTTTGAACATATTTAATGTGTGCTCTCTGTCTTGTTTTCCACAGCTGGTCGTTGGAGCAATAAAGTACTGAGGGTTGGTGGTTTATTCAAAATGACAGGAAAATCCCTTCAAGTTCTAACACACTGTTTTACAGAATGCAGAAATCATATTTAAGGACATTAAATTAAGGTGGCCAAGATTTTGCTGCCAGAGGTGTATCTCTGGGTTGATTCACACACGCATGGAGCACATCTGTTTAGCAAAATGTGTGAAATGTCTCCACTGACAATTATTGTTTGATTTAATGCTAGATCATAACCCATAAGCTTCCCATAGCAAATGTTTCCGAGCACAATTCAAAGTGTTGGTGCTGACCTTTAAAGCCCTAAGCGGCCTTGGCCCAGTATACCTGAAGGAGCATCTCCACCCCCATTGTTCAGCCCGGACACTGAGGTCTAGCTCCGAGGGCCTTCTGGCGGTTCCCTCACTGTGAGAAGTGAGGTTACAGGGAACCAGGCTGAGGGCCTTCTTGGTTGTGGCGCCTGCCCTGTGGAACACCCTCCCATCAGATGTCAAGGAAATAAACAACTATCTGACTTTTAGAAGATATCTGAAGGCAGCCCTGGTTAGAGAATTTTTTAATGTTTGAAGTTTTATTCTGTTTTTAATGTTCTGTTGAAAGCCCCCTGGAGTGTCTTGGGAAACCCAGCCAGATGGTCCGGGTAGAAATATATTATTATTATTATTATTATTATTATTATTATTATTATTATTATTATTATTATTTATTATTAGACTGGCCACTAATGGAGACAGACTGCTAGACTCGGTAGATGCTTGGTCTCATCTGGCAAGCCAATTTGTACATTCTTAAGTTTCGCAGCTACCTTCTAAGCCAAGTTCTTTAAAAGTTTAAAAGAGGGGGATGGGCAACACATTGGGGCCTGGTGCAGAATACCCTGGGCTCGGGCTCCCTGGACCTCTTTTAAGCTTTCATTCCTCAAGAATTAATACAAAATGGCTCCTTCTAGGATTGAGTTCATTCTCTAAACTCACACATTTCTTCCTCGTTCTAAGGATGCATTCCCTCTGCTGGTCCTAGTGCTCTTAAATAAACAGTGTTACACAATATGCTACAATGCCTCCTTCAGGCCTTTTGGTTCAAACATAAAAACATACACATTTTAAACAAACAAGGTTACAATCCAAAAAGTCCCGTACACACCCATGCTTGTCTGGATATAGTGTTATTTCCTCTTCTCTAAACTGGCTGTTCAACCATATGCACTTAAAACTTCTCGTGTTTTCAAAGTCTGTGATTTTCATTTTAAGCTGCTGATAGTAAAGTTTCTTGGGCTGTCTAGGCTTGAAGAATTGCAGGAAATCTCTTAAGATCAAGATCAAATACGGTTATGTATTGGGTCAATATGACCAGCCATGTTAGACAGCGAAGCTGATGGCAGTAAAACTATGATTGAGCTCAGTGGCAATTGTCTGTAGTACATTAAGTGGACAGCCTTTTCTGGCTGACCTCCCCCTCCCTTGCCCTCCCCTCCTTCCTCCCCCTCTTCCCAAATGCGTGGTACCTGCCATCACTGCAGCTAGTTGGCGCTATGGTTAGGCTCACGCCCAATATATTTCCTTCAGTTATATACTTTAAATGACATTTTTTGTGTGTTGGTAAATGCAAAGAGAAACTCACATCATCAACAAATAGCAGATCCAAAATGCACAATGAATGCCACATGTTCAACAGTTGCTGGCCTTGCACCCAGTGGAGCATAGGCTCTGTCTTATTTTCCATGTACCTCCTACATAAAAACATCCTGCAGGTGTCTACAGTGCACAAGTTATATGCTACCCCTCTGGTGTTTGAGGGCTCAGAAGGTTTTGTTGATGTTTGGTTTTCCTCAAGTGGGCAGTGTGAGTGGGCTTTTGTGGCTGGTTCACTGGCACAGATGGTACTTTGTCCTCTGGTTCTTCCTGCTCCCAGCATTCCTGGTTCTCTCAGTCTGTCTGCTGTGCATGGTTCTGTTGCACATCAGCCTTGGACCGGGCCTGTTCTGCCCTTATCTGCAGCTTGCCCTTCTCTCCTGGTATGAGCAGACACCTGGAAGTGTTATTGCTGCTTTGCAGGTTCCCAACCATTATCTGTCTGCACATGAACAGCATCTCAAGAGGGTTAAACAGAGACATTGGCATAGTTGTACAATCTCGGTAATGCATTGAACCTGGTTCTTTCCAGCTACCTGAGTCCCCCGTGCTCTTTTATGATATGGTAGGTACAATCTGTGAAGAAGGTAGACTGTTCTTGGCATTCTACTCACCAGCAATTTTGCAGTAGAATATTCCATACCTGTAACTCTATACCTGTAACTTTCGGTGTGGCTTCAACTGCATAATTATTTCTTCAGGAAAATATTCCTTTTGTCAGGAGTATGGAGTATGTGTGTCATATTTCTTTAGGCAAATCATAACACACTGGTGTCCTAATGGTGCTTTCCCCCACAGATTTTCCCCACTGACTAAAGATTTATGACCAGGCTCCATCTTCACTGGCATTCCAGATGTATTAACTGATGGCATCTCACTGTGGTGAACTAGTAGCTCAATTTGGGCAGGGTGATGTATCAGCTGCTGGACTTTCATCCAGTAAGCAAGCTCCTTGTCCATTTGTGGGAAGCATCTACTTTTAGTAAGGCTTGTTTTCTGTGATTATAAAATCTGAGGACTGGTGAATCGGATGCCTTTAGCTGTTGCGGTGTTACATTAGAACTAGCAATGTTCTGCTAGAACAAACCATGAGCTGTTTTACTCACCAGTACTAGACAATATAGTGGTACCTTTGTTTACGAACTTAATCCGTTCCGGAAGTCCGTTCTTAAACCAAAGCGTTCTTAAACCAAGGTGTGCTTTCCCATAGCAGCAGGGGACTCAATTTACAAACGGAGCACACTCAACAGGAAGCGGAACATGTTCTGCTTCCAAGGCAAAGTTCACAAACCAAAACACCTACTTCCGGGTTTGCAGCGTTCTTAAACCAAGTTGTTCATAAACTAAGCTGTTCTTAAACCAAGGTACCACTGTACTGTCATGTAGTAATTTAGGGTTGCCATATGTCTGGGAATTCCCAGACAGGTCCTCTTTTGGTGGCCCTACATGCCCATCCGGGGGGAATTTTATACTTTAAAGCAAATATCCTGGATTTGGAGTTTTATTTTTGTGCATGGACTGCTCTTGTTCAGCTTCTGGCTCTGCCATGGGTGGCCACAGCAATTGCCCTAAAAATGCTCAATATCTTTTTGTGTCCAGATTTTTACCTCTTGAAATATGGCAACCCTAAGTAACTGCTGATGTGGCGAATATATTACTCGTAAGCAATTTGTTCCTGCATGCAACTCACTGATAGTACTGGAAGCCCCAGGAACTCATGTCTTCCTGGTGCATGCACATGCAGTAAAATGTGTTCTATCGTACATGATAATCTACAGAAAGAGTCAGTGTTAAAGCGTGGAAATGCACTCAGTGTATGATCACCCCATTCAGAGCTGCACTGTTAAGTTAAAATAGCTTTTAACTATTGTAGAGAGAAACGATATCACTTTCCATCTTTCTCTGTGTGCTTGACTCTAAAGAAAATGTGGTCACATGAATTCATCCTCTGACAGTGTTAGAGAGGCTGAGGTACTTAGTTTGTTTAATGGTATATGTATATCAACATGATCCGTATGTGCACATTAGGACTGCTCTGTGGAAGCCCTCAGAGTATAGCTGAGAAATCTGCTTGCCTTGCATAGCTCTTAGACTCTGGCAAAGCAAGGAACATATTCAGATATATTGAGATGTTTACAGATCATCTTGCATTGTCCATGAAGGTCCCTACCCCCCTCTATTAACATCTGAATTACATTTTCAGGAAAACTACAGCTTCTGGAAGCTCAACAACTCCTGAGGATTTCTGAAGCTTACGCATTGACTGTAACAACAACAACAAACAAATTTCCTAGCCCATTTAGGCCAATATCTTATGGCTCCAATAAGCGCAAGGCGCTCCATGCACACAGGAGCTTCTCTGTTTAATTCTATGAATAAGAGAATGTTCCTTGTGTGGTTGGAAACCTATGTGTTAGTTGCTGTTACAGTCAGCAGTCAATAGTTGTAGTCCTCCAAATGTTTATAGACATTTCCTCTCATAGCAAAAGAAAAAGGAGGCGCTGGCAGTTACCAGGTTATGAATCATACGGTTAGTGTACAAATATTCAGGCCCAGCCCCACATGTACAAGCAAAATATTAGGATGACAACATTTATATGGGCATCAATGAAACAGATGCAGTTTGAGAGATTTGTCCAGGGATTCCTTGTAGAGCATCTTAGGATGCTTGGATACAAGTCCAGGCATGTGTGACTGTGGTCTGAGTAGATCTTGCCCTTACTCCATAGAGTAAAGGTAAAGAGACCCCCACCATTAGGTCCAGTAGCGGATGACTCTAGGGTTACGGCCCTCATCTCACTTTACTGGCCGAGGGAGCCGGCGTACAGCTTCTGGGTCATGTCGCCACAGTGGCGTAGCGTGGGGGGTGCCAGGGGTGCCGGCCGCACCGGGCGCAACATCTGGGGGGGGGGCGCGAGTCCAGAGGGAAGGGACAAGTTCCTTCCTCCGCCGGGCTCCCCGCCGCCGCCGCCAGCCTTGCGCCCTAGCGTGCGCGCCCCCCGCCGTCGCTGTGGCTGCACTCCGCTCACTGCTCGCAGGAGGAGCAGCCGCTGCAGCAGCGCCGACGCCGCCACCGACGCCTGGCCGGGCACGGGCAGCCTCTGCACCCTGCCGCCGCCGCCATCCCCTCGGCCCAGCCACAGGCGGCGGCTGCTTCTGCCTCCATCCTCCTCCGGGCAAGCAGCGTTGTTTGCGCGGCAGCGCCAGCGGCAACTCGCAGGTTAGGGGTTGGGGGGGCGCAAATTACTTGCGTTGCCCCGGGTGCTGACAACTCACGCTACGCCGCTGTTTGGCCAGCATGACTAATCTGCTTCTGGTGAACCAGAGCAGCGCACGGAAACGCTGTTTACCTTCCCGCAGGAGTGGTACCTATTTATCTACTTGCATTTGATGTGCTTTTGAACTGGAGACAAAAAGAGACAAAAGAGCATTGGCTTCAAGATAGGGATTGGGGTTCAACAATTGTATGCGAGTCTGCCCTCCTGGCTCTGAAGGACGTCACAAAAATAGGAGGATACCTTTTATTCCCATTTTAATATGTTTAACTGTGTTGCACTGGGGTGAAGAAAATCAGCCGCAGGGCCTGCTCCAATGTCACTGGAACCAGCCAAAATGGATAGAAAATCGGGTGCAGCAGTGGTAGTATTTGCTACACCTGAAGTTTCTTGATGAAGGACTTTGGGGGAGAAGGTGTCTCTCCCACACTTCCTCCATCTCAGGTGTCTTCATCCAAGCTGCTACCATCATAACTTCAATATGAGAAATGAATGCAAATAACAATGTTGAAGGATGACAACTGTAGACCCCTTAAACGCTGTTGGGTCTGAGTAAAACTTAGTTGCACACCACCCATTTGTCCCACTCGTATGTCACCCTTGTTACATGGAACTCCTGGTGGTGCATGTGGTTCCCATCCAGGCAATGTTAGAACGGGAGCTTTGAGCTGAAAAACATTGTGTAGAAATCCACCCTGGCCTGACTCATTTATGTCCACCCCTGCAGTTTCCCCCCCCCCCACTCCTACTGGTTTGCTGCTCATAGTGACGCATGAGATGTTCCTATGCTGAAACTGAAGGGTGATGGGGAAAACACTTTCCCCTTAAGCTGTTGTGCCTCTGTGCTTTGTTCCAGCACCAGTTATTATTTCTGAAATATGTACAAATAGCAGGCCTTTTTCCTCATTTGCTTTGCTCCCTTTCATCCCCCTTGGCTTCTGACACCCAGGCAGGTTTGAGAGATGCTCTCTCAATAGCTTGCAAAGCTGATGGACTTAAAAGTCTGACCTTTTGGTTTCCTGCCACCTTTACTTGATGTATGATTCAGTCCTACTCTGGGAAAATTGCTAAATTGTCTTCTAAGGTTAAAAACAAAAAGCCATATGAAAGGAAAAGAGCTGAAAGCATTCCCACTCAGTCACGACTCTGACAGAAACAGGCTGGTTTGATATGCTTTTTCTTTTTCTTTTTTAAAACTAGACTTTGCACAAGCAACAAATCTTCTAACTAGAAAATTGGGGAGAATTGCATGTTTGGAATGCTAGAGTTGGCTTACCCTGAAGCATTTCCCCTTTGGGGATGAATCAATGAGAATATCGCGTGGCATGTATTCACCATTACAGGGAGTGTGTGGGGTATAGTTATGCATTTCAATTGTAATAACGGATGTCTGCATAAGAGTTTTTCAACCTGTAGAGCCGGGGTAGCCAAGCTGTTTTGTACTCCAATTCCCATCAGCTTCAGCCACCCAGGCCACCAGTCAGCAGGATGAAAGTCCCACAACGTCTGGGGAAACCCCTGCTGTAAAATATGCAGTATACTTGTCTATAAAGCGTACAGTATGTCTGTAGAGTTGGGGCTTGGCTGCACAGCCTGCTTCCCATCAACCCAAATCTTATTGAGTCATTATTCTGCTGCTGGAAGAGCCAATTAGCGCTGTGGGTTAAACCACAGAGCCTAGGACTTGCCAATCAGAAGGTCGGCAGTTTGAATCCCCGCGATGGAGTGAGCTCCCGTTGCTCGGTCCCTGCTCCTGCCAACCTAGCAGTTCAAAAGCACGTCAAAGTGCAAGTAGATAAATAGGTACAGCTCCGGCGGGAAGGTAAACGGTGTTTCTGTGCGCTGCTCTGGTTCGCCAGAAGCGGCTTAGTCATGCTGACCACGTGACCCGGAAGCTGTACGCTGGCTCCCTCGGCCAAGAAAGCGAGATGAGCGCCGCAACCTCAGAGTTGGTCACGACTGGACCTAATGGTCAGGGGTCCCTTTACCTTTACCTATTTAACCCTTAGCCGTGTTATTCTGTACACCAGCTGAGAGCTAGAAATGAGCAGAAAACAACTTCCATTCGTTTCTAAACCAGAATCTCCTCTTCACTGTTACATCCTTATTTTAGAAGAAGCTATATGGAGCTGTTGATTCTAAGTGTTACCCCATTACCTTCCCAACATGGAGTATGAGTTTTGGAAGCCAAGGTTAAGGTGACATGAGTGTTTTAATTTTATACATGGCATTTAATATTCAGAGGACCATTTATTGCATCAGTTTTATTGTGCTTTGCATGTGTCCATATCCACCCTTGGTCCTAAGGATGGGGGCTGAGGGACACTGGGAAGTTTTGGTTCAGGTCAAGAGCGCTTCCAGATAGCAGCAGTACCAGAGCAATGTATAGACGGCAACAATAAGAGCCTAGATGGAAGTGAACTCACCACGGGAAAGATGCATCCTGGTTGCTAGGGGGCAAAGGGCAAGCGATGCAGTTTCCAAGGACCAGAAAGCAAAACAGAAGCAGGGAAAGTGCATTGCAGAGAAGGGCACCTCTGTGCTGTTTTATTAGCCGTGACCCCCGCTAATTGATTTACACACCTCGATTAGCGGTTTATTGCTGCCCGGCACGCTTCCACTCCAGCTCTTCTCCGTCACGGTTCAGCAGAGCTTCGCACAGCGTTGTAAACTGTCATCTGCTGGATTCAGCTCCCAGACAAACACACAGAGTCCCGTTTGTCTCTATACAGCGTTTATTTCCAACATTTCTCAGGAATATCCAGGGCTAGTAGCAGCCATCTCAGCCCTGCGTCTGTTCCCCACAGCTCACATCGTGGGACTGGTAAACTCCTCCCAAAAACTCCTCCCAGCTTCTAAAGCTGACGTCAGAATGGTGTAGCATCCTGGGAAAAGCTTAACCCGTTAAGTTCCAGCTCTCACACCCCCCCTTGCTGCACCTTCTGACAAGGCCCTTTTGAGTTCAACACCTTTCCCTTTGCCTTGTGCTCCTTCCCAGCATCTTTCCCAGGCACCTGTTGAACCCCTTCAACACTCCCAGAATCACACTGTGCGACACTTTTCCACGCACCTGTGACCTGATACCCTACTGACCCATTAGGGCCAGAAGTTGTGTCTTCTCCGTCAGACCTTTCCCCCTCTGACTTGACAACCCTTCCGTGAGCTTTCTCCATTACCGGAGATGAAGCCTCACACCTGGACACTCCTTTCACAACCCTTGGAGATGCCCAAACCTGCCCTGAACCCTGACACCGGACTTGGTCCCCATCACCGGGATCTGAACCCTGATTCTGGACCTGATCCCCATCACTGGGTTCAGCCACAGCCTCCCTTCTCCCTTGAGAAGACTTTGCACCCGTCACCTGGTGACGTATTTCCTTTTCCTTGAAAAATTCCTCCAGAGCAGACCCAGTAAACTGTGACCCTCGGTCGCTCTTGAACCCTTGCACCCTGGTGGAGAACCTTAGTTCCACCTCCGCAACCCAATCCTGGATCAGTTGCGCCACCTCCCCCTGTGTTTTGAGAGAGAAACTCCAGCCAACCTGGCTGTGGTCACCTGTCAGCGACAGCACATACCTGGTCCCACCCAGACTCTCAGACCTCTTGGGTCCTGACAGATCTGTGTAAACCAGCTCAAAGGGCTCTTTGGTTACCCTCCCAAACCCGGGAAAACCAAGCACCTTTGCACCTTTGCATGCCCTGCACCCTTGGGACCTCCTCCCACCTTGTGTGATTTTGCACCCTTTTGTGCACCTGTGCAACTTTTGCACATGACTGGGAACCTTAGCACACTGCGCCTGTGCTTTTTCAGCATTCCCACAACCCTCCAGAGGTGACTCCAGAACAAAGACGTTGTTCTCCCTCTGCATGTTGACCCGTTGTCTCCCTCCTCTGAAAATGAAACAGGTGTCATTTTCAAACCGAGCATTGTATCCCTGCTTCATTAGAGCTGATACAGATAAAAGACAACACTTCAGTCCCGGCACAACGTTGATCTCTCGCTTCTCCTGTGAAGTAGAGAAAAACACGTTAGCCATACCACAGACTGGCTTTTGTGTTCCGTCTGTGAACCTAACAGTCATCCCTGTTAAAGCAGCCCTGCATTTCCGCAGCTTCCCAGCAGATGTCTCTGGAATCAAATTGCAATC
The DNA here is from genome assembly GCF_965112155.1 of Podarcis liolepis. Classification (NCBI taxonomy): domain Eukaryota; kingdom Metazoa; phylum Chordata; class Lepidosauria; order Squamata; family Lacertidae; genus Podarcis; species Podarcis liolepis. Next base: position 22,053,135 of record NC_139565.1, read on the forward strand.
AGCAGCAGAGCCAATAACAACACTCTGCTCTGGCCTTGTTCCACGAGTCTCTGGCTGGCACCTGGCACGTACACCAGCCTCAGTCCCGCGCCTGGCTGTTTTTCCAGACCGGTTGCCATGGTAACCCGACTGGTTCCCATGAGAGTTCAACAGTTTGACCTTGGCTACATCCTGCCTTTTCTCTCTGCTCCGGTGGGGGCAATCTCGCCGCAGATGTCCCGGAGCTTTGCACACGTAGCAACGACGAACTCCAGTGGAAAAACACTGCCTGGGGCTCCCAGCTGGCTTGGCCTTCCTCCTCCTGGAACGGCGCCTCCCACCAGCCTCGCCCCCCCTGAAGCCGCTCTCCGCTCCAGCAGGTTCAGTGGAAAACTTTTCAAACTTGCCTTTGGAACTTTCCGCCCCCCCGACTTGCTCACTAGCACTCCTTGAGGCTGAATCATCAGGAACAGGGGCTCCAGCCATCTCTAGGCTTCCAGCTTCAATCTGCCCTTGGCCTCCTGCTGAGCCTTCACAGCAAACACAGCAGTACATTTCCAAGTGCCAATAGTCCCTTGCCCCCCCCCTCTGGGGCCCACAGCCTTTCCCAGCTGTGCACCGGCTCTCACGTAGGTGATCAGCGCCATCTTGTCTTTCTGTTCTGAAGCAGCCATCTCCCGGCCCTTGCTTTCCGCCTCCAGCCTCGCAAACACCCTGGAGCGCTGAACGGCCTCTGGCTTCCTGGCACCCAGAACAGTAGACCTCAGATCAGCAGCCAGGTTGCCCGACTTCTTAAAGTGAGCCTCCCACAGTCCTCCAAGACCTGGCAGCCTGCCATCTTCCCCCGGGGCCCAGCGTACTCACGTAAACAACCAGCCGCTCTTCGGCTCCCGGTTTAGCAGATCAGCTCTCCTGCCTCTCACAATTCCAGGCAGAACTCCAAGCTGGCATCAGCATCGTCGTCAGCTTGCCTTCAAACGTTAGGCACAGCCCCAAGCTCTTTGCAGCGTCTTTCAGCCTGCTTGCCTGCTTGCCTCAGATTCCGGCCCCCCGTTCTCCAAAAGCGTCCCCAAGCTGTACTCACAAGACTTCCAGCTCCCCTGGCGTGGAGAAACGATACCTCGGCTGCCCTCAGCTCTTGGCAGTTCTCAGCAACACAGGCACTCTCTGCGTCTCGCAGCTTGCTTGTTTGCTTCTGTCTGCACCTTCTGCCGCCTCTGCTTGACACCGCAGATTTACAGCTCCCGCAACAGTTTTACAAGCGGTGATGACCCATAACCTGTGCTGTTTTATTAGCCGTGACCCCCGCTAATTGATTTACACACCTCGATTAGCGGTTTATTGCTGCCCGGCACGCTTCCACTCCAGCTCTTCTCCGTCACGGTTCAGCAGAGCTTCGCACAGCGTTGTAAACTGTCATCTGCTGGATTCAGCTCCCAGACAAACACACAGAGTCCCGTTTGTCTCTATACAGCGTTTATTTCCAACATTTCTCAGGAATATCCAGGGCTAGTAGCAGCCATCTCAGCCCTGCGTCTGTTCCCCACAGCTCACATCGTGGGACTGGTAAACTCCTCCCAAAAACTCCTCCCAGCTTCTAAAGCTGACGTCAGAATGGTGTAGCATCCTGGGAAAAGCTTAACCCGTTAAGTTCCAGCTCTCACAACCTCCTCACACCCCAAGATCCCTGTTGCCTGGCATTCAGCCATCAATCACGGTTCTGAATTCGCTCGTTGTCTAAGATACACTGAGAGGTGGAAGTAGCCAAACTTGCTTCGAAGGTTGCCTGAACATTGTGCTTCATAACTTTCTTTTTAGGATAGTTGGAGACTTGCTTTTTTTAAAGGTGAAGGCTCAGAATCTGGGTACTCTTCTGGCTGTAGGTCCAGGATATGAGTGTCCCTTGTACCTGCCTCTTGGTTGTCACAAACACATTTTTTCCAGTACAAGTGTAATGCTACCTATATTGGCTAGAAGTGTCCTATGAATGGGAAGAGAAGGAGCTACATTGTGGTTCTAAAAAAATGCCCTACGATTTTCCTTTGATTCTGCCTTGAGAACCTCTGGATTGAAGTTATGGATCAAATAAATAAATAAATGTGCACAAAGAATAATGGGTTCATATCTTTAGTTGCCTCCCTAGTGCTTTGGTTTTTAGTCTCCAGCTCTGACTAGCTTAATAAAGCAGAGAAGGTGAAATTAAATATATGTGAATAAAATAGAGGATAATAATGACTCGGTATGGAAAGCTTTTTAAGGAGGCAATTTCTGTTACAGCTGCTTCGAATTAAAAAAAAAAGTTCTGGGACCTTCCTGAACCTCAGCAAGATGAAAAATCCAGCAGGCAATAAAAAGGTAGAAAGCAAACCCCTTGTATCTGTGGGCGTTAAAATAGAATTAGCATGCAATTATGACAGTGGGTATGGATATGAATCACAAAATACACTGCCTTCTTTTAAAAGGGTAACTTCAGTAAAGCAGACCAAACTATCAATTTGGAAGACGTATTTTGGATTTCGCCTTGATTCATCAGCTCATGCTGGATTGATTATAAGTTTTTGATAGAGTGCTTAATTATTTGAGGCACGTATTTTGTTCTGTTTTTCAGTGCATGCTGCAGATGGAATATGCGATGATTCATCAAATGGAATAACAGCATAGCCTATTAAACAAGAAAGGGACACACACACACACACACACACACACACACACACACACTTCCCAGATACCAAAGTTTGAATCTTTGTTGTTCCAAGGCAGGGATTTTCATACCTGAATCGCTGAAGCCTCAGGAAAAAAGTCAGTGGCAGGGTGGGACTGGTTTAGTGCCTCTCACAAGGTGGTCTCAAACCAGAAAGGAAAAGGTTGGGGGTTCTTTCTACTTTCATCCGTCTCTCAGCCTAACCTCCCTCACAGGGTTGTTGTGTGCATAGATTGTGGACAGAAACAGACAATCTTTCAATGATATGAACTCCTTCCCTCCTCACCCCTGCCGTACTGTAAGCTAATGTAAATATCTAGATGTGTGGCCTATATATGCACCACTGCCAGGGTTTATTCTCAGGGATGCGGGTGGTGCTGTGGTCTAAACCACTGAGCCTCTTGGGCTTGCCGATCGGAAGGTCAGCGGTTCGAATCCCTGCAACGGGGTGAGCTCCCGTTGCTCTGTCCCAGCTCCTGCCAGCCTAGCAGTTCAAAAGCATGCCAGTGCAAGTAGATAAATAGGTACTGCTCTAGCGGGAAGGTAAATGGTGCTTCCATGCACTCTGGTTTCTGTCACGGTGTTTCGTTGTGCCAGAAGTGGTTTAGTCATGCTGGCCACATGACCTGGAAAGCTTTCTGTGGAGAAACGCCAGCTCCCTTGGCCTGAAAGCGAGATGAGCTCTGCAACCCCATCGTTGCCTTTGACTAGACTTAACCGTCCTGGGGTCCTTTTCCTGGCTGGGGTCAATGAGAGTTGAGGGCATCATGTTAGCTACGGTTTGGAACCACTTTACTTGAGGGCTCACTTCACCCCATGTATGCCTACTCAACTGCTTCAATCTGCGGAGCTGGCACTAAGAAATGGATCTTTTAGTATGGCATGACGTATACGTTGGAACTCCCTGCCTATTGACATCAGGCAGACTACTTCACACTACAATGGCACCTCAGGTTACATATGCTTCAGGTTACATATGCTTCAGGTTACACACTCCGCTAACCCAGAAATCGTGCTTCAGGTTAAGAATTTTGCTTCAGGATGAGAACAGAAATCGTGCTCCGGCGGCGCGGCGGCAGCAGGAGGCCCCATTAGCTAAAGTGGGACTTCAGGTTAAGAACAGCTTCAGGTTAAGAATGGACCTCCGGAACGAATTAAGTACTTAACCCGAGGTACCACTGTACTTTTTTCAGAACCTGCTTAAAACATTTTTGTTTAGGTCAGCCTATCCGGGCATGTAGAAGTTACGTGTGCATTATTTCTTCTTAGTTGATTTGAATAATCTTTTGAATATTTTTAAATACTCATTTCTAATTGTATTTTTTGGGGGGGGGGTAATTTAATGTTTTAGTTTATATTTTGTAAACCACTTAGAGGTTTTATTACAATCAAGAAGGATGTGCAGTTTGTTAAATAAGTGTTGACCCCCAAGGAAATAAGGAGAGAAAGAGAAACCAAGCATAATTTAAGCATTTGAACCAAGTGTGAATGGAATAGAACAGGCTTGTGTACTATCCCACATCTGAGGGTTTGTTTGTTTGTTTGTTTGTTTGTTTGTATGCAGTCAAGTTGTCAAGAACCTGCTCGACATCCTAAATAATCAGTCTCACACCAAGATGACTTGAAGAAAAAGCTTTGGCTTAAGCCGTGCAATGTTTATTGTGTGGTGTAAAAATAATTCATCCTCTCTCCTCCAGCGCAGCGCTTGTTGTGTCTCGTACTCAAAAAAGTAACAATCAAAAGGAATGCAACCTTGCCCTTGCCCGCAAACAAAGAGAGTCCTATGCTACATGAGCCAATCATTTAGTCTAGCATGAGGTGTTCACGTGCTCATCATGCTCTTAACAATATCTCGTGCTGCAAAATCACTCTGCAATAATAAGAACTCTGCTCATGCTCTTATGTACAAGCAATCATTTTCCCACATCAAGTGGTATGTAAATTTTATGAAATAAGTAAATTCACGATTGTAATGTTCCTATACTTGTATGAGGAATTATTGTCTTTCTTCTTCATAATGGCACATTGCTGAAAGCTGTACTCTGCTGTAATATGAAGTCATGTATTTTCCATCTGTTTGTTCTACTCTGTTCTAAAACCCAAGTAGGTAGTTCTTCCCAAGTTTGATTAAACATCTGCAATGAAAAGCATGTGTCTCCTACTAGCTGTCTCCTCAATATTCACAATTAGCCTGGAGAGCATGTGAGAGGACAAACTGTGCATGGTGTCATGCCTTAGCTAGAGAGAAGATGTGCACACACAGATTGTCAAACGCAGATTTAGGTTCTAGATGTTGAGTTGTGGGTTGACATAGCAGACGACACAGCGATTTCTCCAAAGCAGCTCTTTATTTTGTAAGCTGGAACAGAACTAAACTGAGGAGCTCAGCCAGCCTGCTTATATAAGAGCTACAGAACAATTGTAACTGTTGCAACGTTCTAAAACTATCCAATCACTGAACGTCACTTTTCGATCCTTCATTTGCATACAAAACTATCCAATCACTGAATGTGACTTTTTGATCCTTCATTTGCATAACTATCTACAGTATCCCCCTCCTGGCCCAGGGTGAGAACTTCAGTACATAACACTAGAGACCCTGGGGAGAAAGCTGAACCCTGATCAGTGGCGTAGCGTGGGGGGTGCAGGGGGGGCCGGCCGCACCGGGCGCAACATCTGGGGGTTAGGGTTAGGGGGCGCAAATCCACGGGTTAGGGGCGCAAATCCACGGGTTAGGGGGCACAAATTACTTGCCTTGCCCCGGGTGCTGACAACCCACTCTACGCCACTGACCCTGATGCCAATTCTAGCAGCTCACATTAACAAGATTTCCAGAAGGGTTGCTCCAAGAAGCAGAAATAAGGACATTTTAAAACAATATTTCTTGATCAAAGAATTTTCAAAATGCCAGACAACAAAACACACACAAAAAGAAAAACAGGCACTTATCACCCGTTGAAAAACAACCAGAACTGTGTTGATTTACTGGAGATTTGTGTCCAAAAACAGCCTCTCCCTGCTGAATAGGGGCCATTGGGAATACATGCTGTGCTCTTCTCCATTCTCCTGAAGAGGTCTCAAAGAGATTTCTTCTTCTCTGTCTCTCTTTTAAAGCTTTTGTTGGGTGTGAGCCCTACCTACCTTGAGTCACTTTTGATACACAGTTGTGACAACTCAGTAGGCTACTACCAGAAAAAGGATCAAACAATTACAGCTTAATGAGAGCCTTGGCTCCTGGAAACCATTTTCCTATTTATAGAGCATCAGTTGCTATGGGACAAAACAGCCCCAAGTACTTCCCAGTAAGTTATATTTATGTGGCACTTTTATCATGCTGCAGGTTTGCAGAAACCCACAGCTGTATAAACAAGAGCCTGTTTTCTTCCAAGCAGTTCAGTCTCTTTAAAACAGACGTTGCTACTTCTTGATGATCTTGTCCTTTTCTCACTATGTAATAGATCCTGTTTCTTAAACAAGAAGGGGGAAAGGGAAAATCATCAGCCCTGCTAACGTGCTGCGATCTCTCAGTTGGCTGCCCAGTACAACTATGGAAAAAAGCTTTCTCAATGAAATATCGGAAGGAAACGCTTAGATAAACTGGTATTGTCAAAAGCAAAAGAGCAACTGCGATGTGTAAAATGTTCCAACAGTTGCATGAGCAACTGTGTGGGCAAGCCTAGCATAGCATGGTGTGCATGACTGCAGGCTATTAACTGTGGCTTCTGATTTATGAACATGTAACTTGGGGGTTGTCCACACGATGACCAGTTCAGCGGAAATCAGACCTTCCATATATCTCCTAGTAGGTCAGCATCTATATATCCAGCCATCAAGTAGATTTGTCAGAGAAAGAGGTGGGGAACTTTGGCGGCATTTCACCACTGCCTTTTTGCAACTTTTGTTATGTATCCCAGTGGGCGCTGTGCTTCAGTATAATGCCTTTTGGCCCTCTTGCGCTCCTATAGTTTACATACCGCAGAGCCCCAGATTGGAGTTTCATTTTCCAGCCTTGTACCTCCGTTTAAGAACAGCCCTGTTTACGAACTATTCGGTATACGAACTCCGCAAAACCGGAAGTAGTGTTCTGGTTAGCGAACTTTACCTCGGTTTATGAACAGAAGCCGAACGGTGAAAGGGCACCGGCGGCAGGAGGCCTCAATAGGGAAAGCGGGCCTCGGTTTAAGAACAGCTTTGGTTTAAGAACGGACTTCCAGAACAGATTAAGTTTGTAAACTGAGGTACCACTGTAGTAGGTGCAGAGTCCCCAGACTCAGGTTAAATCGACCATGAAACTGCAGGCCTACATAGCCTAAGTCTAACAATTAGGAGATAGGAACCTCCTATTTAATGTACTGAGGGAAACAAAAGGGCGGGGTGGATTCCATGAAGGCACCATAGCAACCCAGTGTGTTGATTGGTGTCGCCTTTGCTTGGGTAATACAGGGCACTAACAGTGAGCAACATTGTGATTGGTGGGTGGAGTTCCTAGAGTTTCCATGGGAGTGGTGAGTATTGTTCGTTAAGGTTGCTTGTTGGCTTGTTATTTCTCACTACAATTACTGGGCTTTTTGCTACTGCTGCTAGGATCTGGTTAAAGTTTTTGCCATCATTAGCCCTGCTGAAGCAGCGGAAGTAGGACAATAGGATTGACCCGTCCAGAACTCATGTCTTCAAATATCCTGGTGCATCTAAACAATATTTATATTTTCAGCCTGCAGGTTGATATTTCCAGTTGCCCAAGGGGCCGCACACACAAAGATGAAAGCAGAAAATATGCACGTTAAATTGGGTCACACAGAAGAGGAGGTAGAATTCACCTTGGTCTTCTTGTGCATACATGTCTTCGATGTAAGTTGACAGAAGACTCAGTACAGTGTCACCAGAGCTCAGAAACTGCTCATGCTAATGAAATTCCCTGTCGCAAAATGTGCCTAGAACAATGGTTCTTTTGAACACTGCCTAAGTTTCTCTCCAGTGAAGCTAGAACTACAGTACAGTACGTTACCTTTGGCAAGAGTAATAATCATGGCCATGGCTTCTGATACCAAATCAAGGCTTCCCATGCTCATGTTTAGGTAGCCAGAACTACTCCACACACATGAGAGATTCAGCAGACTTGGGATAATGCTGAGGTTTGTAGATGCTCAACCAATCTTTAGGCGGGGACCCTAAGAACTGATTGGCACACATGAGTCGTGCTGATGTCAACAGCACTTCTACCAAAGGAAAATATTGGTGGGTTCACCCGAGCTGGAACATACTTATTTTATTTAGGGTATTTAGAAACCCCCTTCCACCACCGTCTCAGGCTCAAAGCACATAACAAGAAAACCCCATTTAAAATAATATATCAATTATATTGTGCAGGGAAGGATGTCAGGTCCATCTGTATCTTAATAAGGGGGAAATCTGGGTAAAGAGAGGAAAGTTAAACAGGTTCCAAACAACATGGGTTGCAATCAATAGATTATTATTATTATTATTATTATTTATCAAATTTGTATAACGCCCAATACCTGCAGGTTAGATGTGACAAACGAAAGTGACTGCATTGCACTTTGGGACTTTTATAATCTGTAATTCTGTTTTTCTATGGTTCCAGTGGATCTGCTCTGACTTTGCTGCATGTGGCTCTTGTCTACCTGCCATGTTACTCCCCAGGAGACTGTAAAATACCATTTTAAAAAATCAGCAACATGAAACCTTTTCATACATGTAAGGACAGTTTTCATTTGCTAGTTGTTGCTTTGGAACACCTCTCGCTAACTCCCCAGAAAGAAAGGAACAGAACGAGTCTCTAATATAACAAGAGATTACATTACTAGCTACGCCTGGCCAAAAGCTACATTAACAAGAGGGAACAGTCATGATAACACCAGTGACAGCTGGAGTTCATCCTCGCTCGATGCCTTCTCACTGTTCCGTGCAGATGGCTCCAAAGGTCAACTGATCCACGTCTTATATATGAGTTGCTCGCTGCACAATTTCTTACGCTAGCACTAGCTATTAATATACTCTTTCAGCTCTGGATGAGTAGTTGAATTCTTGCTGGGCTGCACAAGTCCAGCTTATTGGACTCATTAGCAAAGTTCTGGCTGTGGATAGGGATTGGGGGGGGGATTTGATTGGCAGTTCTCTGTTTAAAAATACTGCTAAAATGCATATACTGGGGAAAATATATGCATGAAGAGGCATATATTATTGAAAATAACAGACAGAAATGCATTCTATTGGGGAAGGGTGCTTGCAGAAAATCTTTATATTAGAAAAATTGTGTACAAAATTTTATATATACAGTGGTACCTCAGGTTACATACGCTTCAGATTACATACGCTTCAGGTTACAGACTCTGCTATCCCAGAAATAGTACCTCAGGTTAAGAACTTTGCTTCAGGATGAGAACAGAAATCATGCTCTGGCGGTGCGGCAACAGCAGGAGACCACATTAGCTAAAGCGGTGCTTCAGGTTAAGAACAGTTTCAGGTTAAGAACAGACCTCCGGAACAAATTAAGTACTTAACCCGAGGTACCACTCTACAGTGGTACCTCAGTTTTCGAACATCTCCGTTGATGAACATTTTGGTTTTCGAATGCCGTAAACCCAGAAATAAATGCTTCTGTTTTTGTACACGCCTCGGAAGTCAAACATGCCACGCAGCTTCCATACTGAGGCTTCCGTATTGAGTTTTCAGTTTTGGAACGTTTTGGAACTCGAATGGTCTTCCAGAACGGATTACATTCAAAAACCGAGGTACCACTGTAACTATATCTGTATGTATGTAAAACCGCTTAGTGAGGTTATCCAGAGTTTTTGAGTACGCTGTCAGCAATATGTTGATAACACACAGCTCTACTTCCTTACATCTGCAAGTGTGGCAGAGGATGTGCTGGACTCTTTCTTGCCTAATGGACTGGATGAGAGCCAAGGAACTGAAGCTCAATCCAAATAAGACTAAGACACTATTTGTGGGCAGTTCCCTAGACCCAGTGGGCGGGAAGCTGCCTGCTCTTGATGGGGTTACACTCCGTCTGAAGGAGCAGGTATGTAGCTTGGGGATACTTCTGAATCATTCGCTGTCGCTTGAGTGTCAGGTAGCATCAGTGGCTCAGAGTGCCTTCCGCCCTATCTGGACAGGTATATTCTGGTAACCTCTTGGTTAGATTACTGCAATGCATTTGCATAGGGCTGCCTCTGAAGACGGTTTGGAAACTTCAGCTGGCGCAGAATTTGCTGCCTACGTTGCTCGCCAGGCAGGGCCGTAGCTAGGGGGTGGTGAGGTGGGCCCCTGCTAGGGGCATAGGCAAGGAGGGGCATAAAATCAGCTAAAAATATGTCCATAAATAAAAATATTGATTATTGCCTCATAAGAAAATGTTTTAAATAGAGGTTGAATTGAATGGGTGGAGGGGGGTTGGAGGAGAGGCAGAAAGAAGAGATAATTTTCTATGGCAAGGGGCGCAATCTGGACGGTTCTGCCAGGGGCGCAAGATCACCTAGCTACGGCTCTGTCATCAGGGCAAGACGATTGGAGCAGATTACATAGATCCTGGCCTGTCCGCACTGGCTGCTAATTATTTTCTGGGCTCATTTCAACCTGCTGGTTTTGACTTATAAAGCCTTAAAGAGCGCAGAACCGTGATTTCTCAAGGACCACTTTTCCTTATATATGAATCGACCCAGACCCTGCGATCATCATCCGAGGTCCATCTTCGTGTGCCTCTCCCATAAGAGGTTCAGAGGGTGGCAAAAGGAGAACAGGCCTTTTTTGTTGTGGCTCCCCCTTTGTGGGATGTTTTTTCAATGCAGCCCAGCAATGGAAGCATGCAGCTGTATTGAGGCTGTTGATATTTTGCGCCCAGGATGACACCCCCTGTGCCCCCCCCAATGCTACACCACTGTACAGTGGTACCTCAGGTTACATATGCTTCGGTTACATACGCTTCAGGTTACACACTCAGCTAACCCAGAAATAGTACCTCGGGTTAAGAACTTTGCTTCAGGATGAGAACAGAAATTGTGCTGCGGCGGCAGTGGGAGGCCCCATTAGCTAAAGTGGTGCTTCAGGTTAAGAACAGTTTCAGGTTAAGAACGGACCTCCGGAACGAATTAAGTACTTAACCCGAGGTACACTGTACTGTCCTATTCACCTCTTGTCTTCCATGGCATTTGCAATTGCGCCCCAAATTATACTTTCTTCCTAAGTTGCTGGTTTTACTTTAAATTGTGGGCTCTAGACTTTGTGCATCTATTACTGTTTTATATAACTGGGGAAGATTACCATAGAAAACAGGGGCTTAAATAGAAATTAATGCTTGATGGAATTCTGGCACCAAAAGATAGCATCATAATTAGTTTCTATATTTCACATATTAATAACTTTGCATAATCCTAGGCATACTTATTTTACTGCCGGGCAAGGCTAATTAAATGTGCTATAACATCTTCCCTCTTCTCTGGAACATATGAAGGCATTTTAAATACCCACACTTTATTGAAGATAATTTTATTACTAAACCTTCAGACAAGAGGATCATGTTCTCTGTGAAGAATTGATAATTTCCACATAACTTAGCTGGAAGTTTTTAGAGCCACATTTTTAAAAGATCAGACTCCACTGTTACTGTTCATGTTCTGTGTTTTTCCTTGGCAATCATTGTTTCCTGCCTTCCTAACTAGATTGCTGAGACCCAACTCAGCTTTGTCACAAGTTCTGCCTGAATTCCAGGAAGACTCTCCAGAAGGATGGCAGGGATCACTCCAAAGTTATTCAGGCAGAAAGACACTGTAGGTTCACAAAAGTTTAAGCAGAATGAAGCAGTAGTAGATTGTACCCTTTGAGTACCCATCTAATGCTATTATTTGTGGATTGGAACTGTTGGGTGAGTACTCCTGCAAAATATGTGATTGGTTGGGACATGATTTGGCTGTATAGGAAACCTAAAGGATGGACCAACATGCATAGACAGTACTGGTGTAAAATCCTGCACAGATCATGTTATAAATGTAACTCCAACTGGATGTTTTGAGATTTCTGGAGCAACCATTGGGTCCATGCCTCTTCCTGCACAACCCGACCCCACTCCAATGCCCTGCCCTTCCTACAATCAATGATATGAGAGAACTGATAAACTAGAGAGCAGCAATAAATCTAAGGAAAAATATTCACATTTTCTTCCTTTCCCTTGTATTGACAGGCTTTCATTTGCTGGTAGTTGGCAACACAAATGGCGTTCTGAAAAAGTTATGTGCTTATAATATGACATTCCTGGCTAGTGACCTATTTGAGCTCTTAATATCACACACTTAATAAAAATTAGTATGTAGAAGGATAGCTCAGTTGGTTAGAACATGGTGCTAATAACACCAAGGTTGCAGGTTTGATTCCCGTATGGGACAGCTGCATTGCAGAGGGTTGGATTAGATCAGTGGTCCCCAGTTAGGGGTCCGGGGACCCCTGGGGGTCCATGAAATGCAGCCCCAACCTTTGGTCCCATCCCCCCATAATTTTTTGTCATTTTTGCACAGTAATAGCACAAATTTTATGGTCTGTTTTATGGTCTGTGGTTTTTCAATATGTTGGCCAAAATCAGTTTTGAAATCACACTGCGATAACTGTTAAGTTGTGGGTGAACATATCAGATGACACAGCAATTCTTCAGACAGCTCTTGTTTATTCACAGACCCAGAACAGAACTGAACTGAAGGGTTCAGCCAGCCTGCTTATATAGAGCTCCACTACAACGCAACAGTAACAACTTTCTGTAACTATCCAATCACTGAACGTCACTTTCAGTTCCTTATTTGCATATGTGGACCTGAGTGAAAACTATCTACAGTATCCCCCTGCTGGCCCAGGGTGAGAACTTCAGTATATAACAATAATGATTTTGACCCAACCATGCACCACAACATGTTGCTCCTTGTGCAAGGGAGAGCAGGGCAGCCCATTTCAAGGCACCACCGATAACGCTGCTGACGCTGAGGGAAAACAGAGCAGATGATTGTGAGATGCTGCCCTCACTTCAAGGCACCATAGCACTACCTTCCCCTGGCACTGAGGCACAGCAGCTTCTCTCAGTCAGCAGGAAAGCAGCAGCTGCCACAGTGGACATCCATCTTCGCTGGCTGCCTCGCTGATGGCACCTTGATGTATCCCCATCCCTTCCCACTCAAACCATGTTGTGGCGGTGGCTCTGCTTCATCTCATCCCTCCACCCACTGAATCTCTGTGACTGCTCCTTCTCTCATCCCTATGCCTGATCTCCAGTTTCAGACATTATGATATATCGGACTTTCATGATGTTTAGCTGCTGATATAACATAATGTTGAAAACCAGATATCGCTTAGCCCTAGTCTGATTTTTTTTTTAACCTAAAATCCTTTGCTTATAAGGGGCTACCCCACATTTTATCACTTTGCAGAGGTAACTACCATGGAGTTAATCAAAATTTTCAAAAGTAGGGGATCCCTGACTTGGCTTTTGAAAAATAGGGAGTCCTCAGTAACTAGCTGTGGGTTAAACCACAGAGCCTAAGACTTGCCGATCAGAAGGTTGGCGGTTCGAATCCCCACAATGGGGTGAGCTCCCGTTGCTCAGTCCTTGCTCCTGCCAACCTAGCAGTTCGAAAGCACATCAAAAGTGCAAGTAGATAAATAGGTACCGTTCCGGTGGGAAGGTAAACGGCGTTTCCGTGCGCTGCTCTGGTTCGCCAGAAGCGGCTTAGTCATGCTGGCCACATGACCCGGAAGCTGTACACCGGCTCCCTTGGCCAATAAAGTGAGATGAGCGCCGCAACCCCAGAGTCGGCCACAACTGCACCTAATGGTCAGGGGTCCCTTTACCTTACCTTAAAAAAGCTAAAGGTACCCCTGCCCGTACGGGCCAGTCTTGACAGACTCTAGGGTTGTGCGCTCATCTCATTCTATAGGCCGGGAGCCAGCACTGTCCGCAGACACTTCCCGGTCACATGGCCAGTGTGACAAGCTGCATCTGGCGAGCCAGCGCAGCAACGGAACGCCGTTTACCTTCCCGCTGGTAAGTGGTCCCTATTTATCTACTTGCACCCGGGGGTGCTTTCGAACTGCTAGGTTGGCAGGCACTGGGACCGAACAATGGGAGCGCACCCCGCCGCGGGGATTCGAACCACCGACCATGCGATCGGCAAGTCCTAGGCGCTGAGGTTTTACCCACAGCGCCACCCGCGTCCCTTACCTTACCTTACAGTAATTAGCTAATTGGGTACCGTTGGATTAGATGATCCTCGGGGTCTTTTCCAACTCTGCATTTCTGTGATTCTAAATCAAGGCACTTGTGTACAGATGTTTCTTTTCCTGGAACCCAAAGCATGCATGGCAATGATAAGTTTTTGTATTGCTGTGATCATACACAAATGTTTTGAGAGCCTGTGACAAACAGTGCAGCACATGCATAGAGAATGAGAAATCTGTATGTCCCATATCAATAACCAGATTCCCCACATAATTCCACCACTAATGTGTGGAGTTTTGAAGTACTATGCACAGGCAATCATAGCTATAGAGCGAACAGGCTTCCTTGGAGCAAGGATAGCTTTGGGCTGCTTGTTCAACCTCCAGGCAGTGTTGAAGCATTTTTAAATCTCTTCAGATTTTTATCTAGGCTCATATGTTAGTCAGTCTTTGCATTGTCCTAAAGAAAGAGGAAAGGCTGCAAAGACGACTGACTGGATGTATGCTACAGAAAGGCTGCTTTCTCCCTCGCGTGCTATTAATGACTTAGGCCCACTCAGCACTATGGCTAAGTTAAGTTAGGGGTATTGATTTCAGTCCCTGTCTACTGCACGTATGAGAGGACTCTTCTGATGAATGGAATGAGTCAGCTAGTTTGCACACAGAAGCAATATACTGTATCTTCTGCAGTATAGTGCAAAATCAATTAGGCCTCTTTTTGGCAGAAATGGTTTTTAAAACAGAGGGTGAGGGGTAGAGAAATCTGTTCAGTCCACACGCGTTTTAAGTGAAGCAGCTGAATTTGCCAGGGCTAGACCTATATGTAGATCAGAACACAGTTACTGGAGTGCGCACTTCCTGGAATTTTGTGGTGCAGTTTCAGTTTGAAAAATGTGTACAAAAACGCACACTTATCGGAAAGCTGTATGGGGTTTTTTTTGTTTGAGTTTTGTAGGTGGGAAATGCATTGGAAAGTACAAAAATGCAGTGCTTTTTTCTAAAAAAAAATGTTTAGGGGTACTCTCATTTTCCTACTCATTTTTAAATACTGCCCCTCAGTGAGGCCAAACTTAGATTCACAAAATGTTTAGAGGTATGCGTACCCCTGCATCCCCCCAGGAAAAAAAACACTGCAAAAATGTATTTTTAATGCTGCAAATGCATTAAAATGTGCACAATTTAAATGCTATCTTTTCATGCTTTTTAAAAAACGTTAAAAATGGGGTAGAATGGACCTGTGATTGAGTTCGTGCAAAAATGTAATGGGACAGAAATAGGTTGATCCATCTATGTTTAGTGGGGAATATAACCTTTTGTTTGCTTATGCTGGCCTGAACTCTCCCTGTGTGAAAAGTCTTGGAGCCTGCTGGATATTTTCTTCATGTTTTATTTTTTAGCTTGTAATTGTAAACAGCATCTCTGCATTCCCTGTCCATGGTATTAATTCACACACACCCTACCCAGCTTTTTGAACCTTCCCAGTTGTACACACCTTGAACATTCCCTCCATCTCCTCATTGTTCACCTATGTGGTGCCTTTTACCAGCTCTACTCCATAGCACATTAAACATGATGGTGTCTGTCACATGGACATATGCATTTGTAGGGTGGTAACTAACTGACAAGAGTCCTACTCAGAGCAGGCCAATTGGGTTGTATCCAATGCTCATCGTATTTACAGTAGACCCCTTAAAATAAATGCCCATGCAGAGACATCACCTTGCCAACAAAGGTCCATATAGTTAAAGCTATGGTTTTCCCAGTAGTGATGTATGGAAGTGAGAGCTGCACCATAAAGAAGGCTGATCGCCGAAGAATTGATGCTTTTGAATTATGGTGCTTGAGGAGACTCTTGAGAGTCCCATGGACTGTAAGAAGATCAAACCTATCCATTCTTAAGGAAATCAGCCCTGAGTGCTCACTGGAAGGACAGATCCTGAAGCTGAGACTCCAATACTTTGGTCACCTCATGAGAAGAGAAGACTCCCTGGAAAAGACCCTGATGTTGGGAAAGGTGGAGGGCACAAGGAGAAGGGGGCGACAGAGGATGAGATGGCTAGACAGTGTTCTCAAAGCTACCAGCATGAGTTTGACTGAACTGCAGGAGGCAGTGGAAGACAGGAGTGCCTGGCGTGCTCTGGTCCATGGGGTCAAGAAGAGTCGGACACGACTAAATGACTAAACAACAACAACAACAACAACAACAACAACAACATAGGTCAACTAATATCAATGGGTTTACTCAGTGGAACTTTGCTGGATACAACCCATTGAAATTAATGGACTCAAGTAGGTCATGACTAACTTAAGTCAATGTATTTTAATGGGCCTAACTCTGAGTAGGACTTAGTTGAATATTACCCATCATCTCTAACACAGTGGTACCCAATGCAATGCCTTTCAGGTGTTGTTGGACTACAATTCCCATAATCCCTGACCATTGGCCATGCTTGTTTGGGAAGTTGGGGGTCCGCATTAGTTGTTCCTGCTAAGACATATGAAGTATCCCTCTGCCATTTAGTCAAGGACCGCTTTATAAAGCTCTGTCATGTCAACTGTGGAGATTAGTATTTCCTCACACATCCCACCTTCCCCGCAAGCTCAACTCTGAATTTCTGCAATCAGAGTTTCCCTACCTCTCTGATTGGGCCATATTGATTTTCAGGTCAATGTTTTATTTTTGCTATAGGAAAAAAGGACACACACCTTCACTCCCGATGTCGCAGAGGAAGCTGCAGAATGAATGCACCCTGCACTTCTACTTTCCTTTGGCTCTCCTTAATGGTTTGAAGCGGTAAGCCTGAGCCCGTTAATAATTGTACAGAAGGCTCTCAGACTCTCAAAATAAAAGCCAGTCTGCCACTTTTCATTTACCTGTAACATTTCCTGAATAGAACAATATAAGTTATGTTCCTCAGTGGCCTAGTCTTGGCTGAAAGTCAATAAATGTCAGATGTGGCCAAAAGTAATTCAACCAGCAGCTGTTGCTCTTTTTGATCTGTCTTCTCTAACAGCACAGAGGACTATCCAAGTGGTGCCTTGTGAAACCATTTATTCTTGGTTTCAAAGCTAATTTTTCTGGTAATGTCTTTCCTACTACCTCTGGCTTCCGTTAATGTACCAGAAAGAGACCCCAGGAATAGGGTTAGGGGGTTGGCTAGATCACTCAACTGTTTTCCCAATAGCCTCTCTAACACCTCATCTGTGAGTTTGTCTGTCATTTTGCAGTGAAGTATGTTCTGAAAGTGGTCTTGTGTGACTAATCCTAATATACTGTGAGCTCCGATTCCATGATTCACTCACTTGCAAAAAGGATCGCAATGCATACTTTGCCATTGAGAGAAAACGGCGATATTAATTTGTATCCTGAACTGAAACTTTTTGCCATTTGTGACTTAGAAAAAATCAATCTACAGCAAAAATTTGTGGGTGGGGTATTGGGGAATTCATTTTTTTTTTTTAAGAACCATTGACCTGCCTAGACCTTGAAGGGTAATTATTTTCTTACGCTCACCCGACTTCTCCTAAAAGTGAAAAGCTCCAAAAATGCAACACTTACCAATGTTTGATTTCCTTTGAAAGGAGATCTCTGGAGATTTATTGTGTTTATTTGCAAATATGAAGTTGAAGATAGGTGGAGGCACAGCTGAAACGCATCAAGGGATAGCCAAAGTCTACTGCTCTCATATTAGATCTCCAGGGAGATAGCCAATAACATAACAGCTCACACTCAGATCTCTGGGTCACTCTGAAATTGCGGTCTGTGGGTTTGAAACTGCCATCTATTTCCACACACCTAGATTGCAGCATCCTTTGCTAGTATGGAGGGAGGTATTTTGTAGCCATTAAGAACACTTAAGGGAAGGAATCTAACAATTAGTTCCCACGAAAACCCACTGGCAGTCTATTGATACTTTTTGCCTTAGTGCAACCAACCCCAATAGCTTCAGTTACAGAAACACACAACAACGGTATATGCCTGAGCTCTCATTTTTATCCAGTTTTAGCAAGCACTGGAATGATACGTAATACGGCAAAATGCACGTTCAGCTATATTTTTTCATGAGTGTAATCAATAAGTGCTGCTCTAAAAATATTGAGCGACCTCTCCCTTTTGTACCAGGGTTGCAGTGATAAACAAGCACTGGCTTCCTGTAGTGAAGATTCACTAGCAGAAATCAGGAAACTGGTGTTTTGAACAGAGGGATGTTCACACGTTGTAATACTTTTTATTTTCTTTTGTGTTCTCCCACACAGCTCAGTTATGGATTGGTCCATAAGATTGAAGAGAACGGATTGGGGCTGAAGAGAATGGATAGGTGACGAGTTATGTTATTCAGATTGTAATAACGTAGTGGTAGAGAACATGGTTTGCATGAAGGTGCCAGGTTATTTTTTTTATTTATGTATTTTCCATTTTTCTATGTACACATCATACTTTACTATCATACATAATTTTTGTGCAGACTTCCCAACCTGTCCTTCCATGGCATTATTTAGTCCACTTTACTTTTCCTCTTCTAATCCCTCATTGTATTTAACTGTTGTTCATAGGAATACAGTGGTACCTTGGGTTACATACGCTTCAGGTTACATATGCTTCAGGTTACGGACTCCGCTAATCCAGAAATAGTACCTCGGGTTAAGAACTTTGCTTCAGGATGAGAACAGAAATTGTGCTCTGGCGGCGCGGCAGCAGCGGGAGGCCCCATTAGCTAAAGTGGTGCTTCAGGTTAAGAACAGTTTCAGGTTAAGAACGGACCTCCGGAACAAATTAGGTATGTAACCAGAGGTACCACTGTACTTCTCCTTGTAAACTGATTTTTAGTATCATTAAAAAAACAATATTCCCCAAAACTGTCCCATTCGCCTTTTGTCTTTTTTTAATCTTGATTCCTTATTTTGGCTGTCATATTTGCAAATTCTGCCAATTTGTACAGTCATTGTTCCGTCCATGCTGTCTCTGGTTACAAAGATCACGTACCAGATGAAACAAAAAATGCCTTTCTGCTTGAGACCTTAGAGAGAGCCATTGTCAGCTCCTGAAAAAATAATGTGATTTAGACTTGTGGTGGGGGAGTGTTTTACTATTAACAGTGCAATCCTGTGTGTTTTCATTCAGAAGTAAGCCATGTTGAATTCAGTGGAATTATCTGCTGGGTGAATGCAGGACTTAAGAGGGGGATGGAGGGGATGGTGTTCACCATGCCTCTCTCCTGTGCATCAGCAATTCTTATTGTTTTTGTCTGAGCAATTATTCTTATTCCGTTGTAGTCTGAGCAATTGAAAGGAGGAAGAGAAATGCTCTCCTGGTTCTTTAAATTCTACTTCTGTGCACTGTCTAATTAATTCAACAGGCACACAGTTTCCCCACGATAACACCTCACATCATGTTATATTTGTCGACAATAAAATCAATGTACCAATAATTTGCAATGTTTTATACGTTTGGTAAATTTAATCTCCAATACTGTCAGGTTTCAGTTCAGTATCCCTTTGGAGAAACTTGCCTTCTTTTTCTTTCTGATACAACAGTCCAAATTCAGAGGGTAATCTGGTTTCAGAACATTTGAACTTTGAATGAATGAATGAATGAATGAATGAATGAGAACATTTGGGAACACTGGCAATTGAGATGAGAAATGGGGTTCTATATTCATTGGCTATGATTCAAATTTGTGTTTTCTCACTATGTAACAGAAAATGTTTGATTAACAACAGCAATGTTTTGTAGTACACAATTCCTGAACCCTCTGAAGTTCAAGGCCCAAACAAGAGTGCATTTTTGGGTGCTTTAATGATCACTTCAGAATATTTTCCCACAGCAGTTCATCACTGTTCACATGTTATGCTTGTCGTTAGGTCCCATCAAGCGTTATATCCCATGTGGGGAAGGGCAGATCCACATTTGCATACCTCGATGCATAGCCATAAAGCTTTATAACTAGACTTGAATGTGATCCCAATGTGATGCTCTTAATAATAATAATAATAATAATAATAATAATAATAATAATAATTATTTATTTATACCCTGCCCATCTGGCTGAGTTTCCCCAGACCAGGGGTCTGCAACCCGTGGCTCCGGAGCCGCATGTGGCTCTTTTACACCTTTGCCGCGGCTCCGGGGCGGATACTAGTGAGGGGAGGAGGCGCATTGTGCGCCCCGACACTCCCCACTGTGGTGGGCACTGTACTGGCTGTGACGTCACATGGGGACGGTGTGTGCGTTAGTCACGCACCGTCCCGACGTCACCTTCCCGCCCGCCCGCCCGCTACATTGTAAGGGGCATGTACGCTGGTCACTGCATTGAAAGGGGGCATGTACTCTGGTCACTGTTTTGAAGGGGAGTGAAGAACACACACACACACAAAGGTAACTTGTTAATTTAACATTTATTTCTATGAGGAGGAGTAATTCTGAGGGGTCAAACAAAGAAATAATAAAAAAGTGACAAAATAGTTATTTTTATAATGACGAGTTTTGCGGCTCCCAGTTTTTTTTCTTCGGAAACAGGTCCAAGTGGCTCTTTTTGTCTTAAAGGTTGCAGACCCCTGCCCCAGACACTCTGGGCAGCTCCCAACAGAATATTAAAAACACAATAAAACATGAAACATTAAAAACTTCCCTAAACAGGGCTGCCTTCAGACGTCTTCTAAAAGACAGATAGTTGTTTATTTCCTTGACATCTGAAGGGAGGGCATTCCACAGGGCGGGTGCCACTACCAAGAAGGCCCTCTGCCTGATTCCCTGTAACCTCACTTCTCACAGTGAGGGAACCGCCAGAAGGCCCTCGGAGCTGGACCTCAGTGTCCGGGCTGAACGGAGGTGGAGACGCTGCTTCAGGTATTCTAGGCCGAGGCCGTTTAGGGCTTTGAAGGTCAGCACCAACACTTTGAATTGTGCTTAGAAACGTTCTGGAATGGCTGTCCCCAGACTCTGGAACCCACTCCCTGAAGACGTTAGACTGGCTCCCCCCTTGTTGTCCTTTTCGTTTCAACAGGCTTTTCGGAATCAGCTGCTTTTCATGAAAGGGCTGGTCCAGTGCTGTTCTTCTTGTAACTATTTGTATGTTTTAAACAGATTTTTTTATATGGACGTAGTTTTAATTCTATTTATGATTAATTGTTTTTAATTATTATTTTTTCCTATGTTTTTAGTGATTCGTAGTTTTATCTGTAAGCTGCTTCCCTGTCAGGGAAAAGGCTGGGGAATTATTATTATTATTATTATTATTATTAATGATTTGATAGTGAATAAACCTCCCTGTCCCTGCGTTCCCTGCCCCTGCCTCATTTCCTTCACTATCCTCTCCACTGATCACGCAGCTCAGTCTCATGCAGCACTCAGAAGTAAGTCCTACTATGTATGAGGCTTACTCCCAGGTAAATAACTGCAGCCTAATGTGCTTATAGGGACGCGGGTGGCGCTGTGGGTTAAACCACAGAGCCTAGGACTTGCCGATCGTATGGTCAGCGGTTCGAATCCCCGCGGCGGGGTGAGCTCCCGTCGTTCGGTCCCAGCTCCTGCCCACCTAGCAGTTCGAAAGCACCCTTAAAGTGCAAGTAGATAAATAGGTACCGCTTTCTAGTGGGAAGGTAAACGGCATTTCCATGTGCTGCGCTGGTCCCGGCTCGCCAGAGCAGCGATGTCACACTGGCCACGTGACCCGGAAGTGTCTGCAGACGGCGCTGGCTCCCGGCCTCTAGAGTGAGATGAGCACACAACCCTAGAATCTGTCAAGACTGGCCCGTACGGGCAGGGGTACCTTTACCTTAATGTGCTTATAAGAAATCTGTCTATTCAGGTAAAAAAACCCACACAGGTAGAATTTGGTGGAACAGAAGGAGAAACCTCTACACAGTAAGAACAGTCTGGCAATGGAACCCAAGTAAGTTGGTTCTCTCCATTGCTAGAGTTTGCATATCCCTGCGTTTCCCAAACCTGGGTCTCCAACTGTTTTCTGACTACAACTCCCATCATCCCTGACCACTGGTCCTGGTTGCTAGGAATGATGGGAGTTTTAGTACAAAAAACAGCTGGAGACCCATGTTTGGGAAACACTGCTCTAAAGGATGCTCTAGCTTTGAGTTCCCTGCACTGAGAAGGAGATTGGACTAGACAGTCCCTTTAATTCTGTTTTATAAATATAGTTAATTAGTTAGTTAGTTGGGAAAGTATTGCTACACATAGGTTTGTGTTTTTTCGGTAATGTTTTGTTGGAATTTAGACATTTGGTGCCATCAGGACAACATGAAGAATCGCCTTTCAAAGATAGCTGGAACTGTTTGTGGCAAGGCTATTTTTGATGCTGAAGACAACCTTAGCCTGCCCCCTTTCTTTTGTAAGTAGAATTATTTTCCTGATAGAATGTCTTTTTTTCTTTCTGAAAAGCTATGCAGGAAACCAGTCACCTCCATCTTCCTTCCTTCTTCCCTTCCTCTTTTCTTTCTTTCTTTCTTTCTTTCTTTCTTTCTTTCTTTCTTTCTTTCTCTCATCAATTTTAAAAGCTCAGAGCCGCTTACAGTTAAATTTCTTACAGCTCCTTTCAGAAAAGACTGGAAATTGTGTAGAGGCAAGAGGAACAGGGGCTGTTAGTGCTGCTGTTGTGATTCTTTGAAAAGACACACTTCCTTTTGCCAGCAGAGTAAAGAAATGTTTTTCTTTGCCAAGAGATTTGATGTTGTGCAAAAATAAGATGAGGAATCCTCAGAGGTTCAAAACAATCACAGAACAAAAAGCATTCCATCCTTTCCACAGAGATGCACTTGGTGGTTCTCGCCCCGCTGCCTTCAGAGTGTATGGGAGGATTTCCACAAGGATTTTCTGTGTTCAGAGCTTCAGATATTTAAGCCCTAACCTTGGGAAATTGGCTACTTTTATCCATAGGATAGAGGGCCTGTATTCTTATGATATATAAATCTAAGCTTGCTGTAGTTGAGCTTGATAGAAGCAAGCATTTGAACTGTAGGTAGCATAATTTTTGAAGCAAAGATACATTTCCCTTTCTTGTTCTTTTTTTATTTTATTGTATTAAATTGCTGGGGAAAGCGAGAAGTAATACATAAACCATTTTTAACACAAGCCTACCTAAAAAACCATCTCCCATGTTATGTCTAATTTAGTCCTGAGTGTGAAGCAAAAACCACCCAGCAGGTTCGCTCATAAGAAAATGGGCTGGATCCAGAGAAACAGCCATAACTCAGTGGTAAACCACATGCTTTGTATGTCAAAATCCCTAGCATCTCCGGGTGGGGTGGGGGTGGGGGGGTGATGGCTATCTGAAACCCTGGAGAGCCACTTTCAGCTAGTGTGGAAAAGACAGAGCTAAGTGGATCAACTGTCTGATTCAGTTGTAAGGCTGTGTACACACTATACCTTTAAGGCACTTTTGAGGCACATTCTTTCCCCCAAAGAATTCTGGGAACTGTAGTTCATCCCTCAGAGAATTAGAATTCCTAGCAACCCTTAACGAACTCCAATGCCCAGAATCCTTTGAGAGGAATAATGTGATATGAACGTGCTTTAAAGTTATAGTGTATACAGAGCCTAGCTTCCTATATTCCTCCAAAAGAGCAGGCTCCCATGTTGGGGAAAGTTCCGCTGGATGCTTTGACTTCCATTCCACTCCAGATTCTAGTAAGTTCACCCTGCACTGGCAAACCACTGCAGCAATTATCATACGAGTTGGATCGGATGTGAGAACAGGTCAGATTAATAAATCATAGGCACAGGCTATGAGTTTCAAGCAAAATATTACTATTACTATTACTATTATTATTATTATTAATATTAATACCCCGATCATCTGGATGGGTTTCCCCAGCCACTCTGGACGTCTTCCAACAAAATATTAAAATACAATAGTTCATCAAATATTAAAAGCTTCCCTAAACAGGGCTGCTTTCAGATGTCTTCTAAAAGTCAGATTGCATCCTTTTGAAAGAGTGCTAGGACTAAATGGCAAATTGAGCATTTGGATCAGTCATCCCTGACTATTGCTCTACAGCTCTTATGGACTACAATTCCCATAAACCCTAGCCACTGGGCAATCTGATCAAGGTTGATGGGAACTGCAGTCCAAAACAGCAGGAAGGCAGCAGGTTGGAAGAGGCTAAGCTGGATGCATTCCCATTGTAAAGAGTGTAATAAAAAACTGTTACACAAAACAACACCTTACAAGAGGGTTTTTAAGAATAAAATAAAAATATTTCCAGGATGATTCTGTTCCAAGGAGTTAGACACAGATTAGATAAAAGAGGGAGAGAGCTAAAAGCCACCAATTTAAAAAGGAATGTTAAAGAAATGTAATAATACACCCCATGTGTATTTGTAAACATAGATGTCCTTCTTTATTTTCCTTGGACATCATACACAATATCTAGACGGTAATCTATTTAGATGCCTAATGATGTAAGTGAAAGGAATATCGATAGAGGAATCAAAGGGTTGAAGGAATAAAATTGTATTAGACTCAAGATGGTAAGACAGAATCGACTATATTTCTGTTAAAGACATTTGCTGGTGAATGAATAGATATAATTAATTGCACATCTTGTAAGGCCCACTGTGTAACTAAGAAAGCTCTTTCATGCACATCTGTTTAAATGACTATCCTGGTAAGGAAATATCTCTCCACTGAAAGCCTCCATCACAGTTCTGCTAATGGCTTTCTGGTTAGCTTAGGCTTATAAATGTGTCATTATGTTATCTACATGGCATTGAATCCAGACATCTTTCTGCCATCTTCCATGCATACTATTGTCACTCATGGAGAAAGTATATCTATCTAGAAAGAGATTTCCCAGCTAAGAGAAGGGTTGACTCTATGTTCACGGTCCATCCTCTCCCTTCTGATGACTGATTTGGATTGGCAGAAATCATTACTGTACCTATGTGGCTTATAGATATCATATACACTGGATTTATAGGCTCACAAAACCCTGCACCCAGAGCAAATTATTCAGTATGTAGGGAAATGTGATGCTTTCCTCAGATAGGACATTAAGTTTAGTGTCCCGATCAAGGAAAGTAATAGTTCTGCTCTATTCCTCCTTGGTCAGACCATACCCGGAGTATTGTGTCCAATTCTGGGCACCACAATTTAAGGATAATAGACAAGCTGGAACATGTGCGGAGGAGGGCAACCAAGATGATCAAGGGTCTGGAAACCAAGCCTGATGAGGAACAGTTGAGGGAGTTGGGTATGTTTAGCCAGGAAAAGAGGAGACTGAGAGGAGGTAGGATAACCATCTTCAAATATCTAAAGGGCTGTCACATGGAAGATGGAGCAAGCTTGTTTTCTCCTGCTCTGGAGGGGAAGACCTGAACCAATGACTACAAGTTATAAGAAAGAAGATTCCGACTAAACATCAGGAAGAACTTTCTGATGGATAGAGCTGTTTGAGCATGGAATGGACACCCATGGAAGGTGTTGGGCTCTCCTTCCTTGGATGTATTTAAGCAGAGGCTGGTTAGCCATCTGTCATGGATGTATTAGCTGAAATTCCTACATCTCAGGGGGTTGGGCTAGCTGACCCTTAAGGTCCCTTCCCTGAGAAGGGGGAGAAGTTGGTTTCCCTGCAACTCACATGTACAAAATGATTATTTGCCTGATGGCAAAATTTGCCCATGAGTATTTAATGAAGGGGTGAACAAAAGCAGAAAGGAAATAGCAGAAAAGAAAGTAAAGGATGTTGGGGAGGAGGAAAGAAGCATAACTGGCAAGATAACTGTTGGAAGCTTCACTTAAAATTGTCACCAATGTGACAATTTGCACCTACATCCTTATCAGACCAATACTACTATAAAGTGGTTTATAAGTGTCCTCATAAGATGTCCATAAAAGGATTTTGTCTAGTCATCTAGGTCAGTGTTCCCCAACCTTGGGCCTCCAGCTGTTTTTGGACTACAGTTCCCATCATCCCTGACCACTGGTCTTGCTAGCTAGAACAGCTGGAGGCCCAAGGTTGGGGAACACTGATCTAGGTAACTTCAGCTGCCATCCTGTACACATTTACTTGTAAGTAAGTCCCATTGAACTCACTGAATTTTACTTTTGAGTAGACATGTACTGTATAGATTTCACTGTAAACCTTAGTAATTGTGTATGTTTTGCTTTCATGTAATTGTTTTTGGTACAATTGGAGATTTATTTACTTTTTTAACATGGTGAGATTGAGTATGAAAAAGTTTGCAAATCCCTGCAACAACAGTAACCCGAGAACAGAATGGTTGGTGATGACTCAATAAAAAAGCAAAGCAAAATCTGCATCAGAGGGCACAACATGTTCCCCTGGCATTACAGCATTGCAACTTGAGACAAAGAATTAAACAACCCTGCAGTGGCAGAACAAAGCAATATTTTCAATCTACTCCATGAAGTAATCAATAAGAACAATTCTCTTTAATGTGCTTTGATGACAATTTTCAGGCTTTAGAATTCTTCCCACTACTTGCTAATCCCTATTCAAAGTAAAATACATTTTAAAAAACCCATCAGCACAAAAGAATCCAACATAATTGCAGCCACACAAACAAAAAAGGAAAAATACAGCAGGAAGGCGTTCTGAAAACACTTTATTAGACAATTAAATCTCATCAGAATAGACCATTTTGTTTTGCACCTATTAATATTTTTTGTGTCCTGCAGCTGGAAAAAACACCAGTCTGTAAAGTGATTTTCATCATGTAGTGTCTCTCTTTGATATCTGCTGCAGAAAGTTTGGTTGATGATGCTCTTCAAGTTTGATTTTAATCCATGTATATGAACAAAACACAGCAGGAAGATTTGTTCCCTCCTGCTCCTCCTCTTTTATCATTGTTCTCTGGCCTCTGTGCCCTGTGCACCTTCATATTAATGATGCTGGTGACTCAGTACAGCAAATTAGGTGAAACACAACACGTTAATTACAGGCTGTTCTTTTTCATAAACAAAAGTGCATTTGGCTAGTCATTCCATTGACCTTCTGACAACATTGTGTGACCAAGATGTAGCCAGTTGATGTGCAAAGACATTTCCACTCACTTTCCTTTTCAAATAGTTGAGTATCAGCCACAGATTCCAATAATACAAAGAAGTGCAGAGAATCTGGAGTTTGTTTGTGTTCAGGCCCATGTTAGTGTGGAAGATTTTGCAGCCAAAACATAACTAGCAAGCCCAGCATTAGTTAATGTACTGTATGAAAGGGGTCCATGGAGCTGTATTTGCTAAAAGGCTGACAGACCATGGAAAAGTACTGTAATTGGTAGAGTCCTATGAGGGAGGAAGTAAAAGTTTGTTTTCTTCCTCTTCTCACTCTCTTCTCTTTGAATCATTGTAGCTGATTTAATGTGAACATGAAATAACTCATGAACAAGTGAATGCAGAAAGTGTTGGTGGCAGGGGAAAAATATTGGTATAAAGGTGAATTCCCTAGATGCCGAGATCCAGGTTTGGGGTGGGAGCAAGTACTCTTTGGTGAGAGAAGGTGAGAGAACAGAAGCAGAGATTCAAAATTACGTAATATGCAACAAAGTAAACATGGAAACATAGGCTGTGAGACATTTAAAATATACCCTTGTAAATTCCAAAATTTCCGCTTCCCTTACTGTAGACAGAGTTTACTTACAAACTCTCCAAGGTCAGATTCATGCCCTTTTCCATACAGCATTCAGAAAAAGTTGCACAGACACCTTCACTGTAATCTTTTTGGTGTCTACAAAAAACATTCTTGTTTAGACAAGCTGGATGCTTAGAAAGTAGAGGTAAATGTTAATGTTTAAAGTAGAGCTGTGAATTTTTCTCAGTATTATTGATTTATCTTTTTGTAAACCGCTTTGAGGTCCTTTTTTTTTACAACCAAGTGGTGTATAAATTTTATAAAATAAATAAAAGTCTTTTGACATTTAAGAGTGAAGGTAATTGAGAGGTGCAGGTTCAGTCACTGATCTATCTGTTTACAGAGTTTGACTGTAAATTATTTCTGTTATGGTTCATGGTTCTTGAAAAAGATTTAAGAAGCTTGATGCAGAATCCCCAGTTCTGTACCATAAATTCATCTGCAGCCACCTGCTGTCTCAAGACAAACATACAAACGCAGCAAAGGGGGAAGGAAAAATTAATGCAGCCAAGCAATGACAGCCAGTCTGAGTTTTAGCAGTAGAATTTCCAGGTCAAGGGACGCAGCTTTGAAAAAGTACTGAGTAGCCAGAAGAAGTATGTGTCACATCCACTCCTTTAGGGGTAATGCCTGCATTTATGACTTTGCTTCTCAGGGAATGTTCACATTACAGTACCAGCTTAGAGATCAGTGAAGTTGTTTAATCTGTGAATTCCACAGTGCTTTCCTCCCAGCTCTTCGCATCATTGTGGCTTCATTAGTGCCAGATTCATTTCTGTTTGTGTTCACGGCAGGGCATACCTGCCAGGTTCCCCAGAAAAAAACAGGACATCCAGTCCCCCCCCCCCCCCGTGTGAGATTGTGATGGTCATTTTGGGTGCTGCACTCTCGGCTCGAAAAAAGTGCTTTATTTGGAGCGAGAGTGAGGTGCGGATCATGCGACTCACCAGGGAGCGCATCCCAGTATTGGGCCTGAAAATGTTGCATGGTATGCTGGGGTGTTGGGGGTGGGAGGGATGTCTTTACCACATGGGTGCTCAATGCATATTCTGCATAGGACTGACCCACACTTTCTCTCTTCCCACTGTCCGCCCCCCCCAAAAAACCCGCTCCTTAGTGCTTAATTGGAGCAAATGGCAATTCAGATTTTCTCCAGATTGACATTTGCTCCAATTTAGCACTAAATAGAGGGTTTTTCCCAGGAATGGTGCGAAGCAGGAAGGAAACTGCTTGGACCCGTGCCTAGAATTGCCTTAAATAATAAGTGCAATCCTAAATATGTCTACTCTGAAGTCTGCTTTGGGATAGATGACCCTTTCAGCTGTGCGATTTTGATTTTGTACTGTGCGCTGCTGTGGCCCTCACAGTGCCATGAAACGCTGTTGTCCGATGTGTCAAAATCCTGGCAACCTTGAAAAAATTACCACCCATGAGAGCACGTTCCTGATTTTCAAAATGGTTTTTAGATGTTCCTAATGTTGTTAAATATGTTTTTTAAACTGCTTTGTTTGGCTGTTTGCCCCCTTGGGCTTCTTTGAGGGCGGGACAGAAACGTAAGAAGGGAATAAATGAAATGCGGGGTTTTCTCTATCGATTCCTATGCGGAGGCAAGCACGGCGGCAGCAACGAAAGGAAGCTGCCACTGAGGGGAAAACTGGCGCTCTAGCTGCTTCTATGCGGGAAGAGCGCTGCTTAGCCCCGCCCCATTGTGACGTCGTCGAGTCACGGGCCTCACGTCTTACATAGGCAACGGCGATACGTCGCCAATGCAGCCGCGCGCTGTTTGAGGGCTTGTAACAATGGCCGCCCTAGCAACGGCAGCGCTAGCGACGGTAACCAGGAGCAACCAGGTAAATACTCCCCATCACCCTCAAACTGTATCGAGCTTCGTCTCTGTGGGCTTCTGAGTGAGGTTCTGCTTGTGGCCGAGGGAGGAAAGGCGGAGACCGAGGGTTACACAGGACTTCGCTGGTTTCATACACGTGTCTGAAAACTACCACCGTTGCTCCCTATGCCGTCAGAGCCTCCATTAACGCGTCTATTATTCCCGCAAATACAGGGATCCGGTACCGCCAGGACCGGCTCCGCCATGGCGCAGGGGGAATCGGGACCCTGGGAAGGCTACGGACCCGCAACCGCCCAGCTTATGGGCCTTGTGCGCAGGAACTATTATGTGCGTGAAGGTTCAGGTGTGCTCCGAGTTTGCCCCCAAATGCCACAGTAAAGGAATGAATCTTGCTCTGTAGGGATCTTGGAGATACATATTGCGATGAGATATTGCGTTAGAATGTTTTAATGTGAAATTTAAATTCCTTTATTTGATTCGCCATTAGTGGTGTAATTCAACCGACTTAAGATTCAGGTGAAAGATGACTGAATCAGGCATTCATCTTTTATTTTTTAAGCACCCTTGGCACTGTGGGATAAACCACAGAAGAGTTTGGATTTGATATCCCGCTTTATCACTACCCGAAGGAGTCTCAAAGCGGCTAACATTCTCCTTTCCCTTCCTCCCCCACAACAAACACTCTGTGAGGTGAGTGGGGCTGAGAGACTTCACAGAAGTGTGACTAGTACAAGGTCACCCAGCTGCTGCATGTGGAGGAGCGGAGACACGAACCCGGTTCCCCAGATTACGAGTCTATCGCTCTTAACCACTACACCACACTGGCTCTCAGAGCCTAGGACTTGCCGATCAGAAGGTCGGCAGTTCGAATCCCCGCGAAAAACTTAACTGTCAGACTCAATGTCTGCTACATAGAGATCAGGCTTAGATTTCCCCTCTGAATAAAGCAAAATTGTCACATCACTGCAAAGGAAGCAGAGAGTAGATTTGGGGCCTCATACTCAGTGGCGCTGTGGGTTAAACAACAAAGCCTAGGACTTGCCGATCAGAAGGTCGGTGGTTCGAATCCCCACGACGGGGTGAGCTCCCGTTGCTCGGTCCCTGCTCCTGCCAACCTAGCAGTTTGAAAGCATGTCAAAGTGCAAGTAGATAAATAAGTACCACTCCGGTGGGAAAGGTAAACAGCGTTTCCGTGCACTGCTCTGGTTCGCCAGAAGCGGCTTAATCACGCTGGCCACATGTAAGCTGTACGCCAGCTCCCTCGGCCAATAAAGTGAGATGAGCACCGCAACCCCAGAGTCGGTCACAACTGGACCTAATGGTCAGGGGTCCCTTTACCTTTACCTTAAGATTCAGGTGAAAGATGACTGAATCAGGCATTCATCTTTTACTTTTTAAGCACCCTTTAAATACCCCCCCCCAGTTTTTCTGATTAATGCATTTCTTCTCATGTTTTGGGTAGAATCACGGTTCTTTCAGTAATTCAACTGCTTTTCAACAAAATTTCAGAACTGCAAGATGAAAGCTGATCATCCTAAGAAAGCTGAATTTATAAGAGAAGGGGACAAACTAAATAAAGAGTAAGTGTATATCTTCTATTGTTGTAGGAAACATAGTTTAAAATTACAAAGAAACAGTTCTTTTTGTCAGAAATTATAACAGGATAGTGACTTGGAACTCATATAGTTCAATATTCTTGTTTAATACAGATGGTTATAATAACCTTTAAAGGAAGTATAATCTTTGTTCAGCTTTAAAAAGGAGACTTTTGGATCATTTTGATGACCCCACCCATAGAGTTCATATGGTACAAACATGTGCAGCCCAATCCTAAGCATGTTTACCCAGAAATAAGCCCTACTGTATAACACACTAGTAAATGTGCATAGGATTGTAGCTATTAGCAAAGCCCAATCAAATAAGAAAAAATTCTTAAATCATAACATTTCCACTCAGTATGATTAGTTTAAAAGGAGCAAAATTTCTCCTTTATTATGTGACTGCTGAATTTTATGTTACAATAGACTTGTCTCTAAGATAACCATAATGAAATTTGATTTGTAGTAAGGCTTTGATCAACATCCAATTTATTATTAATTAGCATTCCTAAAGACATATGAGGACTACATTGGAGAGTATTGCCTTTGTGGTACTTACATGTTTTATGCAGCAGGGCATTTGGCTTGAGTGGCATTTTAATCAGGAAAAAGTGGCAGGATATGTGTATACAATGCAGATCTCCTGGTCATGCCTAGTTTGCCCTTAAATGAGGTGTGTTTTTATGGAAATTATAATTTTATATTTTTCTGAAAGTGATTGGTTTAAGACTATTTATTGATTCATTTTTTACTTATTACTAGAATAATTTACAGGTTCAAACTATAGACTAATTAAAATTATTTATTGTATTTGCTTTGCTTGGGTGAATGCATTTTAACTGAAAAATATGAGTAGTGTATTTTTTTGTATTGCATGGAGACCTAACTGGTCAAAACTTTTTATTTTTGATTTAAATGGTACCAATGTATATTCTGTTATTTGTCAAATATGCATTTTAAACCAAACTTTGTCCCTAGACTTCTGAGCATTGAAAGGGATAAAAATATGCTTCTCTTCAACAAGAAGAGTGATTTCAGGAGGGAATATAACATATTGGAAGAACTGGAACATCAACTGACTAAGAACCGGAAAGCTGAAAGTAAAATATTGTTTT
Source organism: Podarcis liolepis (assembly GCF_965112155.1). Lineage (NCBI taxonomy): Eukaryota > Metazoa > Chordata > Lepidosauria > Squamata > Lacertidae > Podarcis > Podarcis liolepis. The sequence continues at coordinate 22,085,187 of NC_139565.1, forward strand.
CTTTATATATATTTATTCAATTACCAGTTTGATAATAGCTGAAAGCATTTCCTGCTACATTTTATGTCCCACAAACACCACATAAGGTAAAGGTAGCTGGGTTGGCCCATTTCTAAAATCTATATTAGGGCAATACCTTTATTAGACTAAAGTCTCACAAAATAGTGTGCAAGCTTTCATTTCTCCAGAATGGTAAGCAAAACAATGAGCGGAGAGAGGAAAATGCTGGGTGGTAAAGTCACGAGTTTGAATCTTGTTAGAACCTTAAGATGAAACTTGGGAGAGGGTAGCACGTGTGCGAATAAGGCTCTGTAGTATTGTGGCTGCTCATTTTATTTAAATTATTATGTCAGTTACAATGAACAAAAATGAAAATGATTTTTTAAATTTGCATTTTCACAGTGTGTATAAAATATTTTTGCCCAACTTTTTCTTTAAAGAATAAAATATCCCCCCCCCCCCCGCCGCTTTAAAAAAAAGGTATGTGCACATGTTACAGCATCAAAATTCCCAAATGCAACACCTTCTTAAGATCTTTTTTGGAAGTACCGTACTTCCTATTAGGTGCCAGGGGAGACTAGAATCAGCAGTTGCTCCACTCACAGTTTGGGCTCTTAAGCCCCTCCTTCAAATGTCATCCCCCTGAAAAGTTGCCTGCCAAGACTGGGAGGCCTCCCAAGTGGCATCTTAAAAGGCATGAGAACTACCATCAGAATGAGTTTTTTAATCCTCTCTGCCATGAGTTAGAGCAGTAGTCTTCAACATTTTCAGACCTAGAACCCACCTTTAACCAGGGTGGATTTGATTTAAATCACTAGTCAGTAAGACTTGATTTAAATCATATTTTTTTTACAGAAAGACTCATTCTTGCTGGTATAATCTTAATATTTACAACCAGATGAAGGTTTCATTTTTGGAATAATAAATTTCAGAGTAGTTTTTACACTTCTATCAAAAATTACTGATTTGGTTATACTATTAGAAATACATAGATAATTATGAAATTATTGTGAGGTTTAATAAGTTAACTGTTTATATTTGGACAACTTTTCTTCTGTACTTTATTGGAAGGAGAAAGTAATAATTTCCTTAATAACAATTTAAACAATTTATGTAACTAAAACAATAACATTACAGCATCTGTATCCATGTTTGTTAACTGATGTGGTTAAATGTTGTTTTTTAAAAAAAACTTAGGTTGAGTTTTAGCACACATGAAAAACTTAAAACAAATCCTTATTTCCTGATGAATAGCCTTTGGACTATAACATAACTTAGATAGAAAACCATCTTTAGAAAGATTTTTCCTCCAAAAGCATTTTATTTTAAAAATCCAATTTAATTTTTTTAAAAAATCCAATTTAAATTTCAAAAATCTGATTTTTTAAAAAAAAATCATTGATTTTTCTCCACCCTGCCTTTAACCCAAACATGCATTTTGCAAGCTATTTATTATTGCCATATATTAGTGTGGTGTAGTGCGTCTGTTGTCACCCATCATAGATGAGTCTACAACCCAGTAGTGGGTCCTGCCCTACTAATAAAAGACCAGTGAGTTAGAAGAAATATTTTCTGCTCACACACTTGCAGAGGAGGTGCTGGTTGGATCTCACTTATAATTTAACGCTCTGGTTGTGTAAAAGTTGTTGCTACAAATTGAGAATTTACTAATAAGTGTATGTATAAAGATGCATGCTAACAGATGCCTGCATACTTTCTTGAAAGTAATCCTGTTGAACATGGAGGCACATTTGAGTAAATACGCATAGGATAGCCTCTATGACAGATAACATAACAACATTCTGCAAGAGATGTTCCATTCTCTGTGTATTTTGGTTATATGAAGCTATCATTAACACCCAGATCCTAAATACACTGTTCATTATCCAGATCTCCTTCAGCTTTCAGATGTGCTCATATTGTTCCTGGATAAAGGGTTTTCTATTTTCACTTCCATTTGCCAGCATGTCCTTCTTATTTGTGAACTGGAATACCTGCGCCCTTAAGGAATTGTTGAATTGGGGCAGCAAACATTATACTGATTTCTGTAGAATTTCCATAGAATGGACTGAAGATGTTTTAAAATGAAGGTGTAAGGTGATTTATTTATTTTTTTGCTTACTTTCACAGAAGCTAATATCCAACAAAAACTGGGCAGAATTTATAATAATGTTAAAGGACTCCAGCGACAATTAAAACATGTGAAGCCAACCCCAGAATGTAAGTCTTACAACTAATGTTTTTGGTAGGAAAAAGAAAATCCTTATAATTTGCCTGAATAATTGTGTTGCAGATTGACACTTTCCCTGTGTTTTAGCTATGAAAGGGTTTTCATTGTGCATTTGGCTGATATTGGATTAAACTGAACACAGTTGCAGCCCAGTTTACAAAGTCTGCAGTCCTCTGCTCACATACTAGAGACTTAATCTAATGGAAGTCAGTGAGACTTATTTCTGAGGAAACCTTCATTACATCATGCTGAAGGTCTCTTCTGTGTTGGCCTGCAATGTATAAGAGTAGGGATCTGCCAAACTGCTGTTATTCAATGAACGTTAATTCTGCTTTAGCTGTGATAGGTGGAAGTGTCATTTCGTTATGTGATCAAGCTCACTTGTTTGTGCGGTAATAATATATTGTACCCCACCCATTTTACTAGAACTGGATTATTATAGATCTATTCCCGACATAAATTCACTAGGTAGCTGTTGAAGGATATTTGGAACTGTAGACGATGGTTGCATTAGCAGAAATGTCCTGGTTTTATCTCATTTCCCTTTTCTTTATATTTGGTTATTTTACAATGTGTTAGTATTTTTAAAGCATCTGCTGTGAGCAAACCTCTCTATCTTAATTATATAAACATAACTTTCTCTCTATTTTGTAGTTGTTGACAGACTCAGAGAAATGATGGAAGACGCTGAAATGTCAATAAATGCTTTTAAAGAAGAACAGCGACAAAAGTATTTTATTTTTATTTAAAGCATTAATATCCTGACTGTTTTTGTTAGAGCTAAGGTGGTTAATAGCAAAGTTAAATCAACATAACAACGCTAGAAGCAGAACAGAGAATAAAAAGTAACTACTAAGTTTCTAGCAGTTAAAAGTTGTTCAGTTTAACATTTATGGGTTGAAATCCATTCCTTAAAAGGAAGGTTTTAGCAATTTAAGCCTTTTTTAAATGGTTTTAGCAAGCCACTTAAAAGGGGGCATTGTGTAAGTCCTTTTGGAGAGAGTTCCAGAGTCTGGGCACAGCTACCATGAAAGCCCTCTTATCTTGTACATCATATGCTCTGGTTTTAAATCTGATAGTTGTTATACTAGAAGAGCCTTTCCCAACCTGGTGCCCTTTAGATGTTTTTGACTACATTTCTCATCAGCCTCAGCCAGCATGGCCAATGATGAAGTATTATGAGAACTTTACTCAAGAAGAGGCATAGGCAAACTCCAGCCCTCCAGATGTTTGGGACTACAATTCCCATCATCCCTAGCTAACAGGATCAGTGGTCAGGCATGACGGTATTTCCCAGTTTTCAGGAATGCATGCCGCCCTACATCTACATAGACAAGAGGGTGTTTATATGACCTTTTGGCATAAATACTGTCTGAAAACTTACTATTCCAACGTTTTGCTGCCACTGTCAGGCTCCAATTGTTGAACACATCCAATAATGTAGGCATCCTCAGTGGGATTTTTGACTTTGATCAGCTTGCCTTCCAAAACTACTTTTACAAATCTACTCAGTTTCAAACATATTTTTCCAGGCAAGCATGGTTGGTACTAGTCACATAGTTATCCAGATCTTACTGTCTTTAGGATTGTTGGATAGTTATTTTGCTAATTGTTAATGGTTTGTTAATTATGCTTTTATTTAAGATATGAGGAGCTTCTGAGAGAGGAGAAGACAGCTACTAATGAGATTAATGCATTGGAGAAAAAAATTGAGCTCTGGGCATTAGGTACTTCAGCAACAGGAAATATGCTTAAACAAGGCATGCTTGTAGTGGATAAAAAGACACAAAATCACCTGCCTCCTGGAGTAGTTGAGCTTGATAAATTCCTTCAACAGACAGGGGGCAAGCAAGGAGGTTGGGATGTATATGATCACCAAGAATTTTTGAAACTGTGGACAAAGCATAAAGGAAAACCATCGTACATTGATGAAGTCCTTGATCATCTTCCTGACAGAACAAGGGAAGATATTCTGCAGCATGAGAAATGGTATCAAGAATTTCTGATTTTAGAAGCACAAAAAAAGGAGGTGAGATGATGTTGCTAATTAGCATTTACCATTTAAACAACTTTGTGTCAAAAGCGATGAGACAGTTCACCCTCTTTTCTTCATCTCTAGCTCTGCTGCCAAGGCTTTCTTTTCCTTTGCTGGTAAACAGGACATGCTAAAGGTAAAGGGACCCCTGACCATTAGGTCCAGTCGTGGCCGACTCTGGGGTTGCGGTGCTCATCTCGCTTTATTGGCCGAGGGAGCTGGCGTACAGCTTCTGGGTCATGTGGCCAGCGTGACTAAGCTGCTTCTGGCGAACCAGAGCAGTGCACGGAAATGCCGTTTACCTTCCCGCCAGAGCGGTACCTATTTATCTACTTGCACTTTGACGTGCTTTCGAACTGCTAGGTTGGCAGGAGCAGGGACCGAGCAACAGGAGCTCACCCTGTCGCGGGGATTCGAACCGCCAACCTTCTGATCGGCAAGTCCTAGGCTCTGTGGTTGACATGCTACTTTTTAAATATTCAGTAGGTGGTAGTATTCTGTCATTTTATCCAGGAGAAAACAGTATTGTGCTTTTGAGAGAAAAACATGTCCTTCATAGGGTTTTGTACAGGGCCACTCCTCCCACCTTGCAAACTTTATTGTTCAATGCCTCGGCTTTGTACTATCAGAGGGCATAACTTTGCAGCCTTAGACACACACTTAGTTGTTTCTCTAATCACCAGCTGTATTGGTATTGACTTGGAGTCACTGTGGCCATCACTAAGCCACTTCCTAGCTTCTTTTGACTTACCCCACCTTCTCGTTGTGGGTGCCCACTCCATAGCTACCACCACTCTATTTTTCTGTTCTCTCCTTAGCACCCCTTGTCCTCAGCCCCTTCTCTAGAAATTGAGTGAAATATGAAAGTTGCTATTGCCCTCCATGAACATATCCCCAACATCTGTCCGAGCCAGTCCAATCAGGGATGTGCCACTTCATCCTAGTGGCCACTGACCCTAGTCTTAATTATTTATAAAAACAGATTTATTTTTTTAAAGAATCCAGCTACTCTGTCAATTAAAAAAATTAAAGATTGCTAAAAATATTGTTTCGTCCAAGGATTACATGCCCAGGTTTTTGGTAACAAAATTGTAATCCTGATCATTTCCTGAACAGTTTACAGAGTAAGGGTCATTCTGTACATTACTTTCACTGCATAGAGGCTTCATTACATGGTAGTTTTTAATTTGTGGGGAACAGCTTAGGGTAGCGGTGTGGCAATTTTTGCCATATTAGCACATACCTTTTCTTTCTGGAATTTTGTGCTGGCAAACATAATCTGAAATCTCTTAAATCGAAGTGGAATTTAGGCAATAAGTCTAAGCAGGTAACTTGGGAATAAGTATGTGTGGCGTTTGTATGGAGCCCCCGGTTGTCTCACGGACTATTGACCCGTACACCACTAATCTGCTGCCACCAACCAGGTCCTCCCTGGTAAAATCACTTCAGTCTCAGTCAGCTTTTCAATTAATAAAGAAGAGTGTATTTTATTTTAGACACAAACAAAACTTTTACAGCATTCCAAACATTTTTCTCTCTCTATCTCTTTTACCTCCCCACGCTCAAGAACCCACTGCCCTAACTGTCTCTCTATTCCCAACTGCCGTTTCCAACTGCCTTTCCCAACCAGCCAACCCACTAAAACCAACCAACTGCCCACCAACAACTCCCAACAAACTCCCCCAGAACTCCTCCCAGAACTAGTTTTATAGAGCCACTGACTCCCCCCCCCTCCTGTCTGTGCAACCTATTTAACTATTTCCCCTCCAGCACTTTCTGATTTATGTTAACGTCACAGTATGGAGTTACTCATTCTGCCTGAACCTTGTGTTAAAGCCCAACTGTTGCTGCTTCTTTGCAGATTTGAATGAGAAGGGAGTAGTTTGCCATAGAGAAGCATTAGGCAAATAGAGGAAACTTATTTTTCACACAATATGGGGCTTCCCCATAGCTGGCAAAAAATAGTTGGGTTTTGTGTGTGTGGAATTGTGATATTGATTTGATAACTGGCAACTAAAAGGATTAAATGCCTCCTCCCACCCAAAGTTCTCCCCTGCAAATTGTCCCTGCTTGGCCCAGATTTCCATAGGAGAATCAATGACTAGGCCAGTGGTTTTCAACCAGTGCACCGTGGCACCCAGGGGTGCCTTGAATGATGATCAGGGGTGCCACAGGCAACACTGGCCTCTGTCCCTTACTGTCTCTGCCTCCCAAAGGCTTGCACAGCTGTTTGTTGCAGCAGCCAAGGCCACAATGTGCTCCACAGGCAAATGGTGCCTCTGGGGCTGGCCAGGGGGTGCTGGTTGCCAGGAGTTGAGGTGGCCTCGGAGTAAGCAAGGAAGCAAACAGGTAAGGGAGCCCAGCCAGACAGCCAGCCCTTGCTGTTGGGAATAGACAGACAAGTCCCAGGTCCTGGTTGGGCAGTGTGAGGAGGCACCTCTCTTTGGGGCAGGAGGAGCAGCTCAGAGACCGGGGTGGCAGCTGCAACTGCCCGGAGGACTCACAAGGAGAAGGGAGAGGAGAGGAGGCTGAGGGAGCCCTTCACAAGGGAGGATGAGAGGCTGCCAGCTCTGCAGGCAAGGGGTAACATCACAGGGCTCCTGAGCCCCACAGGAGCTCCGCTGCAGAAATAATGTAGTCGGTTAAGGGAGCTGTGGACTCAAAAAGGTTGAAAACCTCTGGACTAGGCATTAAAGAAGTTGGGGCAAAACCTGCAATTTGCCTTAAGTTAAATGCCAAAGGCATGAATGAGTCAGTGCCAGCTACATTATTGCAGCCCTGTTTAAATCAAGAAGACAAGAACAGTGAAGTGGGTTACAGAACTGCCTCTTATATGGCAAGGCTTTATACAGACTTTATACCACTTACTCAGGAGTTATGTTCTGGGGATTGCATCTAAAGCCAAAGTTACATATAGTCAGAACCCATTGAGTTCAGTGGCAGGTGGGATTGCCGAAGTCGTTTTATTGGAACCCCGCCTCCTTTTCACCCCTTTAATTTTTTTTCAAAAATATTTGCCACATAAAGCTGAATATGCACAGGTTAAATGCGCATAAGTTGCAAACTTCCTATATTGGCATTTGATGCGGAGAGTTCAAAGCATTGTTAAGTGGTTTGTTGAGGAAAATCTCATAAGATTCTGTTAAGAAACCACACCTACTTTTTCACTCTACATGAAAAATAGCCAAGTTCCTAGTTGACATGAGTTTCTAATAGTGAGTAAGGATTTTGAAATATATTGTTCATTTTTGATAGCCCTCAGAAAACTGGAACTAATGTGACAATATAATCTGCTTTAATTGGTCTGTTCTAGTCCATTCAAGAATGGAAGAGAAAAAAGCTACAAGAGAGAGAGGAAATCTTAGCCCAGAAGAAGAAGAAGCCAGAGGAAGGGCTCACTACAGCTATACTACAGCATGCAGCAGCCCAGAAGCAAAAAGTTGATGAGGAAAGGAAAAAACGACTGAAAGAACTTGAATTGTGGAAAAGGCAAAAAGCAATAGAATATTCAACGAAACAGGCTGCTCAGCTACAAGAAGAGGAAGAGAAGGAGAAGAAAAAGCAGAAGGAACGGCAGCGGCAATGTCATATCAAGTTGCTCTTGGAAGACTATAGTAGGCAGAAAAAGGAGGAGGAAGAGCTTTTGAGATTTGAGAAGAAAAAGAGAGAGGAAGCTGAAAGGGAAGAGAAGAGAAGAATTGCTGCAGAAGAAATTCTTAAGTTCCAAGAGCGAGTGAGTATTGATCTCCTGCATATTTACTTCACATTCCTCCTTGTGTAGCAAAACAGAACAAAGATACCAAAATACATGGTATCCAAATGCACGACAAGTTTCTTAGCAATACATGTTGATCTTTATACCTGCATTTGATTGGTGCTGTCTGTGGTGCAGCAACAAGTCCCATTGCTTACTATTACAGGTTGATCTCTTTGCCCAGGGTGAGTAAGAATTGAGACAAACTTGTGAGTGTTCAATTGCTATATAACACTGGAACCAATACTTGGAGCTGCATGTCTCCTCCTCCCGGAAAAGGGAGAAGGACTAGCTACATGTGCGGTTTCCAAAGCATGCACCCTCCACCTTCCAGGCTGCATGCTGGGCTCCTTCCTCCTCCCCGGGCAACATTCTTCAAGTGGGCAGAGAGAAAAGCAATGGGTGAGACAAATAATTCCAAAGCTTTGCATTGGAAATATGTGCCCCAGTTGGCCCTCTCTCTCTGCAGGAGTGGGAAATGGAGAGAAAGAAATGCAAGTATACTGTGGCCAGTTTGTTATCTGTACTTTCTCTGTTAGAGAGGTGGTAGTCGTAGTAGTAGAAATAGATAGATAGATAGATCGATCGATCGATAGATAGATAGATATAGATAGATATTATTTATACCCCGCCCATCTGGCTGATAGTGCTGGCTGATAGTTTCCTATCCCCTTGATGTGGGTTGGAGAAAGAGTATTTCTGTATTTTATCTCTGAAATGTATTCGCCACCCATCAGATAATTGACACTTATTGGGCAGTTACAAAACAGTAAAAGAAAAGTGAGTATTTTTCTTGGGGAAGCTAAGAATTGGATTCAGGCAAGGCAAATATGTATCCTACTCCTGCTGTTGTTTCACTGGCGGAGTCTTGCCCCTTCACCCCTCAAAGAGACTGCTGGTTGGTTGGTTGGTTTGTGTCAGAAAGTTTACATCCCATTTGCTTGTAAGTATGCCTCTAAGTGGTTTACAGAAGTATAAAATAAATAAAATTATCATTAAAAACAGTTGTTTAAAATACTTAAAAGATTATTAAAATCAACAGTACCTAAAAGAAATAAAACACATGTAACTTCGACATGTCTGGATAGGCTCACTGAAACAAAAATGGTTTAAGCGGCTGCTAAAAAGAGTCAGTGAAGATGCCTGCCTGACGTCAGTTGGTATTTGCACAAGAACCAACTGCCCTGCAGCCGGGGAGGAAAAAATGGTGAGCTGTCATAACAGCCACCTCTTCTAATAGCATGTTTTACTCTCTTAATAGTATGTTCTTGTTCTTACTGATCTAATTAATGTAAGCCGCCCCAGGAGCCTTGTTGGTTGAAGAGGGAATAGAAATAGTTTTAAGAAAATAAACATTACAAAAACCCAGATATTTTAAGATAAAGGTCACTGCATAAAATAACTAAAACCTCTAAAAGTTGGGTATGTTTAAAAGAGTGGAAAAAGAAAAGCTTGTTTGACTAGTGCTAAAATGAGGACCAAGTGGGTGCCAGGCAAGCCTTCCTGTGGGGAAAACATTCTGCAGCTCAGATTCCACCCCCCAAAAGGATCCCCTGTCTCTGCCTGCCTTACTTGCAAAGCCTGTGACGTCTGGAAAAGAGTCTCTAGAGTAGATATAATGTAGGCAGAGTGATGAAGAGAAATTGATTGAGCAGATACAGCCATGCAGATCCCAAAAGATGTGCACCAGCACGTAGAGCCAAGCCTGGAAGGAAACAGTGACCCATTGAGGTCGTGGAGAAAGCACAGTGCTTCATGGCAGCTTGCTATTCATGATCTTCTAGGACTTGGGGAGGGAAGTTTGTATAAATGAAAATAACTCCCTCCCTGTGTCCTCTGGAGAATAAATAGTGAAAAAGTGGGAAAGGTCAGGCAAGGGTATGCAGGATGGGGGGGGGGGGTTGAACTCCCACCCTGATTATTTGTAAGGTTAACTTATCAGAGGGCTTTGTGTACTAACTTTCACTGAACGTTACTCTCAAAGAGTTGGTTGATCTTGGTTATTTAAACACTGTTACAGAAGAAGATGCTTTGTTTTGCTTGAAAATTAGTACTATTAATTCTAAAGAGATTTTTTCCCCACTGTATTTTATTATTTCGCTGTATTTTATTTAGGATTTTTCTAAAGTTGTGTTTAAGATTCAAGAAAAACAGGCAAAGGAAGACGAAAAAATAGAAAAAGAAAGAAGATTGAGAGAAAAGTTGAGAGAGAAGGTAATACATGAATTTGTCATGCAGCTCCATCATAATCCATTTGTTCACACTAACACCCCATTTCACACACCACCCATTCCCTCCTCCCATTGCCCCCTATCGAAATTTCCCATCCATACCAGCACCGCATGCAAATTGCAGCAGCTGAGAGCTGAACTTGGATCAGGACGAGGTATTGGGGACCTTGACACGCCTCTTCCAGCAATGATCCTAAACCATATTAAACCCTTCATACCTGTAGTTTGCATTGCTGAAAAAGGAATGAATGGATCATTTTTGGTAGTCTAATCAGGAGGCATTGGTGGTCTGATCTGCTGTAGAGAGTGGAGAACTTCAAGGCTTTGCCTACCTTGATGGCCCTGATCTGACTCAGGGAGGATTCTCCCCTTAGAATTTTTTTTTAACTGAAAACCTTAGGGATTCCCCCTTGAAAATGCTGATTCTTCTTCAGTTCCATTTTTGTTAGAACTCACATTAAATATTTGTTTTAATCACAAAGTGAGTCCAAGGTAAAACAACAACAACGGATGGCTGCATTTTGGCTTCTACATAATAGCTACTGTTTGCAGTTGCCTTTTAGGATGATTTTTTAAGTTTTCACTGTCAACAGGTTGGAATGAATGTTCCTCGAGACCCACATAGGCTGTTGAAGCCTACAAAAGTTTGGGAAGAACGAACAAAAGAGATTGGACCAGAAGGTTCCGGGCCACTTCTGCATATTCCACACAGGTAAGGAAACAAAAGCTATTTGTATGTTTTAATGTAATTCATCCCAGAATGTTTACCCCTCTTTATTTTTACAGGGCTGTCCCAAGCTGGCGACAAGGACAATAGTTGGTTGGCTGCACAGTTTTATTAGAAGATAAGCAAAGCATGTATAAATTTCCTGAATAATTGTTTTACTATTCCTGTTATTGTTTTTGTAAGACTTTATTATGTAATAAATGATGTATGTTTTATATAGGGTATGAATTTATGTAAATTTGCGTTCAATGTCATATATATTTTATCTTTTATTTAACATCCTTATGTAGATTACACCAAAAATTACTAGTAAAATCTGTAAAAATGCACTGTTTCTTACTTTATTTTAATTTTCTTATTTTCCCTCTTGAATCTGTATTTAGCAATTTAGTTCTAGGCATGTGACTATAAATGAATGCATTGTTTTGTAATAAATTTAATTACATTATAAATTCTTTTTTGCTGGGTTATTGAGTTGATAAGTCAAATTTGTCCCATACTATTTTACTTATTATCTTACATTTATGTATTGACTTCCTGTCAACATGGAACCCCAGATGTTGTACATGATTGTCAGGCAAACACCTATCCAGGTTTGCTGCTAATAATCAGATTGTTCAAGGAAATTAAAAGAGGGCAACTCTAAAAGGATATCTCCAAATTGAGTGAATGGGCTGTAAAATTGCAAATGCAGTTCATTGGAAGTAAGTATAAATTGATGCACATTGGAGCAAAGAATAATAATTACATTCACATATACACTCATGCGGTCTGAACCAGCATGGACTGACCTGGAATGAGACGGTTGGGAAATCAGCCCTGAGTGCTTGCTGGAAGGACAGATCGTGAAGCTGAGGCTCCAGCACTTTGGCCACCTCATGAGAAGAGAAGACACCCTGGAAAAGACCCTGATGTTAGGAAAGATTGAGGGCCCAAGGAGAAGGGGACGACAGAGGATGAAATGGTTGGATAGTGTTCTCGAAGCTACCAGCATGAGTCTGACCAAACTGCAGGAGGCAGTGGAAGACAGAAGTGCCTGGCGTGCTCTGGTCCATGGGGTCACGAAGAATCGGACATGACTAAACGTCTAAACAACAACAACATGTAACTCTTTACAATAGCTTTTCAAATAAATTATAAACTTTCCCCATTCTTTATTAAAGTGGTCCTCTTCCTGGTTTCTAATTCTGCCTGTAAGCTTTGCCATCTCGACGTCGTTCATCAGTTTTGTCTGTCACTCTTCTTTGGTGGGAGTTGTAGACCCTTAGGGTCATCTAGTCCAACCCCCTGCAAAACACAGTCAGTGGCAGCCAAAGCAGCATGGCTCCATGAGTGGCGGATTTCTGTATAAGCTAAGCCAAAATCCCTTATTTGGGCTGCTGATCCCTTATTTTCGAGGCTGCTGGTCCCTTATTTTCAAATCTGTAAGTTGACAGCTATGGCTGTTGCCATTGTGTGGAGCAGCTCTGTATGCAGGTAAGAGGTTTTTGTTTGTTTGTTTTTTACCACTCCAGCACGAACATTTTCTTCTTTTTAAAAGGCGTTGATTTTGGAAGACTAGTAACTCTCAAGCGCCTATACAAGAAAACGTGGAATGCTCACGTCAATGCTCCCCAACCCATCGACGCGCTTCCTATTTAAACGACGGCAAGTTTTCTGAGCTCGCCTCTGATTGGCGCCCATGCCGGCTGGCCCCGCCCCTTTAGCCGCGCTCCCTCCTCCCTCCGGATCTGCTTCCACCGCCCCCAATTAGCGCCGCGCCTCCGCCCCCCCACGTGACCCGCGTGCGCTGCCGGCGGTGACGGACGCTGCGCGCGCGCGGGGTTAGGGAGCGGTTGGCCAACATGGCGGCGTCGGAGGAGGACGGGGGCTTCGGGGACGGAGAGCGGCTGGATTTCCTGAAGGAGCGGCACGTGCGCTTCTTCCAGCGCTGCCTGCAGATCCTGCCCGAGCGCTATTCGTCCCTGGAGACCAGCAGGTAGCCCTCGCGGGGGTGGGAGAAGGACAAGCGCCTGCCTAAGGCGGCTGGGCATCCCGTGGCGGGTCTCTTCCTCACGTTCATTCTCGCGTAGAATAGCCCTCGGAGGTTTCCCCCACAGTGTCAGGGAGCGCAACGGTTCCGGCAGCCCCCGGACCTCTGGACTTGCCCAAGGTTTAATTTCTAAATCTGATTTTCTGCTTTCCTAACCCCGTCCAACTCTCGACTCCCCACCCTCAAATCCATGTTGGTTGTGGTATAGCTCAGAACTGAGGGGAACTCTGTGTATGCTCTTTGGGTACTCTTGCTCATGTTAAGCTTCAACCCAATTGGTAAAAGGTAGAGTTTGTTATGTATGTATGTATGTATTCATTCATTCATTTTCGATACCGCCCTTCATCCAAAGACCTCAGGGTGGTTCACAGCATAAAAATATAAACTGACTCTACCCTAGCTTTTCAGATCAGAGCACTGGTGAAGAGGTGAGGAACGCTTTCTCTTTAAAGTCCACAAAATTCATGTGCTTAAACCTAGTGGCTGAACACCCGTCTTTGGTGCTGAGTCTTAACAAGCGCTAAGCCTTGGCTAAACATGACATGGTGAGGTCTGTTTCTGTTCTGCTTTCTTGTAAGATGAACAAAAACAGGAAGGAGGCACAGAAAGAATGTGAAAAGGAGAAACTTGTTCCCCGATGTGCCAGCTAAGATGATTATCGCAGCTCAACTTGTTTTGGATTACAAGTTGAGCTTGTTTTGGAATACAAGTGGAGCGCTCCTTCATACAATACAACTTGTTTTGGAATACAAGTTGAGCGTTCTTTCAGAGCCTTGGTCTCATTTGGGAGCAACACCTCCTTTAGGCAAAGAGAAATAATTTTAGTACAGCACAAATGGAAATATTTTACTTTATTGGCTTGACCAGGATCTTTTCAGTTTCTTCCTCTTCTATCTTCTCTGTTACAGCTTCCTGACCCAACTTTCAGTTTAGTTCAGTTGTTTCCAAACTTTTTTGGGCCATTGCTTTCTTGGTTCCATAAACTTGGTTCCCCAGTGCCCCCTACTCTATAAAAAGCATTATTCAGAATAGTGGTTTGCACAACCTACTAAGGAAAGTAATAACACAGTAAAATTCAAAATTCAATTACAGTATTCAAAATCAAATTAAGCTAAATAGTTTTAACTGAACAAAACTGATGAACTTGATCCAGTTCATCAAAGCTTTTAAAAGTCTGATAGTCTCCTGTTCCCCGCTCAGGGGGTGGTACCATCCGCTTTGGGAACCAGTGGTCTAGTTGGTGCTGGAGGAGATGCTGGCAGCTACAACTACTCCTGCTTAACCAATAAGTAAAAAAAATTGTCCAATAGCACCTTAGAGACCAACTAAGTTTGTTCTGGGTATAAGCTTATACCCAGAACAAACTTAGTTGGTCTCTAAGGTGCCACTGGACATTTTTATTATTATTATTTTGACTGCATCAGACCAACTTGGCTATCTGCAAGAATCTATTCACCAATAAGGTTACGGGAAGTAAAAAGAACACTTTAGCTACTTTCCTTGCTTTTAAATATGAGCAATGGTTCTTTTCTTCAGTTATTCTCTTGAACTCAACTCATTTTCTAACGGCAACGATGACCAACCAGATTTTTACTTTATGCCCTACCTTGAGTGTTGCTTTGGTAAAGCAATCAGGTAGGCAGGCCTATAAATTCCAACAGGGCCTACAGATGCTGCACGCCACAGTCCCACTCCTTGTACCCTCAGAATGTGACTTAGATTATATGCCGAACATATTTAACATCATGTTTATGTCTAAGAAACTCAGTCAAACTGGGACATGTTTTTTTTTGAAGTGTTAGAAACAAAAAACCCCTCAACCCTATTTAAATAGAAGGACTATTATCCTACTTGTAAGACTGTTGAACTTATATAAGTGTAGTCTTATGCACACTTGGGATCAAGCCCTATTAAAAGCAGTGATATTTGCTTTTGAGTAAACATCCATAGGATTGGAAACAGCTTCAGAATTGCTCTTGGAACATGAAGGTCTGGAAATTTGGAAGGAGGGGAAACAATTTGCTAGAAAAATTTCTAGAAGTGACAAGAGCTGTGGTGAGAAATATATTTTAAAATTTATTTAGAAGAATCCTTTATGAGTGGTTCTCATTCTGGTCTGCAATCTGTAGAAATCCCCAGTTGGGTAGTTTGCTGGAGAGCGATGCAAACATTGTAGAGAGCTGCTAAGAGTTTAGAACTTGAATATTAAAGTCATCTTTATGATGTATGAAAAAGCTCAAAGAGTTGGAGGAGAAATAAAACCCCTTAGAAAAAAAGAGGATGTTGAATTTGGTCAGCAAGAAGCAAATTCAGTTTGAAACCTGATTTCTCTTTAGGAATGAAATCACCATTTAGGAAATAGTTCATTTTCCCCCTACTGGTCAATTTAAAAGAAATCAATTACTTAAGTAGAAATTATTTTCTAACAGGAGGAATTTGTTTAGTTAGCTAATGGGAATGAGACCCCTCACTTAATATTTTTGTAAACAGTATAGTGGTACCTCAGAAGTCAAACTCCTTGCGAGACAAATGTTTTGTCTCCTGAATGTTGCAAACCCGGAAGTTGTTATTCCGGTTTGCGAATGTTCTTTGGAACCTGAATGTCCGTCGTGGCTTCCGATTGGCTGCAGGAGCTTCCTGCAGCCAATCGGAAACCACACCTTGGCTCCTGAACGTTTTGAAGTCGAATGGACTTTCGGAACGGATTCTGTTCGA
This sequence comes from Podarcis liolepis, assembly GCF_965112155.1. Lineage (NCBI taxonomy): Eukaryota > Metazoa > Chordata > Lepidosauria > Squamata > Lacertidae > Podarcis > Podarcis liolepis. The sequence goes on from NC_139565.1 coordinate 22,100,911, forward strand.
CTTCCGAGGTTTGACTGTACTATGAAAGAGCAAGGAGAAAAAATGTTTACTTTCTATGTTGCAGCTTTTCTACCAATGACTGGGGAATGCTGACCCACTGAATATTAGATTTAGGAGAATCCTCCTCAGGGCAGCAGCATTTTTTCCTTGAATATGTTCTCCAGTATATGGAACCACCTATTAAAGAACCTGTTCTAATAGCAATGCAGGTAATCTGTGCACTTAATTATACCATGGCTCTCAATAATTCTGCAAGCAGTGTGATTAGTTAGTAGTCTGTGATCTGTGAAAAGCAAAACAGGTTACAAGTAACAATGGGTGTAGCAGACCTGGAGGTTGTTGCAGAACCCAGATAGAGGTGAATAAAAGCATTGTAACCAAGACTGCAAAGCAAAGTGTACATTATGCTTAATTATAAGGACTCTTGCCTGACCTAATCATTAATAACTTGAATTGCTACTGGTCTGTGTCTGGTAACTATTATGTGCCACCAAAATGTAATTAGATGACATCTCTGTTTGTAGAGAAAACTGATGTCACGTGAATCCAAGAGTGTGCTGCAGAGCTTTCCAAACTTTTCAAGTTGGTGACACTTTTTAGACGTGCATCATTTTGCGACACAGTAATTCAGTTTTACTAGCAAACCTTTGTTTGGTTGAACTATCCCCTTTTCAGCCCTGGGAGGAGCATGGGGAGCATTTGTGCGACACACCTACACACTGCAGCTGACGCACTAGTGTGTTGCAACACACATTTTGGAAAGCTCTGATGTACTGCAACGTCTCTGTAGGGGTATTGTCAAACTCAGTAGCAGGTGGTGCGGGTGAAGTTGCATTGCTTTTCCAACACCACACATTGGACACAGCATGGTGTGCAGTAGTAGGAGCATCACATTGGCTCAGCTGCTGCACATGTGCCAAACTCCCACTGCCTTTCCCCTTCCCCTTCCCATCCCTTCCCTTCCCTACCTTCCCATTCACTGCTATGCACAGTGTTGGGAAGACAGATTGGGAATACAGCCCCATCCACACTGTCCACTACTCATTGTACTAAGAAATTACTAGGTGAACTTCCTGGGTGTTTTATTAGATTTAATTTTGACTTACTTGGCAAAAATCTGACAGAATATGTTCTGGGCAGCAATTTTGAAAGTAGTTTGTGTGGAACTGTGTCAGATAGGTATACTATTAAAACAAAAGACGCTTGAGAATTAAAGATAAAGTCAATTATGGAATGTCCTCCTTTTGGAGGCGCACCAAGCACCAACTTTCCCTTTGTTCTATTGCAAGGATGAAACCTAGTTGTTTTCTCAGGCATTTGTGATTTTTTTATTGTACCAGTAGTGAGCAGCTCTGTGCTTTAAGATTACTATTTATTGTTTTATCTCAGGTTGGATAAAAATCAATGTTTTTTTTTAAAACAATAAAAAAAATTCTATGTCATGTCAAGAACCTGAGACCTAGGTTCCAATGCAGCCATTCAGGCCTCTTTGGCTGGCTCTTGGCACACTCTATGCCATACTCCTACCCACCAATGTTTCATGAGTGTGTGCTGGAATGTAACCTACTGTACAAACATAAGCTACATCCTTTCTTTGTCCACTTTTGCCTCTGGACCTGCCTGTCACTTTTATGTGTCCCCTGGATAGTGGCCCTTGGGTTCAAAAGGTTCCCACCCTTGTTCTAAGTGGTCTAAATGTTGAATTTACAACTCATTAAGAAATACAGTTGACTCGCAACTTGTGCTGTGGTTTTAGGGATTGTGTGTAAAGCCAAATTCACATATAGTAAGAACAACCCCAGAACTGTCCCTGTGTCCACCTCGACCTTTCCAAAGGCTCTGGAGGTGCTTTCAGCAAGCTTTAAAGCTCTTTCCGTGCCAAGTTTTCTTGCTGCGGAAATCGCTTTTAAGCTCTCCTCCTTGCTTACCAGGCTCCCTCCTGGAGCTTCCCAGAACCTGGTAACCAAGTATGAGAGCTTAATAGCTCTTTCTGCATTTAACCTCTCCACCTTGTGTGTGTTTAATTTGTGCAATTGCAGTTGACCAGCCAAACATAAAGCTGTGATCATTCCAGTTGCAAGTTGATTGTATGCAACAAAATCAGTCTCCTTACGATTCAGAATAAGGTCTAACAATAAAATGCAAAAATATTATCCTAGTAACAACAATAATAAGAGGGCTCCAAAATTAAATCTTCATCCCAACCCAAGTCCTTAAACAGCACTGCATCCTGATAGTTTTAGGCATCATGATCATCATGTTTTTCTGGACTCAAAACAAGATGGTTTGCATCGCTTTCAATAGTAACAGTTTTTGTAGCTGGAATCAGTCATTGCATTACTGTCCCAGGCCAGGTGGGAATAGGCCCTCAAGGCAGGTCTTGCAGGGCTCACAGTTAAGATGGTCTACGGTTTGCATTGTTCACACGCAACTGTATGGAGCCACATTGTAGGGACACCTGCACCACCTTTTTATCTGCGTAATTTCTAGCACCAAAATGTGTCTGATTTGTGTTTGTTACCTGTCAGGTTGCATTTTTCTTCCATGGCTCTTGATGCTGAAGACATTTTTCTTTCCTGATTTTGATGCTAATGAGCCAGTCATTTTACAGCTTCTTGAACATGTTGTTATTCTACGTTTATGTGTGGTCTGCTTCATCAATCGGAGAGACTTGTTGGTATCGGTTTTTCACTCCTTCACTCCAGGTGGAGTTGGTTAGTGAAGCTTGACAGCAGCGTGGCTTTCTGCCTGCAGAGTTACATGTAAGCCAGCTCCCTGCAGCATATTGTCAGGTTGCAGCACTCATGTCTGTTTTCAGTTCATGCTGGAGCTGACACATAACACAGGTACTTCTTTGTGGCTTAGAAGTACGACTTCTCATGCTTACAAACCATTTTATATCGATGGCGGGTAGTAATATCCTGCTTTTCTTCCCTCGCAGGTTGACAATTGCTTTTTTTGCACTCTCCGGTCTGGATATGTTGGATTCCTTAGATGTGGTGAACAAAGAAGATATAATAGAATGGATTTATTCCCTGCAGGTCCTTCCCACAGAAGACAGTGAGTGAGTTTTTAGCTTTTCTCTTACTGACATTTCATTACACTCATTTGTGCTGCTTTTAGCTTTTGATAATAGAGAGCAAACCCTTCTTCAAAGAGATGCTGAGCAGTGACCATCTTACTTGTAACAATTGAAAGTGCTTAGCAGTACTAAAATGTAGATGCTCTTAGCCAGGTCACAGAACTGTGCAGTGAAGCCTGTCAAAGAGCTATAGTGAGTTATAGATGCAGTTGTATTAAGCAAAGTAGGTTAAACTTTCAAGTAGGGGGCCCTCTGCTTTTTAAAAAAATAATGTTGCTTTGATGGGTTCTAGAAGGATATGTTGAAATTCTTAATATATTGTTAAATTAGAAACATTCAGAAGGTATTTTGTCTAATCATGACAAAACATGTTCATGGTAGTTTTTTATAAAGCTGCTTAAATGTGCTTAGATGGGTCAATGGCTTTGTTCCTTCTTAATTGTACTGAATTTCCTTGTAAGACTTATTAGCTTAGCTGTACAAGAACTATGCAACTACCATAACTTGCCAGAACTATTATTACATTAATGAATGTTAAGCCAAACCCACCACTACTATAGGAGAACAATGGAAGAATAACAGGGAAACTCAAGCTAATTGATAGAACTGAGTCAGATGTCAATACAGCAATGCACTGTTGTCCTACTTGTTGGAAGTCAGTGGTCTTGTGCTCTCTGCTCCATCTAGGAGGCAGGCTTTCAGAAAAAGAGAGCAGTACTGGTAGTATATACTCCTTCCTCCTTAGTTCCACATCTTGAAATCACTAAGGCTGCTGGTGTGTGGTAAGATATTAGAAACATTTGAAAAAGAAATACACATATAAAATCAGGATCCTCGTGCCACTCTATCTCTGATCACCAAAAGCCAACACATGCAAGATAAGGCAATCTAGTTACTAATCATGATGGCAGTTTACTGTTTTCAGCATATCTCTGAATGCAGGTTTCTGGGGATCACGAGTTGAGGGAGGCTATTGTGCTCTTGTCCTGCTTGCAGGTTTCTCTTAGGCATCTGTTTGGCCACTGTGGGAACAGAATGTTGGACTGAATGGATCTTTGGTCTGATCCAGGAATGCTGCTCTTAACGTTCTTAAGTCAAGTGAAATATTTAAAAGTCTTGTACTGCTTTCATTTGATGCTGTGACTTGGGTTTTGGAGAGTATGGCGGGAGAAGACTGTTCCACAAGTGTTTCAAATTAGTTTTGATATTGGTCTGACTTCTTTGTACTTTTTATGAGCCAATACTGAAAAAAGCAGAAGGCTAAAAAGACTCTCTTCAGATTATTGGCAGTTTCACCAATCAGATTTAGGGATCAAATGGGATCAATATTGACACGTGTTGCAAATGGAGCAGTATTATACTACAAAAGCTTAAGAGTTATGAGGTCCATGATAATCTTGTTTTGTTTTTGAACTTACTGCATACATGTTTGTTAGTTGTGTGGTGGTGGGGATATATTCTCTACAAAAAAAGACTTCCTCCCATTACCTCTGATTTCAGCTGTCTTTAGAATAATTCCAGAGGGATTGTGAGTCTGTTAATAGCACGCACAAAAATGAGGCTTGCAACAGCTTAACAAACATATTTTTTCTCTTTAAGATGCCACAAGGCTCCGGTTTTGTTTCCTTAGAGTAATGATTAGTATAACTCATTGGAGTGTGTTACATCTTTTTTTGTTGTTGTTGTTAAAGCTTCAATTGTTTTCAGTAGTAGTACCATTTATATGCAGAACAACCACTAGATGGTGCCATTCCACAATTGAAGTACTAAATCCTTCCTGTGACAGCTTCCAGAGGAGAAGCTGTGCTAGTCTGTTGCAGTAAAAACAAGGGGCAAGCTACAGTTAAACTTTTGTGACACCTTTAAGACTATCAAATTTATTACAGCAGAAGTTTATACTTTAATAGGTTTCCTAGACTTTAAGATGCTGCAAGAGACTCTTACTTGCTGACAACAGCTTGTTGATATTTTGCCATAGTAAGTAAAGGATACAGCCAGTTGTGATGCCTCTGACTTCTCTTAACATTTAATCTTTAACTGTAGCTGATTAAAAATATTAAATGATTATGAAACTGTCCTCCTCCCATACTTAAAAATTCAGTAACATGGTTTTCGAAGATGTAGTTTTATGTGGCACATATCAATAGTATTGACATATTAATTGATATGCACTCACATGAAACATCCCCACTGAAGCTAAAATACTTCTTATTTTCTTAAAATCTCCCAAAACCTGTTTTTAAATTTTGGAGCTTCAATGTTAGCCTTAGACAGTCTTCTTGACTAATTACCATAAGACCTCATCTATAATAATTGATTCAGAACAGCTGCTCTTGTTTTGAAACTGTTGGATTAACTCCTACTCAATGAATAGTGATCATGGTTTGTCTGTTAATCTCCGATTCTGTGTGGCGTTCTCCATGGTTGTTAATTTCTGGAGTGCTTGACTTAAGAATTGAAGGCTTATGGGACCTTTAAGGTCATCTTGTAAAAGGAAACTTAAAAGTAACAAAGCTAATGAAGGTATTTAAAAAAACCAAAACAAACTCTTGACTGTGATCAGTATTCTCTTGGGATGGGTAATGAGATGTTAGTGAAAGATTCAAGAAAAGCTCTTTGAGCTGAAAATAGATTTGGCTCTTCTTTCACAGCAGCTTTCTGCAAAACACAATGAAGACAGGCACTGAAATGAAAACCTGCCAGTTAATAGCTAGAACCATGTTCTGAAGCTTCTTCTGTACGCTAATTTAGTGTATTTTTTGAATACAAGAGCAAAACCAAGGGTGGCAATCGACCAAGTTTTACTCAGAGGAGATCCACTGTAATGACTAAGTTGGTCCCATTAATTTCAGTAGGTGTACTCAAAATAAAATTGAGTCACTTACAGTCCCAGGTTATCAATTCACAGCTGCATTCTTTTCACATATAGGTTTAGCTTTGCTGGGAAATGTCATAGCCCACTGTATTTCATGGCATTTTGGTATGCCAGGTTAAAAAGAAGAGAAAAATCATCTCTAAATTCTCTATAAATATTTGCCTTTGTGGAGGACATTTCATGACTTTAACTTATGTCATTATACATTTACTGTGGCTTTGGGGCCAGTATGGGAGAGAGATGTTTTGTTGCAGTTGGGGCAGATGAAGGCATCCAGTTGTGCCAGCTGCAGATGCACCATGGTGTTTTCTTCTCTCTGTGCTCCTCCCAGAGCTCATTCCTCCTCTGGTCACTGCTATGGATACACAACATGACTGTCTGTCTACAGGCACTGCAATCACTGCTTTGTCTCCTTCCCACTTTTGTTAGCCTCCACTAAATCAAAGAGTCTTCCGTGAATGGAAGGATGCATTGGATACAACCCACCATAAATACTGGAGTGACATTAAAAATTAATAATATGTAGGAGGACCTTCATTATTTAGTATATCTCTTTAAACGACTTCTTTGTGCAGGATGAATGCTTTGTATGCTTGTCATCCTTGGAGACCCCTCTTGGTACTGTTGCATGAATAATAGATTTTTTCTTTCAGTTTTTAGACAGAGAATATACATAAAAGACAACCAATTGGTACATGAACTCTTTAATATAATTGCTGTGATAAATTTGTTTTTGTATGGTTCTATATGCCTTACTTTGGCTCAAAGTTTATATAGTTGCATGACATTTGTGTTGGAGCTGTATCTTCCTGGCAGCAGAGGACAGAACCATGAGACAGGTGTAAAACCCTCAAGCAAGAGTTTTATTTACAAACTTACAAACACAAAGCATGTGGGTGTTCTCTTTTGCAGACAAATTCAAACTGCAACTTATCCTCCTTTTGTACTCATCACTAGTTGTATCTAATCAGCCCAGAACTCACACCCAGAACTCACAGAAACAGCTCTTAAAGTTACAATCATCTTTTCTGTTTCTTTGCAGAATGACTCCTAACAATTTGTAAAACACAGTTTGTTTTTATTTAGCTGCTGCTTATTACAGCTCTTATCTCTGCAAACGTAGAATCATAGAATCATAGAGTTGGAAGAGACCACAAGGGCCATCGAGTCCAACCCCCTGTCAAGCAGGAAACACCATCAGAGCACTCCTGACATATGGTTGTCAAGCCTCTGCTTAAAGACCTCCAAAGTAGGAGACTCCACCACACTCCTTGGCAGCAAATTCCACTGTCGAACAGCTCTTACTGTCAGGAAGTTCTTCCTAATGTTTAGGTGGAATCTACTTTCTTGTAGTTTGGATCCATTGCTCCGTGTCCGCTTCTCTGGAGCAGCAGAAAACAACCTTTCTCCCTCCTCTATGTGACATCCTTTTATATATTTGAACATGGCTATCATATCACCCCTTAACCTCCTCTTCTCCAGGCTAAACATGCCCAGCTCCCTTAGCCGTTCCTCATAAGGCATCGTGTTAGGCTAGATCCCAGAACAGGAGCTATATTTTCCTGGAAGGTCAGTCTGATGAGGGGATAGACTGAAAATGGCTGGCTGACCATTTCTACATCAACTACGTAGGATGGAGTGTATGTAGAACACAGAAAATGATGAGTATGTAGTAGGGTGGAAAAACTAACCACTCCCATTGGCCTTCTGTGAAAAATGGTTGTAAATGCAGAGCTGCATTGCCAGCGCCTTTACTCAAAAGTAACTGGGTTCACAGAGTTCAATAGGAGTTACTCCAAGTTAAGTTTGCAGGATAGCAGTCTGAGCTAGGGAATATGATTTGGCATTAATCATGAGCCAGAGAAAGACTTTAAATTTCAGTAGAATTGTTTAAAACAAATAGCTAGTAATTTGAAAATGAATGCACAAAGTTAAACTAGGGTTGTTTTGTTTCCTACAAAGGGTCAAACATGCATCGCTGTGGATTCCGTGGTTCTTCGTATCTGGGAATGCCATTCAATCCGTCCAAGGTTAGTGAATGCTACATGAAAAAAAATACAATGCTTTCCTTTGCAGCCTTTTAACAAATATTTACATGATCATGAAATAAGGCTCTGAGGTGAGCATTTTTAAAAGTAAAAATAGCACTCTATTTTTGTAAATTCTACTCGTAAATTGAAAACATTTCTGTGAGGCAGAACAGTGGTCTTATTATCGAAGCCATATTTTAAGGAAAGCTAGAAATGGATGCACAGCTTTTTAATGTGCTTTATGCTTTTAAAACCAATAAGAATAGAAAGTAGGTTTTCTCAATTTTGAGTCCCCAAAAAGAGGACTTATACATGGGGGGGTGTTATACACTGGAAAATGCAGCAAATCCTCACTCAGATTACTGCAGCATTGCCTGAACACACATTTGAATGTTGTATTCTAAATGAGGATATTCTTCATAGGAAACCTTCACCTTTATAACGTGGTTATCTCATGTAGTTTGTGGCAGGCACGAGAAGTGGGGTCCTTGAAGTATGAACAGCCTGAGGATTGAAAGTGGGTTAGAAAGGGAACACAAATCAAATACACGGAATGCAAGTTCAGAGGAGTCAAATAAGTCTGCAGTGTCAGTGTGCTAGCAGGCTGGCTGCATGGACAGAAATTCCATTCCTAACATTTCTGTCTTGCTGTTATCAGGACAGCATCAGTGTGGTTCTTGTGAGGAAGCCACAAAAATAGATGCCCTTAAGATAGACTAGCATGATGGGCAGGCAAACCAACACGTGTGGGCTTTTCTTTACAGTTGTGAGAGGTGTGAAGTCCTTCTTTAAAAATGACAAGACTTTCTAAATGCTTCATAACACATCAGACTTACATCATATCCATATTTCCATAAGTTTGTATCCAGCCTAAAGATACTCCGTAGACTCACTGAAATAAATGAAAATCTACTCTTAGTATGGCTTAGTTGGATAGAACCCATTATCAACTCGTGGAAGTGAGAGAGAATGCACATCACCAGAATGTAAGTCGCCTGGGCTTGAGTGGCCTCTTTTTAAAATAGGGTTGCCATATTTTGAAGGGCAAAAAAGAAGATACTATGATGGCCATTCAAAGCAAATAAATGCAATTTGTCTCAAAAGTTACCGCCTGAAAAAGAGGACATGTCCTGGAAAAAGAGGACACATGGCAACCCTGAAATTCCCATAAACAGAGTGTGATTATTTTTTAGGTTGTCACTATTTATATGGTGTGATCATATTTCTAAATTTATTGAAAGTGATATTAGATGTGTGGTGATAACGCATTGTATCCTTTTACATGGTGCCAGAATTTTGTAACCTGGGATCACTAATGTAAATCCCAGAAAATACTGAAAGGTATTGTGAAGTGCTGCCTTTCTGCAGGACCAGCTTGTTAAAATATTTTATTTATCTCTCAAGCTGTTTGTCTTTCTAGACTGAACATTTCATGAATATTTGCAAAGGAAAGTCTAGTTTGGTCATCTATCCTAGTACAGTAGTTGAGATCTGTAATACAAGACTAAACTGGCACACTGGAAGCCGCCATCAGTTCATAGAAATCTGTGCAAAATTCTTCTGGTGCTGGAAATGTACCCTGGTCTTAAAATAACTGTCACACTTCCTGCTATTTGCATAGCTGCTGCTATGTGTGGGTCATGCAGAGGTGGGCATTTATATATAGCCATTCAGGCAATTCTCCTGCATGTTTCTCCTGCCCAGTGTTAGAAACTGAGATATGAAAACGAGGAGTTAAATGGCACCTTAAACCTAGGTTGTGGGTGCAACAACAGAATGTCCAGGAGCGCTTTTTTTTAATAACAGGAATACAAAGCTGAAAATGATTTTTCACATGGTCTAGTCCTTCCCCTGCCCTCCCCTCTAATATTCTTAAGAGGGTCTCTCCTCCAGTCTTCAGAGAGTAGCTGGAAGTGGTGAGGCAGAAAAAGGTCCTCCTTTCCTTCCACTCTGCAGTTTAAATCTGAAATTTTAGGCTCAGTACTGCGCCCAGAGCTCAGAAACTGTTTGTGCTAATGAAGTTCCCTGTTGCAAAATGTGCCTAGACCAATGCTCCTGCCCAAAGACACTTCAGGAAAACAAGCTCTGTTTTCTGCTAAAACAAATGCTTATTTTGTTATCCGTTGAGAACTATAAACTCTAATAATAATTATAATTGCATTTTCTTGTGTTTCAGGGTCCCGGTATTGCTCATCCCTATGATAGCGGGCACATAGCAATGACTTACACTGGCCTTTCCTGCTTAGTTATTCTTGGCGATGACTTGAGCCGAGTAAATAAAGAAGCTTGCTTGGCAGGACTAAGAGCTCTCCAGCTGGATGACGGGAGGTACAGTGAATTCTGTGTTGCCAGGTGTTAAATATTTTTAGAAAGGGAAAACTGGATCCAAATACATAATGCACAGTACTGTAAAGGAGGAACTGGCGAGACTGAATCCAGCGTGAGGAAAGAGAGGACTTGAGCACAGTAAGCAAGAGGAAGCTTACATACTTTGAGGTCTCTTCTTGCCAGGGAAAGCAAATGGAGACTAGGGTATTCTAGCAAGCAGAGATGTCCCCTTCTTCATTTCACATAGCACAGATAGGAAGCCTGCATTTTTGCATTTAATTGTGTCCTTCACTGGGGGTTTCAGAGCCTAGTCTTTAAACGCCAGTAACTTGTTGTCTGTTCCCTATATTGCCGGCAACTGGTCAAAGGGCTCTAGGCTACCAAAAACAGTATTTAAAGAAGTCAGGAAGTCAGGAGACTTTTGCAGATTTAGGTAGGGAAGAGTACTATGCTATATAGTTTGCTGAATGTCCTCGGTTCTCCTATCACAGCAACTCATTAAAGGCGTACTGTATATACTCGAGTATAAGCCGACCCGAATATAAGCCGAGGCACCTAATTTTACCACACAGCGGCAAAGGCGGCGGAGGAGGAAGGAGCAGCCTGAAAGGACCCTCACTTGAGTATAAGCCGGGGGCGGGGGCTTTTTCAGCATAAAAAATGTGCTGAAAAAGTCGGCTTATACTCAAGTATATACTGTAATTCCTGCTGATCTCCAGAACCTCTTAATAGACCCTCATGGATGCTCAAATGCTTTTACTGCTGTTCCAGTCTGGTCTAGAGCCCTTTTCCTTGTTCCAGTGTACCCACAGACATGACTTTGATCTCTTTGGCTTGCCTTTCAAACTGAGCATTCCTCCCTCCATTGCTGAGACTGGCTCCTTTCATAGACTGCAGACTTTATATAGATGGAAAAAGTGACTCCTGAATCTTGGGTATGGCTGCAACCAAAGCAGCAACAACCATAATTTGATCTTGCTTGTTTTAATTCTTCTCCATTTAGTAGCTCAGCAATATGCTAGTTTCCATACGTTCTAGAAAGCAGACGCCACCTGGTTGTCTTAATATTTGTGGGGAGGGGGTGTAGAAATCATGAGCTTTCATGAAAAGCTGGAATTACAAATGCAGAATTCCTGCTGATTATGCCAAACCCTGCCTCTTTCTGCCACCATTTTGTGACTGGCGGACCTCCATAATTTTCAACAACCTTGGGGGGGGGGGAATTTTATAACCCTTGCTCTAGGAAGCAGAAGACCTTGCTAATGGGACATGGCACAGAATAATTCAGTTTAGTCCCTGCTACTCAGGTGAGTGGTGGGTATGCTGGCTGGTCAAAATGGTACTTTCACTAGCTAGTGTGTGTATGCTGGCTTTGTAGTAAATGACTGAAAGAGGTCTTGTAATCACCTGACAGGGTTCTGCTTTCAGCAGGTAATTAGATCATTTCCCCATAGAAACTGACAGTTTGAAGTAAATTATGTTTTGTTCTAACCCCCCCCCCCCAAACAAACCCAGATTGAGATTCAGTTGAACAGAGCAGTAACTGTTGCATAACTTCTATATGTTTTAGTTTTTGTGCAGTCCTGGAAGGAAGTGAAAATGACATGAGATTTGTGTACTGTGCTGCTTGTATATGCTACATGCTTAACAACTGGTCAGGGATGGATACGAAGAAAGCCATTGACTATATCAGGAGGAGCATGGTGAGTTTTGCAAATCAAATTTTTTCAACTTCCTCTATTCAGAGAATCTTTTCTTAACATTTCATATGCATACATTTTGTATTCCTGTGTTGATTGAGGAACTAAAGCAACAAAGCAGCTTCTTTGCCAGTTTTCCTGCATCCAAACATATTTAATGCAGAATATTATAGCATTAATGCATAGATTTGCCTTTGTAATGAGCAGCGTGAGAGAGACAACATTAGGATATGCTTAATGATTTAGGACACAGAGGACTTCTAAAACATGAATTTTTATGATGCTACAGTGATATACGCTACTTAGTTTTTCTTCTTACTAGAAATAATGATGGATTTCATGACTGCTAAAAAGCCTCCACTTTGATATAAATTGTTGCCTATTCTTAGTGTGTACAAGAAATATTAAGTATTCTGTGCATTCATTCATGGATAGTATTAGCCGTTCTGGGCAATTCAGACTGCAATCCTTTGTGAACTTAGCTGTGAGTAAGTCTGAACTTAGTGGGACTTATTCCTAAATATGCTTGCATACGGATGCACTGTAAGGCTCCAACATTACAATCTTGTGTATGTTTACTTAGAAATATGGTACATAGCCATAGGATTTCAACATTCAAAATTCTTATATTGCTGCTTTTTATGATGTTATTGGGACATGGGTGCTGCTGTGGGTTAAACCACAGAGCCTAGGACTTGCCGATTGGAAGGTCGGCGGTTCGAATCTCCGCGACAGGGTGAGCTCCCGTTGTTCAGTCCCTGCTCCTGCCAACCTAGCAGTTCGAAAGCACGTCAAAGTGCAAGTAGATAAATAGGTACCGCTCCGGCGGGAAGGTAAACGCCGTTTCCGTGCGCTGCTCTGGTTCGCCAGAAGCGGCTTAGTCATGCTGGCCACATGACCCGGAAGCTGTACAACGGCTCCCTCGGCCAATAAAGCGAGATGAGCGCCGCAACCCCAGAGTCGGCCACGACTGGACCTAATGGTCAGGGGTCTCTTTACCCTTTACCTTTATGATGTTATTGGCATATAGACCTTTCAAAAACTGAAAAGCTACCAGTTCATATTTTACGTTAACGTTTTCCATACTAGTGTGATTGCAACGCTGGAATCCTGCCCTGTAGCATGGTGAAAATATAATTGCTGTGGCTAGTTGGGCACAGCTTTACTTAAGGTATAAATCTAGTTTAAGTTCAAATAATTTAAATGTTGCCTTTTGTAAGTATAGAAATACAGGATTGTGTTGTGAACAGCATGGGCTATTGCCTATTATCTGTCAGAGTACATGGGTTACAGATTAACAACCCAGGCCCTGAGTTTCCTGTTCTCTTTTAGCTGATACTATAAATGAGTTAAACTTGCACTACAAGTTTGGAATCTACACCAGCAGACTATCATTCGCATGCCAGACTGCCACTTCCTAGGCACTGTCTCTATGGGCTTCTTCTAGAGATGCACAGTAACCAGTAGGCTGCAGTTTTGCCACCAGTTATTTCATAAAAAGAGAATCCCTGCACAATGCCAAGAATCTGGCATGCTGTATTTTTAGTCTTGATCTGATGTGCAGAAAGCCAGTAGCTCTTGCATAGTTAACACTTGTAGTGAGACACTAGACTTCAAGTACACTTGATTATACACTTGAATGCTCAAGTGTGCTCCAGAATACTGCTCTTGAAAAGCACGTCAAACAGATAGTCCTTCTATGTTTTCCCTCTTTAGTTCAAATTCTGCCGAAGCCGTAAGCAGTCAGCTCTCAACTGCTGTACGGGAATGAATGTGTAGATTGCCATTAGGTAAGCTGTGTCCTGGGAGGCGATTGTGGTAAAGTTGACTTTTAAAAGCTGAAACTTGAAGAATGCGTCCTGAGCTGCTTGAAAGGTCAAAAATACTATTGATAGAATAAGGAAAACAGTGAATGCTGTATTTCTGAGAGAGACATATAAAGGGGAGGGTGATTACAAATGTGCTATGTGCAGTGGCAAGCTGCATGCTCCAGCACCGGGGACGGAGAGCAGGCGTGGGCGTGGCATGTGTCTCAGGGGCGTGGCACGCCGCCCAGCGTGGTGGGGTGTGTGCGGCGCGTGTCTGGGGGGTGGCCGCGATGGTACCCCCCTTCCCGGGGCCAGTGCGCTCCCCCCTCCCCCTGTTCCTCCGCCAGTGGCTATGTGAATCTTTTCATAGACTGTAGCAGAATTTTTTGGTGTACAAGCAGAACTAGGCATTTGGCAGCAAACGTAGGAATTTGGGGCCCTACCTTTGCTTGTGACATATAAAGCAAAGGCAGTGAGGCTTTTGCAGAGAGCCTGCTGCTTTTCCTCTGCAACCTGCTCTCTGCAGTCCCCTGTTGTTGTTGTTGTTGTTGCTGCTGCTGCTGCTGCTGCTGCTGCTGCTGCTGCTGCTGTATTCTACCAGTCGATGCCAAGAAACATCAAACTGGGAGACATTTACTGCACAGCAATATCAGACTTACTCCATCCCTATTTCTCACCTGGGACAAAAATTCACTCCTTCTGTTCACCACCAAGAAAAGGGCATGGGGCTCCCACATGTAGTTCCTAGGAAATGGGGGGGGTCATTTGGAGAGTTTTATAAAAGTAATTAAGCAAGGTTAAGCACTCCAGAAAATGCCTCATCCCTACTTTGCATGCAAACACTTTGTCCTACCCTGTAGTGTTCCATTTCTTTTCCAGCTTAATAGGTTGGAGGATAGAGGTGAATGCTCTGATTATCAAAGTCTGCCCCTTTTTAGATTTCTGTTATACTAGCATTCTCTGAAGACAGTGATGACTTTTGCTTTGTGGTCAGTTAAGAGCAGTGTGAATATACCACATTTTCCCGTGTATAAGACAATGTTTTTTGCTATTATTATTTTTTAGTAAAAAATTGGGGGCTGTCTTATACATGGATGGTAGTCTAAACCACTGGGCATCTTGGGCTTGCCAATCGGAATATCGGCAGTTCGGATTCCCACGACAGGGTGTCCCACACTCCTGTCCCAGCTCTGTCCCAGCTCCGTTCAACCTAGCAGTTTGAAAGCACACCAGTGCAAGTAGATAAGTAGGTACTGCTGTGGTGGGAAGATAAATGGTGTTTCCATGCGCTCTGGTTTCTGTCACGGTGTTCTGTTGCGCCAGTAGCAGTTTAGTCATGCTGGCTACATGACACAGAAATCTGTCTGTGGAGAAACGCCAGCTCTCACAGCCTGAAAGCAAGATGAGCGCCGCAACCCCATAGTCACCTTTGACTGGACTTAACCGTCCAGGGGTCCTTTACCTTTCCATCTGCTTGTAAGTTACAGTGTCATTCGTGGTTTTGGCAACCCTAATTTAAAATATTGATTTCTTAAGTTTGCGTTTAAAAAAATAGGTGTCATATACATAGAAAAATATGGTATTTGTTATCTTTGTGCTTGAGATCTCTCAAAATTCCCAGCACCAGAATACATTAGTGGAGTTTCTTCATAGCAGACATGAGTCTCCTAGAAGCAAAAGTATTATATTTAGGAATTAACAAACACAATTATTCTTAAGCTAGATTAATCTAGAACAGTGCTTTTTCATCTTCTAGAAAAATAGGTGCTGGTACTCACCATGAAGTTGTAACAGTATGTGTGTTGCATTTTTTCACAACAACAAAAGAGTTGCTGGTACTGCGTACTTTTGAGTACCCAACTGGTCTAGAATATTTTTGCAGCACTAATATTCAAAATAGCAACTTACCTTGCAACCTGAATTTTTCTCAGAAAGGGTAATATGGAGAATGGAAAATGGAAATACAGGTGAAACTCGGAAAATTAGAGTATCGTGGAAAAGTTCATTTATTTCAGTAATTGAGCTTAAAAGGTGAAACTCATATACAAAAGGTGAATATATGAGATAGGCTCCCCAAATCAACACAGACTGTGGAAACTTCACACTGGACTTCAAGCATCTGGCATTGTGTGCCTCCCCATTCTTCCTCCAGACTCTGGGTCCTTGGTTTCCAAATAAGATGCAAAAACTGCTCTCATCAGAAAAGAGATTTGGGGAGCCATATCATCAGCTGGTGTTGGTCCACTGTGCTTCATTAAGTCCAGGGTCAACACAGCCATCTACCAGGAGATTCTGGAGCACTTCATGCTTCCTTCTGCAGACGAGCTTTATGGGGATGCTGACTTCATTTTCCAGCAGGACTTTGGCACCTGCCACACTGCCAAAAGTACCAAAACCTAGTTCAGTGCCCATGGGATTACTGTGCTTGATTGGCCAGCAAACTCGCCTGACCTGAACCCCATAGAGAATCTATGGGGCATTGCCAAGAGACAGATGAGAGACATGAAACCGAGCAATGCAGAAGAGCTAAAGGCTGCTATTGAAGCATCCTGGTCTTCCATAACACCTCAGCAGTGCCACAGGCTGATAGCATCCATGCCACACCGCACTGAGGCAGTAATTGCTGCAAAAGGGGCCCAAACCAAGTACTGAGTACATATGCATGCTTCTACTTCTCAGAGGTCCAATATTGCTCTATTTGCAGTCCTTGTTTTGCTGATTTCATTTAATATTCTAATTTTCTGAGATTGTTAATTTGGGGTTTTCATCAGCTGTACGCCATGATCATCACAGTTATAACAAATAAAAGCTTGACATATCTTGCTTTGCATGTCATGAGTCTATCTCATATATTAGTTTCACCTTTTAAGTTGAATTACTGAAATAAATGAACTTTTCCATGATATTCTAATTTTCCGGGTTTCACCTGTATTTCTTTTCAACACCGTATCTACGTTTCTGAGGTGCCCATGTATTTCATTGTAGTGAACTGTTGGTTTATGTACAGTTCTGGCTTGTACTGATAATGTCCCCTTTATCACAGGCAAAACAGATGCCATTGTTAGAAGGGTGCTATTATTCAAAGATGTAGTTTTTGTTTCAACATCTCCTATGTTGTCGTTTGCAAGAAAATAAGGCTCGTTCAAGCTTATATGTTTTTATCATTGCAGTGCAAATTTGAATGCTGCTGAATATAATTTGGTTAGGTAGCAACACCTTTGGCAAGTCAAATATTATTTCAAGTCAGTATTTTCATAGACTTAGATTCTTTTTGTATTTATGTACCACAGCCCATGCCATTCTAAGGGCCCCTTGACCCTCATGTATTCTGTTTTTTTCCTTGGGTTTACTGGTTTGTTTAGTATTGCGATACACAAGCTTTAGCACTGTCAAAGTTGGCTTAGTGAATACTTCGGTACCAAAGGTAATGTGCAGCAAGAAATATTACAGAAAAATCCAATGACCAGGAACTGTTTTGAAAACAACTTTCTAGTCTGCTCTAGAATTGCCCAGCGTCCTAAAGGGCTGTGCTTTAGTTTTGCATAGCTATAGTTTGAGCATAGAGTAAACTTCTCTACACATTCAGTAATAAAATTAGGAATCTGTAATTAGGCTAAAAATATATATTCTGTGCAAACAGCAAAGGCTGCTGTTTGTTTGGCTTTTCACATTTCCTGTCTTGTGTCAGTCAAACATATGAGTGCAATAATTATTGGAAGGGCGGAGGATTGCAGTTCCTCCTTTAAAAGGGCAAAGTTCCCAGTTATCTTACAAGCAAGATGACAACAGTCAGTCTCAGCATCCAGATAAACCTTAGGTCAGTGTTCTGTGTTTTTTTTAAGTATCACGAGTTTGGTGCTGGAGTAAACTAGGTCCTCTACCTACCTTCAAGCTAATTATTTTATACTTGGTGTGATGTTTCATTCTCATTGTTTATGACACACCTGATTAGCTGGACATCCGGTGTCTACAAGTAGCAGATTATTTTGAGTCAGCTGATTAGTTTTTAGGGAAGGGTGGACATTGTTTGCTGCCTGCATTCTTCCCCCAACCGTGACCCACAGCAGTCACAACTGCTTGTCAATGAATGTATTGTCTTTTCATAATGGCATTATCTGGGCTCCTGTATAGAGTGGAAGAACACCACCACACCTATTATTATTATTATTATTATTATTATTATTATTATTATTATTATTATTAATGAATTTGAGCACTGTCTAGCTGTATACATTTGGTTATAACTTTGAAGTTAGTCCAGTGTCTTTGAAAAGTCATCTCCTAGGCTGTTGGAGACTAGAAACAACTTTTGGCCAAGGCCATGTAGTTTTACTAAAATGAAGTGTACATTCAAAGGTTTGCATGAATGCTTACATTTGCCTGCCTTTTGCCTTTTCAGTCTTATGACAATGGGCTTGCCCAAGGAGCCGGACTTGAATCTCATGGTAAGAGTATTTGTTTTCTTAAGGATCACTTTAATACAGTGGTAATGAGATAGAACACTTCTGCAAGGAAAAACTGCACGCACTGAGAAACTTTATTTTTGAGCTTGGCTTCATTGCAGGTTATTGACAAAATTTGGATATCATGAATCTTGTGCTGAGACTCCTCCTTGTGAAAGTGATAAATAAGCAATAAGGTCATTACTTCAACAAGGAGGACTCAATACAAGATTCACAATACCCAATTTTTGTCAGTATCTCTCAATGAAACCAAGCGCAAAAAGGAAGCTTCTCGGCACGTGCATTTCTCTTTGCAGAAGTTTTTAAGTGAGACCAGACTTGGGGGGAAATGTGCGTATGTGGGAGCCTATGATAGCATAGTCTAATCCCTTAATTCTTGTGTTACATCTGCGCCTGGCCTAAAACTACAGGCAAAGTAACAAACATGCATACGGTGGTATAAGTGGGATGACAATTGGTTAACAAAACAGTAACATGGTTGAGTGGCTTACCAGTCGTTTTGTTTGAAAATTGTTTGTCCAGCTCTACATGTGCTTAAACTCAGTGCCTCCTCTCTCTGCTAGGGTGAATGACAGTGTATCACTTAAAATTGTCTTTTAGATAACAGTAGTTTATGTAAACTGGGCTTCCTCAGTAGCTCCATGAAAGACTGAAAACTATGTTTGGGGAAATCTTGTCTGGTTTTTCAGGTGGCTCTACTTTTTGTGGTATTGCATCCCTGTGCCTAATGGGTAAACTTGAAGAGGTATTCTCTGAGAAACAGCTGGACAGGATAAGGAGATGGTGCATTATGCGGCAACAGAATGGTTATCATGGCCGACCCAACAAGCCTGTGGATACCTGCTACTCATTTTGGGTTGGAGCAACTCTTAAGGTAACTTGAAAGTTGAAGCAAGACACTGTCATTCATAATCTGCTTTCTGACTGTTTAACTTCTGCATTAATAAGTTAATTTAGGTTGACCTTTACTATCAAAGGTGCTATTTTATGTCCTATAGTTAATTCTAGAAATTCATTTTTCTTCTTAAAAAAAGTATACAAACTTTACAATTCTCTATTTGTACTTCAGGTGCATGTTAAAACTGATAATGTGTGTTAACACGACAAACCTTTCTTTCAGCTTCTGAAAATATTTCAGTATACAAACTATGAAAAGAACAGGAATTACATTTTATCAACCCAAGATCGCCTTGTTGGTGGATTTGCTAAATGGCCAGATAGTCATCCAGGTAAATGAACTTTTTTTGCCCACCTACATGAGAGGGCAAGGGGGAAGGAGAGGGGGTGGGAAGAGAAACCATAGCCAAATACTTATAACATGAAAATGAAACATTAATACTTTTGGTGTGGTATAAGAGAGTAGTGACATTGAACACTAACAGGCTCTTACTAACGCAAATCATTTATAAGAACTTCTTAAGCCATGGTTTTGGCTTTACAGATTGTGTTAGCTGGTGTTTTGGTTACATAACCAGCAGTAGATTGGTTGAAAACAATATTGTGCGCTACATCCATAGCGAAAAAGTAGATGAGAACAAAAGGTGAAGGAAATTGGAAGTAGATATTAGTGTTTGTATAGTGGCACTGAAGTAGCACATTAAGAAAAGGAGTATGGTGTCCGCATTTGCGTAATTGTCCTAAGGAATGAATCTCTTTCCTATCCATTTTTGTTGTTGTGACAATGTTCCTGTTTAGTTACACAACCCATTAGCATAACATCTGTTTTGGAACCATTATTGAAGATAGATATTGACAAGGGGAGATCACTTTGCACAGAGGGAATATGTACTACTTATCTCGCCTTTGAAAGTGTTAACAAATGTTACCGCTTCTCGGCCTTTTGGCTAAGATCAAGTGTAGAAAGTGTTAACAAATGTGTACCAAAATTTGATCCACTATATATTGTATACCTGCAACTCCCAAAAACCTTTGAGAAAATACCTTGCCAAAGTCTCCTAAGTAAACTTACCAGTCATAGGAACTAACCAGAGAAGTTGTGTTGTTGGGTGGCATGTAAGTATTGTATATAAATACATAAGATAATACTCTTCCTGTTACAGGTTGGTAATGGGTTGTAAAACAGGAACAAGGTAGAGGTAAATGGACATTTGTTACAATAAAGGGATGTAAGTCGTGCAGCCACGCAAGGCTCTTCTGTATGGAGAATGGAGCTGTACAACTTACTTCTGAATGTCCAAATTTGCAGATGGCTTCACATTATTCAGGATGATAAAAATCTAAGCTGATACTGAAGAGCCCTATAAGGTGTTTCCAAACTGCGTGAAAAGCCAGTAAAATAGCAAGCGAGGTTCAGTTGCAGAAAATGTAAAATGATGCAAATTGCGGCAAAAAATCCTAATCCGATATGCATGGGGGTCTGAACTGCTGTGGCTAATGAGGAAAAACCTTGGGGTCACTGAAATGTCAAACTGGTGGCAGCAGAGAAAAAAATTAAATCATTCTCAGTGTTCTTAGAACTGTGACCACAACATGGCTTTTACAGTATGGCGGAATTTGGAATGATGTGTACGGTTGTAAATTTAAAAATATTGCCAGGGGCCAGAAGACACTGCAACTTGCTAGAGGCCATTCTCCTGGGATGACAGCTTTCCTGTCTGTGAGTTCTTCATTTACACCAGATCTGGGCAAGCCATGGGCTGCATCCCCCAAAGTCCTCTAGACCTTCCTACCGTTGGAGAGAGAGAGATAGAATTGACAGGCAGGCATTCATGTGTAGCATGTAGAGCAGCACTTTGGAACTCCACTCTCAACCCATCTTCCGTGTGCCGTTGAAATATGGAGGGTGCACATCACCAATTGAAGCTTTTGTGTGCTAGACTACAAATGGAGGGCCCTATATAGTTGGAACTTGTAGCATGTGCTGTTTGGTATGGGGGTGGGGCCAGTAGCTTATGCCCTTGCTTCCACATGCACCTGTAGGCAGTTCATGATAGCCTGCCCAGAGCTTTGGCAACCTTGCAAGAAAACTTCTTTTAGGGCTGATTTTGAGCTGGGGCTTAGCTCTGGAATCTATTTTCAAATGCTGGAACTCAGCCGTGGAACCTGTGAAGTGTGGTATTAATGCCTGTGTGTTGGTATCTCCTGCTTTAGAAGGACATTCTGACAGTCCCAGCTAGCATCTTTTCCAGACGTCTGCTATTCTACAGGAAGGTAGGATAGAATCTATCACTTGTAGTTAGCAATAAGCTGATTTAACTAGTTCGTTTTTAGACCTAGAGCAATGGAATAGCTTGCTGAAGTTCTCTGTTTGAGCTAGGGCTTCCTGCTGTCATGATTTGAACCAGAGTCTTCTGTACTATGTGCCATGCACTTACAGAGAATGGCTGACAAGGTTGGGCTTCTGGATCAGAGGGCCTAATTTTCAGCAGTTTCAAGCCTCTGCCATTCCTTAAACAGCTGAAGGTTCTGATAGCTTCTAAAATTGTCTTGCTGCGTGGAATGAGGGGCATTAAAACTGCTTTTATCCATAGAAGTAGTTGGAAATTGTGCTCAGAATGCTGGTTTAACTAAGCATCATCATTTAACAGCTTGAGACTTGTGGGAGAGAAGGAAGGAACCACCACGACTAAGGACTAACCAGGTATTGAAACTTTGTAAGTCTTAAGGTCTAAACAGCATAAGCAGTAAAAAAAAATGAGCGTTTTGGTCTAGAAAGATACAGATCAAAGCACAAATTCTCCTGCTTCCATTTCTGTTCTCTTGCCTCTAGGTTGACACCCTTGTTCCTTTCTGTAAGGTAGGGTAGGGAACCTCAGGCCTTGAGAACAAGTTCAGCCTTCCAGGCCTCTCTGTCCTTGGGACTCTTCCCAGGCTCTGACGCTTCCTAAGCCACACCCTTCGCTGTCCCAGGTCCTCAAGTGTTTTTGACCGGCTGGAATGTTTCCTTGAATTGTGATGATGTCTCTTGCTTACCTGAATGGAGAGAGATACAGGTAGAAACATTTGATTTTCATGCGGCTGGAATGTACTTTACTATCAAAGAGTAAAAAATCTGTTGCCCCAACCAGCTTTTGCCCTTGTGGTCCTTGTGAGGTTGTTCATGATGGGATGTGGCCTTTGGGCTGAAAATTTCACACACACACACACACACACACACACACACACAGCCTTGATATAAACAAAATGCTTGAGCACTTTTAGAAAAGAAAAAAACCAAGATAGCTTTTTCTGTCTTATTAATACTTCTCTGGAAGTGTTTCCAGACATGGCATATGACCCATCATCCTTAGGAAAATGTCTGACATCTAGAAGTTATCCAGATTCAAAGGTGGTCTTTCATGAGCACGAAGGAACTTCTGCTTTTGGAAGCCATCCTCCCATGCCTCATCATACTGCGGGGGCTACAGTGTAGTGGAGGAACCAGGAATGCCCAGTTGCAGGGGTAGATTTTGTGTCTCCAGATCCAACACACTGTCTCACTTGGTTGACCAGCTGCATATTTTTAGTATTATTTGGTTGTTGGCATCAGCTCTTCAGGTATGGTTCTGAGCACGCATACAAATTCAATTTCGTAAAGTTTTGGGTGGAATGCTGTGTAACGCTAAGGAAGTCTTTACATTTGCAACTTGTTTCTCCCACCACTGTGTACTCCCTAATTCTGTTTTGTAGGTTCCCTCAGTCCTTTGGGGGGAGGGTGTGCGGTGGGGCAAGCATAAATTCATGTGCTGATGGAATGAGTGCATTGGATACCACCATTTAAATGATCCTTTCCATTCACCAAATATGCAACAATTAAAAAAGCAGCAACCACCTTTGTTACATGTGTTGTGGAAGGAGTGGGGGTTGGGATTTTCACTTTGAAGGACAGATCTAGTTGTTAATCACAGTGAATTATTTCCTAGGACCTTCAGTTCACAATGATTTGGAAGAGAGGTTTCTTCACACGGGTGGTCGTTCTCTGAATTTTGGCTCTCAGGTCAGGGTGTTAATGATCAAGTTAGACTATTTGAGTGGCTTCCTTCTTTTCTGATTTTTTCCTAATAAAGAATCAAACAACATAGTGCAATCTCCCTCTCTTTGGTACTTCCAGGAATGAAGGCAGATGGTGAGAAAATGCAGACTTTTCTGGGTGGCTTAAGCAAGGTACAATACCGTAGGACAGTGGTTCCCAAACCTTTCTCCTCATGCTTGAAATTGCTCAGGGTCTTGGCAAATCACTTGTTTTTCCACCTGTTGTAGCAACTGACATGCACTGTGCTAGGTTTTGGGTTGAATTTTTATAGACGTGCTGTGGACCACTTTTTATTTTTTAAGGTTCTGCAGTATAGTCAGGGTATGTGTGTAGAGATTCAGATTTAACAGATCAAGTTTAGGCTGTAATAATGAATAGAACTGGAACAACACAGCGGCTCCAAAACAGACTGAGCGGCTGCACACCCCTTATGTGCCTTTTGGAATTGCCATGTATCTCTTTGAAGACATGTGATGACTTTAGTCTTTTGACTGTATGACCTGGTATGTGGGATGTTGTTGGGAACTTTAAAGCAAATTATTAGGCACCTGTCCTTTAGTTTGGGACCCGCTAGCTGTTCTATAGGGCTGAGATACACCCCGTTTTCAACATCACAATATATCACCAGCTAAACATTGTGATAAACTGATGCATTACAACGTCTGGAATAAGGATGGAGCTATGTAGAGGCATTGGCTGGCTTCACGGTTTTTTCTACATTGTGATTTTTTCAGGATGCACACATCATAATTAGCAGTATAGTGCCAGGTCAAAAATAATGAATCTGATATCACGATATGGACTTCAAATTGGTTTTGGACGATATGTAGGGTTGTCATATTTTCAAAAGTAAAAGCCAGAATACCCCAAAAGTAGTTGAGCTTTTTTAAGGAAGACCCCAAAATTGTTGAGCGAGATTGAACTCTTCACCAGGCTTTTTCTCATTTCTGGAATATTGTGTGGATTCTGACAAAGATTAATATAAAAGCAGGTGTAATGTGATGTGCATGACTACATGACTGTATTTTGTCCCAGGAGGCAGAGTAAGGTCACGACCTTCAGTGGCATCCCTGTAGAACAGTGGTTCCCAACTGGTGGGCCGTGGACCCCAGGGGTGTCCACTTATCTCACCCAGGGGGTTCATGGCACCATTCACATAACAAAAAATACCATAGAGAGAACATTTTTTCAAAAGTAGGGGGTCCATGGGTTGGCTTTTGAAAAACAGGGGGCCAACAGTACTTCGCTAATTGGGAACCAGTGCTGCTGAATATTTCTGTTAAGTAATGCAAACTTTTAATAATGACAAGTATGTACTGCTTCCAGGGGGTGGATCAGTGCTACTTTAGTGGAATCACATGCGCTTGTGTAGCTTGGAATTCCTTGGTCCTTGGCATCAGGGGTACCAACTTGCATAAAATATTGGGGTGGGGAGGTAAGCCCTGCCCCACATAATCAGTCACATGACGTAGCGCACACACACCATTTGAATGGCAATACCCATCAACTTTAGGGGGGCCTGGCCCCCTCAAATATTCTATTGGGGGGCATGCAAAGGGACCTTGGCTGAGTTGGCTCCTATGCTTGGCATACGTGGTCCCTTTCTCTCCCCCTCCACCCCAATTTGCTGTCTCCCATAAGCTTTAGTTACTACAGACAGTTTTCAGACAGCAAGAAGGAATAATGTGTGTTGATGCTATGTTTACTACTGGCATGCAGTGAGATACTTTTTTCTTGAGAAAATGGCAATTGTCTACTGCAGAATAATGCACATCCTCTGATGTCTCCTCCCAGATGCTCTGCATGCCTACTTTGGGATCTGTGGCCTGTCGCTAATGGAGGAGTCGGGCATTCGCAAGGTTCACCCCGCCCTGAATGTAAGCACACGAACCTCGGAGCGCCTTCTGCACCTTCATCAGATTTGGGCAACCAAGGACTCTAAACAGTGTTCAGATACTGTGCACAATGCCACATGACTGATTTCAGACTCCAGTTGAGCTTGGTAGCATAATTGTAGCCCAAGGTGAAAAGCCATGTATAACCAATGTGCTCTTTTTAAGTGCTGGAATCATACAATCAAGTTCATGTCACTGGCATCATTCAGACAGCAAATGGCCTTCAGCCAGTTATTCTGGATTGGAATTTTAAAAAATTGCTTGCCCCTACAGATGTTGTCTTGGTTTTAATGAATCCCTTCAAAGCAATGTTGTTCTATTATATTACTTTAAACAGTGCAATGGCAAAATGTAATGATAATAAAAAGGATATTAAAATGTATTTAAGTATTTTCATACTTAATCCCTTGAATTTACTGAAATTTATTTGATACATTCTTCATATAAAATAAATTAAGTGTTGATTACTAAAAAAAGGTGTCCTTTTAAGGTAGATGGCAATTCTATAACCTTTGTAAAAAAAATAAAAAATAAAAAAATAAAAATTATTTTATTCATTATAATGGACCCGATATGTTTGCATTATTTTTTAGACACCTTGGCTGCTGCAAGTTGGAATATTTTGAGATAACACTTGGAGTACCACAGTTTTAACTGAACGTTAATGCTATTTTAAGATGTATCATTCTAACTGAAAAGAAATAACTAAAAGAAAAAAGTATTGCAGTTGATGTGATTTGCTACAAAAAAATGGACAAAAGTAGTCCAGTCTTTCCTGCATTCTGTGATCTTATTTATCCCACACAATCAAATACTTAACTGAAATGAGTGTAGACAACAGTCTTAACTGCCCTTTGTTTCTGTCACTTTCATTTTGGGGCTTTTTTCTGCTGCTTCCTGTATTATTAGGGGAGTTGTCCCACTGTTTCTGTGTGCGCATTCAATAACCTTATTTTATTTGCCCCCTTTTCTAAGCAAAGGAGCCATATTTCATTTCCTCGTTTTGCAAATTGCATCACATTTATTTGGAGTTCTCTAAGCCTTCTTGGAGCTAATTCCTGCCTTCATAAACCATGGAATACCAAGCGCACTTTTCCCACCCCTTCCATTTCTCCGTTATTTTTATTTTAGCTGCATTAAGCCAGCATTCCCTGATTTGAACTAACTGGGAACTGTGGCTTAATACAAGCTTGGATCTTTGTGCTCAAGCCATTGTGGAACAGGAATGGGTGAAGCATGCTGTTGTGATGTTCAGAAGGGCTTTTAAAAAAGCAGACAAGCAAAAAGGCTTGGTATGCCCATTCTAAACTAAAACTCAAGTGCTTTTTTGAAAGTGTCTTCAGTAGAAGAAGTACAATTGTTAGGTACAAAGGTGGTTCAGATTCTGTTAATATAATACTATGCAAGTCTGAGTTCTGAAAACTGCAATTTAGACAACAAACCTACCTTAAGCCTTCCAAAGGGGCACCAGAGATATACTTAATCTTTTATTTGTTTGTGTCTCTTTTTGCACCCAGTTCATTATATTCTCAAGCTGATGAATCTGCAAAATGCAGATTCTGGGATTTGTTATTTCTTAGGTATCTTTGAAAAGACCATTTGAAGTTTGAAACATGGAAATCAGAAACATTAAACCAATAAGGTAATTTTATTTTAAATCCCTTATTTTTAAATGACCCTTGTAATAAAAATTTTAAGGTTTCATATATATAATAAATGTTCATAAATGTACCAAGCAAACACGTACATAAATATATAAACCACATGTCTGAAGCAGCACAGGAAGACAGTCCTGAAACCATTTTGACCCCCAAACTGACCAAATGTTTCTCTGCAAGGAGGGAGGGGGGTGAGGGAACCTTCCCATTGTCTCAGGAATTAAGTGATTACCATCTCAAAGGAATGGCCAGACTACCAGAAAAGTCAATCAGGTAACTTGCCACACAGGAGATAAACAATGCACTCAGATTTCTGTTGTAGACCGCCTTTTCTGTGATGTAGGTATGATGTTTTTGGGGGTGGTCTTAGACTCCAGGGTGGGCAATTTAAAATGTCTATATAATAGCAGACACACCTTTGTTCTGGGTGGTCCTCCTCTCTCTTGCATGTGAGGGGAGCACCCTGTTGCTAACAGCTTTAATAAAGATCAGGCTTACTAGCTGCTTTGCTTCTCAATATTCTCTGGTTGGCCTCTGTTATTTTCTCTTACCGATGGAGAACCTACAAAGGACTCTATAAGGGCTCTTGAGTACCCCATAAGGGAATAAGGGCAGATTTTGTTTACAACACCCTTGGGGTCCCTACTGTACAATTTTATGATTCTAACAGATGACCCTTGTCACGGGAATTGGGGTTGCTTGTGTGTAAACCTCCAGCTGTTCCAAACTGCTTAGGGGTGGTTGTGTCTTTCCCTGACTGAGCAGCCCTTAGCGCTGCTGCTCAGTCGCTAGCAGAATCCGTGAGTGGGCGTCTCCTAAATTTCCTCCAGCATAAGAATTCCTTAACGGACAACCTTCGCCTCGCCTCTCTGCGCGGAAGCCTTCTGCGCAGAGTGGGCGTGCCGAGTGGTGGTCCTCCACCCTCCCCACTGACTTCACTGGAAGAGTCTCGGAGCCTCCCCTCCGAACTGCTCTCTGCCTCTCCCTTCTTCCTGGTGTCACCTGGACTTCCTTCCCCAGATGACGTTCTCTCTCTTCCCTTACTAGTCCCCTCTCCTGCAGAATCTGGGAGCCTCGCCTATCCACTATGCTCTGATGTCAGTTCCCTGACAACCCTTAACTAAACAAGCACATTTAAATAAGAAATAATGCAGTGGTACTTTTCAGTAAAATTGAATTCCTCTTTACCTAACGTCAACATTTTTCTTTTTATTAAAAAAATCAAATTTGAGATCGTACTTTTAAAAAACTATTGCTGTTCTAAATATATATTCCTCTCAAGTTTCAGAGCTCATTTGAGACAACTAATAATTTGTAAGGCTCTGTTAGCACTACTTCTGCTGTTCAGACTTGAAAGGTGGGGATGCAATTATTAAATTTAGCAAAATGCAGCTAAGCACTGAAAGTTTAATGAATGTTAACTTGATTCCTGATCTCTATGTGATCCTCCTGCAGTTTAGCTACAAACATCCAAAGTATATTGCCTTTGGTGCAGCCCATCTTAATAGGCCCTAAAATAAACACAGCTACTAAGAAGAAAGGATTTAGTAGGAGACAGATTTTAGATATGGCCTGGAGTATTTGTTGTTGTATCTGTGAGATTAGTATCGCTGTGTGGCTCACAGTACCCTAAAATACAACACAGGGATTCTTTCTAATTTTAAATACATGAGCAGCTTAATAAAATTGGAACTTCCGTTCCACCCCAGTTACCAGTTAATTATTCAAAATAAAAAAATTCCTTCCAGTAGCACCTTAAAGACCAACTAAGTTAGTTCTTGGTATGAGCTTTCGTGTGCATGCACACTTCTTCAGATACACTGAAACAGAAGTTGCCAGATCCTTCTATATAGTGAGAAGGTGGGGAGGGGTATTACTCAGAAGGGTGGTGGGAATGGGTGATTGGCAGATAGCTGAGATGAGCCTGTTGACGACTCTTAATGACTGCAATAGGTCTTACAGGAAAAGGCAAGGGGTGAGAAGGTGAAAAATGGCTTAGTCATGTATAATGAGATAAGAATCCAATGTCTCTGTTCAGACCAGGTCTCTCCATGGTTTTAAGTTTGGTAATGAGTTGCAATTCAGCAGCTTCTCTTTCCAGTCTATTTCTGAAATTCCTTTGTAGTAAAACAGCTACTTTGAGATCTTGTATAGAATGTCCTGGGAGATTGAAGTGTTCTCCTACTGGTTTCTCTGTTTTGTGATTCTTGATGTCTCACCGGAACCCAGTTCCAGCACCTCTCAGGGGGGCACCATTGCCATTCTAAGAGAACAAGGGAGGCATTCATGGTGAGTTCCGGCACCTCTTTTTCCAGAAAAATAGCACTGTGTATGTAACATGAAACTAAAATGTAGCTTGGTCTTTCTATTTTTCTCTCAGGGCTCTGGGGATTTCCTCTTTTTTAGCATTGCAAAGCAAGCAAGAATTACACCAGCAGTTCGGACCAAATTCAGATGTGCTGTAAAATAGAACATGGTGCCCTATGTTGTAGTCTACAAGTCTAATCCCTGACCATTGGCCATGTTAGCTAGGGCTGATGGGAGCTGTAGTTCAAAACATCAAGAGAGTACCAGGTTGGGCTTGCAAAGCTCTTGCAAAGCTTTGGAATTGGATCCAGTCTAAGTTACAGCTTCCCATCAAAAGGAAAGGGACTTGACTAACGTTTCAAATTGATCTCAGTGGGATCCAAGTACAGTGGTACCTTGGGTTACATATGCTTCAGGTTACAGACTCCACTAACCCAGAAATAGTGCTTCAGGTTAAGAACTTTGCTTCAGGATGAGAACAGAAATCGTGCTTTGGCGGCGCGGCAGCAGCAGGAGGCTCCATTAGCTAAAGTGGTGCTTCAGGTTAAGAACAGTTTCAGGTCAAGAACAGACCTCCGGAACGAATTAAGTACTTAACCCGAGGTAACACTGTACCGTATTTTTCGCTCCATAAGACGCACCTGACCATAAGACGCACCTAATCTTTAGAGGGGGAATGCAAAGAAAAAAATATTCTTTAAAGGGAGCGCTGAGCAGAGCCTGTATGCATCCCAGGCTTTGCTCAGCGCTCCCTTTCACAAGCTGCATGGAGCATGTGAAAAGCCTCTTGGGGGCTTTTCCCCGAGGAGGGAGAAGGGCAGCCCGTCAGTGACCACGCATTCTTTAAAGGGAGCGCTGAGCAGAGCCTCCCGCCTGCATTCGCTCCATAAGAAGCACACACATTTCCCCTTACTTTTTAGGAGGGGAAAGTTGCGTCTTACAGAGCGAAAAATACGGTATAACCAACTTTTAGGCTGTGATCCTAACCCCACTTACCTGGGAGTAAGCCCCATTGAATTAAGTTGAGTAGACATGGTTAGGATTACACTGCCAAGTGTGCCTCCTATCCTTAGACTCTAAACATAATCTCCAAAAATCTTTTGTGAAATAACATTAATCCATGGTGGTATGCCCAGGCTTTTGAGCTACACTCTGGATTCAGATGTTTCAAGTAGTCTTGGAGCTGTTTGTACAAGATGGGTGGAACTCTAGTCTGGCTAAATATAAGTGCCTGGGATTAGGACGTCCCATTGCCTATTCCTCCACAGCTCTTGCGTGTGTATATTGCATGCCCCTCCTCCACGTACCAGCAATTTCGTTTTCAATGGTCATATTTCTGCAGTCTAAAAATAGTAGGTTTTACAATTGCACATAAACTTCACTTTTGCTGTGTCGCCTCTGACATTTGGTGGCGCTTTGGAATCTTGGTACATGAAATGTGGGGCCCCTTGCATGTTGATCTCAAAACAGCACATGCAGACGCTGGAATGCCGTTGGGAGATCAAGAGTTCCCACAGTTTTCCTTCTAAAAAAGGCAACCGAGTTCTGCTGCAGCTGTTGATCTGATACCAAGTCTGCATTGGGTTCTTTTTATTTGCTTCCCCCTTTCTTTCCTCCTTGCCCTCTCAGCAGCTGCAACGGTTTCTGAAGCAAACAGGCAGTGGAGAAGCTCCCCACCCCCCATATTAATTCTCTCTCTCTTGCTCACAAACAGCAGAGGAATGAGGGACTGTGTGGCATGATGAGTGAACAGCTTCAGAGGGGCTATGAATGCTTTACCAACATGCGTAAACCGCCAACCTCTTCATTGCTTGTTTGCTTTTAAATACCAGCACATCTAAAACATTTAAAAGTGTGTAGCATAGTTAATTTTTAAAAGTGTTTTAACGGTGGTGTGCCTTGTAAGTAGTTTTGTCCGCATGTGCAAACATTGCCACCATTTCTCAACAGAAGAGCCAGTGCAGTGCCCAGCGTTTGATTTGGGTTAAAAACAACCTGGGTTCAAATGTCTGTGCAGCTGTGAAACTCGCTAAGTAACAGGCTGCAAGGCACTGCTTTGATTACCTTACTATTGAATTGGGTAAAGGGACCTCTAACCATTAGGTCCAGTTGTGACTGACTGGGGTTGCGGCGCTCGTCTCACTTTACTGGCCGAGGGAGCCGGTGTACAGCTTCCGGGTCATGTGGCCAGCATGACTAAGCTGCTTCTGGCGAACCAGAGCAGCGCACGGAAACACCGTTTACCTTCCCGCCGGAGCGGCACCTATTTATCTACTTGCACTTTGACGTGCTTTTGAACTGCTAGGTTGGCAGGAGCAGGGACCGAGCAACGGGAGCTCACCCCATCGTGGGAATTTGAACCACTGACCTTCTTATTGGCAAGTCCTAGGCTCTGTGGTTTAACCCACAGCGCCACTCGCGTCCCGCTGGGAGGAAAAGTAAGCTGCAAATAATGTAAGTTAAGAAGTTCCTTCAGATGCCGAATGTAGCTGCTGGAAGAAGTCCTGTGCATTGAATTCTCTCTCAAAAGTGTCTTCTGAAAATGAGGCTCTTCACATTTCGAATCAGAATTGTAGAATTGGAAGGGACCCTGAGGGCCATCTAGTCCAGTGTTTCCCAACCTTGGGTCTCCAGCTGTTTTTGGACTACAATTCCCATCACCCGTGACCACTTGTCTTGCTAGCTAGCTAGGGATGATGGGAGTTGTAGTCCGAAAACAGCTGGAGACTCAAACATTGGTCTAGTCCAATCCCCTGCCAGGCAGAAATCGGGCATCCCTAACAGATGGCTATCCGACCTCTTCTTAAAAACTTCCAATGAAGGGGGAGTCCACCACCACCTTCCAGGGGAGCCCATTCCACTGCCTGACAGCTCTTACTGTCAAAAAGTTATTCCTTATGTTTAATTGGAATCTTCTAAATTGAATCCATTGGCTCATGTCCCAACTTGCACAGCAGCAGAAAACAAGCTTGTCCCATATTCCATGTGATGGTCATCATCTTCTGGATAAAACAGGGAGGAATTTGAAAGTCTGGATAAAGGTGTGGGAACCACTGCTGTAATCCAGGTGCGCTTGACTCTGATCCGTGTTTCGCAACCAAGAAATTGCACTATTTTTTAACAGACTTGGCTACTTCACCTAACCCATCTGCATGTTGTGGGTGTGGGTGTTTGGTGCACCCATTGATACTGGATTAAGTATGTGGTTGAGAGAACTGTGATTACCCCATTTGCCCAGCTCACAGTGCAACCCACATTCATTAAATAAAATAATCCTGTGTGGTTATTAGCCTTCAAGCACCTACCAATATGCAAATGTCTTAAATTGCTTGCGAAAGACATCAAAGCTATAGCTGTAGGGGAATTTCGGTGCTGGCTGTGCTCAGAAACATTTGCTCAAGATGCCCTTTGTTCCCAGGGCCATGTAGACACTGTGCTGCCCCAAGAAGTAGGAGAGGAGATATTTATGGTAGGTAGAGCGGGGGCATACCTGCTGGCCTCTCTTGTCAAGCATTTTTCCTTGATAAAAGTGTCCTTGCTGTTTCGTTTCGCCTGAAGAGTCAATGATCGCTGGCCTTTTCTATTTATAGAAGGTATTCAGTTTCCTGAATAATTCTTCTCATCCTTTTCTGCGTCTTGAATAATGGCATGGTGTCCTTTGAGAAGCAGGAGATTATGTAGCTGTCGAGTTCCTCTCCAAAACGAAGTAAATAACCTGTGTTGCTTCATGCACGGAAATATAAAGAGTGGGTCATAAAAATGGAGAAGGGGTGAATAAAAGCATTGGGGTGGGGGTGTAAATCAAAGAAGGCCCAATAACATAACTCTTTGCTCACTGGAATTGTGTTTCAGGGGAGAAGTCCCAGGGTTTGATGCATTTCAAAGGGAAACTGATTATCTTAGAAAAGCAGCCGAGAGACCCTTCCTTGGCCCTGGGGCACAGCTAATTGCCCAGCAGGCCACTTTCCCTTCTTATTTCCATAAATCTTTGATACCATGTCTGCTTTCTTTTGCACAATTAATATACTCAGCCAACACACAGCTAAAGCCAACTCCTGTTTTTAACCCTCAGTGCACCTGCATTTTTCTGACAGCAGCCTGATCCTATGCATATGTACTCAAGAGAAACTCCCACTTATTACTATTATTATTATTTATTACTATTATTTATATCATGCCCATCTGACTGGGTTGCCCCAGCCACTCTGGGTGGCGCCCAACAAAACATTAAAAACTGAATAAGCATGCATAGGGTTGCAGCTTCAGTTAACTTCATCTGCCAAGAAATGGTCCCCCCCTTTTTTAAAAAATGCTGCTGTGTATGTATGGTATGCCTAGCTATAGAGATGGGGGTTGCTGCTTATAAATATGTAACAGCACACTGGAAATTATGCATGAAATATTCATATTGGTCTACATATTTAACCCACATTTCTGACATGAACTCTTCTCGCATGGGCACGTGATAATGGGGGAAAGGGTTTTTCCATGGATGAATGCCAACGTGCTGAGAAGGTTAGCCATGTGAGAAATAGGTTTTAAATGCCAGAGGCTTGACGGCTTTTTCATTACTGTATATAGAACTTGCATTATTGTATATAGAGATGCACAAATAGTTAGTATTTTGGTGCCACATCATATACACATAGTTACAGGAGCTGCATTAGAAATCACTAGGACGTCAATGTGCTTTTTTCCCCATTGGTATCTCAGTTTCCATAAAAATGCCAGAATAACCATAAAATGTGCCTTAAAAATAACCTTTGATGCACAGCTAAGTGACTATGTCACTAAGCATTTCCCAACATTCTGGCCATGCATATTTAGTTCTTCCACTGCAAACATTGTGGTGAATGACAAACAAAACACTTTTCAAACTCCAAGCATGTCTAAGGTAATTCTCAGTAATTACTTCTCTACACATTTCCTTTCTGGGAATTCCCTTCCCACAGAGGTGTGTCTGGCACCTTCATTATGTAGTTTTGACATTGTATGTTTGAAGCTGCACCTCTTTATCCTGGTCTTTGACATTTGAGATAAGTGTTTTCAGGTGTCCTCTTGTTCCTTTGATTGTATTTTCTTTAAACTGTTTTTAATACTGACGTTTAAAACTGTTGTATCCCAACCTGTGGTGACTGTTGAAGGGTGAGTGATTTATTTATTATCAACAACACCAACAAACTGAAACACCCCTTACAGTTCTGATTAATTTTAGTGGGTGGTTATTGTTCGCATCCATCTGTCTCAAGAGACAATGAAGTTGCACCTCTCTGGGTAAAGTTGAACCAAACCATCTTAGGGACTCCACTCTGGATTTGTGTGGGGTTTAATCCTTAGCCTCCTGAAGATAACCCACAAGACAGCAAAGATTTAGGATCAGAGTTTTCCTCCTCCTAGATGGGTTATATACTGTATGGTTTAAGTAATTGCACCAATGCCTTGAACTGTATGGCATCTGGTTGAGATACTGTGGGAAGATCCCAAACACATGGGCAAAAGCGCCAAACAACTACGGCTGCATTCAGATGTGGGGTTTATTGTGTTAGTTCGGCTGGTTATAATGCTAGCGTTTCTCTCCCAATTTCAAATGCTCCTTTTACACTGCAGTATGTGCTGCATTATGGAACTATGGCTTTTTGATTGCTATACCACCATGTCACGCTAAATTTTAAATTTTAAATAGTGGGAATTTTAAATAGTGGGATACCACCCCAAATTTTGCCACATGAAATTACAATGCAATACTCCTGTCATTTTCGGAGTTAACAGGTTTGGAAACAGATTTATTTCTGGAAACAACACAGAAATGAGCGTTAAATTTCCCCTAGATTTTCAGAAGTGGGAATTGTCAGGTAAGGAAACATCAGGAAATTTGAATAAAGTGCTGTCTGAATATAGCCTATGTGATCATTGCAATATGGCTTCAGATGCAACTGTTCCTATAACAGCACACTAACCAATATACCTCCATCTCCTACCAAAGGCTGAAATACCCAATCTAACAGTGGGAACATTGAAGGATGTAGTGGCCAATGAGGAAGGCCACAAGGATAGATTTAGCCCTACCAACCAGAGGAATCTGCATTGCTGTCTTTATTCCTGTTTTCCTGAGCACACTGGGAAGGAAGAGTCTTGTTTTCTTGTGGCTGCTGCCAGTCTCCATCAAAGGCACTCTCTACAAAGCCACAATAGTTTATGCAAAATTGATAAGCTACTAATGCGAATGCTCTTATGCTCCGAATGGCTTGGGCGCAGCAGCACAGAACGTTTCTCTTAATGCAGCTGGCAGAATAAAAAGCAAACCCATTTCTGCACTTGAGAGTGTAATGTAGCTGTGATTAGATTCAGCTTTAAAATGCTTCACATCGTTTGTTGTTTTAACAGAAGAAAATTCCTAAGTGCAAGAAGGCTGGTTGCACTGAGATACTTTACTGCTTTCTTTGATCCGCTATGGGATCCTTCTGTTGCCTGGCAATAACCTAATCCTACACATAAGAGGACAATAAAAACATTTGCTACACCATGATAAATCTTCTGCTCTTGCTCATAGTGTTTGCCATATTTTGTATCCCACCCTTCCTCCAAGGATCTGGACTATTCATGAGGCTTTCCTCCAGAACACTGACCGATACTGCCGTTTGACGTACAGTCCTTAACTTTCCCCTGTGTCATCTCAGGATATTTCTGGCCAAAGATCCGGTATGTTTTTTGTTCACTGTTTTTCCGAAGATGCCCAAATGAGCTATGAATATATTGCTATGAGTTGGTGGGGGTAGACTGCATGTTTTGAGCCCACTTCTTATTCCTAGATCCAGCACGAATTCAGTTCCTGGAACAGCCAGGCTAGCTTCCTGGTGAGGTAATGGCCCTCTAAGCATGGGCCATTAAGGTAACAAAGGAAGTGCCTCTGTGCCAGAGGACAAAGTTAGAAAGACAAAGGCTACAGTTGGGAGTTTTGAGTGATGTGAGCTAGAAGCTGGAAGACTGCAGGCTGGGCAGCTGGGAGAAAAAGCCATGCCTGCTTTCTTTTTGACTCCAAGGTGCTGGCTATGGGAGAAGAATGACCCACTTGGGGTTTTGATGCTGTGAGCCCCTCCAATGTAGACTCAGTTGTATATTTTGTTGTTGTTGTTTAGTCGTGTCCGACTCTTTGTGACCCCATGGACCAGAGCACACCAGGCACTCCTGTCTTCCACTGCCTCCCGCAGTTTGGTCAAACTCATGCTGGTAGCTTCAACAACACTGTCCAACCACCTCATCCTCTGTCGTCCCCTTCTCCTTGTGCCCTCAATCTTTCCCAACATCAGGCTCTTTTCCAGGGTGTCTTCTCTTCTCATGAGGTGGCCAAACTATTGGAGCCTCAGCTTCAGGATCTGTCCTTCCAGTGAGCACTCAGGGCTGATTTCCTTCAGAATGGATAGGTTTGATCTTCTTGCAGTCCATGGGACTCTCAAGAGCCTCCTCCAGCACCATAATTCAAAAGCATCAATTCTTCGGCGATCAGCCTTCTTGATGGTCCAGCTCTCACTTCCATTCAGTTGTATATATGTGCAAATAAACCATATATCATAAGGACACCAGAGATTCCACTGTGCCTCATTCTGAAGAAACACGAACTAAGCGCCTGGGACTCCTGGGATCTCACACCACTCGGAGATTGGGGTGGCGTGCAACAATATGAAGGATTCCAAGTCCTCGGTTTGGTATATTTGAAATTAAAACAACGTAAAAGGGCTCCTTAGCTGCAGGAATATCCCCTCTTATTAGACATGCATTCATTCAGCTCAGATTTCATACTAGGCCCATAATTGACTGGTAAATTTTAGAGGGCTGAATTGTCTTTGAGTGTATCCTGAATAAAGGCGCGAATTGGGCAGGGCCTCACATCCTGATTGGGCTGTTGGCAAAGGATGTTTGGGCAGGAGAGGAAACAAAAGCAAAGAAGAGGCAGCGCCAGGAGTGCCTAAAGAGGGCAATTGGAGAGGAGGTACAACCAGGATGGGCAAACTGCCCTGAAGATCTTTTCCTTGGGGCCAAGGCTTGCACCACCTGCAGCTGCTGCATCCATTCTAATGCAGTTGAGCATAAGAGATATTTGAAGATGGCTAGCGTATCTCCTCTCAGTCTCCTCTTTTCCAGGCTAAACATACCCAGCTCCTTCAACCATTCCTCATAAGGCTAGGCTTCTAGACCCTTGATCATCTTGGCTGCCATACTCTGCACACGTTCCAGCTTGTCAACCACCTTCCTAACCTGTGGTGCCCAGAACTGGACAGAGTATTCCCGGTGTGGTCCCACCGAGGTGCTGTGGGTTAAACCACAGAGCCTAGGACTTGCTGATCAGAAGGCCAGCGGTTTGAATCCCCGCGACGGGGTGAGCTCCCGTTGCTCGGTCCCTGCTCCTGCCAACCTAGCAGTTCGAAAGCACCTCAAAGTGCAAGTAGATAAATAGGTACTGCTCTGGCAGGAAGGTAAACGGCGTTTCCGTGCGCTGCTCTGGTTCGCCAGAAGCGGTTTAGTCATGCTGGCCACATGACCCGGAAGCTGTATGCCGGCTCCCTCGGCCAATAAAGTGAGATGAGCGCCGCAACCCCAGAGTCGGCCACGACTGGACCTAATAGGGGTCCCTTTACCTTATTACTTCCCTTGTTTGGACACTATACAGTCATACCTCATGCTAAGTTTGCTTCATGTTACGTTCCTTCAGGTTACGTCCTGTGGCAACCCGGAAGTACCGGAAAGGGTTACTTCCGGGTTTCGCCACTCGCACATGCACAGAAGCGCTAAATCGCGCTTCGCGCATGTGCACAAGCGCCAAATCGTGCCGTGCCCCTGCGCAGATACGGCGCTTCAGGTTGTGCTCTTTTCATGTTGCAAACAGGCCTCTGGAATGGATCCCGTTCGCAACTAGAGGTACCACTGTACTTCTGTTGATGCAGCCTAGAATATGATTATTTTAATCTTGAATCTTCTGTTTACTTTTGTTGGCTGTTTGACTGTGATGGCATCTTTTTATGCTGGGGTTGTTAATCAACGAGGGAGTGGGCTAGAAATTTAACAACCAAACAAAATGCAGTTGCCCAATATTCCTTTTGCGCTAACTTTGCCTCTGGCCCAGCAGGAACTGTTGTAAGCAGAAGAAAGCAATTTGTTACAGGTCCAGCCGCTCTGACCACTGTCATTGTTTAGAATGAGGTGACAGGACTTTAGAGGAAAGGCCCCCACCTACCTTGCCAGAGAGAGCGGCATCGATCTGCTTTGCCGTCTAGGCCCAAACACAACGAGCAGTATAAAGTTACCGCCTTTATGAACATCTTTTCCTCTGTGTTGGTTGAGGACAGTTCTTCTTTCTCTCTGTGCTCATGTTGTTAATCTGGATCCTTTGTCACAAAAAGAAAACACAGAAGACAGTGTTGAAAAAAAGTACTGGAGATATGCCGAGAGATTCAAACAGCAAGCTATTTAGCTAATGAATTATCTAATGGAAGCGCACAGTATCTCGTAACAAATGAGCTTGATAGCTATTCATGCACTCAGTTTCCAGAGAAATAAAGGGTATATTGTGTCAGGGATAACCTGTAGAAAAGATCTGGAGTAATGTTACTACAGTAACCTTAACCACGAGAGCCTCTGAAAAGGGCCATTCTGCCATTCTAAAGTAACCTGTGGACACACTCCGTGGATAGATTTAGAGAGGTTACATAATATGTTTGGGTCAGGTTTTCAGCTCCCAGTCTCTGAATAAGCTATTTTTCTACAGAAAATCTGAGGCTATGCAGGCATTCAAACCTGTTGGGAAAGTTATGGTACTGCATGTTCAGATTCAGAAAGGACAGAATAATGGCACTTCAGAAGGCAGAAGACACCTAGATTCTGAGCATGGAAGAATCAGAGCTGTTATTGTTCTTTAGAAATCTACTTTTTAAAAGAAACAACATAATTGGAATGAGGTAGGTGAGGAATGAACAGTGGCTTACTGTTCCTTGTAAATTTCTTCTATCTTTTCTCCCTGTGAACAACGAAGAAATATCCCCTCTAACACCAGATTCAGGAGGCTGAGAGCCAAAGCATGGGAGTCTTCCATTTCCTTTTTCATTGCAGGGGGTTGGACTAGATGACCCATGGGGTCCCTTCCAGCTCTACAATTCTGTGTGTCTAAAATGCATAAAATACACACCATTAATGAATACATTAAGTTTGTCCTTCCTGGCTTATAGATACAGTGGTACCTTGGTTCCCAAACTTAATCCGTTCCGGAAGTCCATTCTAAAACCAAGGCATGCTTTCCCACAGAAAGTAATGCAAAATGGATTAATCCGTTCCAGACTTTTAAAAACAACTCCTAAAACAGCAATTTAACATGAATTTTACTATCTAAGGAGACCATTGATCCATAAAATGAAAGCAATAATCAACGTACTGTACTATAAAATAAATAAGACAGTATTGTAGATGACAAAATTTTTTTTAAAAAAATTCCTTACGTGCACTGATGATAGTCCTTGTTTGGATGGGGGGCTTTTATCTATTTCTGCAGTCAATCTGTAGCTGAACTGGGTTCCACACAGTCACAAAAACGAAGCCACAAGCCACAGTCACAAAACGAAGTCACAAGCGACACTCACATGTCAGTCCCATAAAACGAAGAACAAGTCACAGTCAAAAAATGAAAAGCCACACAAAAATGCAAAAAACAAAAACAAAAACAAAAAAGAAGCTCAAAATATCACTTCTGTGTTGTGGGTGCTCGGGACTCAACAGTCAACAGAAAGCCTGATGTTCCACTTCCAAGGCAAAGTTCACAAACTACCGGTAAAACACTTCTGGGTTTGCAGCGTTCTATTTCCAAGTTGTTCATAAACTAAGCTGTTCTAAAACCAAGGTACCGTGGTACTGCCAAAGGGAGACTCGCCAAGGTGGTAAGGGTCAATGTTCCTTTGAGAGGGAACTGTTCCATTCAGCCTTAAAGAGCTGGTCCAGGTAAAGACTGAGTTAACAAGGTCCTTTTTGAACTCCTTTGTATCAGGCAATTTCTCCAGTGCTCCATTCTTGGGCAAGGTGCTCAGTGGTTTGGTGGCATCCCAACTCTTATTTCCTACTTCCCCGGATGACACAAATTATCTAGATTCCTTGCTTTCAATCCAGTTTCAGGTCCAGTTATGGGACAGAGACAGCTCTTTCCACAGTGATGGGCACTGCACCAGGAACTAGATATGGGGAGTGCATCCTTGTTGGGTTTTCTTGGACCTCTTGGTGGCTTTTGATACCATTAACCATGGTATCCTTCTGGACTGCATAGCTGGGATGGAAACCAGGTGGCACTGTTTTCTGATGGTTTCAGGCCTTTCTGGAGGGTTGGTTTCAGATGGTTGTGCTAGGGAGCTTCTGGTTAACACCTTGGCTATAGACCTGTGGTCTCCCACAGAGTTTATACTCTATCTCCTTCAAGACTTACTAACTTCCTGTCGCTCCTTTCCATCACAATCAAGGAAACTGTCAATGTTCTGAATCAACTTCAGTGAACAGTAACAGACTAGATGAGGACAAATTAAAGCTTAATTCAGACAAGATGGGTTACTTGAAGGATTTATTTATTTTATATGAGCCTTCCCAGCTGTTTGTTAAGAACAGAAGTGCGTTTGTAGGGGATTTTGTTTGTTGTCTGCAGAACATTTGGGAGACAACATAAAAATTGTATATCTCACCTGCAGTCTGACATGGTACATCCCTTCGTTTGTTCTATGAGTCCATCACCTCCAAGCTCAGCCTTGGTGATGGTTCCTATCTCCAAGGCTTTTTTAAAAAAGCAGATTACTTGCAGCAAAACCAATGATGACAAGTAACTGTATTATAGGATAAGCTTTTATGGAGTCTTACTCACTTTGTCAGATGCATGTGATCAGGTAGGCCTGAGTCCATGAAAGCTTACATATGTCCCAATACATTTTCAGGTGCTACCTCTGAAGAGGTGGGCTTAAGACAACAAAAGCTTAGGCCACAATAAATGTGTTTGTCTTGAAGGTGCTGTGGGACTCTTATTATCAATACCAGTGTCTTTTACCAACCTAGTTATATTTTGCTTACATGATGTGTATTTGATTCAGCTTTGCTCTTGACGTCTGGAAACTTCTGAGTGTTGCTAAAGTACTACTACTACTACTACTAATAATAATAATAATAATAATGTAATACTTATACCCCGCCCATCTGGCCACGCCTCCCCAGCCACTCTGGGCGGCTCCCAACAGAATATTAAAAACACAATAAAACATCAAACATTAAAAACTTCCCTAAACAGGGCTGCCCTCAGATGTCTTCTAAAGGTCAGATAGTTGTTTATTTCCTTGACTTCTGATGGGAGGGCATTCCACAGGGCGGGCGCCACTACTGAGAAGGCCCTCTGCCTGGTTCCCTGTAACCTCGCTTCTGGCAGTGAGGGAACCGCCACAAGGCCCTCAGCGCTGGTCCCCAGTGTCTGGGCTGAACGATGGGGGTGGAGACGCTCCTTCAGGTATATTGGGCTGGGGACGTTTAGGGCCTTATTATTTACACAAACACCTCTGAATTCTAGTTCTGCAAATTTGCATGGTACTCCTTTGGATGCAAATATCTTTCAAATAAAACAAATAGAGTTTGATTAGCAAATCTGAAAAAGAGAAGAGGAAATTACCTCAGGGACAGGGCACCTTTCAACATAACATTCAAATACAGCTGAAGTATTGATGTAACCCCACAACACAATGGATTTGTGTGCTTAAAGGATAATATTATGAGGAGTCACCCTTACTGTGCAGTTCAAACATGTGTATCTGGAAGTAAGCACCATTGTATACAATGGGGCCTTCTCATAAGGTAAGTGACCAGCCTCTTTGAGATGGCCTTGGCTTAGTTCTACAGATTCCTCCTTGTTAGTAAGGAATGCCCACTGAATCAATGCTAGCCATCCATGATAACTGAATGGCAAGTGCACAAAGAAGAACATTTTCAGCAACTGCTCCACAGCTCCATGCTTTCTTCTCTATGAGGGTCACTAAAGGCTGAACGTGGGCATTTTGTAGTCACAGTGTTGATATCTAGGGAGTTCATTTTTAAAAGTGAACTACCCACTCTGGGGCTTTAATCCAAAATACCAACAACCTTGCAGTTGCTTATAAGTTGCATGTATTTTGGGAGGATCAAAACACTCATTTATTGGAATGCACGGTTCATATAACCATCTGCTTGATATTGCTCGGTACACTGGCTACTTTTCCTGTGGGTCATGTACAACTGATGCCATTTGCATGCTATTTGCATACTTCTGCAAACCTGCATTCTAGAATGTTAACAGTCGTATACAAGCAACAAAACCAGTTCTGCATGTGGCAACATCTGTGTGCAACCTGCAGGTTGCAGGCAGGGAGGTAACCTATGCATCCGTTTCAAGCATCCACCATGAGCCTTACTGGTTATTATGGGAATCAATCCTCACACACCCGTTATGTGCATTGAAAACTAAGGATGTCCTCCTCGTCCACTATAATCCTGTTCCTAGGAGCAACATCTGGAAGGTCGTGGGTTCCTCAACCTGCTTTATGGCATTGAGTTACAGTTATTCTATTATCTGGGTAATTCCAGCAATGTTGCATATCTGAGGCTGCAAATTTACCTGGGAACAGGTCCTATCAGTGGGATTTGCCTCTGAGTAAACATGGGTAGGGTTGGGCTGCAACACTATTTTTGAGCGCTGTCTCCATTTTGATGTAGCGCAGAGACAAAATCATTACACCCAGCAGCAGATAATTCTATAAAAGCCATTTGCTACAGTATGTGTGCCTTTAAAAAAAAAAAAGGACAAACCACTTTCAGCTCCCAACCATTAAAAGATCTATTCAATCAATACAATGCTAGTTTGACTGCGGTTAAGTGCCTCGTCATTCATTGTGACCTTGTTGTTATTTACTGAATCTTGTCACAGAGCCAGCTTTTGGGG
This sequence comes from Podarcis liolepis, assembly GCF_965112155.1. Taxonomy (NCBI): domain Eukaryota; kingdom Metazoa; phylum Chordata; class Lepidosauria; order Squamata; family Lacertidae; genus Podarcis; species Podarcis liolepis. The sequence continues at coordinate 22,144,001 of NC_139565.1, forward strand.
GGTGGTTGGACAACTTGTGGCATGGTACCCCCGCTTCTGTGTCTGTGGTGGGCAGCAGCACCATCACACACACACACACACACACACACACACACACCGCGTGGCTGAGGGCTGCATTTTCATTTCCTACAGTGTCCCAGGCTGATGCTACACCAGGGAAACTGAACAGTGGGGAATTAAAATACCCGCTAGGTTCAGCAGTCTGGTGCTGCTCAGATCACTAGGCCGCCAGTAAGAGGGGTGGGGCGCAGGACAGACATTAGCGGTGGGCCCTGGCAACTGCCCTGCTTGTCATCCTTAAACTAGGACTCCTGAGGTAATCTACAAATTCTGAACTAATCCAGAGGGGCAGGGGAAGGCCTTGTCCATGTCCAAGGCTGGAATCCTATGCGCATCCCTTACCTTATGATGTTAGCTGCTCTGAACCTGGCCTCGGCTGGGATACAAATTAATAATAATAACAATAATAATAACCTGGGAGTAGGGTGGCGCTGTGGCAGGGAGTAGGGTGGCGCTGTAGGGTGGCACAGAGCCTAGGACTTGCCCATCAGAAGGTCGGCAGTTCTAATCGCCGCGACGGGGTGAGCTCCCGTTGCTCGGTCTCTGCTCCTGCCAACCTAGCAGTTCGAAAGCATGTCAAAGTGCAAGTAGATAAATAGGTACCGCTCTGGCAGGAAGGTAAACGACGTTTCCGTGCACTGCTCTAGTTTGCCAGAAGCGGCTTAGTCATGCTGGCCACATGACCCAGAAGCTGTCTGTGGACAAATGCCGGCTCCCTTGGCCTATAGAGCGAGATGACCACGCAACCCCAGAGTCGTCCGTGACTGGACCTAATGGTCAGGGGTCCCTTTACCTTTTACCTAGGGTGACCACACACAAAGGGGCTTCTGCATCTTTAACAGCTGAGTCATGGAAGCCACCAAACCCTGGTTCCTGTTTTGATCCTGAAATGTCCCACTTTTCCTTAAGAGGTCCCTATTTTCATTGGAGTGTATGGAGTTATGCAAAATGCACCCACCCCCCAGCCAAGGTTATAAGTAACCAATAAGACATCTGAAGGTAGCCCTGTATACGGAAGTTTTTTTAAAAAAATAAATAAATGTTTTAATTTTTTTATATATATGTTGGAAGCTGCCCAGATCGGGAGGGAGGATTAATAATAATAATAATAATAATAATAATATGCCCTTTTTAAATGCGTTTTTTTGGGGGGGGCTATTGGGTTGTTGTTTTTATTTTTATTATGTATTTTGTGCTTTAATATCTTGATTTTATTCTGTGAACTGCCCTGAGACCCCTGGGGAATAGGGCGGTATATAAATTCAATAAACAATAATGCAATAGGACATCCCTATTTTCATCGGGGAAATGTTGGAAGGTATGGGGCTGTAGACCTATGCACATCCCTTACCTGGGAGGAGAGTGGTCAGATCCAATGGGGCTTCTGCACCTTTAACAGCTGAGTCATAGAAGCCTCACCTGCCGAAATTCCCCGCTTTCTTAAGGCGCCTCTTCCGCCCCTGGGCCACCCTGCCTGGAAGAAAGGACACCCCCAGACTTAAGAGTGAAAGTTGCTTAGGAGTAAACATGAATCGGATCGGGCCTATTGGGGTTCTATATAAATAGACGCCTATAGATGGGATGCCTCGCCGCCCCCCTCCGCTTGATCCCCGCTTGGCGAGCCCCCTGCCAGGCTGGCGGGGCAGCGAAGAGGATCCATCATCTGGTCGCCTCGAGGCGGAGCTTAAATATCCCGAGATGGGAGTTCAGCTTATGAAAATTTCACATCCCTCCAGCCTCTCGTGTGTTCCTTCTTTCCGTTAGCTCAGCCTTGACCGGCTCGCAAATAGAATCAATTAAGGCAACGGCGTCTGGTTTCCCTCCGAGCGCCCAGGGCGCGCGCGCGCTCTCTTCCGACGGCGGGGTGGGTGGGAAGGAGAGAAAAGAAAAAGAGAGAGAAAAAGAAAAGAAGAAAGAAAGAGAGCCCCGCCAAGTGAAAGGGACGAAGGAGCCTGAGTACAATATATTTATTTTTGTGTTGGGGAAGGACGTCGGGGTTGTTTCCTAGCCGCCTCCTCGTTTCTTTCGCTGACGATGTCCGAGCCAGAGGAAGGGAGTGAGTTTGGCTACATAGTGGATCTGCTAGAAAAAGGCAAGGTAAGGCGACGAAACCAGGAACCCCGATTCCTCTTCTTTCCGAGTCGGGAACCTTGCAGTCACTCCCCCTTGCAAAGGCGGGACTGGGCGCGCGCCTTTCTTGTTGCTCCGGCCGGGATCCGGCGCAATTGTCTATTTTCTTCCAGTTTGCAATGTGCGGCGAGAGCGGCAGGACTTGCCGAGTTGTTCCCTCTGTCATTTTCCCCCTCGAGGCTGGGAATACAACCCGAGAGGAGGGCGGGCGGTCTGTCTGGGTGCAAAAGAACGACTTTTTTCCTCCTTGTCACTTTTGTCTTCTTCTTTTTTGCCGGGCTGCAAGCGGGCGATTTGCATTTGCAAGGGGGCTGGCAGTGGGCGGCGGAACCGGGCGGGCGTGGCAGGCGAAACGGGAGCGCCGGTCCCGTGCAAAGCGAGGGGATCAAGCGAGGCCGCGCTGCTCCCTGGGGCAACAGGTTGGGCGCTGCCAAGGAATCGATAAGCCGCCAGACTGCAGCCAAGCCCCGGCTGGTCTCCTTGCTGCGCCCCGCTCGGCCCAGCCGGGGACTAGACGCGCGGTGGCGCCTTGAAAGCCAAGGGAAAGGATCCGGCCAGTCGAGTTCCTTTATAGATATGGATATATTTGCATGAAATAACCTGGCGGATATATGCACCAGGAGCAACTTCCAATGTGTGTGTGTGTGGAGCTTTGCTAATCTGTTGGAGCGGAGGTCTTGTGGCACTTGCTGAAGCCTTTTCGCTCACGGAGTTTATTCCATAAGAAAAGGTGTTCTGTCTTTAAGGCAGCCTTCCCCGACGTGGCGCCCTCTAGAGGCATTTACATATTTGTCGACTTACCACCCCGTTTTCCAATGTTTTTTTTAATATTTCCCCCCCTTTTCTGCACCCTTTCTTCTATCTCTTATACCATAACAATACTATAATCTCGAATCCCATCTGGTGCTTATAGTTCAAATCCTGCTCTCGAGTTCATCATATTAGAGTACAGTGGTACCTCGGGTTACATACGCTTCAGGTTACAGACTCTGCTAACCCAGAAATAGTACCTCGGTTTAAGAACTTTGCTTCAGGATGTGAACAGAAATCATGTGGCCACAGCAGAAGGCCCCATTAGCTAAAGTGGTACCTGTTAAGAACGGACCTTGGGGTGGCGCTGTGGGTTAAACCACTGAGCCTAGGACTTGCTGATCAGAAGGTTGGCGGTTCGAATCCCCGTGACGGGGTGAGCTCCCATTGCTCGGTCCCTGCTCCTGCCAACCTAGCAGTTCGAAAGCACGTCAAAGTGCAAGTAGATAAATAGGTACCACTCCAGCGGGAAGGTAAACGGCTCGGTCCCTGCTCCTGCCAATCTAGCAGTTTAAAAGCACATCAAAGTGAGGAAGTCTGCTTTAAAGTGTACCAAACTCTCTGTTATATCCAGAGCCAGCCCAAGACAATTTGCTGTAGGTGGTGGAGGAAACAGCAGCGATTACTGGATAGTTTTGGGGTGAGACTGGCCTACCTTTCAATATGGTTGTTGTGTGAGGGATGTTGCAAACAGCTTCTCCTAGCCTCTCGCTTCCATTACTGGGGCTATTGGGGTGTTAGCTACTGTGCGGTTTCTTCACCTTCCCTGCTAGTCAGAGCCTGTTCTGTGCTTTTCATGCATTCAAGGGGAACTTCTCTGTTTGGAGGGACTGGACTGTTAAAAGTGACAAATCAGCGTGAGGCAGACTTGCGCTACTAGGCAAAGGAAGATCCCATTGCAGTGGTACCTCGGGTTACATATGCTTCAGGTTACAGACTCTGCTAACTCAGAAATAGTACCTTGGGTTAAGAACTTTGCTTCAGGATGAGAACAGAAATTGCACGGTGGCGGCGCGGTGGCAGCAAGAGGCCCCATTAGCTAAAGTGGTACCTCAGGTTAAGAACAGTTTCAGGTTAAGAACGGACCTCTAGAACGAATTAAGTTCTTAACCTGAGGTACCACTGTAGCTGCTTTCTCCTGGACCCATACTTACCGTAATTCCTCTGTTCTAAAGTGTTGACTGTGACTGCTGGATTAAATTAGAATTAAGCAGGAATAGATGTAGTTTATGTTGAGAGTAAGTTGATTTGAACATGTCTGGGGTGGAGGTTGACAGAGAATATTCCTTAGCCCGAAGCAAACATTATTTAAATAAATCTTAGCTGGCTGAATTCTGTCTGATTAGGTTAGGAAGAGAAATTGGAACCCTTCTGCTCAGTAATTTGATTACTGCAAACTCAAGACCCACGCTAGCTAAGAGCTTTTGGCAAAGGGGCAAAGCTTCTAAGCAAGGAGGAGTCTATATTTGATCACATAATCAGAGTTGGAAGGAACTCTGAGGGTCATCTAGTCCAGCCCCCTGCAATGCAGGAATATGCCACTGTTCCTCACGGGGATCGAACCTGCAACCTTGGCATTATCAGCACTATGCTAACCAATTGAGCTATCCAGCTGTTCTGTGTGTGCCCCCTTTCGAATATGACTGGCTGTGTTTACTTCAAGACACTCTTAAGACAGCACAGATTGCAGGGCTTGGAAATGCTCCCTCTCAATAATTTCCATGTTCCTTACAAACCACGGATATAGGCACCTGACAAATGCATCCTTCCAACCAAGTATATCTTGCAGGTATAGGCACCAGCGGGGTGGGATTAGCCATGGCTCCTTGTTGCAGGTGCATGCAGTGGCAAATGTGTATTTTGTATTGCAGGTAAGGTAAAAGGTAAAGGTAAAGGACCCCTGGATGGTTAAGTCCAGCCAAAGGCAAGCCAAAAACAAAAAACAAGTCAAAGTACAGTGCCACCTTGATTTGCATACGTCTTGGTTTGCATATGTTTTGGATTACAAACACATCAAACCTGGAAGTGCGTGTCCCGGTTTGCAACCTTTTTTTTGATTACAACCCTTTGTTTTTTTTGAGGCCCCATTGGCGAAAGCGTACCTTGGGTTACAACCTGTTTTGGTTTACAAACGGACCTCCGGAACGGATTATGGTTGTAAATCAAGGTACCACTGTATTGCATAACACAGGGGTTGCCACCCTTTTAGGGCACATTTGTATAAAGCTATGCGGGTGGCGCTGTGGGTTAAACCACAGAGCCTAGGACTTGCCGATCAGAAGGTTGCCGGTTCGAATCCCCGTGACGGGGTGAGCTCCCATTGCTCGGTCCCTGCTCCTGCCAACCTAGCAGTTTGAAAGCACGTCAAAGTGCAAGTAGATAAATAGGTACCACTCCGGCAGGAAGGTAAACGGCGTTTCCATGCGCTGCTCTGGTTCGCCAGAAGCGGCTTAGTCATGCTGGCCACATGACCCGGAAGCTGTACGCCGGTTCCCTCGGCCAATAAAGCGAGATGAGCGCCGCAACCCCAGAGTCCGCCAAAACTAGACCTAACAGTCAGGGGTCCCTTTACCTTTACTAGTGAGGAACTCAAACGATATCATTGTTCTTCCTGTGTGTGGCAGTTATTCTGTCCGTGATATTTCTTCCTGTCCTTGTAAAATGTTATGTCTATCTTTTCCTGGTTGTTGCTGTTCTCCATCATGCCTTGGGCAGAGCTAATAATCCCATTGTTGTTTCAGAAATTTCTCAGTTGCTCCGACATTTGTAAACCAGAGCGGTTGTCATGGGCACAACAAGCATGATACAGCTCTTTCGCATCCCCACTGTAACACCCACCCACCCCAGATTACCTTCTGTGCTGCAATGAGGCTTGAAGAAAAGTCTTCTGTATGCTACGGAAGGCTTCTTTCAAGTGTAATTTCAGCAGGAGGGCAGGATGTGACCCTCTGGGTGCTTGGAAGGGACACATACATGCTCACAAGCAGCATGTTGATGACCCATAGCACAATTTGTGAAGCGCCCTTGAGACAATACCATTTATTGAGCAAGATTACGTTTACAAAGTTTCTGTTGATAAAGATGACTCTGCTCAAAAACCTAACGCTTCCCTGAACACAGCTTGATTTCCACAGAATATGAGGTAAAAAGGGTGTGTTGGACACAGCAGAAACGCTGTTGATTTAAAACTTTTCTGGCTGGCTAAATTTCCTGCTATTTTCATGCCTACAAATTCGTCTTAGCCTGCGGAGGAGTTGTGTATAAGTTTTGTTAGCGCTTACCACTCCCAATGGAAGTTAATTATGGCTATCACGAGGATTAGTGTATGCATAAGCAATAGTCCCATGTTGCTAAGTGACACTCCTAAAAATAATTTCTCATTCTGTGGCAACTGATAGGGAATATGCTAGGGAAAAGTTGTCATCTTTCAGGAAATGATTTGTAAATGGAGCTCCAGGGGGGAAACTGAGGGTGTTTGCATCTTCTTCACACTCTGAAAACCAAACTCCTCCTAGTGTGATATCACCTGTTATAGTAACTTGGGTTTTCTCTCTTCGCTGCTTCACAAAGTGTGCAACCAGCAGCCTATAAAACCTGGGGGAATTGAAGTTGCTTTCAATACTTTGCTGCCGCATCAAAGCCCCTGAATCTGTTCTTGCTCCTATTGCTTGGCCAGCGAAGGGGCTCAACCTGTGGCCCTATTAACTCCTTTTAACCCTGACCATTGGCTATACTGGTGGGGCTGATGGAACCTGAGAGTCCGGCAACATCTCCAGGGCCCACCCCTGAACCAAACATTTCTTATTGAGGCTCAACCACCTCCATTGGGGCTCTCCATCATTCCCAGAGGGTGTGTTTGTCCTTTGAGGGCATTCTGTGCCCTCTTCTACACTAGTTCTGCTGACTCTAGTGAAGCGTAGGTGTCCTAGCGAATGGACTCGCCTTGGTGCAGTGGTGTGTGGTCAGTAGACTAAGGGGACTAGGCTAGTCCTCTAAATGTTCCTGGTAAATTAAAGTATTAAAGCTTGGTGCCTCCTTCCCAAAGTCTGGGAAACTTGTGCCCAGCTTAGGGAGGGGGGCGCGATGCTTATGCACATAGAATAAGGACATCGTGAGGTCAGGTTCCCCCCCCCATTGCCCCCATAAGCTGGTTCCTCTGGCCCTAACTGCCCCCCACGCCATTGCTGGTGAGAATGTGAAAAATGGCAGCACTGCATCCCAGTCTGAAAAGCGGTTGAAGCACTTCCCCCTGCCCAGTTTAATGAACAAAGTCCATTGGTAATTGTTTGGTAATTGCTCCTTTAGTAATTACATTTTTAAAAATGAAGTTTGTTGTGGGGGGAGCCCTTTGAACATCCTCTTAAACAGGAGAGACTGCACAAATTCATGTAAAAGAGGCAGCAAGGCAGCAGGAGAGACTGTAGCTAAATGGGAACGAAGCTCTCAGCTAAAATAACCAAAGTGATTTCATTTCAAGGTAGCATAATGATATTGCTGACGTTAATTTCTTTGATATTTGTGTGCGCTGTTACAATCTGGCTCTATATATCTTGTCGACTCTGTGTCCCGCTCTGAGTTGTCTGTCCATTGTCTAAAAGTCTAGGCTTCCGGATCAAGGGATTGTAGTAGATGGTGGTACTCTGTAGAGCAGGGGTCCCCAAACTTGGGTCTTCAGCTGTTTCTGGACTGCAAGCCCATTGTCCCTGACCACTGGTCCTGCTAGCTAGGGATGATGGGAGTTGGAGTCCAAAAACAGCTGGATACCCAAGTTTGGGGAACCCTGCTTTAGAGAAACTAAGACCCAAAATAAAAGACAAGCAAGGTCTTGCTTCATGTTGGAGAGAACATGTCTCTGATCGGCAGCTGCTTTGAAGCCTTAGTTTTTTGATGTTAGTCTTCAGTGTGAATTGTGGCTAAGAGGGCTAAGGGAGAAACCACTTCCTCAGCTTATTCATAAAGTATACTTGCAGGAAAAAAAAGTTTGCTTGTCTGGAATGTTGTTTAAAATGAACGCTGTTCTTTGTGTTGCAGCAGGAGTTTAAAATGCACACCATATGATATGCACTGTCTTGTGGAATGACAGCTCATATTCCAGTGCACTTCAGGATAGAGTGCTTAACTTTGCAGCATAGAGAGCAAAAGAAAAGTTTTGCATAATGTTACCAGCAAAAATGCAGCATATTTCATTTATTATTATTATTATTATTATTATTATTATTATTATTAGGTAACTAAGATTTTACACCCACAAGAAAATTCTGTCCACTTCTGCAGGAGAGAGAAGCTGCTTCCAAGTTTTCCATATCAAGATCGGGCATGGGCTTATGGGGTTATGATTCCGGAAGTAAAGCTCTTGACAAAATATTTTATTTAGGGCATGTGTTAAGCACAAGCCTAACTCTATCCAGTAGGAACCAGAAACAACAGTAGCAGAGGAGCTGAAAAAAAGTTGTTTTAAATACAGGAAGCTTGGTTAAGGCTTCTGGGCTATAACAGCTTCCCCGGTATTATGCAATCAATTTAAATATTTTTAGCGGACGTATTGTGAAATGTTGATTCGAAATTATTTTAGCAACTTCATATTAGAGAAATAAGGATGTATTCTAAAATACTTGTGTACTTAATTTGTGAGGTTCTTGAACAAACAAGGGTAATAAACAAAAGAGCATAGTAAACTGGCTGCAAATAGAAATGATGTTTACTCCCAATTCTCTGATGACATTTGGATTAATATTTCAAAATCCAGCTGAATATATGAATGCAGAATCTCTTCCTGAGTGAAAGTCAGAGACGCGAGATAGAGATTTCCCCCCTTCAGACTTATGTCAAAATGGAAAGTTTATTTATCAAAGGCATTTTAAATAATTTCTTGCTTACTCTTTGTGACAATATAATATATCCAAAAATAAAATAAAATAAAATAAAATAATATATCCAAATAAATATATTGCCTGACAGTAGATCTTGGATTTTTTTCCTCATGAACCAACACAGCTACCTTTGCTTATTGTTCCTGTAAATAATTAAGTTACAGATACAGCTCTCTTCAAGAACTTCACAAGAATCCCTTTTCCCCTCAAATGGCTAGTGCCCTGAGACTTTTGAGTAAAGATGGGCAGATTGTGCTGTCTGTGCATCTTCTGCCCTGGATGGAGTGTGTATTCTGTGGTTTCCTGTGTCTTCTTACGCCAGCCTTCCCTTCCCCCAAGAGCTATAAAAGCTGCTCTTAATGTAATCATTACAACAGAACAATCAGTGTATGTCTCTGCTTTGTCGAATTGCTTTGTCCAATCCCAATGGAAATTAGATGTGTGTGTCCAGGGTGGGGGTGGGAGCTGAACTTTAGCCTGCAATTCTGTATATCTATTCTTACCTCTGAGTAAGCCCCATCGACCTCGGAGGGGCTTGCTTCTATTTGTAGGATTGCACTATTCATTGTATTCTTAAAGCTTTTGCCAGATTGTACTGATCTCACTGGTTTTACAGCTGCTGCTGTGATATGCTGTATTATTTTGGGGGGAGGGGTTATTGTACAGTGGTACCTTGGTTCTCAAACTTAATCCGTTCCGGGAGACCGTTCGATTCACAAAACGGTCGAAAGCCAAGGCGCAGCTTCCGATTGGCTGCAGGAGCTTCTTGCACTCAATTGGAAGCCATGGAAAGCTGCACTGTACGTTTGGCTTCCGAAAGACGTTCACAAACTCGAACACTCACTTCCAGGTTTGCTGCGTTCGGGAGCTGATTTGTTCAGGAGCCAAGCTGTTTGAGTACCAAGGTACTACTGTAGTTGTTCTGCTATTTTAAATTACTGTATACATCTTCCTGGGAGTCTTGTGCTGAAAGGTGGTGTTATTTATCCCTACATAACAGTCAGAAGTCTCCTGGCGTGGACTGGAAGATCAACCTGCTGATTAAAACCCTGAATTGGTTTCAAATATAACACTAAAAAATAGACAATAGAAATATTCCATCAAAATGCAACCCAAGGATGGTGCCTTTGTTCTTCTTAGGGAAGTTTTGTAGATGCTTTGTTCTCCTGGAGCAAAACAGGATAATTGACTATCTGGCGCATCTGAGAACAAGAAAAGAATTTGTAACTACTTGGTTTGTGCTTAGTCTTTCTGCTGAGATAATAATGGATTGCCAAACTTTTCAAGGTATTATATTACAAGTAGCTTTGAAATTTAAATTATATTACTGCTGAAACAGTTAAGAAGAGCAGATACTTACACAATGGCCCAGTTTAAAATATGCTTCTGTTACCTATGAAAGTAAAATGACCTTTAATTCATTGCAGTTTTAATCGGAGTAGTAGAGCAAGATAATTGAGCTCCTTAAATCCCAAACAAACAAACAAACATATCAACAGGTTAATCCCTTTGATCTGTTAGTGACAGGACTGAGCAAGCAGTTTTTCACAAAGGAGTCATGACAATAACAAAAGTTGGGAGGGACTGCCAAGAAATCTGCCAGTTTTATAATGAATCTACTTTGTCCCTGTGTCCGTGCAAAAGCAGCTATTGTTGCCTTGTGGTCAGTGAATAGATAGATACTGGTTGTGCTAAGTCTCAAGCAGCCTTTGTGCACCCACCCACCCTGCAGTCTAAGAAAGACTTGTTTTTAATGGTCCCTAACAACTGAGCAATGATTCTATATCAATTGATTGTTGCTGTTAACCTTGAATATTATTGGTAGCTCAGCAAAAACTAACAGGCGGCGTATGGTATCTGTGGGTACTACTTATGTACAGTGGTACCTCGGGTTAAGTACTTAACTTGTTCCGGAGGTCCGTTCTTAACCTGAAACTGTTCTTAACCTGAATTACCACTTTAGCTAATGGGGCCTCCTGCTGCCGCTGTGCCGCTGCTGCACGATTTCTGTTCTCATCCTGAAGTAAAGTTCTTAACCTGAGGTAATATTTCTGGGTTAGCGGAGTCTGTAACCTGAAGCGTATGCAACCTGAAGCATATGTAACCTGAGGTACCTCTGTACTATGAAATAATCCCACTGGAATACTTTGGCTATTGGAATACTCTAGCATTCTCAAACTTCGTGCAAGTTCACAAGTAAGACTATATATGCACCAGATTTTTGGGGAATGGGCTGATTGTTTTTCTTGAAATTAGCCATGAACTAATTCATTTTTGCATATGAAAGATTAAAACTTTGAGGCTTAATGTGGAAAGTCTCCCCCCCCAGCCTCTTCAGCCCCCTCCCCCATTTTTTAGAAGCAGTGGTGACTAATTTCATTCTTCTGAGACTGAACATGTCTCTGGAGCCAGTAATATTTTTAGTTCATCTCTTTATATGTATGTAAACTTTCAAAAACAAACACAGTGCTGGACAGGGAGGTTTGCCAAACAGACAAAATGTTAATAAGAAAGTTGAAGTGCTTTCTTGCAGTGTGGAAAATATAAAAAAAATACGCTATCTCTTGTGACCCTAAACAATGTATTTTTAAAAATCATTGTCCTGTGGTCTGGGTGGGAATTGCAAAGCAATGGTGGAATCAGGTGCCCCTACAAACTTAAATAATTCACGGAGCAGGCCCTGATTGAATGGGGCAGGGGGGGGGCATTTGCCTCAGGCGGCAGGTTGGGGGCGGCAGCAAAAACAGCATCCTGTTCTAATAGGCAGAACCCAGCTGGAATGTCGTTGAGCATGTATTGCAGGCCAATGGAGTGCCACTCTCACACGCTGTAGTCCTCCTTCACTTTCTTGCTGAAGCAGCAGGAACGTAAAGGGGAAGTGAGAGGGTGGCTGGTGCTTAAAAGCGGTGGGCTGCCCCCTGCCATGCTGAGGATGCCAGGCATGCAGCTTTTAATGTCTGCCATGCACGAGGTAGCTGCCCCTTCTACCACCTGGGTCAGAAAAGTGTCCCACAACCTGACACCTGTCCCTCCCAGCATCTGTCCTGCCAGGATTCCCACTGTCTTGCCCTGTTCTGATCTGTGAAAACAATGAAGGCAAGAAAGAGTTTCTGCCTTTGTCCACCCCACTTTGCTGCTGGTGCTGGCAGCCCTGGTCATTGCTGCTGCAGCAGCTTGTCTTCCTCTTTTATGAAAGCCTGCATCTCCAGCCAGTGTGGTGTAGTGGTTAAGAGCTGTAGTCACGTAATCTGGGGGACCGGGTTCGCGTCTCCGCTCCTCCACATGCAGCTGCTGGGTGACCTTGGGCCAGTCACACTTCTCTGAAGTCTCTCAGCCCCACTCACCTCACAGAGTGTTTGTTGTGGGGGAGGAAGGGAAAGGAGATTGTTAGCCGCTTTGAGACTCCTGAAGGGGAGTGAAAGGCGGGATATCAAATCCAAACTCTTTTCTTCTTCTTCTTCTTCTTCTTCTTCTTCTTCTTCTTCTTCTTCTTCTTCTTCTTCTATGCTTCTTTCAGGGGCAGACGGTGAAGGGCAGCTATGCAGAGCTTTGCTCCTTAAGGCAAAATTTGTAGATCCAGCGCTGCCAAGGAGCGTGAACAATCTGAATAGTTGTTGAAGGAAAAGAGAAAACTGGCAAAGGAAAATGCAACGCTATCAAAACAATGAATTCCATAAAGAAATATCTTAGTCAAGATGAGTAGTCAAGTCCGCTTTGTGTTAAGACTCTAATTCAACATGCTTTAATTAAGCCTTTCCCAAAAATGTGAGCCAAATACAATGGTTCTCAGTCTAAAAAAAATTAAAAATCTATCCAATGTGATTTTAGAAGCTGAACCCTATGGAAGCACAGATGGTATTTCCTCCTCCTCCTCCTGATGGAGAGATTCAGTTTGCTGGATGTAGATAAAGGAGAGGTCTGCCGCCTAGTTTCAGATAGAGTTCCCTGAATTTGTTTCCCTCTGTTCTGAATGGTTAATGATAGCTTAAGAATTAATCTAATTGAACTGACAGTGATAGAAACAGACAAGTACAGCCCATTTGCTCCTCATCCTCCTCTTTTTGGGCTCTCTTATGTTGGTAGCCCTGAAAAACTATGTATGTTTACTTAGAGGCTGGTCACTAGATACAGTAGGGATCATTCTCCGGGAAGCATTGTTGAAAATACAGTCTTATCAATCTTAAGTTTGTGTGACTCACTTGAGCCGACTCATTACTCTTGTGCAGGCACAGCACAAACTGTTATTTAAAAAGCTTCACCTTTGCCTCCATGGTTCCATGATCATTCTTTTGTGCCTGGAAAACGGGCTTGCCAAAATAATTTGACTTCATTTGCAGAGGAACTACATCAAAGATAACCCGCCACCTGGGACGTATTGTCTTGAATGAAGGGGAACAATCCCCATTGCCCCTAAGACAACCGAGCCCTTGTGGTGCTTTCCAGCCAAGCAAAGTCGATAGCTCACCATACCCAGAAGCACCCATTTTGCATGGGGCTTTCAGGGCTGCGCCGATTTCCCCAAAGCCCCAACACTACAACACCCTCCCCCTTGCAAGTTCCAAGCCTAGAGGCTGGACTCTCCTGGGCCCCTATACCATTCCGGGCTTCCCTTTACTGTAGTAGTAACGGTTGCAGCTCAGTTCACGTTTATATATCGCTTTTATATGTATATCACGTTTATATATCGCAAAGCAACCTGAAAGCAGTTTATGTGGCTTGAAAAGCTCCAGCCCCCTCTGTGTCCCAGCTCAGCTCCCCTGCAGTCACCCCAGCGGCACGTGGCGTCAACTCAACAGGTGAAGAAGCAGCCCTCCCTGTTGCAACTCAAGGCCAGGGAGAAGCAAGACTGGCCGGCATCTTGCTTTGGCTGCGAGTCGCGTGTGCACGTGCGTTTGGTGATTTGAGAGCAAGAAAGAGCGAACAAGCAACTTTTCTCCGGAGTGAACGTGATTCTGGCACTTTTTTTTGCGAAAGGGGACAGGCGGGGCGGGGCGCAGCTCGCTTCCCCTTTCCGCCACACATTTGGCTCCTGGCGTGTGTACGCGTGTACACGTGTCGCCCCCGCCCAGCCCGCCTCATTTCCCCTCTCGAGGAGTAAAGTCCCGCCGGCAACCCGCCTCCCGGCTGAGGTGGCCAACAAAGGTGCCAGGTGCCGCCCCTCCCACATTGTGTCGTGGGCGTGGTTGCCAGGCTGCCGCCGCCGCCGCCCTGCTCCCCCCGCCCCCTCCCGCGCCAGGCCCCTCCCCCTCCCCTCGCGCCCCACCCTCCAGGCCAGCGCCGGAGTTTCCTCAGGGGGGTAGGCAGCAGTCGGGTGGCAGCTGCTGGGCGCCTCGTAGCCGCTTCGCGCGCGCGCGCCCCTCTCTCCTCCTCTGTCTTCCTCCCGCGCGCTCCCCAAAGCGGGGAGGGCGGACCTCGCCGGTCCCGAGAGAGGCAGCGAAGCGAGCAGAGAGAGAAGCGAGCACACGCGCGCGCCGGGCACCCTTCGGGAGCAGCGGAGGCGGCGGGGGGCGGTGGCGTGTCCAGGATGGAAGGGGACCGGCTGGAACCCGCCGTGAGTAGCCCTGAGAGAGAGGGAGGGACGGGGGGGGGGAAGGCTGGCGGGAGTTCTTGGAGGGAGACGAGTGGGCGGGGTGGGGGGCACGTATGTATGTGTGCGCGCGTGTGTGAGGGAGATTTACAGGGACTGAGGAGGAAATGCTCTTCTCCAGTTTTAGAGTAGTTGATCTACCTGCCTAGGTGCCTCCCTCAAAGCCATGGGCAAGGCCCCCCCCCCAAAGGGACAGCTGCCCTTCTCCCCCCCAAATCAAGTGAATAAATAAAAAATACTTAGGATCTAATATGAATCCTGCCCACCCCACCCCACAACATAAACCCCAGCTACACCCATGTGCCTAGCTTCTTGTTCAGGGGTGCCAACTTGAATAAAACATGACCTGCATAATCCATCACAAGACACAGCGCATACTATTTAAAAGGGAATAATGACCATCAACCTGGTGTGGGGAGGGGAGGTGCTCCCATCAAATATTTTATTTGGGGTGGGGCTGGAGGGACCTAGGCCCCTCGGAGTTGAGCTGGCTTCTCTGCTTTTGATGCACAGGGAGAAGCCCACTCCTCAGGTCATATTTTGCCAATCGAATCTCTTCCTTGTCTCTCCTTTTAGTGCTTAGCCTTCCTGGTCTGCCTGCAAAAAGATATCCCAGCCTCCTCCTCTGCCCTCTTTCAGCATTTGCTTTACAGCTGCTGGTTTTGCCATATATATATATATATATATATATTCATTCTCTCCTATGTGGGACGTGACTTCTCCCCCTCCATCTCTTCTTCGTTTTGACACGTACAGTAAGCAGGACTTGGGTGTGTAACCTCTCGCTATATGTACCGTGCGCCCAGAGCGTTGTGCAAACTCATGCTTGCTGCAGTTGACCGCTGGGTGGACTCTGCCCCAAGGAGGAGCTGTCAGCTGCTGCAGGCAAACCAGGGGTCTCTTCAGATCTCTTAAGGGATTTCTGGGCGTGGGTGGGATCAGACAATGGTGCGCATTGGAGAGGATGAGGGGTGTGCCAAAGGTGCTTGCTGCACATGCTAAGAAGCTGTGAACAATCCCTGCTTTTCTCTGTGTGCGGAATAAAGTAGACGCATTTGTGTTAGGGTCGCCTGTGGAAGCTTTATAATTGGGGCCAGCCGCATGAGAGTGAGTGGCAGGCATGGGGAAAACATAGCAGTGATGATGCAGCCTGATTTGGTATCCATGCGCTGATGTCTGTCATCCACGTTAATTTGGAATGTCCTGTACGGGCTGCATGCAGGGGGGAGAACACTTCAAAGAGCGGGAAAGTATTTTGGCTAATGAATCCATATTAAATTATCTTATATACCTTGATAGATGGATGGTAGCTCAGTAGCCACTTGCAGTTGGATCTGGAATGATCAGTGTTGAACTATGACTCTGGAATGCTTCAAAAATCTTTTTAGCTAGAACAATAGTAGCACAAAAGAAATTTGAGTCTGTGCAGCATAAGCGATGCTACTTCAATCAGACCACTTTCAGCTGGCTTAAAAACTACTCTCTCTCCAGTCAATGTGTTACGACTAATGTTCAGCGCCATCTCTCTTCTCCCTCTTCTTTGGATGAGAGGAAGGTGCAGCTTTTGTTTCTGGAGAATGAATGGAGGGTTGATCATCACTCACTGTGCTTTGGCGGCCCAGTTCGCAAAGCCCTATTCCCCAAAGGCGAAGAGCCGGGCATTGCGGAGTCTGTCTCCTAATTTATTCAACCAGGCTATAACTTATTCTGACTGAGCTGTAACTGGGACAAACATCTCTTCTCTCTTACCTAACAATGTGCTTTTTTGTTCTTCAGAGTCCTTTTGGAAGAGAGGCAAAGCAAACTGCAACATGCACAGCAGTGTCTATTTAAGGGGCAGTTTTATTTCAAGTGCTTTGGTTACCAAATACAACTTGCCTTGCAAGGAAATAAAATTTAATGAGATAATTTACTATAATCGCATAAATGGAATATTTGAAGAGTAATTGATTATACAACTGCTTTAATATATAAAGTTGTTCCTATATGTAAAAACATTTTGGTAGTAACTTCTTATGATATTTACTGCCATACCATGGCATCACTGAAAGTGCAACCCTCAGAATACATAGGAATTGCTGAGATTTTCCTTTGGATATTTGTCCTGTCTGTGGCATTAAGATTTATTTTAGTGCACTCATATCCATAAGTTCAAGGGACGCGGGTGGCACTGTGGGTTAAACCACAGAGCCTAGGACTTGCCGATCAGAAGGTCGGCTTTTCGAATCCCCATGACGTGGTGAACTCCCGTTGCTCGGTCTCTGCTCCTGCCAACCTAGCAGTTCGAAAGCACATCAAAGTGCAAGTAGATAAATAGGGAAGGTAAACGGTGTTTCCGTGCGCTGCTCTGGTTCGCCAGAAGCAGCTTAGTCATGCTGGCCACATGACCCAGAAGCTGTACGCCGGCTCCCTCGGCCAATAAAGCGAGATTGAGCGTCGCAACCCCAGAGTTGGCCAGGACTGGACCTAATGGTCAGGGGTACCTTTACCTTACCTTTACCTTTTATCCATAAGTTCAATAGGACCCTGTGTGGTCTTTCTGAACACCGAATCTCAAATAAATATAGTTTAATATATTTGCTCTTCCATATTTTTTTTAAAAAGCTCTGTGGTTGAAATAGCAAATGAAATGGGTATATGTATTTTGTTTGTTTATGTAGTTGCCTCACTGCTGCTTATAATTTTTTTCATTCCTTGTTGTTTGCTTCCAGGTTACCATTAAGAATATTGAACGAGAGCTCATCTGCCCAGCATGCAAGGAGTTATTTACCCATCCACTTATACTCCCTTGTCAACATAGTATCTGCCACAAATGCGTAAAAGAAATCCTCTACTTTACGCTTGAAGATTCGTTCAATGATGCTGCCTCAGAGACCTCCAATCAAAGTAGCCCTCGCAACCGAATGCATTCCCCTAGCTTGGATAGAATTGACAGGGTTAATAGATCAGGTATGTAAAGGTAACGCTGTGATTAGTGGATTGCAAAATTTATTTGGAACAAGCCAAATCTTTTTTGTTTTAATTGTAACATTCCTTAGTGTTCTATAGGTAGTTCTTATTATTGTCAAGATGTATTAATATTATTATTAGATTTGCAGTGAAGTGGGCTGGATCACACATGTAGTGGTGGCTGGTTCCCAAAGGAACAGAAGGCAGGGAGACCAAAAGTAATGAAGCCAAGGCCAATGACAGGCAGAGCCAACTATTTCAAATTTTGTCCCCATCCTCCTCCCTGCTGAAATTTACAAGAACATTGCTGCAACTAAGGAGGAGGACTGGTTGTAGGTAAGAAGACAGGCAGGTAGAGACTGACTGGGGACAGTTCCCCATTTGCCCTAATAAACCAGAGCCCATTGTATATTTCTAGTAGTATCACAATTGGGTTTACATTCCCTGTAATTGACTTTGCTAAGCATACATTTTGTGTTTGTGTTGATTTAATTTCTAGACCTTTTAGAGCACCCCTAAATCCATCTTACTGGAAATAAGCCCTGCTCATCAGTTATTCGAAAAAGGAGGGTTTAGGATCATGGCTTTATTCCCCCACTCATTTCTACGCTCCGCTATATCTGGTTTGCTGTGTGATGCTGGAATTGTTCACAAAGCCAACTAAAATTGCCAGATACATTTTAGACATGTACTGTACTGGGTAAGACAATTTGTCCACCTGCCATTTATGTAGACAACAGTATTGCCTACTTTGATTTGCAACAGTTCTTCAGGATCTGAGGGAGAGGTCTTTCCCATCACCTGCTATCTGATCCTTTTAACGAGATTTCCCAGGGATCTTACGTTCTTCCTTGTACCTTTGGTAGTTGCAGTCCTGACACACCGGAAACTAAATTTTACTAGTATTGTTACTGGGGTAGAAGCCATAACTGGAATACCTTGTGTTTTCAAAAGGGCTTATATGACTGTTTGCATATGTTAAACTTTTACTTAATAAATCTATATGTGCTGCTGCTGTTATAAAATGCCTAAGTAGGGCTATGAACTATTGGCTAATTAACTGGTTCTGGGTTTGTGTTTGGATATAGAGTTATGAATAATCTCCTTATGGTAAGTAAGTTTGAGGTTACATTAATTGTCTAAGACAATTATAATTAACCAATAATAAATGCTTCAAAATGTAACAGTTATCTTCTGTAATTTAAAAGAAACAAGAACTGTATTAAAATAAACCCTCACCTTTTAATTAGAGATATTGACAACTTGATATTAGTAGTCATGATAAGATGAAATCAAGCTCTCTTCCCCCCAATGCCTCATAACAATTGTGCAGCCTGATCTGGTCCTTGTTTACTCAGAAGTAAGTCCCCTCAAACACAGTGGAACTTACACGCAAGTAAGTGTGCATGCAGTTACAACCTAATCCATTTTTCTGTTCTGCAGTGGGAAGAAGGGCACCTGACCCATTATTTTAAGTATACCATAGTAAACCAGCCTCTAAAAACAATTTTCTGTTCATTGTTTACAGCCTCACAGAGGAGGTCTCTTGGGTGCAGAGGTAGAAATGCTTCACTTTTGTATGGCAGTAGTTAGTATTTGGCTCTTGTAATAAATATGTTTGCCTATACTTCTCTTAGACATCAGTGGTCAAGTCCAAGCTTAGTGGGTGGATAAAGGTAATATTGTTTAGGAACTGTTACCCTCATCTTTGTGGAACAGATATGAAGGTCAACTGGATTCAAGAGTGCAACTTGGTAGCTCTTATTGCATGATCTAAAAGAATCAATACAAATAAAAGAATATCCTTTAGGAATAAGTATAACCACAATGCAATTCTCTGTGTTTCTACTGAGGAGTAAGTCCCATTGAATTTAATGGAGTTTACTGCTGGATAAATGGTATAGTATTGCAGCCCCATTGGCAAGGTCACATTTAGATTGCTGGCTAAACTGGAAATAGTATTATTGTTTGTTGGACAAACACTGCTTAATCTTAACTATTTTTAGTGTACACAAGCCAACTTAAAGGGTGGAATTCAGCATAGCACTAAGAAAATCATTCCATCAGAATGGAAGCATTTCTGCAATGGAAGCAGTGTCCTCCGACAGCATGCTATACTGGGGCTTCTCCCGACCCCCCCGAGCAGATTTGGGGAGGGTGCAGGGGGAGTTTGTTGCACTAACTTCACCTTCCCCACAAGAGGTTTGGAGGGTGGCAACAGGAGAACAGGCATTTTCTGCTGTGGCTCTTTTGTTTGTGGAATTCTCCCCCCAGGGAGGCTCGCCTGACACCTTTGTTACATATCTGTAGGCTAACAATTTTTCTCCAAACGAGAACTGCTTGTTCTTCAGTCTCCCCTTCCCATTAAAGACTGTCAGAAGTACCGTATTTTTCCGTGTATAAGATGATAAAAGGTAAAGGTACCCCTGCCCGTACGGGCCAGTCGTGACCGACTCCGGGGTTGCGTGCTCATCTCGCTTAAGAGGCCGGGAGCCAGCGCTGTCCGAAGACACTTCTGGGTCACGTGGCCAGCGTGACGAAGCTGCTCTGGCGAGCCAGCACCAGCGCAGCGCACGGAAACACCGTTACCTTCCTGCTAGAAAGCAGTACCTATTTATCTACTTGCACTTAGGGGTGCTTTCGAACTGCTAGGTGGGCAGGAGCTGGGACCGAACGACAGGAGCTCACCCCGCCGCGGGGATTCGAACCGCCGACCATACGATCGGCAAGTCCTAGGCACCGAGGTTTTCCCACAGCTCCACCCGATGCTTTTTGCTAAAAAAAAATTAGGCAAAAATTGGGTGTTGTCTTATACACGGATAGTGAATGCAGAGGGGGGACATGCGATTAATGGCAGCAGCAAGCAGGAGATTGGCAGCGGTGATTGGGTGGGTGATTGGTGGCTGCGGCAAGGCCTGCTGGTGATTGGATGTGGCGATTGGGGGCTGTGGCGAGGCAGGCAGGCGATTGGCTATGGCCAGTGGGCGGGTGCGCTGTTGGTGGCGGCAAGCGGGCAGACAGTTGGTGGCTGCGGCAAGCGATTGGCAGTGGCGGGCAGGCAGGCAAGCGATTGGTCCCCCCCCCAGCTAAACAACTTAATTTTGGGTTGAAAAAACCAGGGGTTGTCTTATACATGGGGGCATCTTATACACAGAAAAATACGGTACTTTCTACTTCACTGATATCCCATGTTGTGCTTGAAAATACAGATTACAAAATATTTGACTTACTGGTACATATATATTCTTCTTTTAAAGTGCATCTTGTGAGGATGAATGCATTCCAGAGTGACATGAATGGAACTGAAAAAGGGTTCCAATGCTAAATCGATTAGTAAAATTTATTAACCTTCAAGGAAAATGACATTGCCATAATGTAAATAAAGGTTTCTCAAAGTTTGATTCCTAAACTGTCACTGAATGCCCGCGTATCCTTAAGGGAAATATTTTATCTGAGGAGAGCAAGCATTCATTTTTGAACTTGAATCCAGCTGACCTTAAAACATAGCTTTGTTTCAAAATACACCCTGGAAATTTACTTTTTATTCTTCATTATGCTGGTGATATTGCTTATTAAAAAATGTAGGTTGAATTAAAAGATGTGTTATCCCTTTTCTAGTTCTTCTGGCTTTTGCTGTAGGAAATCATACTTTTAAACAGTGATAATGTTTTTTCTTAAGAAAAAAACACACCCACACACAAACCTATTGTGGGAACAGGAAGGCTCTGTTACTCACGTGAAACTCATTGCATATGTGTAAAAGAGCATGAATTGCAGCTATTAATACTACCCTTGCCATGCATGTGGGAAGAAGATTAAAGTAGGTGGTAGTAAGGACCTATTTGCAGCAAAAAAAATTTTTTTTGGGTCAAATTCTGCATTTATATTTGCATGGGGGGAAAAGTGGGCAGAGTACAGTTATTGCAATATGTTCCCCCTGTGTTTAAAATATGTACATAGTACTTTTCTAATCAAATTTCCAAAGCAATTTACAGCAAAATTAATTATAAAACAATAACAAAATTGGTGAAACAAAACCCTGTAAAAAGTGATTTAAAATCATATAAAGCAGAGCAAGGCAATTAAAGTAGTAGTCACTCAAACTTTGGAAAATAAAAAGGTCTTAGCTTGTTGCCTAATGATAAAATATTTGTTGCCAGCCAAATCTGCCTGCAAGAAGGGATGGCGTTTGAAAACTTCCTCCCTGGTTGCTACTTACTTAACCCCTTGAAGGTTGGTGCACCTGAGGATATCTAACACAGTAGCAGTACTCATAAATTTTAGACAGGTACATACGGATGAAAACAGTCTTTCAAGTACTCTATCAAGATCCCAAAATGACATGGAATGCCTAAGTTAAAAATAGGGCTGCTGTGTTCTGAACCAGTTGAAGTTTCTGAACTCTCATCAACCAGATATGAAAAAAGTTTAGCCTTGTTTTGGACTACAACTTGCATAAAGGTAAAGGGACCCCTGACCATTAGGTCCAGTCGTGACCGACTCTGGGGTTGCGGCGCTCATCTCACTTTATTGGCCAAAGGAGCCGGCGTACAGCTTCTGGATCATCATCATCATCATAATTTATTATTTATACCCTGCCCATCTGGCTGGGCTTCCCCAGCTACTCTGGGCGGCTTCCAAAAAAATATTAAAATACTGTAATACATCAAACATTAAAAGCTTCCCTAAACAGGGAAACGTGGCCAGCATGACTAAGCCGCTTCTGGCGAACCAGAGCAGCGCACGGAAACGCCGTTTACCTTCCTGCCGGAGCGGTACCTGTTTATCTACTTGCACTTTGATGTGCTTTCGAACTGCTAGGTTGGCAGGAGCAGGGACCGAGCAAAGGGAGCTCACCCCGTCCCGGGGATTCGAATCGCTGACCTTTTGATCGGCAAGTCCTAGGCTCTGTGGTTTAATTGGCCATGCTGCCAGGGGCTGATGGGAGTTGTAGTCCAAAGCACCTGGAGGGCATGACATTGGCTAGTCCTGGTCTGCAACAAAAGTCATGTGATACTTAAAGAAAAATGTACCCGTTTGTTATGGCATAAGGATTTGAGGATAAAAGCCCACTTTGCCATTAAGGTGTCACAGACGCTTCTGTTTTTGGATATGAAATATGATTGAAGGCAAATAAAGCAAATATAACATGAGCAGTGCATATTAATACTAAATTTTACCACCTTAATCATATCATGTTCTCAAAAGCAAATAACGAAGCAGAGGAAGTAGCCAGTGGCTTCACTACTAAAAGTGGAGGATTGCCAATTCTGGTGCTTTCCCCCAGTTTTTTAAAATGGGCTCTTTTGCAGCTGTGTGAACCAGAGTAAAATGCTATGTAAAAGTTTTGTCTAAGCAAAGATAAATAGACTACATGAAAAGGGATGGAACATCTTAGATCTTTTATATTTACGAATCATCAGCATGGTGTCACCAGTATGTATGTAAAAGCATGCCTTCATTATCATGCTTCTCCTTTTTTTTAATTAATTGATATAAAGACCACATAACTGTGTTATCTAACTCTATATTTTAGCCTGAAACTATAGGGTTCACACCTGCCAGCACTTCAGAAGCATGCTAGTGGCTAAGCATTTCAGATTACCTTGTTTAAACTTGACCACTGCATCTCAGTTATTTATTTTTTAAAATTGGATTCTGTTTTTTACATTTGCCTGCTTAATTGCCATTTTAAATAGTCAATAGTTTGAATATAAGTGATATTAGTTGCCTGCCGTACTAGCCAACATATGACTGCTGCTTTTAATTGCATGTTGCATGTTACATTCTTTTTTTACTTTAAAGGTCTTGAGTTATTCAGTGTCTGCAATTAATATACTGCATGTATGCCTTTTTTGTAGGGCATGTGGCTTTTGAGATTAAACTTGTTTAGTGTACGGGCATGCTTTAGGGTTCCGTGATCAAATTATAATGCACTCATCACTATAACTGCATATTTTTCTGTGAATCTAAGGGTAGACATCTTTCCCTGGAGTGCGGTCTTGGATGAGCTGCTTTCACTTCTTTACCATCAATAATTCACATAAAGGGGGTTTTGAGTTCTGAAGTGTGCCTACAGCTAATAGAAAATATTGTTTTGAGGAGTAACTTTCTACTAAAAAATATTTCATATGGCCAATTGTCTGTTATAGGGTTGGATCCAGATTTCTCTTTTTGTGTCAGGGACGAAGGAGTCCTCAAGATAAAGCCTAATGTTCTTAAAATATAGCTTTAGAACTAGGAAACAATTATATTGGCTTATACTCTGCATACTTTAACCAACTAATTTGGAGGTAGCCACTTTGTGGCTGTGATACTACTATGCATAGGGGTGACAGTATGTTTCCTGTATATAGGGTTGCTGCAGAGTCACAGAAGCCAATCCTGAATTTTATTTACTTTTACTATTTATTTTTTTTACAATTTATATACCACTTTTATTTAAAGTAATGTCTAAGCAGTTTGCAACCTAGATGTAAGACATTTTAAATAAAAAACTAACTCAAAAAATACCAGAGAATTTACACATAATAGAAGACACAATTAACTGAACAGAGTGTCTTCTTTAGCATAGAACTCAGCCGCAAAATACAAAGAAAAGTGCATATTGTAAAACATAGTAAATGCTAAATAAAGTATTTTCTAAACATCAGCAGATAGATTGCATCTGAAAATAAATATAATGTCCAATAATGATATTTAGGCAAAAGAAAAATCAACTCATACTTCCCAACCACCATACGCCAAATCAGTTAAACGATTAAACAAACCAATCCCATCAAATTCCCAGCCCCATGGAATCTAAATGCAGTTTTGTCCAGCTTCCTTGCAGGATCAATGCACTTGCATCAAACACATAAACACTCGAATTCACAATTCTAGCACATCCTCAGTCTGCACTGCACACCACAATCACTACCATAATTCACTCTTGCATCCCAGAAGCGGTAACAGCAGTCAACTTTTAGCCCTATGATGACAACGATGTGTCTCCTGAACCCAATGTAGTATCACCTTCATTTTCAGTTGGCTGAATCACATGATTTTTGTATAAAGTTGTATCTTGTTTTTGAGAAATGGCTCCTCGTTTTTGAGAGATGGCTCCTATGCAGAAGAAGCAGAATTGCAAAGCATCTGCACTCTTCTCTGTACCTCAGCTTGCTATGGAGAAAGATTCTTATGCAGAAATGCTCTATATCTGAGAAATATTTCCTGCCAAGTTTTGACATCCCGGAACTCAAATTTCATGGTTTAAGAAAATAGAGCCCTTACGATTAAAGAATGGCTAGTTAATTTTTGGAAACTGGTAGAAAAGTATAAACTCAGAGTTGGTTCGACTGCGTGATGGAAGACAAAAGAGGAATTATTTTAAAAATGAATGGATCCTGTTGATTGAATATATGAAAAATAGATATAATATGGATATTGAAAAATATAATAGCATCTCTATATGGTAAGAATACATTGTCAAAATTGTATTGATTATTGACTATGATTGTGGATTTATATATATGCTGAGTTGGTATTTATTTTTAATGTGAAATAGTGTTATTATTATTTTTATATCTTGAGATTTTTATAAATGTTTGGAAAAAGAAAAATAGAACTTAAGTGCTATGGGAAAAGCATAGAGAATGAAAAATAGGAATCCACAGGGCTTTTGGTGTCCGACAACTTCCTGATTTATTTTCATAGTATACATCATTCATTTTAATATTAATTTATATTTTTCTATTCTCCTAGCCCCCCTCCCCCAAATCCAAATTCTTTGAAAGCCTTGATCTTGGAAACAAATTGTTTGAAATGTGTGAAAGTTGGTGACACTTATATAAATCTGCTTATAGAATTTAGATGTTTGTAATGTGTGTTGTAAAAAGTCAGGGCTTTTTCTTTGCATAGAAAACATGTACCCAGAGCTTAATACTGAAGAGGGCTCTGTTGCAGTTTGTTCCAAGTCACTATTATTACTGCCCAGCCAGAACGTAGTCATGAAAGCGACATATGAATATTTCTCACTCATGTATAAAAGTCTATTCTCAGTTGAGGTGACTGAGACATCCAATAATCTGGATTAATTCTAGGAAGGCAGGGAACACATGACAAGCATTTGGGCCAGCCATGTAACCCTAAGCTCATCCCTCAGTTGGTTCCCTGCCTTGACCCAGGACCGATTTTCCTTGCTGCTCCTTTCTCTCTCGGCACTTAACTATCATCTTTACTCTTTTCTGGTTACCGTCTCATGGCTTGCTCATTTTCCTAGCCTACTTCCATGTTCTTCTCTTCAAAAGGAATAGTTTTTTTCCTTTTTGCTCTGTTCCTCCTCCTCCTCTTTCCTTCCTCTTCCACAGCTCCCTCAGCCAAGCAATGAACGTGGGCTACAAAGAATATATTAAGTAAATTAAGAGTAGTGATGGAGGAAAGATAAAAGATGCCTACTTCAGCAACGGTGGAGCCACCAGCTGAGATTTTCTTGCATAGATACAGTAGGTATCAAACGTGCCTTTTCCCAGCAGATCCTCAGTGGGCCAAAAAAACTTCTGAGGGCCATTTATGGACTACAGGCTTTAGCCTTCTTCGTCTTCCTTATGGATAAATGTTTTGTTCAGTGCATGAAATAGGCAGCGATTGATGACCTTGCGTATTAGTTTGTCAGACAAGCGAAGGAAGTGGGATGTCATTAGAGGTGAAGAAACTGTCCTGTTGGTTCTAAACCTTCCTCCCCCCCCAGTAGATACCAGCGGTTCCAAAGCTTTAGGATCCCATCCACACCTATGACGCTTCATGAAGGAGGCATCTCTCCCCTGCCCTCTGGTTGTGCACAGATTTCCAACTTCTACCTGCATGTGATTGTCAGGGCTCTCACAGCACCTCCCTTTGCAACACTGAAGGATGATCCATTAAGACTGCTGTCCCCAAAGGTCTCCTTTTCTAATGGCAGTTACCACCACTTGCAAGTTCTTAGATCTGGAAGTTCTTTTGATCAAAGAACATTAAGCACATTTTTCAGATCTTTCAAATGGATCCACTGATGGTTAACTCTGCCTTCCTTAGGGAACAAGAGCTGAACTTGCCTGCAACCCTCTCACCTAAGGGAGAGAATCTGGCACTAGCTAGGCATTAGGAGGGGCCTACAAACTTCTATTGAACAAAAACAGCCAATCAAACCTGCTCTTTGTCTCTTTCCACTAAAGGTCATTGGAAAAAAAAAATCTAGTACTGCGGTTGACCAGATGGTGCAAAGCATGCATCTTTTTGCCTTACAGTTCACAGCACCTCCCAAAACCTCAACATATCACGGTCCCCTCCAGCAGGACAGCATACTCTTTGGCGACATTTTACACTAATGATCCCTACCTAGAAATCTGCTGGACAGCCCCATGGAAGTCCCTACTCCCTTTACTAAACAGTACATATCTTGGTGGTCATTGTCCCTCAATCTCCAGCTTGTATTGGGTATTCTCCTGTGAACGAGGATTCTGCACCACCTGTTTTTTTCTAGGTTCACATTGTGGTTTTGTTTCTTTTCTGTTCTGGACTCTTCTCGGCACTTCTGTCTCAAACTTTGCTATGAGATGGAACTGGTGGAGAAGCTTAGGGTGACATGGCTGGCCCAAATGTTTGTCACGTATTCCCTGCCTTCCAGGGTGATAGGAATAGGAGAATAGGATAGGAGGAATTAAACCCAGCCAGCATATTGGATGCCTGTTCAACATAACTAGAAAGAACCTTCAAGGTAAGTGTCCGGTGTTCCTTTTCTCTTTCGTAGCTGCAATTGTTTTTATTATGCTTCAGCCAAGATTTGCAGTTGGGAATGAATGTAAACGTAAGCCTGCTGAGCATGCTGGAAGAGATAGCCTCATCTTGCTATTCAGGGTATTCTTACAGTTGGGTTTATTTTTTGTTTAGATTTGCATCCTGCACTCAGCTTGTGCTATAGCAATATATTCATCAACTCATCAAAACAGTAATGGATTATGGTGGGAGACAGTGAGTTACAGAGGATGTTAAGTGGAATTCAGGCTGAGCAAAAATTGAAGAGAGACTTGCCATTCCCAGACCTCTCTCCCTTGAATTATAATGTCTCTTCCAGTAAGGTTCTTACTGAACAAAAAAACAACTCCAGCATTTTTCAAGTTGGTCTGAGGATTGTCAAAAGATGAAATATCAAACATTTTGCTCTAGCTTCCATATTATCTTTCTTTTGCAAAGTTGTGCAATTTATTTACAGCCTTACTAAGTATGCCAGCCACATGGCATATGCATTAAAGGGAATTTATAAATAAAGATTATCGTTTATTCACCTGCCAAATCATTTTCCTTATCAACATTGCAACTAAATCAGCTCCTGCCATCTGCACAGGTTGGAAACGCAATTCCTTGACTCCTAAGGCAACTACCTTCCCTTGTCCTGGATGCCGGCATGACATAGACCTGGGAGAGCGTGGCATCAATGGCCTGTTTCGCAACTTCACTTTGGAAACTATTGTAGAACGATATAGGCAGGCAGCAAGGGCAGCTACAGCCATTATGTGTGATCTCTGTAAACCTCCACCGCAAGAATCCACAAAGAGCTGCATGGATTGTAGTGCAAGTTATTGCAACGAATGCTTCAAAATACATCATCCCTGGGGAACTGTAAAAGCGCAACATGAATATGTGGGACCAACTACGAACTTCAGGCCTAAAGTAAGTGAGTTTGTTTAATGTGTAATAGAACTGGCTTGCCTTTGTGCACATACAATTTGTATGCTAGCTGTTGCTGCATAACAATTACTTCAGTATTCTTGATTATAAATTCCAAAATTTTGTCTTCTGATTCTGTTGCTATGACTGTTGATGAGCTGCATTTTAGAGAGAACTGTGTAATGTAATTTCCAAACAGAAATTGGATGTTGAGCATAGTGCTAAACAGGTTTTATTTTGAAAATAGTACACCATTGTTACTGTTGAATTATTCTGGATAACTGTCTTCAGATATTTTCAAGTTTTGTAAACTTTTAAGAATCTACTAAAAGTTTAAATTTGTTGTAGTTATTACTTATGTTGGTAGAATGAGTTCCAAGTATTATTATTATTATTATTATTATTACACATCTAGCATAGCATATAGTTTATGCTGAGTGGGATATTTTGGCGTGGTGATGGTAACTCTGTAATTTTAAGTATTTTACAGGTTTTTTAAACCTTATATATGAGGATTGGGCAAACATTTTTTCTGTATTAAGAGCCATATTCCCTCCGAGGTAATCAAGTGGGCCAGAGCCATGTGACTCTCTTTAAGACAGGTTGGGAAACCTATGGCACAACCAGATGTTGTTGGG
Organism: Podarcis liolepis; assembly: GCF_965112155.1. Lineage (NCBI taxonomy): Eukaryota > Metazoa > Chordata > Lepidosauria > Squamata > Lacertidae > Podarcis > Podarcis liolepis. The sequence goes on from NC_139565.1 coordinate 22,172,728, forward strand.
TTGCAACTCCTGTAATCATCTCTGACCATTGACCATGCTCATTGGGGCTGATGGGAATGGAAGTTTGAAGAGCGACATGTTCCCCACCTCTGCTTTAGGTCTTCCAAGTTGGTGGCAACCACTACTTCTTATAGGAGCCAATTCCATAGTTTATGGACTGTGTGAAGAAGTGCTTTATTTTGTCTGTCCTGAGTCTTTCAACATTCATCTTCATTGGATATCCATAAGCTCTAGCATTATAAGAGAGGGAGAAAAGCGTTTCTCTACTTTCTCGGGACGCGGGTGGCACTGTGGGTTAAACCACAGAGCCTAGGACTTGCCGATCAAAAGGTCGGCGTTCGAATCCCTGCAACGGGGTGAGCTTCCGTTGCTCAGTCCCTGCTCCAGCCAACCTAGCAGTTTGAAAGCATGTCAAAGTGCAAGTAGATAAATAGGTACCGCTCCGGCGGGAAGGTATACGGCGTTTGCATGCGCTGCTCTGGTTCGCCAGAAGTGGCTTAGTCATACTGGCCACATGACCCAGAAGCTGTACGTCGGCTCCCTCAGCCAATAAAGCGAGATGAGCGCCTCAACCCCAGAGTCGGTCACAACTGGACCCTAATGGTCAGGGGTCCCTTTACCTTTAAGGTTATCAGGCTTTGCTGCTGTCGCATGGTGTTTTTAGTATCTGGCTTATGGTCTGACTTCACCTCATTTGCAAAGTCAGTTGGTAACTAGCTCCAAGGCTCAAGTAATCAAGCTATGTGGTACATGACAGGGAAAGCAAAACTACCTCTAAGTTGCTGCTCAGCATTCGTTTGGGTTGGCTGACTTCTTTTTCCAGCACTGTGGTTGAGAATGCTCTGTGTATGTGCAGTGTTTAAAACTAATTTGACACAGGTCCGCCCATTTTCACATTTCTAAATGTGACAGTGTTTAATGCCAAGGGGAAAAAAAAGAATTCACAATCCTATTTGGTGCCTCCACTATAATTGCTATACCCCATGGGCATAGCTGGATCTTAATCATTTATTTCATTTCTGGAGTTTTCATTGCCTGTCACCTTCACTGTATTACTTTCATACAGTATATGGATATCTTTACTTGGGACCTAATTTAATGTCGGAAATGGCTTTGTGAATGAGAATGAGAATCATTCTTGCCCTAAGAGGCTGTCTCCTAACGCCTGAGGTTAAAATTGGCTGTACAAAACATATAGCTTATTCAGCTTAGGAAAACAAATGAGGTTATTTGCTTTTAGCTTTATTGGGGCTGTGTTCCAGATTTTAATTCCCTGGATAGTTAACAACTTCCTTTCAATTTCCAGCTTATAAATCACTCAGAGTTGATTTATTTGTGTTTGCTTTCTGCTTTTCCCAATCCAAACATATTCTTTAGGCTAAATATAGGCTTGGGTCCCAAAAAACCCAATTTTAAGGCATGGTGTGAATGCAGTAGTGCTTTTCTATCCACTGAAAAGCTGCAAAGTTCTGTGAGAGTTGGGGAATTCTTCAGAATGGAATGTGGTGCAGTGCAGGAGTTACAGTTTGTGTTTGTGTGTGTGTAAATTGGTACATACATTTGTGCGAGTGAGAGCGCCTTTCATTTGCACAAATAGAGCATTGTATTCAGCCCCATCATTGTAAAATTATAATTTTAATAGGAAAACTATTTTTAAAAGAAAGCTACCTACAGTATTTCAGGCAAGATAGTAGTATTGTTGAGCTAGTTCCCATCCATAGCACCTGCAGGAGAACTGTTTTAAATGGTTATTTGTCCTTTCTTCTGTGAAGAAAGAGAAGCAGATGGAATCCTGTAATTGCTTGTAATCTTGTTAAAGTGAATTAACCTTAAAATGTTAAATTCAAGGCTGCTGTGGGTTTTTAGTCCAATCTAATTATAACGTCTCTTATATTAGCTGCTATTTAAAATTGTAAACAATCGTATGAATCGCTGTAACTGAGTAAGGTGAAAAAAGCAAATCTTTGTAACATGCAAAACAAGTAATTAGGTGAAACAACTAGCTTGAATTTTGCTTTACTTTTTAAAGAAAACCAAATGCAAGAAACAACATTTTCCATCCCTTTGCACAGCCAGATGGCTTGCTTCTAAAACACTTTTTTTGGCAGTTAATTCTTCCATTTGTTCACCAGTTTTCCTTCACAGTCTTTTAACTAATAAGCATCCAGTGCCATCAAGTAATGATATCCTTTTAAATTGTTTGGCAGAGTTGACCATCAAATCCTTTTGGATGGCTTTTTATGGTGACTCTAGTTCTTTCTGAAGGCTTGATTTCAGAAAGTGGTGCTGTGAGGACTCTTGTTTGACTTCTTGGCCATTGGCCTACGGCAGGGTGTGGCAAATGTTAAGAACATGGAAACTGCCTGATTCCCAGTTTTATTTTATTATTATTCCATTATACTTATATTTAAAAATACACTCTTTTATTTCTCTTTTGCCTGTTTTCCACCCACTCTTCCTCTGACCCTTTCCCCTCAGGGGATGCCTGCCTCCCTCACTCTGAATTTCAGATCCTTTGCCACATTTGTTCAGCATGCTGGAAATTGTAATACTGGCATGGCTTCATCCAAAAGACTGTGACAGGACCAGGGGACGAGGCAGACAAGTGAGGAGGCATTGGTTGGCTGTGGCAGTGAGGCCCACCTGAAAGTGAACTGAGACTCGTTGGCCAACCCACTGCTTGAAAAATGTTGGCAATATGGCAGGCTTCCTCAAACTCGGCCTTCCAGATGTTTTGGGACTACAGTTCCCATCATCCCTGACCACTGGTCCTGCTAGCTAGGGATCATGGGAGTTGTAGGCCAAACATCTGGAGGGCTGAGTTTGAGGAAACCTGCCATATGGTATCTTACAGGGGTCGGTTTTGTTCCCCACGCTGCTTAGCATATATGGTGAACAACTGGAATTTTGAGTTGTTGTTGTTTAGTTGTTTAGTCATGTTTGACTCTTCGTGACCCCATGGACCAGAGCACACCAGGCACTCCTGTCTTCCACTGCCTCCCACAGTTTGGTCAAACTCATGCTGGTAGCTTCAAGAAAACTGTCCAACCATCTCGTCCTCTGTCGTCCCCTTCTCCTTGTGCCCTCCATCTTTCCCAACATCAGGGTCTTTTCCAGGGAGTCTTCTCTTCTCATGAGGTGGCCAAAGTATTGGAGTCTCAGCTTCAGGATCTGTCCTTCCAGTGAGCACTCAGGGCTGATTTCCTTAAGAATGGAGAGGTTTGATCTTTTTGCAGTCCATGGGACTCTCAAGAGTCTCCTCCAGCACCATAATTCAAAAGCATAAATTCTTCGGCAGGAATTTTGAGTGCATTGCCATTAAAATGCAGTTCTGTTTCCCTTGACATCAGATTCTGGAAAAACTACGGTATTTGGATTGTATTCAACAGTGTTAGCTGATAAGGCGTCTGTCAATAGAACAGAGAAACCTTTGGCATCTCCACCTCTCTCTTGCCCCTCCACCTCCCAAATCTGCTCCAAAGGGCTGGGGAATCTCCCACAGCAGGGGGGAAATCTCTGAAGATTGCTTCTCTTTGCTGCTCTGTTGACAGAAGCCTGGCAAGTGAGCAACACCATTGGATACAACTATTCATGCTTCAGAGCAATGCCTGGGGGCATTACTAGTTGAGGGCCAATAAAGTGGGGCTTAATCCAGATAAGGATGTAAGTGCTACTGATTAGGGAATAGGGATTCAGTTTGTCTTGAAAGATGCAACAATTTCTTTGGGAAAAAAGGGGGGTTTTCAGTTTGTAGCTAGTGGGCAGGGGCTTAACAGACCTGGCCTTTTATTTGGATGTCCAGATTGCAGCTGTGGCTAGGGGTCCTTTTGTCCAGTTTAGGCTAGTTTGTCATCTGCACCTATTCCTGAAAAGATCTAACATGCCTTGTTGACACATACCGTCTTAAGCTGATTTTGAAACAGAGTTCTGGAGTCCACAAGAGGGAAATCTAGTTGAGCAATTAAGGCTGGCCAAAAAGTTGCTTTTTGAGTTCTACAGAACTTTTCATTCAGCTAGACGTTACTCAAAGCAGGGATAAGAAATTATGCTGGATGTTGAAGCCTTGATGTATGCATTTAAACTCGATCAGGAGGTGGAGATTGCAGTCTGGATTGATCTCAGCTAGCTTCTTGCAGGTATCAGGTATACCTAGGATCCTGGGATAAGAGCAGCTGATTCCCCATTTTTGTAAACACAAAGCCCATCTCTTATCCAGATTTCTCTCATGCATTTTGTGAAACACCGAGGCTCCTGGTAAGGAAAAACCACAAGTAGAAACAGCAAATTGATTTTAATCCTAAAGTTCTGTTGCATTGAGTGTAAGTAAAGTCTGTTTATGTGTGGATCTGTGGGGTCTTATTTTGTCAGTCCCTCTTCCTGCACATAGCATCCTATTCACAACCAAGCCCAGTGGATTTTCAGTGGGCACAGGGAGCTGCAGATGGAGAAATGAGGTGGGAAAGCCATGTTCTCTGAATGGAACAAATAAAAGAATCCAAACCTATGTGGCTGTTAAGAACACACAGTAGTGGAAGTATGTTTTATTTCCCTATTATTTTTTCTCAACTAGTAAATAGTTGAATTTCAATAAAATTAAATTTGCTGCTATCCTTCAAAATTCCTATTTGTTACAGTGGGTCATTCTCTAGGAAGAAATTATGACATTCAGTTATTTATCACATGGTTGGCTTAATTTGATTGAAACATGTTTGTATCTCTTCCCCTCCATATTGTCAACTTTTGATGGCTACTAGACTTAGCCTTTTAAAATCATGTTTCTGAAATGTTCTTTTTGCAAGAAATTGGTTGGATGAACTGAGGTATGATAGCTATATGAATTCCTGACTTTGTGCTTTTTAATTAGTTTTTATCAAAAACTAAATATATTTTAAAATCTTGTTTTTAAGTTAATTTCCCTGATTCTGTGTGCATAGTCTAAAATCTGAGCATATTCATACACAGAAGATTATATATAACATACTGAATAATAAATAACCTGTGTTGCTGAGCAGTTCGTGAAAGACGTTTTAAATTATTTTATTCTTGTCAGATTTTGATGTGTCCGGAACATGAAATGGAAAGAGTAAACATGTATTGTGAAATATGCAGAAGGCCTGTTTGTCATCTTTGCAAATTGGGTGGCTCACATGCAAACCATAGAGTGACTACAATGAGCAGTGCCTACAAAACACTCAAGGTAAGGGGGAATGCTCTTATTTTTTCATCTTTGGTAACAAAAGCATCGTGAAGTTTTTTTCCTGGTGTATTTTAACACAGACACACACACACAGAGATTATTTGCATACAGGCTTATTTTTGCAAATGTAGGCGCCATCTGTTGAAATGGCACACTTTTCGTTTATTTTGTTTATCAGTTTGCTTTTTATAACAAAAAGTCTCAACGTGACATGACAAGAATAAAATGTAACACACAAAAACAATTTGAAACCTGAAATATTTTTAAACACTGATAATACACGGTACATAAAATGCTCATCAGGATGATCAAGGGTCTGGAAACCAAACCTTATGAGAAATGGTTGAGCGAGTTGGGTATATTTAGCCTGGAAAAGAGGAGACTTGAGAGGAGATATTATAGCCATCTTCAGATATCTAAAGGGCTCTCACATGGAAGATGGAGCAAGTTTGTTTTCTCCTGCTCTGGAAGGCAGGACACGAACCCATGGTTTCAAGAAAAGAGATTCCAGCTAAACACCAGAAAGAACTTTCTGACAGTAAGAGCTGTTTGACAGTGCAACAGTCTCTTACGAGAGGTGGCGAACTCTCCTTCCTTAGATGTTTTTAAGCAGAGGTTGGGTGGCCATCTGTCATGGATGCTTGAGATGACCCTTAGGATCCCTTCCAACTCTAGAGTTCTATGATTCTGTGATCCACAACATGTTAATAAGAGCCAAGTCCCACCCCCCACTAAGATATTTGCACCACTATAGGAGGCAGCATTAATTATCTAAAGGCCTGGGTACACAGAAAGGTCTTAGCCTGGTGCATGAAACATGGCAAAGGTGGGGCCAGGTGAGTCTCGCTGAGAAGGCCCTTTCACAGCCCCACTGAAAAGGCCTGTTCTCATTAGGTTACCCTCTTCTCACATCTTCCCTTGCCTGGGGGACACTAGGAAGGGGCCTGTGTTGAAAACCACATCTGATTCTATTCTTGAGATTATTGCTCCAGTGGCAATGGGCGCCAGAGCATCCACTGGGCAGACGTTGTGTTTGTATTAGGCAGTGGCTCTGAAGAACAGTCCGCTTGCATAGCATATCCTTCCAGAGCCAGTACCTGGCATTGCCTCCTATGGCAGGAAGCACTGCCATTAGCCACCTGGTGTCTTGTGGGAGATTTATAGAAATGGGTGATAGCATAGATAGATGGGGCTGCAGAAGAACAGATCTGGTCTCTGGGGAACCTTAAGGCCTAGGAGCAGCCCTGGCTGCAGCCTGCCCAACACATGCTCTTGAAATAGTCATGGCGATGCCGTTTTGATAGCTTTAGAGGTAAAATCATTTTGGTTTTATTTAACTAACCAAATTACAATATATTTTTTTACAATCAGACATTTTTAATTGGATGTTGCCAGCCTTAACCTATAAAACAGAGGTCGTGGTTATTGCTCATAAAATGTTTAATGTTCTTGAAGCATGGAAGTTTAAATTGGATTAACACTGTTGACCATTCCTAGCATGGCTCATACCAGCTGTTCAAATAGACAAATGTTTTATGATTGTGTTTGTGGAACAAATGACATTTTAATTATTGAATTCACTTCATTCTGTAGGGACTTTTTGTCACGAGGAGTTTTTATGTATGAACCATACTTTGAATAAAGCAATGTTCTGATGACAGGAGTGGATTGGTACTCCTTTATTCAGACTCTCAGTTACTCTTGTTTCAGACTGAAGCAGTTTGGTGATTACAGATGTTCTGATAGAATGAAGTGGCATTGGTTTCCATGAACGAAAGCTGGTTTTCTTCACCTGTACTGCAGTTGCAGAAATGACTTTCAGGGCGGTGCACATGTGGATCACGACCAGTTCTACCACACACCCTTTCCCATCATGCTTTAGCTGTACTTACTTGAATTATACATTGTTTGTATCTCACAGACAGTGGCAATTAGCTGCAGTAGCACCTAAACACTAGCTTGGATGGGATGGTATTTTGCACGACACTGTTGCTTGTTGAAGGGGATTTGCTTACTTATTTATTTAATATCCTGATATTCCTCTGAAAAGAGCCCCCAAATTCCCTGTTTGCTTCAGAGATTCTGCTTCAAAAAGCAGCAGAACATTTAGCCTTAGAATTCCTATGCAATGTTTTTACTTCTTTTCTAACCAGAATTGCTGCTATTTTTAATAGGAGAAACTTTCAAAAGACATAAACTACCTCATTAGTAAGGAGAGCCAGGTGAAAAGCCAGATTACAGAACTTGGTCTTTTAATGAAAGAGGCAGAGGTAAGAATTATTTATTGGCATGTGTTAAACTCTCTTGTGATGTGTGTTCATTTTTAACAGTGCTCATTTTAATGTTAATTTATGCATGTTGGCTAGGTGTTGTGTTTTGTTCAAGGCAGTAAATAAATGATTTTTAATAAATCAGTTTTCCCTAAAAAAAACCCCATGTATATTAGTCATAGATCAGGCATTTATATTTAAAATACTTGCATACAAATTTCTTTAAAAGTGGAGTGGTTCCTAGATAGGGACTGTATAATTGTTAAGCTGTTGCGCTAGGAGTGATGACACTCTGGTTCAGATCTCTACGCAGCCACAAAGCTCACTGGATTACCTGCAACTCAGTCGCTATCTTTCAGCCTAACTTAAGTTTACACTACAATGTATTTACACTACCCTGCACTCCTTGGAAGACAAGTGGGGTGTAAATGCACCTAATATGAATCAATCAGCCATTCTCCCTCCGTCTTCCTCAGGTTTTACTTGGTAGTTTCAAAACTTACTTCCCTTTCCCAGTTCTGTTTTGTCACAGAGATCCAGTTATTCATCCAGTTATTTGGCAGAGTTGTCTATAAATGTGTTTCTAAAGAACATAATAAACAAATTACGTAAGCTGAATAAGAATCTGGCATATTTGGTTAGTAGGTGGGTAGAGAATATTTATCTTCATTCTAGGAATTGGGGTGAAAAGATGTACCACAGTAGGCTGGCATTTATAATGCAGATTTTTTAAAAAAAGGTTGACTGTGATGAAGGATATGCCACAATGTGGTATTGCATGCAAAGTGTTCAGAAAGCAATACAAAATCGTAACATGGGTTAGAGGAAACCAATATGCATTTCTTAAAAGCAAGTAGCGGTAAGTTACATCCTGAAGCAGACGAGACTGCGGGGAGAGGCTTATATTGGTGATGGTAGCCATTTTGCAAGCATTTTGGCTGAAGGCAAGTTTAACATTTGGAATACTGGAATTTTTGAGTTTCTAAGTTTAAGAAAGTGATGCTTCGTAAAGAAAGAAGTCTGAAGAGTAATGTGAGAACAATGTTCCAAGAGCAACAATGACTTTAAATAAATCTTAAGGCAAGAAAATACGTAGAAACATTATCCATGGAGCCTTTGTACAGATTCCATCAGATATTGATGTTGTTGCAAACAAGAGTATCTGATGGAAAAGTTGCAATCTCACAAGGAAAATCATTTCACCTGTGTGTGTGCTCACATGAGATATTGGAGACAATGTCGGATTTGTGTGTGAGAGAGAGGTTGTTCCCAGTTTGGGACCGTGATGCACCTTTGCAAGCAAATTCCCTCCCCCTCCCTGATACCACCAATTTTGGCGGCAGTGACAAAATGATTATAATAATGTAGACACAGTGGTTGGGGGTAGGTAGAACCCAGAACCTGATGAAGATCCTTCATAGTCACCACCAGATCAGGCATTTGATGAGCAAGGAGGGGACAATAACCTCTTCTCAGTTAGTCTGCATTGATAAGCTGAAGATGGTGGATTGAGCTCTGTGCGTATATCTTCCTGTGTGTCCTTTGTGCATGAATGTGAGAGTGCAAGACTGGGCAGCACACATCCACTTTTGACCACCCTCCACTGTTGCCATGAGATCCCCAGAGGGTTGTCCAAGGGTGAATGTGACCATCTTGCCCAAAAAGGTTATCCACCCCTGTGCTTAACCAATCCCTCCATGCATTTTTTCTAGTGTGAATCCACTACTTACCACCTGGTATTTGCCCTCTTAGGTAAAAAGCGTAAGTTTAGCTTGGCGGGTGGCACTGTGGTCTAAACCACAGAGCCTAGGGCTTGCAGATCAGAAGGTCAGTGGTTTGAATCCCTGCAACGGGGTGAGCTCCTGTTGCTCGGTCCCTGCTTCTGCCAACCTAGCAGTTCGAAAGCACGTCAAAGTGCAAATAGATAAATAGGTACCGCTCCGGTGGGAAGGTAAACGGCGTTTCCGTGCACTGCTCTGGTTTGCCAGAAGTGGCTTAGTCATGCTGGCCACATGACCCGGAATCTGTAAGCTGGCTCCCTCAGCCAGTAAAGTGAGATGAGCGCCACAACCCCAGAGTCTGGACCTAATGGTCAGGGCTCCCTTTACCTTTACCTTTAATTATAATGTAATTTTCCATTTAGGTTGGAGCCAATATTTTCAATGAGGTCAGATACTTGCATATTTGAAAACCCTCCAAAAACCAACTGTTATTGAAATAGTTTTGAAATCAGTACAGTAACTTGGTTCTCAAAATGGCTTGGCTCCCGAACAAATTGGCTCCTGAACGCCGCAAACCTGAAAGTAAGTGTTCCAGTTTGCGAATGTTTTTTGGAAGCCAAACGTCCGACGCGGCTTCCGCAACTTCCGATTGAGTGCAGGAAGCTCTTGCAGCCAATTGGAAGCCACGCCTTGGCTTTTGAATGGTTTGGGGAGTCAAATGGACTCCTGGAACGGATTAGGTTTGTGAACCAAGGTACCACTGTATCTGAGTTATTATTTTAGCTTTATTGTAACCAAAGGGACAATGAAAGTGATTTTAAAGTCTTGCATTATAAATACTGCTATTTTTTAAAGTCCCACATCTATCTCTTGATAAAACAAAATAGTAAATTTAGGAGTTTTCTTTTAGTTTTTGTTAGAAGTTTATAATTAGATGTATTTTCACACAACTAACTTCAGGTGAGCCTCACTGTCACCTGAAAATGAGAACAGCTCTTCACACATTTTGCAACATCTGACTTGTCAATAACAGCTCTTATATTCAGGCCAGGACAGCTGTGTGTTTAGTGAAGTGTTAATTAACCTGGCTTGGAAGTGGTTCTTTGTAACTTTGAAAATACAGTATGTAAGTGCAATTTGCACCAAAAGCTTAGATTTTCAATGTCATTGTTTTGCTAAAAGCAAGAACGAGTCTTCCGGCAGACTACAAATTTTATTACTGCTCTTCAGATCCTTGAAATGTTAGCAGGTATGGCCTATTGTTTTTGCTGCAACAGACTGACCTAGCTACCTTTGGAAATTGTTCTGGTAGTTATTGAAAAGTATGTTCCTGTTTTTCAGCATAATGGCGAAAGAGCTAAGGAAGAAGCATCTCACAGCTTTGATAAGTTGTTTGATGTTTTGGAAGAGAGGCGAGCAACTGCACTCAGGGCTATTGAAGCTTCCAAAAACCTAAGACTGGAGAAATTGCATTCTCAGATAGAAGAGTATCAGGGACTTCTAGAAAATAATGGCCTTGTAGGGTATGCCCAAGAAGTCCTTAAAGAAACAGACCAGTCTTGTTTTGTTCAAACAGCGAAACAACTTCATGAAAGGTATGCCATTTATATTCTAAAATGTTTAGATGATGTACAGTGGTACCTCAGGTTACATACACTTCAGGTTACAGACTCCGCTAACCCAGAAATAGTGCTTCAGGTTAAGAACTTTGCTTCAGGATGAGAACAGAAATTGTGCTGCGGCGGCAGCGGGAGGCCCCATTAGCTAAAGGGGTGTTTCAGGTTAAGAACAGTTTCAGGTTAAGAACGGACCTCCAGAACAAATTAAGTACTTAACCCGAGGTACCACTGTACTTCAAAACATGCCTTGTTCTTTACCACAATTTGAGTACAGTGGTGCCTCGCAAGACGAAATTAATTCGTTCCGCAAGTCTCTTCGTCTTGCGGGTTTTTCGTCTTGCGATGCACGGTTTCCCATAGGAATGCATTGAGAATCAATTAATGCGTTCCTAGGGAAACCGCCTTCAGACCAGGTCCGGGGACAGTCTGTCCCCGGACCTCTTCTGAAGGCTGGGGGGGGGGGACAAGGGCTTTTCTTCCCACCCCCAGCAGTTTAAAAAAACCCGGGACAGCGGAGGACTTCTCCGCTGTCCGGGGCGATCTTAAAATGCTGGCGGGCGGCATTTTAAAATCGCCCCGGGACAGCGGAGGACTTCTCCGCTGTCCGGGGCGATTTAAAAGCCCCTGGGAAGGCAGGCAGGGGGGACAAAGACTTTTGCCCCCCGCCAGCCTTCAGAAGAGGTCCAGGACCTCTTCTGAAGGCGGGCGGGGGGCGAAAGTCTCCCCCCCCCCCGCCTGCCTTCAAAAGCCGTCGGGGACAGCGGAGAAAGGCGCTGCCTTTCTCCGCTCTCCCGGGAAGGCAGGCGGGGGGGGGAAGACTTTCGGCCCCCGCCGGCCTTCAGAAGAGGTCCTGGACCTCTTCTGAAGGCGGGCGGGGGGCGAAAGTCTTTCCCCCCCTCCCGCCTGCCTTCAAAAGCCGTCGGGGACAGCGGAGAAAGGCGCTGCCTTTCTCCGCTCTCCCGGGAAGGCAGGCAGGGGGGAGCAAAGACTTTTGCCCCCCGCCGGCCTTCAGAAGAGGTCCAGGACCTCTTCTGAAGGTCGGCGGGGGGCGAAAGTCTCCCCCCCGCCTGCCTTCAAAAGCCGTCCGCGATAGCGGGAAGCGCTTCCCTGCTATGCCGGACTGCTTTTAAAATGCTGGCGGTGGGGAGCAAAGCCTTTCGGCCCCCGCCGGCCTTCCTGGACCTCTTCTGAAGGCCGGAGGGGGGGAAAGGCTTTGCTCCCCACCACCAGCATTTAAAAGAGGTCCCCGGAGATTTCCCTATGGGCTTTCATCTTGCGAAGCAAGCCCATAGGGAAATTCGTCCTGCGAAGCGCCTCCAAAACAGAAAACCCTTTCGTCTTGCGGGTTTTCCGTCTTGCGAGGCATTCGTCTTGCAGGGTACCACTGTATAGAGATCTGCTTGTGGGGCAACTTCCCTCATGTGGAAGTAAAATTATTTTCTGCCCACTTTTTGTATTTTGGATCTAAGTGATATGTTTTGAGATCATGGGTCTCAAGTAGCTCCAATACACTTATAATTTCTTTGCAGAGGAGAACATCCTAGTAGATCGTGTCCCTACTTTCTTTCAAACTAGCTTATGTCAACTATGCATCATAAAGTTTCTGATTAATTGAATAATCAATATATAATAAACTACAGTGGTACCTCGGGTTAAGTACTTAATTCATTCCGGAGGTCCGTTCTTAACCTGAAACTGTTCTTAACCTGAAGCACCACTTTAGCTAATGGGGCCTCCCACTGCTGCTGCGCCGCTGGAGCACGATTTCTGTTCTCATCCTGATGCAAATTTCTTAACCCGAGGTACTATTTCTGGGTTAGCAGAGTCTGTAACCTGAAGCTATGTAACCTGAGGTACCACTGTGTTGAGGATTTCAATTCCACTGTTACATAGGAAAGTCAAAGAAAAAGTATACTTTGGCAGGTGACTTGTTTTATTCATTCTCAGACATTAGCAAAAACTAAAGGATTGTATATTTTAGTATGGGTCTCTGGAAGGTATTGTTCATTTGCAAGATCTTTTCTTTCTCTCACTTATAAGAGGCTAAAGCAGTCGTATTCAAAGAGTGTGGTGCGCCAGCCACACTGATGTGGCAGTAGAAGATAGCAAGTGTGCTGGGCAGATTCAAGGACAATCAACATTATATTTTGTGAATGATTCATGTTCTTATGTAGCTGCATTGTTTATGCTTTCTGAATGTCTTACAAGCACATATTACAAAGTAGTTGTATTCTATGTTACGAATCAGACACTGCTAGAAGTTGTTTCTTTTCCTTTTCCAATGCATTTCTTATCAGTAAAAAAATTGGTGTGGCGCAAGCAAATTTTCATTCTGAAAGTGTGGCCCAGAGAGAAAAGTTTGAGGACCACTGGCTAACTTGTTAAGAAAGAATGCATATGTATATATCTAGCTAGTAAAACTTTTCCACATACAGAATTCAAAAAGCAACTGAATCTTTGAAGAGCTTCAGACCTGCAGCTCAAGCTTCTTTTGAAGATTTTGTTCTTGACATAGCTAAGCCACAGGAGGCTCTTGGGGACATGTCTTTCCTTTCGAGTGGTAAGTTGGAAAGGAAGCTCTGCTTAATCCCCCCCCCCCCACCAACATAGTCTTTCCAAACACAATTTGCTCTCAGCTGAGTTTTCAAAGTTCTGGAAAAGTCAGTTGTATACCTGTAAGAACTATGGGAATTTCTTAGTACTAGAAAATACCCTAATAGGCCCTGCTACTATTGGGCATTTTGGGAGAGACAGAATAGATCCTTTGTATTGAAGAAGTAATCATAGTGTGGCAAAGTCAAGTCAGCATTTGACACAGCTGTGTGTGCTGTCATGCACATGCTGGAGTTGCTTTTTCTTGTGACCTAGTTGATCTCAGAGCATATTTAGATTGGGAATGAGTCCAGGAAAGGTGTTAGCAGAAGCAGCCAATTATTTCCCTGGAGTTTAATGTATTGTTACCAGGGGATTGGTAGACGGCATGAGCAGCACTGCTGTTGAGTGAGTGACAACCAAGGATGAATAAGATCCAGCACAAATTCTGTAGAATTCCCTCCCAGCCCAACAACTATCAACTTGGAGAAGTCTTTGTTTTAATTTAGTGAAGTTAAAAGCTTGTTTGCAAATCTAAAAAAAATATTCTTGTATGTTTAATTCAGGTGTTGATATACCAGAAATCAATGAGGAACAAAGCAAAATGTATAACAAAGCTTTGATCTGTTGGGATCATCCACAGAAAGCAGGTTCAGCTGATACTTACATCCTTGAATACCGTAAACTGAACAGAGAAGATGCTAACCCAGCCTGGCAAGAGACTGAAGTCTTCGGCAAGAGTGAGATCATCTCTGATCTTGACACTAACAGCAGCTATGCCTTCAGAGTCAGAGGATATAAAGGATCTATCTGTAGTCCTTGGAGCAGGGAAGTTATCTTGCACACACCTCCAGCTCCAGGTACAATTCACGTATTTTTGCAACTCCCAAACTGGTGGCTGTGGAAGGTTGAGGTCTTGCTGTGCATACATATATGAACACTCACACAGAAGTATATCCATCACCAAGTTATAATAAAATTCCATTAAATTAATATTTTAAGTTCCCCACTCTGCCTGCTTTAACCATGAGCCCCAATATTTAGCCCAAACATGTAGCTCTAGCAATATTTCTGAAAAGCGCACAGGTTTGCTCTTTGGCAAGCTTTTAAGGTGAACTCCATAAATGGGGGCAACTACAAGAAGTGTTTCCATATCCTATTTAAACTTGACGCAGTGATTTGTATTGTTGGAATGACACACTTGGTTGATCTTAGGAGGAGGCAGTCTTGGCTTCTGTTTTATAAACCACTTTAACATTTACAAACACTAAAAATACGGTATCTCTTTGCAGAGATACAACCTGATAAACAATACCAGAGGGAAAAGGGACATGAAAACAAGCAAATGCAGATACTTAATTGTTTAATAAAGCTACGTAAATATGACCAGGTGCAATGGCTATTGAAGGAGACAGAGGAAGGACCAAAAGACAAGTATTCATAGTGGAACAAATGAAATACAAAGGAGAAGTTACGGTAGCCATTTAGAGCTCTATTAATAAAAGGGAGGTCTCTTTTGATCACAAAAGCATTAGTACAATGTGCCCCTGATGACTCAGCTTTGTTAAAAGGTGGACAGTTTCATTCCCCTGCACCAAGACTTCTGAATAGTTTCCAAGGTCAGCCCAGTCACCATGTCTCAGGGTAATGACTGATGAACACCAGAGCCTCATCAGAAAGAATAGGCTGCAGTTTTCCTACCATGCGTAGCTACAGTGGAAGTGATGCCCTTGGCTGCTAGTAACATCTGAGTTTCCAGGTGCAACAGCTAGTCCTGAAGCACTCAAGGCTTCTGGATGTGAGGGGCTGGGGGCAGGTGGGTGGTGAGGTTGGCACTGGCAGAACCATTCCAGCACTATCACCAGTGTGCCCTGACATGGCCACTGTCCCTTCAGGTAAGTGACAGCAATACTGCTGTGGGGAGGGTGGCTTCGCGGCACCGCCTTACCATGCTGGTTACCCATCCCACATAAGTCTTGTGGTCTGCTAGCCAATCTTGTTTGGATTCAGTTTTGGGTTGGGAGTAACCAGTAACAAATGCAGCTGTCACTACACAATGGAAAACATTGGAAACCTATTCAGATAATGTGTTTATGTCTAAAATAATACATTCTATTTGGTCAGTGTGTGTACCAATTGTGCATTCATTCACTGTATATAGTAGAACAAAATCTAAACCTTGAGTGTTGAAAATTAGTCTCAATTGGTCTTCATAAACTTGAATTTGAATGGTGCCTACAGATGCTCCTCTATAGGTGCTTCCTGGAAGGAGATATGTAGTGCCAGGTGTAAAGAAATATGACCATCAGATTGAATCATTTGAATCTGGAAGAAAGAAAACATCCTTTGATGCCAGCCGAATAATTTTTTAGGGAGAAATGAAACGAAACTAATTATATTTAAAGAGCATAGAATGCACAAAGGATGAAGAAACAGATGACTGAAAAGTTCACTCTGCCAAAAGTTGATCCATAATGGGAGGACTGGGTTATGGAATCAAGGGAATGGTTCTCTGAATGAGAGGAAGAGCATTGTAAACAGAGATTATTTATTAGTAGAAGGCTACATGAATTGTGAATATATAATTAGGTTAGTGCTGATGGTCTTCAGCACCTGAGAGCTCATACTTGTCTTTCCCTTCTTGCTAAAGAACCAAGGAGGAGATTGTAAACCATAGCAAGCAAAACTATTTAAATTATTAGAACTTTGTGGCAATCACAGTTTCTTAAAATATCAGATATTTAACGGAAGAAGGGCCAATGTAGTGCCCAAGTTATTGGCAATTTCAAAATTACAATATGGAGAAGCCAGTGCCATTTGGCCCACAAAAAAAAATGAGCATAATTATGGTGTCTTAAAAGAGAAGAGCATCCTTTGCATCATGCTTATTAAAACTAAACAAAACCTTGGGAGGTGAAGTGAATTCCTTGCACTTTAGTAGGAGTCATGGTGCCACTAATGTGTTCTAGTAATTATGTCTGAGATTCCTAGTCCAGTCTGCTGATAGAGTAAAAAAGTGATTTTTTTAAAAAAACACTAGGAATATCTCAATCATTAGATGCTGATCTAGGATGCATATTTTTCAGTTTTTAGTTTCCTTTTCGACGACAAGTGTGGCTACAATAGCGAACACCTCATGCTGAATGCGAGGAGAAATGCTGTGGAAAGCAGGGCTGGATTTCCTTTGCTTCTGGGAGCTGAACGTATCCAAGCTGGTTGCTACACCACATTAGACTATGTTGTTGGAGACACCGGTATTGTGAAAGGGAAGCATTTCTGGGCTCTCCGCGTGGAGCCCTATTCATATTTGGTGAAAGTAGGAGTTGCATCTGATGCTAAGATCCAAGAATGGTTCCAAAATTCTCGTGATCTAACAAGCCCAAGGCAAGTAATACTTTTCGTGTCTTTCGTAAAGGCTAATGCAAAGGTTATATAAGATAAAAGCCATATTGGTTGAAGTAACAGCTGGATTGCTTCCTCAGCTGCCTTCACATGGGGAAGGCGGTCTGCCTCTTTCTCCTGGTTTTAAATTCTCAAGTTTTAAATAAAACTTGGGATTCCCCCAAGCATGTGGATACACCCCGCTTGCTTCTCGGCAGCCCTCTTTCTGGTTCCATTTCCAAGATTTCACTATTAGAGAGTGATTGTTTCTTTTTAGAGATTTTGTTTCAAGTGATTTCAATTGGAATGGGTCTCTAAAAAAGCGACATGCTCTCGATTGCTTACTCATGCACATGTCAACATGACATTTGTTCCTGCCTTTCCCCCCTTGTGAATATTGGTCACTGTAATGTACATTTCCTACAACTTGTGTAGGGAAGAGGAACACAGATTTGATGCTAGTACTTGTGTATCAGAGTTGGTGCTCGCACTTGTGTATCAAATATCTATATCTGCATTTCCAAGAAGCACATGGGCATAAAAGGACAGATTGCTGATTTCGTTTTGACTTGCGTGCTTGTACAAGCCAAATTTCTACTCAGTGCAGCAGCAGCAACAGTAAAAAAGCATTCAGCTCAGAAGTGCGACAGAGTGTGATTCAGAAGCAAACTGTTACAGATCATTGCTCAGCACTGCAGCAGCTCACACTAGCAGGCAAGAAGCCTCCTTTTTACGGTATTGTATACATTGCTTAAATTGAGCAGAAATAATATGTGCATGCATGCAGACAGCAATGTATTCACGGCTACTCTTCTAACTCAGCTCAGACTCTTCAGGTCAGTCTCCTTTGACCTCCTGCTTCTAGCAGGAGGGGTGGAAATGAGGAGGACAGGATCTAAGCTGCCTTTTCAACTTCTATTAGCTTCTTTTCATGTTCAGCATCTGGGGAAACTAATTCTTCTTCACTGGATGATGATTCCAATGCGGCTGCTGTGATGGGTATTTTGCTAACGCTGGCTGCCCATATGTGTCCTGAATCAGTTGCTTTGTTCATAATCCTTGTTTTCCCTCTTCACTAGTACTGACAAGTGCCGTTTTAATTTTTTTTTTAAGATTACAGTTGCGTGACACTGTCGGGGAGAGAAAAATCTTACAACATGAAGAAAAGGGCCAGAAAGAGGAGGAGGGGGGAAGAATGGAAAAAAGGTGGACAATTTTTTAAAAAATTAATACAGTTTGAAATTGCACATTTCTCAGAAGTACAGTCCAGATTGTTGCTAGTAGATATATACATCTGCCCAGCTACTTTACATCCCATGTAAAGCACAGATTCAAAGACTTGTCTCTTCAGCATGTGTAGATGGGGGCTGTTTTGGCTTCCCATCTGTTGCTTGATTCCCAAGGTTGATTCATGCCTTAGGTGCAATCTCTGTATACCTGCATTTTTTGCTAACTTTAAATATCTTCCTTCATAGCCTTGGTTCTTCAATTTTTATTTATCATACACTAGAACACATCACAGTAAACACAAACTTACAATGAACTACCCAAAGCAGGAATTTGAAGTGTTTGCTGATCTCTATTATACTGCCATCTTTCCATCCCTCAGACCATTTTCCTTCAACCTCCTGCCCTGAACCTGAAAAAGGGAATTATTATTATTTGCAGAGTGCTTTCTTCTTCTTTTTGAGAGTCTCAAAATGATCTCCTCCCCAAAATCCTGACTCAACTGAGGGTGGAGGTGTATGTTAGAAGAAGGTTCCAACTCTCTCTATATATGATTTTGTAAGGCGAACATGGGTGCATGGGATTTTGCAAGAGAGAATTGGAAGGTGAAATGGAATAGTAATACTTCCTAGCTCTCAAATGCTGCTGCTAGTAATTACTACCATTACTGCTACACTCAACTGTAGTGTTTTCTCCTGTTGCACACTTAAAAATGGAAAGTGAAGCCTGTTTGGGAGAAGAACTGGAGGCCAAAGAGATTTCATGGGTGTGGGAGGTGTTACATCAGCAAGTGTGAGCTTGGGAAAATTTTCCGCAGGGATATAGATATATAGATGGAAACCCTGTAACCAGTATGTGGGTAATAACCTGCACAGAATAAATCCATCACCATCATCATCATCTGCCTTAAGAAGCAAAGAGTTGTATCCAATGGTGACTTGGCATAGATGTGCTTCTGCTGGGGCCAACCAGGACTCCTTTGTGCTAATCCCCCTTACCAATTGCAGCCCTCTAGTCCAGGTTTCCTCAAACTCAGCCCTCCAGATGTTTTTGGCCTACAACTCCCATGATCCCTAGCTAGCAGGACCAGTGGTCAGGCATGATGGGAATTGTAGCCTCAAAACATCTGGGGGGCCAAGTTTGAGGAAGCCTGCTCTAGTCCATACCATTCTAGAGTGTCCCATAACCAGTGCTTTTTTATGGGGGGGCGCAGGGGTACGCATACCCCTAAACATTTTGTGAATCTCAGTTTGGCCTCATTGACTGCAGTGTTTCAGTATGGGTAGGAAAATGAGTGTACCCCTAAACATTTTTTTAAAAGAAAAAAAGCACTGCCCATAACCCTTGGGGAAAGCTTTTGGGAGTCATTGGATAGGGGAGGATCAGTGAAAATTTTGAGAGAGAAGATGTGAAGAAGTTTAGTTACGACACACAAATGCTTATAATTTCCAATTTAGACCTGGTCTTTCTGCTCTTGGCTGTTAAAGTACATGTTTTCTGGTAGCCAATATCCAGTGGCTCACTTCTAACAGTATAGATTCTAGCATTAGGATTTCCTGCTTGCCAGGAATAGGATTCTGCTTTACCTGCTGGGGATTCCTTTGTTATTTGCTCCACCTCAGTTCACGGAGAGCACTAGCCTCTAGCTGTAAGGTTCTTGAATCCAGATAATTACTCTCATTTGTGCTCAATTATCTGGAAGCCATGTTAGGGCCGACCTAGTTCATAGTGATTTTTTGCAGAGGAGAACGTATCGCTGGAGGCCTGCATATGGTAAGTCCAGCAGAATTACAAAGGAAAGGTGTTTAATATTTATAACATTTGGCATAGAACAAAATGGTAAATGACACTGCAAATTTTAATCCAAGAAAGTTTCTTTGCACAGAGGAAATAGTTCAGGGGACGATGGTGACCAGGTACATGCTCTCTATAAAATAGAAAGAAACAACAACTTGTAGTTGTCATGAACTGTACCATGTATTCACGTTGCCAGAGCCTGTTTGGCTTCACTTCCTCAAACATGAGAATTGTGCTGGTTAACACTGCCACTGAAATACTATTTTCAGAAGAGGAATTACTGTTTCAGAAAGTTAGAATCCTCTTTGATTTGTTTCTTTTGCTGAACATTGCTGATAGAAGTTACCCTGTAGCATAGTAGCATAGTCCTCTTGATCTCAGAAGTACCAAAGTTTCTACTTTACGCAATGCCTCAAACTCTGACCTTGTATACTATTTTCTCAACTGTTTACATTTGTACCTTCCTCAGAGGAAATCAAAGCAGCATTTTAGTCTTATAACAGCTTTTGAAGCTGAGAGACAAGTGATTCTTGTCCAAATTTCCTGAGCTTGCTTCACAGTTGACTTACCTAGATTTTCATTCTTCAAACACATTTTGACTTCTTCCATCCTGTGGAAGGCACGTCAAACAAGAAGTGGTGGGGCAGGATGCCCTATATGAATTGTAATTGGTGCTTGCCTTGAGTCTTGGCCTTTGGCAGTACAATTTAATAATGTGGTATCACTTGAGGTGGACGTAACGTATCTCCAAGGACACAAGCCAGGATCCTGCTCCAATGACTTTGCTGTGGTTGCAAGCCATATTGGCAGGATCATGGAAGAGGGCCAATTTTCCATTGTGAAAAAATGTGGTTAACTCACATGATCATGCACTCGGTTCTCATTTAAATCTGCACAAATCTTCCTAGTGTTGATGCTATGTAGATTCTAGGCACACCTTCTCCCTGCCCTCTAGCATACTTTGGGACTGCATGGCAGAGGATCTGGCTTCATGCACAATGTTTTAAGGGTCTGTGTTGTGTGAACTTTACTGTGCTGGACTGTGAGAAAACTTTGAAGATTTTAGGAGATATTCCAGTATGTCTAGTATACACCAATCAATGTTGTGTTCTTCTTCCAGATATGAACAAGACAGTGGTCATGACAGTGGGAGTGAAGACATCTTTGTTGAGTCCTTGCAGCCTTTCACACTGGTAACCTTAGGCATGAAGAAATTCTTTATTCCTAAGGTTTCTCCTGCTCCAGCTGCTTCCAAAGATTCTATGAACAGAATTCTTCCCATGCCATCCTGCATTGGAATCTGCCTTGACTACGACAAAGGCAAAGTTGGATTCTATGACGCAGACAGGATGAAATGTCTTTATGAGCGTCAGGTAGACTGCTCTGGTAAAATGTATCCAGCTTTTGCATTGATGGGGAGTGCAGGAATTCATCTGGAAGAAACGATTGCAGCAAAATATTTGAAATACGAAGATGAAGACTTGTAATGTCCAAGGATCCATCTTTAGCATTATGTCTTAATTACATCATATCTCCTAAGTGCTTTTGCTGCAACCCTGCTTTTGAGTCTTTCTGTTTTCGTTTCGTTTTTTCAGTGTCACAGAAATTTTTCCATCTCTACCAGATTTCTTTGGTCCAGAAAGAGCTTTCGGGCGTCACCCCTTGACCTGCCTTTTGGCATGCCTTTGGAGCCTTCAGAAATCAAATGGATTCGCAGTCTCATTGCCTTTCATAAGCAGGAAGTCTGGTGGCTATCTGGTTTTAAATTTTTACTGATGCTTGCTGGCATTCACATTCCATTTTAAAATGGAAATGGGCCCTATGTAACAGTGCATTTCTTATGGTTATGCATTATGTATGCTCCTTTCTTGAAAAGGAGTTTATTTCACTACATTGCGAGTGGTTAGGTGTCCTGGTTACTATATTTGCATGGGAGCAGAGTACATTGTGAATCCACACTGCAATAGAAATTGGGAGATAGATGTGAATCACAATGACTGTATCCAAGATGGATTTATTGTGACTCACGCAATTGACTTTTACAAACCTGTCTGTCTATCAGTGTTCAATAGCAAGGTTCTTATGTGTGTTTTCAGTGTTGTTGGTTATTTCCTACATACTGTACTTCAGTATATTTAAATATAAGTGCAATTTCTCTTGAAACATCAGACCTTGCTGTTGAAAACTGCATAGAGAGATTTAAAAAGCAGGCCCAAATGGTAATATTATAGATTTTTTTTAAAAAAAGAAAAAGTGAACATTTTTTGTTTGCATAGTTTATACTGTAACTTCATTTTAAAAAAAGGTTTTTAGTGTGTTTAGAATAAAGTGTACTGACCATTAAGTTTGGAACACTTTTGCCTTAGGGTGCCCTTGTCAATTAGATGTGTTAGCTAGAAAGCAATCCATACAAAACTGACTGAAGCTCCATATAGTCTGCTTAGCTTGTGGCAAATGTCGCTCTTAAGCAGAGGTTGGTGAAGCACTGCACTTCTGATCATTGTTTTCTTTTGGTGGAATTAAATTTGTGTAATATGTTTTGCTAAGTACTGTTTAAAAATACTGCAACAGGTTCCCCAAGGTTTGGCAGCTGCTGATCATTCGGGATCATAAAACTGTAGCCCAAAGCGTTACTTTTAGCTTGTGTTTATTTATGAGATGCTGACTAAGCCATAACTTATTTATTGTACAGTGAAGTGATATTCTGCTTTTTAAAAAGAACCACCCCCCCATCATAATTTAATCAACAAGTGGATTTGGACATTTCTGCTACTTTTATGCACCATACTGTTTCAATCGGTACTGAGAATTAGTGGAATGTTTGGGACCTATTCAATATAAATGTGGTGCTTACACTTCAGGTGAAGGGACCAGGGGCAAAGATACTTACCTGTCTATGCAGAGCTTCTTGCTTTAAACTAAAATTGAAAAGTTTTAAACCACCCAGGAATGTTGTGTCATGGTTTCGTTTGGTCTTTTTTTAGAAAAGGGGGGGGGGAGCCCATCCAGTTTCTACTGAAAAGAAAGAGCACTTTACATTCAGACTAAGTGAAACCTTGTGTGGATCATTCACATATAGCTGCTATAACTAACAAACCTGTTAGGGACTACTGTGTGATCTGCAAAGCTCTATACAAGTGTACATCATGTAGACAATTTTCAGAAAATAATAATATTTGAAGCTTTAATGCAAACCGTAAGGCCTTGTTTGAAAATATTGTGAAGTGGAAATGTAACTTTCTCAAGATTTTTTAAAAATAAAGTATGTCAAATAAAAATGCCCTTATTAAACACTCTTTGTTATTACTAAGATAATGGCAACTCCCCAATAACAGTTGACAACTGGATTTTAGGTGTGGGGAAAGCTGATAACGTATTGCTTTCTGGCTGCATTTCAAAATGTGAATGGTATGAAAACGAAGTAAAGCAACTGATATAATTAGCTCAAGACAAATTTCCAAAACACATTCCAAACTTGCTTATTAGTTTGCACTGATTGTGCAGCATTAATTGTGATTCATACTTGTTTTTTAAACGTGTAGAAATAAACAAGTAAAATATTTAAAACAACAAAAAACAATGAAGGACAATCACATACTCTCACAGCTCATAATTTCAGGATTACCTGGGACAGTATCAAATGTAGCTCTCAAATGCTTGAGTAAACAAGACAATTTAGCAAGTTCCTCCTGAACATTAGTAAGAGAGAGAGGTGCATACAGCCAATGAGGACATTCCACAAATGGGGAACTACCACTGATAAGTCCCTGTAACGAGTCAGTACCAGCTGAGCAACAGCCTGTAGTGTCATCACCAAGGCGACCTCCCTTGCTGATTATAGGGCCCAAGTTCACTTTTTGGGAACTGCTCTTTTGGATCCTTGGGTCCTAAGTGGTTTTATGGCTTCTGAACTGGGCTCACTGGCAGCCAATGCAGCACCTTCAGGGTCAGTGGTGCAAGATCTCAACAGGCTTCCTGCTACTTACCAACCCAGCAGTTGCATTCTGCACTTGCTACAGCCTCTAGATTATCTTCAAGGGCAGTCTGATGCAGAATCTGTTACGGTAGTCCAGGTGGGATGTCCAGGTGGGATGTACCGAGAGCATGGGCAAATAAGGTCAGGCTACTGCACAGGTGTAGCTGACAAACCAGCCTAAGCTTGGCATAAGTACTCCTAGCCACTTGAGATTTCAGTGCCAGTAGGAATCTGGTACTCCTAGACTGCGCCCCTTTCATTCAGGTGGAATGCAACTTCCCCCAAAATATTATTAGGAACTCCAATTCCTGGACATGAGAATTAGCTATTCATAGCGTACCAGTCTTGTGGGGCAGGGGGAAAGCATATTCCTTCCTCACTGTTGGCCTGCCAGCCCCAAAGCTACTGATTGGACCCATAAAAGAGATGTTCTTTACAAGTTTGGGCTTGACTTGAGCTGGAGACTATTTCTAGATCCTTGGCCCTGCAATAAGGCCTTCTCTGTGCACACTGCCAACTCCAAACAGTACATCAAACCAGTCCAACTATTTATGAAAGGATTTGTTTGTTTAGCTAGCCCGTTTGGTTAGACATGCCCTGTCCCAGAACTCTCAACCCCTTCCCTTCTCCATTTGCTCAGATAACCCCCCTGGCTTGTCTTAAAGATTCTAATACGCAGTTTTATTTTCCCTTGCTCTCAATGCATAAAAGCTTTTGTTTGCTGCTCCTGGTTCTGACACAATCTTAAATCATTTGCAAAGGATGATTACACCTTTCCCCTTGTCCTATTAAGAGTTGGTTTTCAAGACAATGGATGTCCTGAATTGGGGCTGGTAATGTTTTTAAAAGGGCTAAATTTTGAGAAGCTGATATATAATCCCTTTATTTGATTGATCAACATAAAAATTCCACAAAGATGAACAATTAACAGTGGGAACATACAGAGTTGGGGAACGCTAATAGTGCTTTCCTGTCAAGTGATTTGAGTACAGTATTCGATGAAGAAAGCCCATCTCTCAATAAATTATCCAAACTGATTGTTTCTTGAAGCTTTTCATAGATATGCTAGCTTTGTCATTAAAGCTTTCCCCCATATTTTTTCTTAACTAACTTGTTATAATTGAAGGGTTTTTCCTTTTCCATATTTGGGCAATGCAGAGTTTGTCTCCAGTCAATTGGCTTCTTATATGATGAAGAGCTACATTTCTTATTTATTATAGCAGAAGAAAGAGACTCTCCCATTTATCTATTTTCCCGACCTGTGCAAAGCTGCGGATGCGGCCTTACTTGGCTTTGGGAAGGCATGAGAGCTCTGGCAGCACATTGGGAATAATGCTTGAGGGCTCTGGCAGGGTTCTGGAACCTGCCTCTTTCCCAAAGCTGGGCAAATGCTTCCTGGGATTTAGGAAGGTGGTGGGAGGGCTCTGGGAAAGCCAGGTAGGCAGACCTCCACCTTGTGGGGGGTAGGGGGGGTTGGTTCCAGGTGTTCCTGGCTTTACTTTTTGTGTGTGTGCAGTGGAACCTCCGTTGTCAAACATAATCCGTTCCAGAAGACCGTTCGACTTCAAAAACATTCGACAACTGAGGCACAGTTTCAGTCGGCAATTGCAATGGAGAAAATGGAGAAACATGCCTTGGAAGCTGTTCAGCTTCCGAGGCGTGTTCAAAAATGGAAGCATTCATTTCTGGGTTTTGGCGTTTGGGTTCTGAATTGGTTGACTTCCGAATGCTCGAAAACTAAGATTCTACTGAATATACATGGACCTCTGGAACTGAACTGTTGTGTAAGTTATCTTAACATTGGGAGAGCATCGCAGAACAACTGATAAAGCGGAATGAACTGCGGATAGTCCAGTATTAACCCACCTCTAATGCACTATTATTGCGTCAATGGCATGCCAAATAATATACCCACAAAGCCATCCCAGTCTGGAGGGGCGCTTATAGCAAGCATTCATGGAGGAAGAGGACAGATTTAAGTTTGCGGAGTGTGCTGTGAACCTTAAAGGCTCCCTCATCCCATGCAAGATGTTTCAGAAGGAAACTCTTTAATCTCTTCTGAGATTAAAACTGAGGCACATCTGCACAATATTTTTAAAGCACTGTGATGTTACTTTAAGGGTCAATCCTGGGAACTGCGTGCTGAATTGTTAGGTGATCCCTATTTCACTCACAAAACTGCAATTCTCAAAAGTTCCCTGTTGGGAGTGTTAAAGCACAAAGCACTCTGGAAATTGTAGCTCTGCAAGGGGAATAGGGTTCTCCTGTTGACCCTAAGCATCCTTAACGAAGCACAGTTTCCAGGATTCTTTGGAGGGGGGGGGGAATGCCACGGCTATTAAAATGGTATGATAGTGCTTTAAATGAATAGCACCCCCCTCCCTATATAGCTCTGCTGCTCTATAGCAGCTGCTCACACATAAGGGCTCCTCTTCAGGTGTCTGAGCTTAATGCCTGGATATTGGGGCTAAATCAGCCACATGACAGTGGGGCATCCTCATTCCTCCTGTGCCTGAGTGCCTCCATGTGAGTAACGACTGTGGGGAGAGCTTCTGTCTTCACCTTCAAACATCCTCCATGTAACTTGCCCAGTGATATTGGCTCAACAACTGTGAGATGCTTTTCTTTGCTGTTCTTCAGTCTTGCCAGTAGATGGTGACCATCGACCATACAGCAAGTAAGGAAGAATGATTTTCATTCACGGCCATTCCTTCTGTCTAGCAGAGTTGCTGCTTTTTGGTATTTATTGCCGCGTGGAAGAGAGAAGAATATCTCAATCCTTTGGGATTGACAAACAAACAAAACTGGCAAATTCTAAAGCAACCACTGGGGTTAGGTTGCCAGCCAAAAAAAATTGTGTCTTTTAAGGTTTTTAAATAGTCTGTGGAGAAATTATAGCAACAAACAACAAAGTCTCCCCATATTTTACTTTATTTTTAAAAAGGCCTTTGTAGTAATAGCATTTCACTCATGGTTAATTTTCAGAAGTTGACCAAGGAAACTTGACTTGATGGTTTTATGCTAGATAAGGGAGCTGGGAAGAGGAGTGAAAATCCCTGAACACTTGATAGATTGAAAGTTCCCATTTGCAAAGTTGATCAAAAGAATAATGCAATCCTAACCTAGACAGCATCTTAAAAAGTAGAGACACCACCTTGCCAACAAAGGTCCGTATAGTAAAAGCTATGGTTTTCCCAGTAGTGATGTATGGAAGTGAGAGCTGGACCATAAAGAAGGCTGATCGCCGAAGAATTGATGCTTTTGAATTATGGTGCTGGAGGAGACTCTTGAGAGTCCCATGGACTGCAAGAAGAACAAACCGATCCATTCTGAAGGAAATCAGCCCTGAGTGCTCACTGGAAGGACAGATCCTGAAGCTGAAGATCCAATACTTTGGCCACCTCATGAGAAGAGAAGACTCCCTGGAAAAGACCCTGATGTTGGGAAAGAGAAGGGGACGACAGAGGACAAGATGGTTGGATAGTGTCTTTGAAGCTACAGACATGAGTCTGACCAAACTGCGGGAGGCAGTAGAAGACAGGAGTGCCTGGCGTGCTCTGGTCCATGGAGTCACGAAGAGTCGGACACGACTAAAAGACTAAACAACAACAATACATGTCTATGCATGACATACAGCCAGGAAACTCTGGGCATAGGACTATGCAGCTTTATAGTCTCTCTTCATTGGAGTTCAGGTTGAAAAAAGTTTTGTTTATTTCCCTGTAAATGGCTTTGTGTGTAGTATAAAAAGTGCCTACACAACCTCTAGTACAGGGGCAACCCTCCAGTTGTTGTTGAACTGCACTGCCCATCAGCCCCAGCCAACTTGGCCTGTGGCTGGTAATAATGGAAACTAATTCATGAACATCTGAAGGAGTCACACTGATCCTTGCTCTAGTACAACCACCACTAGGGGCAGATGGGGATTGTCAAGCCCATCTAGGAGAAGGAAAACTCTGATCCTAAAGCTTCACTGCCTTGTGGGATATCCTTGGGAGAAGAAAAGGCTAAGGAGTAAACCCTACACAAATCCTGAGTGGAGTCCCTAAGACAACTGGATGGTGTATTGTACACCTCCTTCTAGCAACTCCTGCAGCCAAGCTGGTGCCAAATGTATTGCTCTGCTTTCCTTTGGACCACATCAGCGAGGCTGAGAGAGGGGTCTTGTTGTCTGCCAGCCCAGGACCTCCATGCACGCTGCCCAGGCTTGTGCCCTGGTGAGGTCACTTCAGTGCTGCTAACACAGCAGTTTGACTTTACCCCCAGAAGTCTCCATTGTCTCTCAAGATAGACAGATGCCAACAAGACAGCACAACCACCACATTCTGAATCCCATATCATACCAACCAATGAGATCTTTCAGTTAAACTGAGCTCTGCTCCCCACCCACCCCATCCTAATCTGCAGCATCTTCTCCAGGGACCCAAGCAGGTGAAGAGCTACCTGCTTTCTTTGTGACAGCCCAGAGACAGCATCACTGTCCCACTGTGCAGTACAGTGGTACCTCGGGTTACAAACACCTCGGCTTACATACAATTTGGGTTACTGACTCCACTAACCTGGAAGTAGTGCCTCGGGTTAAGAACTTTACCTCAGGATGAGAACACAAATCGCGTGGTGGCGGCGTGGTGGCAGCAGGAGGCCCCATTAGCTAAAGTGGTACCTCAGGTTAAGAACGGTTTCAGGTTAAGAACGGATCTCCAGAATGAATTAAGTTCGTAACCAGAGGTACCGCTGTAACTCTTTAACAAACCATTTGGTGGCTTTTCTAACCTCGCTCTTTCATTTCATCTGGTTGCTTTTATCCACCAAAGTATTCGATTGCCTTGGGACCAAATTTCACTCTCTGCTTAATGTGTAACATGCAGCCATTTTGTCTTGTTTTTCTTTAAGTGTGTGTGTGTGTGTGTGTGTGTGTGTGTGTGTGTGAGAGAGAGAGAGAGAGAGAGAGAGAGAGAGAGAGAGAGAGAGAGAGAGATCATTTTCAGGCTTACCACATCCAGGGCAGGGAGGGCACAGCCATTAAGATTGCAAGACCAAAGAACTAGGACTATTAATATTTAGGGGGAAAAACTGCTGTAAACAGCTATGAGACTATGGGAGAAAATAGGAAACACGTCAAACCAACCAAACAGCCAACAAATTCCTGTATCGTTGGGCATCAAATCAAGTGACCTTATCAAACAAAACAGCCAACCTGCTCAGGGCAAACCCAATTCTTGACCCACATCTGATGTCAAGCCAACTTTTTTACTTGTTGTTGTTGTTCTAAATGTGGTTGGCAGGATTCATTTGTCCCGATGTCCCTGTAATACAATGTTTGGATCTAAACGCGCTGAAAGTGGAAAGAGTAATAGGGCTTTTTGCATGCTATAAACCCCGAGGCCTTTTCTGTGCCCCCACCTGGATTATCTCTCTCATCTCAAATGCATTGGCATCTGATGAGGTTGCTCTCTTGAACCTGCCTCTTTCTCTATTGTTACACACATTGGAAAATTGGAGGGATAACCTCTGTGATCTTGTTTTCCTGCATGAATGCAACACCTATGTTTAGTTTATTATTCTTTGGCTATTGCTGTTGCTTCTGAATGTGACTTGAATATTTCGCGCCACAGTATTTAAAATAGTCTCGATGTACTGAATGGCTACTTGCTTTTCTTAAATACAGAAATAATTATTGTTATTCCTGATTGGCATGTTATCTTATGCTGAACCAGGAAATGGAACTTATTTTAAAACAACCACTGTCTCCTTAAACTGTGGATTTTTAATGCACTTTACCTTTTTATATGCACTTACAAGACCTTTTAGTGCCTATGTTAAAAAGTTTAAATATCAGGAACTTTTCTTTTTTAATTTTTTTATTAAATTTTCTGTTTTACAATTTCAAATACTCATTTAACATCCTTAAAATATCAGTGACTTCCCTTCTTCTCTTTCCATGGTTCATTTTACATATCTTAAATCCCTGCATATTTTACAAAAACTATACCAATCAGTTTTCCATTATTGCATCCATCAAAACTTATCTATGCTGTTGAATTTATCTTAATGCTGCCAGCGTTTTCAGCTGTATACAATCTTCCATATATTCAATAAACGTTTTCCAATCTTCTTGAAACATATGTTCTTCCTGTTCTCTTATTCGATATGTTAAGTCTGCAAGTTGTGCATATATTGTCAACTTAAGTTGCCATTCTTCTTTGGTTGGGATATGGCAATATCATGAACTTTTCTATCCTCTGTTTTCACGGACCCTCCCAAGTGTCCCTATTTTCCAGGGACAGTCCCGGATTTACAGAAGCCACCACAGTTTCTGGTTTGATCCCCGAATGTCCCACTTTTCCCTTGTTGTTTAGTCATTTAGTCGTGTCCGACTCTTCGTGACCCCATGGACCAGAGCACGCCAGGCACTTCTGTCTTCCACTGCCTCCCGCAGTTTGGTCAAACTCATGCTGGTAGCTTTGAGAACACTGTCCAACCATCTTGTCCTCTGTCGCCCCTTCTCCTTGTGCCCTCAATCTTTCCCAGCATCAGGGTCTTTTCCAGGGAGTCTTCTCTTCTCATGAGGTGGCCAAAGTATTAGAGTCTCAGCTTCATGATCTGTCCTTCCAATGAGCACTCAGGGCTGATTTACTTCAGAATGGATAGGTTTGATATTCTTGCAGTCCGTGGGACTCTCAAGAGTGTCCTCCAGCACCATAATTCAAAAGCATCAATTCTTCGGCGATCAGCCTTCTTTATGGTCCAGCTCTCACTTCCATACATCACTACTGGGAAAACCATAGCTTTAACTATACGGACCTTTGTTGGCAAGGTGATGTCTCTGCTTTTTAAGATGCTGTCTAGGTTTATCATTGCTTTCCTCCCAAGAAGCAGACGTCTTTTAATTTCGCGGCTGCTGTCACCATCTGCAGTGATCATGGAGCCCAAGAAAGTAAAATCTCTCACTTTCCCCTTAGGACTTCCCTATTGCAATTGGAGAAATGTTGGAGGGTATGGTAGGACGGCCCTATTTGCATTGGAGGGTATGGAGACATGTGACCCCCAAGCCAAGGAGATAAGTAACTGACTTCTCTGGTAGCATAAACAAAATGTCTAAGGAGGAATTTTATTCTTCTAAAGCTCTAGTGAACTCAGAGAAGAAACACTAGGGGGCACTTTAGTCCATGTACAAAACATTATTTCTGTCTCAGCAGTGCCTTTCTTAGTACAGGTGGAAGTACAACCACAATTTCTTGCCACAATTTCTGAATGCAGCTCATTTCAGTTTCTTCAGATGTAAAGGGCACAAAGCTGAAATACTTATCACGAAGAGTCGGACTGAAGTATCTCAATGGAACAGGGGTCCAGCATCCTCTATATCTGCTGATATTTTAAAACATTCACAACTTTAAAACCACTAAGTAGAAATGAGATTACTGGAAAAACGGCCATGAGAAAAAAAGAGAGGAGAGGATTGACACATAGGTGGCTGAAAACTCCTGACTAGATTTTTTCCTAAAATATTGACACAAAGGTTGACATTGGGTAATAATAATAACAATAATGCCCATTATTATTATTTCCCCAATTACTCTGGGCAGCTCACAACAGAATATTAAAAACACGATAAAACATCAAACACTAAAAACTTTCCTAAACAGGTCTGCCTTCAGATGTCTTCTAAAAGTCA
Source organism: Podarcis liolepis (assembly GCF_965112155.1). Classification (NCBI taxonomy): domain Eukaryota; kingdom Metazoa; phylum Chordata; class Lepidosauria; order Squamata; family Lacertidae; genus Podarcis; species Podarcis liolepis. The sequence continues at coordinate 22,204,183 of NC_139565.1, forward strand.
GATAGTTGTTTATTTCCTTGACATCTGATTCTACAGGGTGGGTGCCACTACCAAGAAGGCCCTTTGCCTGGTTCCCTGTAACCTCACTTCTTGCAGTGAGGGAACCACCAGAAGGCCCTTGGCGCTGGACCTCAGTGTCCGGGCTGAACGATGGGGGTGGAGACGCTCCTTCAGGTATACTGGGCCGAGGCCATTTAAGGCTTTAAAGGTCAGCACCAACACTTTGTTGTAGCCAATGAAGTCACTGTGCTCATGGAATGGAGGGTTAGGGTTGAGGGAAGTCCCAGAGCAGATTTGGGGGTGGGGACATGGAAGGGAAGTTTTCTTATTACATTTATATTCCACTTTTCCTCCAAGGCACTCAAGATAGTGTACATGGTTCCTCCTCATTTTATCCTCCCAACAATTCCATAAGATGGGTTAAGCTGACAGACTGTGCCTGGCCCAAGGTCAGTTTCATGCCTGTGCGGAGATTTGAACCCTGGTCTCCCAGCTTCTCACTTTAACACTCTAACCATTATACAGTGGTACCTCGGGTTACATACGCTTCAGGTTACAGACTCCGCTAATCCAGATATTGTACCTCAGGTTAAGAACTTTGCTTTAGGATGAGAACAGAAATCGTGCTCCAGCGGCGTGGCAGCAGCAGGAGGCCCCATTAGCTAAAGTGGTGCTTCAGGTTAAGAACAGTTTCAGGTTAAGAACGGACCAACGGACCTCCGGAACAAATTAAGTACGTAACCAGAGGTACCACTGTATACCACACATTGTGTGAGCATTTTGACTTCATTAGATACAACCAATTGTGGGGTTGCCCTTATCTGGCAATAGGAAATGGGTTCGAGAACTGGGTCTTGCACTGCACATATAAGTGGGGGGAAACCCTTTCACCTGGCCTTAGGAAATGGTGCAAATAATTGTTCTATCTTAAGCAGAGCTGTGCACACCCATTGAAGAAGTGGCTGGCAATGTTGACTGTCAAAGCACCAATCACCTGATGAGGAAGTAATGTAGGAGGAAACTATCCAGGCACTTTCCATCCATCAACAGATTGACACCGCAACCAAAGCTTAGAGAACTGATCTCTTTTTCAGGGAGATTCTGTATGTAACCTGCTATAGAAGTTCAGCACTGTACCCGGCCCTATATATTCAGATATAATAGTTAAAGAATGCTCAATATTTCATTTAGATATGTTTGCAGAGTTACTGGTATTTAAATAGGAAACAAGACTATAAATTCCCTCTCAGAGGACAGTAATTAAAAATGGTTGGAAATTTTTTATCAGTTCCTAGCTGGAAAAACGAGCAGCAAGAACCACCTTCTTCATCTTACTAGGTACTTGACATCCATCTTCCATTAGTGATATTAAATTAATGGAAGCTGATTTGCCAGCAGTTCACTTGCTGAGTCATGACTCTGAGCATTTAGTTTAAGCTTCCTTGCAAGGGATTTTGCATTGCGGTACTAAAACTCAGTCAGTTTAATCTAAAAAACCATTTCATCTGAAGGACATGGAGCCAAGCCTATGCTCACTCACTGAAATCAACAGCATGGAGCCACTGTCTCCTCGATAAGAACCAACCACAGGGAGCCACCGTGGTGTAGTGGTTAAGATTGGTGGACTTGTAATCTGGTGAACTGGGTTCACTTCCCCGCTCCTCCACATGCAGCTGCTGGGTGACCTTGGGCCAGTCACACTTCTTTGAAGTCTCTCAGCCCCACTCACCTCACAGAGTGTTGTTGTGGGGCAGGAAGGGAAAGGAGATTGTTAGCCACTTTGAAACTCCTTAAGGGGAGTGAAAGGTGGGATATCAAGTCCAAACTCCTCCTTCTCCTTCTACTTCTTCCTCTTAGCACTTGCACAATACTTCCACAAATCTCACATCTGGCAAAAATGTTGGATGGCAGAGGGGTTGCTGTACAGCGTCCCATGAAACACAGTTTATACTGTGATGCTATCATCTGTGCTTCTGAAATCTCTGAAATCTCAAACGTCTGATGCTTTTTTAAAAAGTGTGTTGGGGAGAGGCTGTTTTTGTTTTTATTTCTGTTATGTGTTTTGTGCTTTTATATTGTGCTTTTATGTTGTGAACCGCCCTGTGGCTTCGGGTATAGGGTGGTATACAAATTTAATAAATAAAAGCAGCAGCAACCACTTGAATGGCTCTTTTCTCCTAATAATGGAGTCCAATCAAACTTGAAAGCTTTCCTGCTGAAGCACTGTGTGAAATGAATGCGAACCCACATGGCTGATCTGTACCACTCTGAAGCCTGCTGCATGCATTACTTATGGTACATGAAGGGACTCTATCTCCCAAAAAAGGAAGTGGGGCCCTGATTCCTGGCCCCACACCCAATCTGCCATGCTGGGCTGGTCCTGGTCTTCAACATCCACATGTTAAGTGTCGATGACTATAGCTGCTCAGACCCAAGTGCTCCATGCAATCAGTACCCCAAAATTATCCCAGTTGCAAAGAAAAGTCTTTTCTTTGTGTATGTTTTGTCTTTATAAAAGCAGAAAACCAAATAAAAATTTTATTAAAAAAAACAAAATTATCCCAGTTGCATGGAATATTTAAAGGTGAGGAGCAGCTCACACAGAGATGCCCTTCTGCAGACTTCTGTGATTAGTATGTGGAATTCCACCCTTACAAGTGATTTTGAGGTGAGCTAGGACCCAATTCCCTTCCTTCCTGCAGAGCCCCCAGTAACGCATGAAGGGGACTTGAGGGATAACCTAAATCTGCCAATCTAGGCATTATGTCTCTGAATAGCATCTGGGGGGGACACAGAGGGGTCTCATCCCCTCTAAGGGAGACACCCCCAATAGTCTATTGCCTGCAGCAGGCCTCACAGGGCCTACTCATAGCCGCGGCAGGCCCCGTCCGGCCTCCCCGCAGCCACAATGGGCCTCACGGCCTCCTCTGGCTGCATGACGTCACCTCACACACTCGCACTGGGTCCCCCCAAAGTTGGGTAGAAGCCGGTGCCTGTGGACATCTGGTCCGCCACTGTGAGAAGAGGATGTTGGACTAGACGGGCCATTGGCCTGACCCAGCAGGCTCGTCTTGTGTTCTTAGGTGGTTCCTTCACCTCACACGTTTCTGGGTTCAGTGAAATCAGAAGCATGGGAAGCCGCTGGCTAGGTTCAAACAAAAACCGGACTTCCTGCCCTCTCATCTTTTTCATCTTCATCTTGTTTTGATTCACATGACTATGTCAATTCCTGGCCTGTTTCCATTAGTGCGATATGCACAATGCTTTTCTAGATAGATCCTGGATGACTTCGGCAAAGCTGTAACTGACAATACTAAGTCAATAGACTCGTGACTCAGCCATTCAAGCACTGTCTCACTGAGTGGAGTGGAAGGAAGGAAGAAACATCACCTTTGGTCTATAAAGAGCTTACACTGATCCCAGTTACAAGTATTCCCACCTAACAACATTGTTTGTGGTTTGACCTGAACGGTAGACCTTGCTTTTCCCCCTCCTGTAATGGGGACCATTCTAGTTTTCCAAAATAGCTCTGAGACACCAATTCTCGGCTGCTATAAGGTTTTTGTTTGTATTACAACACAATGGCAGCCATGGCTGTCTGTGGAACAGCACTTCTTTACGCAGATACGTAATTCATCCCTTCAGAGCGTTGCTGAAAAGGAACATCATAATACAAAGCAATCTCTCTGCGGCTTTCTCCGAAGTGAGACGGGACTACTGCTGATCGTGATTAGCTCCCTTTGTGTGCCACGTTGAAATCAACACAACTTGGTCCATTAACTCTGTGAGAACTCTTCTTTATTGAGTCACCTTCCTTTCAGCTGTGGGGACCACAAAACCCCCCAACAACCTGGCATTCAAATAAAAGCGAGGTTTCGATGGAGCTGCGGCAATGTTGAGCAGCAGAACTTGTGGGCAAAGTGCATTTAGTCGTAATAGGAGACCATGTGGATTGAAAAATTCAAAGAAATGGAATGAGAAGAAAAGCAGAAGAGAAATGCAAAACAGCAGTGACTTTTGCTATAACAATTAAGCCCTGTTCTTTGTAATTATAGCTCCCAATCTGTCCTCTGCCCTGTTCATAAAACTACTGGGATGATGCATCCCTTCTCCTGAACCAGGCAATTCCCATAAAGTGTGACAAGATGGCTTCAGGTATGTGGCTGTACACATGTTGGACTGGTTACCATAATAGTTCCCATATTTTTTTAGAGGGTGAAGAATATCACAAACTGATTCTCTGTGTCCAAGGCCTCATAGGCAGGATATCTGCGAGAAGGGAAGGAAAGAACATATCTTCTCCTACAATGGAAGGGATTTGATAAACTGGTAGTGTATGAACTGTGTCCATAATTTGACAGATAGGGCCTATCCTATTATCTATCTCTATCTATCTATCTATCTATCTATCTATCTATCTATCTATCTATCATCTATCAATCTATCATCTATCTATCTCTATCATCTATCTATCTATCTATCTATCTATCTATCATCTATCTATCTATCTATCTATCTATCTATCTATCTATCATCTATCTATCTATCTATCTATCTATCTATCATCTATCTCTATCTATCTATCTATCTATCTATCTATCTAGCTAGCTAGCTAGCTAGCTAGCTATTATCTATCTATCATCTATCTATCTATCTATCTATCTATCTATCTATCTATCTATCATCTATCTATCTATCTATCTATCATCTATCTATTATCTATCTATCATCTATCTATCTATCTATCTATCTATCTATCTATCTATCATCTATCTATCTATCTATCTATCTATCTATATCTATCATCTATATCTATCTATCTATCTATCTATCTATCTATCTATCTATCTATTCATCTATCTATCTATCTATCTATCTATCTATCTATCTATCTATCATCTATCTATCATCTATCTATCATCTATCTATCTATCTATCATCTATCTATCTATCTATCTATCTATCTATCTATCTATCTATCTATCATCTATCTATTGTTTTATACAGTTTTCATTTATTTTTGTTCTCTGAATAGCTAACAAAGTAATTAGAAACAATAAAAGTACAATAAAAATAGAAAATAGAATTAAGCACACAAACTACCACAACAAACTAAAATAGCAACAGTCCATAAATACAGACAATAAAATTAAAAGGGATATACCTTTCGGCTCAGGTGAACCTTGACTGCTTGGGATAAACCAGGGTTGGGTGTTAGCAGTATATTGTTGCATGCCACCCCAATCTCTACAGCAGTTTGAGATTTCACGGGTTCCAGGTGCTTACCCAGGGTCCATGCTTCCTTTGGAAATGAGGCACAACAGAGTCTGTGGTGTCTTTATGCTAGATGGTTTATTTGCACATATACTGTATCCAAGCTGCATCTAGGTGGAGAGAGCTCATAGCATTCACATCCCAAAAAGGTCCTGTTCATCCCATTGCTGCAGCCTCAGATTCCAAGAGACCCCAAACATCATGCCTGACCTTCTCTGCAGCATAAAACAGACTGTGTGGCCTGTGCTCTGTCCCCGCCCCTCCAGTTTGCAAAAGGGACACTTTTTCCTGTTTGGTTATTTCAGGCCCATGGTAATTCTGAAACATCTCCTTCCCGACTCTGGTATTGTCTTTGCTAACTATGCCCCATTTGTGGCTGGCACAGCCTCTGCTTTGCTGATATCCAGTCTTGGTTTCTTAATAGCTTATCTGCCAGAGGATTCCCCTTCTGGAAAGGAAAAACCAGGGTTAGCTTGCATTTTTACACTGCTGAATTAAGGGGTGGGGATTTGGCACCAAGGAATTTACGGGAGCCAGGACACCACACACACCAATAACATTATATTGTCTTGAAGCCTTTTGCCCTGAAGAGAGAAACAGCATGTCCCATCTATGTCTCTGGTGCTGCTCCGTTTATCTCAGATGAGAAGAGGGTCACTGGAGAAGAAAGATGTCTGTGAAGTTTACAAGTGTAGATGCTCAGCAACATGTTCTCCCCACAAGTCCACTCACCTATTCATGCAAGAGAAGAGACACAGAGCTGCATTTAATGGGTTCATGTGGCAGCAGTCTTGCTTTATAAGAGTATGGATTGAAGAGTGGGGCTATTTTAACACTATTTAATTTGCAGTAAAAGCCAGTTTATTTGCTACCTGCCAGCACAATCAGATGTGTCTACTGATATCCAAACCCATAAATTATGCCCCTGAGAGGAGGTGAATGGAAAGCTAACAACCCCCAGAATAGATGATGGCATGATTTGAAAGATAAAGCTTTATCTCCCCCACCCCCAGTTTATGAATAATTTTTATTGGCTATGGGATGAGCCAAATAAAACGCTGAAATAGATGTTTGGAGGTAAAACTTCAAGCATTTGGGCACAGTCACAAAGACCTCTTAAGATTGATAACGATTAAATGAATATTATCGCCACAGGCATTTGTTTAGCTGAATGTTGCTATAATTAATTCTAGGTGCACACAGGCAGATAAAAGTGGGAGAGTTGGATAAAAATCAGCCAGATGCAAGACTTCTGAAACATAGATTGGCACAGATCTTTAAAAAGAATTTGATAATTAATAGTTCATGATTGCTTGCAGTCTATAATTATGTTAGGGAGACCTCTGTATCCTGGGCTCAGCACCAAGCTTTTCCATGGGGCTTCCTCCAAAACTAGCTTTGAATAAATCCCCAACTATGTTGGGCGACCTGTTTCGTGTCATCAACCATGGAGTCGGCTTGAGATATCGGTGGGTAAGAAGCTAACCAACTTCACAGTTAGTGATGCATAACCTTCTCTTTGTTCACCTCCAGATGCTGCAGGCATCACTGCTGAACGAGACCCAGTGGGCAGCCACTAGGAGCAGAATGTTTTTAACAATGACACCTGTTATGTACTGAAGTTCTCACCCTGGGCCAGCAGGGGGATACTGTAGATAGTTATGCAAATAAGGGATCGAAAGTGACGTTCAGTGATTTTGCTCAGTGATTCAGCTCAGTGATTCAGCTCTGCTCAGAGGGTGGCTGCATCTGGCTGTGCTCTGATGTCCATCAATCCCATCCTCATCGCGAGTGTTAAGTTGTGGGTGAACATATCGGACGACACAGCGATTCTTCAAAAAGCTCTTGTTTATTCAGAGGCCAGAGCAGAACAGAACTGAAGGGTTCAGTCAGCCTGCTTATATAGAGCTCCAGTACACATAATTGTAACAACTTTCTAAAACTATCCAATCACTGAACGTCACTTTCGATCCCTTATTTGCATAACTATCTACAGTATCCCCCTGCTGGCCCAGGGTGAGAACTTCAGTACATAACAGCACCCATGTTGGGTATCCCTAAAGAGGATCACCAGGCCTTAACCCTTTATTCATTCAGGCGTCTGTTCCAGAAGGTTTGTACCTAATCACAACACCACCTTAACCATGTCTACACTGGAGTAAGCCCTGTTGAATTCAATGGGGCTTCTTCTCAGGTAAGGACTGCAGACTTAGTAGTCTTAGATGTTGATATTTTAGCCCTTTTGCCACCCACCAGAAAGATGCCGAGTGTTTCCGTTGCATGTGTTCTTTTATGGCATTGTTGTTTTATTACTTCTGCTGCTTTGTGAAGAAAAGAAGATGCAAGTTACTAAAATAAAAGCAAAGCAAAGAACACTTCACAGGGCTAAAGTTGTCCCTCTAAAAATATGCATGATGTTTTGGGCTAACTGCTACGGGTGGGCAGAGGATCTGTACGCAGGCTGAATAAAAAGGGTTGCCTATTCTCCACACAGAGCTACGGTTTGCATATTCCATAAGTTTTTGTATCCATTCTTCCTTCGCTGGGACTTCTGCTTCTTTCCATTTTGGGGCAAGAAGCATTCTTGCTGCTGCACTGAGGCCATAATCCTAAACCTATTTACTTGGGAATAAATTCTATGAAAATCAATGAGTTTTTCTTTTATTCAAATAAGTTTAGAATTGGGGTGAATGTTTTGGGGTTGTTGTTGTTAAAGCAAAAATGAGCATGCCCTGTATTCCAGTAGCATAATAATTTACTCAACTGAGAGGAATTTGATTTGAAGCTCTAGTCCCACAGAATGAGAGAGAGAGGCAAGTACTTCTGAGGATAACAGTTAATATTTTCCAAAAACCCAAACTCTGGCCACCAGTCAAGATTTGTTTTGTTTGATCAAAGTGCTCCATTCCCACGTGGCGCAGTATTAACATGGAATGCAATTACGAGGGAGGCCGAATTTGTTCTGAGGCGTTTCAAATCTGGAAATGTTTTTGGCATTTACCCCCCCCCCAAAGGGATACGAAATCCCACACCATTGCACTGATTGTTCTAAACTGTGGAGGATTAGCACTCAGTTTGAAGTGGTGTGCCAGCCACTGGATTTCTTATTTGGTTCCTGGAATGTGAAGTGCGATGGCAAAGAAGCCTTGAGCAAGAACAAAGTGCTCTACATGAAGAAGCTTGCAGGCTTCAGCACTAACCCAATAAGTGTTAAGTTGTGGGTGAACATATCAGACGACACAGCGATTCTTCAAACAGCTCCTGTTTATTCACAGGCCAGAACAGAACTGAACTGAAGGGTTCAGCCAGCCTGCTTATATAGAGCTCCACTAGAACGCAACAGTAACAACTTTCTGTAACTATCCAATCACTCAACATCACTTTCGATCCCTTATTTGCATATGTGGACCTGAGTGAAAACTATCTACAGTATCCCCCTGCTGGCCCAGGGTGAGAACTTCAGTACATAACAATAAGCGCTGATCATCCCTCTTAGCTCTGGGTGGCAGTTTGCAAGCAGAGGGCAGGAATCCAAGAGGATTCTGTGCAAAGAGGGGCCTCTAGAAACCAGACGCCTATAAAAAACTATTGCTCCATTAAATATTGGGGTGAGGTCAGCATACTGCATACTATCCTCAAGGCACACAAAAATGGAGGCGAGAAGAGCTCTCTGTGGTGTTTGTGTGTAGCATCCTCAAACAACTTGTTGCCTCAAATGAGACAGACTGGTTTCTGCAAACCTGAACTGTCACTTCTTCACCAGGAGTTCCAGTTACAGATAGGTAGCCGTGTTGGTCTGCCATAGTCAAAATAAAAAAATTCCTTCCAGTAGCACCTTAAAGACCAACTGTTAGTTCTTGGTATGAGCTTTCGTGTGCATGCACACTTCTTCAGATACACTGAAACAGAAGCTATCTGCCAATCACCCATTCCCACCACCCTTCTGAGTAATACCCCTCCCCACCTTCTCACTATATAGAAGGATCTGACAACTTCTGTTTCAGTGTATCTGAAGAAGTGTGCATGCACACGAAAGCTCATACCAAGAACTAACTTAGTTGGTCTTTAAGGTGCTACTGGAAGGAATTTTTTTATTTTTCTTCACCAGGAGGTTAGTTATATGCAATGCTTTTTTTCTGGGGGGACGCGAGGGTACGCATACCCCTAAACATTTTGTGAATCTAAGTTTGGCCTCATTGAGGGGCAGTATTTCAAGATGAGTAGGAAAATGAGAGTACCCCTAAACATTTTTTAAGATAAAAAGCACTGGTAATAATAATAATAATAATAATAATAATAATAATAATAATAATAATTTTTATTTATACCCTGCCCTTCCCAGCCAAGGCCGGGCTCAGGGCGGCTAACAAGCAACAATAAAAACAAGTTGAATGATTACAACTTAAAAACAAAAATTAAAATACAACATTAAAATACTGAAACATTAATATATTAAAATGTAGCCTCATCGCAGGAGGAGAAAGGAAAAGAAAAAAGAAAGAGAGGGATGGAATCAAATTGGCCCCAAGCCAAAGGCTAGGCGGAACAACTCTGTCTTACAGGCCCTGCGGAAAGAAATCAGATCATTATATGTACTTCTCTGAGGACAAACTGCTCTCACTGCACCCAAACTACATATTACGTATAAAAACATTGGCCTAGAAACCCTCATGGCAACTTTTGCTACAGGAAAAGCAGTTTCCAGGGAGAGCAAGTGTGTGTGTGTGTGTGTGTGTGTGTGTGTGTGTGTGTGTGTGAAAGAGAGAGAGAGAGGGAGAGGGAGGGAGGGAGGGAGGGAGGGAGGGAGAGCGGGAATGGGTTTGCATTCACAACCCTTTTCATGCTCCTTTCTCCTTTCCAAATTATATTCTCAACAGATATTCTACCACCTTCTTTAACGTGCATACCTGGAGGCAACTGGAGTGTTATGTACTGAAGTTCTCACCCTGGGCCAGCAGGGGATACTGTAGATAGTTATGCAAATAAGGGATCGAAAGTGATGTTCAGTGATTGGGTAGTTTTAGAAAATTGTTACAGTTACGTTGTACTGCAGCTCTATATAAGAAGGCTGACTGAACCCTTCAGTTCAGTTCTGTTCTGGCCTGTGAATAAACAAGAGCTGTTTGAAGAATTGCTGTGTCGTCTGATGTGTTCACCCACAACTTAACATGGAGTTTCCCCTCAACATCTGATCAGATAGATCAGAGAAGTTAAAATTATTTTAAGGTTTTGTTAAGCTGAATTGGGACGTGTATCTCTACTGTAGCTTATAATGTGGAAATTCATTAGTATCCGTTGTAAATTTTAACTAAAGTTGATGGAGTAAAAGGAAGGCACCCATCGCTTAGAATCACAATTGACTTAGAAAATTAAATGTACACTATGCTAGCAGCATTCTTTTTAAGTGACTAATCTGTTTTGTTTAATTGAATTATCACCGACAAGGAAGTAATCATTCTTACTTGTGTATGTCACTCTGCTGTTTTAACAGTTTAGGTGACTCATTCAGAAGAAATAGAGCAAGAGATATCCATTTAATATTGTCTCATTCAGCTGTAGCTGTAAGCCATTTGAGTTTCCTAATTTGGAAAATTGTTAGGGAGGTGGGGAGAGTCATCTCCACTTCACTGTTGTCCTTGAAGGGGGTTGCAATGAGAGCTGATCACTTAGCAAAAAATAATCACCCATCCTCTGAGCTAGTACCAACTCTGTAGGGTGATAATAATTATCACGTTATTTAAAAGTGTTGAGTCTGTTTGCCACAACTCAAGTTTGTATCTTTAGCAGATAGACTATGAAGATAACACAGCGAGTGGATCTAAGACCTGCCCTAGCATTTTACGGAAGTGCTAACATAATATTTACAGTGTTCGCTTGCAAGTAGTACTTGCCATTGTTTCACGATAAATATGGCTAGGGTGCACTGATGCACTAGATAACTGGACTCTTAAATCTTTAACAATTATACAGAAGAGGAAATTCCATCAGGCCAGCTTCTTATATAATAAATGCTTTTTTGGGGGCGGGTTGCGGTTGGACTCAGAAAAGCTGCATCTGTTAAAATTCCTATTTTTGCAGGTCAGACTAGACTTTGCATAGCCCTAGTTAGCAGCAGAATTCACTTGCCAATATTTTCCTTTAGAATCATGGATTTGTTAGCTTGCCTTTAAGTTAAGCTAAATCATCCCATGAACCTCTGTTTTTGTGAAGACACATGTTGCCAGTTGAATTATATTTCATATCATCTTAGAGTTGGAAGGTCTCTTGCAGGTCCTGCTGGCAAACCAGTTTTCATATAGCAAGAGACCCTAACTCTATGATGCATGACAGATACTCGTCTATTTATTTTTCTAAAAAACATCCATAGCAACAGTCTGTACACCTCCCTAGCTAGTGTGTTCCATGCCTGTCATGTTTCCTTGTCAAATAAGTCAATCACACATTTTTGTTTTGTTTTTAGATTTAGATGACATCTCATCTTTGTTTTGTTTCCCCTTTACTGTCTCTGTCTCTTTTAGGTGACACAATATAGTTGCAGTACAAATTTTTATTTCTGCTCTTTCTCAGTGCAGGAGCCAGTAACTCAGCAGGAAAATGTAGTCACCTTTTCTTTATTGTTCTCTGGAGCTTTTGCACAGCTTTCATCTGCCTGTTTTGTCTAACTTCCTGATTGCTAATAGTACAGCAGGTACTAGAGCTGTACCCCAAGAGTTGGCTTGTACCACTATCCCTAGTGCTGGGAAGCAACCTAATTTGTTTCAGATCCACTCTACGTCTTCCTGACTCATTATACAAAACCAAATTAAATCTATTGAATCTGAAGTTCTGCTCATCCTCTATTCCCTATAGGGAATGTAAAATGGTTATACCTTTTTTGTGTTCTGAGCTGAAAGTTTGAAAACTTAAAACAAAATCAACGTGAACTGTGTGGGGGGGGGGTGAGAATGAAAACAATTCGACCAAATTGATTTTTGATTGTTTGTTAAGAAAGAGATTGGGAAGGAAGCCAACAGTTCACCATTCTTCTCAATTTTTCCAGCCAGGTAGTTGGAAGAGAACAATGACCATGAAAAACAAAACTTTATTATTTACTTCAGCATCCCCTCCCCCAAATCACTGTGATTGGAGCATCCTGGAGAAGACACTCCCTGTGATTTAAACCTAGACCTGCCTATCAAAGTGAAAGATTTCACCGCTTCTCCCCCTTTCCCCCTGATCCACTTTGAGTTGCCTTGTTAATTGTGAAATCCAGCTCTGGCATGTGAAAACTTCACCCCTGTACACCTCGTAATTTGCACTGCACACTCAGCTGATGCACTCGCCTTCCAGATAAATTGTGCAATATTATCCTAGGGGTGTCAGCTGCGTTCAGCCAAACAAAGTTGTCAGCCACTTCATAAGGTCCCTCCCTGCCCAGCAGAATAGCGGTCACTGAAACATTGCCCTAGTGGTCTACCCTCACTCTGCTGGCACAGATACGAGGGCATTTGCATGGTAATAGATGAGAGGTCTCTTTTCTGTTGACCTTTGCTTATTGGATTCAGAATCCATGCCGGTATTGACGACTTAATAGATTTCTTTTCTTTTCTTTTACAAGGTTATGTGTGGCTTCCTGGAAGAGGGCTCTTAACACAGGTTTTTACCCAGAGTTTTTCCTGGCTGAAGGCACGGGGAGAGAGCATGTCTGAGGGTTGAGCTGTATTTAAGGGGACAATGAACTGCTACTTCACTATGTTTGAATAAAACAGGGAATAAACAGGGAATAAAACCTTTGCCAACCTGGCGAGCTCCTGATGTTGTGGGTGGCAACTCTTATTAGCCCAGTCAGCTCAAAATTATGGAGGGTTCATTTTAGTTTTGAGTGGAGTGATAGGTAACACAGAAGATCCATCAAGATTTGCTAAAATGTATAAGACTAAAAATCAGATAATTCCTGGAGATGCAATGAGGCTGAGGGTATGTTCTATCATATGTGGTGGACTTGTAAAAGTTAAAAGAGTATTGGGAAATAATTTATAATGAATCGAAAAAAGTGTTTAAAAGTACTTTCCCCCCAAAAACCAGAGTCCTTTTTGTTGGGGATCATTCAGAATGAAATTCCCAGGTGTCAAAAAAGATTATTGATGTATGCCACTACTGCGGCCCATGTTTTGTTAGCCCCAAAATGGAAAATGAGTGAGGTCCCAACTAAAGGAGAATGGCAACTTAAGCTGATGGGAAATGCACAGTTTGCAGACTTAACATATAGAATAAGAGAACAAGAACATATGTTTAAAGAAGATTGGAAAATGTTTATTGAATATATGGGTGAAAATCGTGTACGTTTGAAAACGTTGGCAGCATTAAGATAAATTCAACAGTGTAAATAAGTTTTGATGGATATGGAGTGCTGAATGGTTTAGTTTATGTAAAATATGCAGGGATTTATGATATGTAAAATGAAGCATGGAAGGAGAAGAAAGGAAGTCATTGATATTTTAAGGTTGTTTAAATGAATATTCTAAAATGTAAAATAGAAAAACTTAACAAAAATTATATACAGCGGTATCTTGGTTTTCGGAACCGAACTCTGCAAACCCGGAAGTAGGTGTTCCGGTTTTTGAACTTTGCCTCAGAAGCCGAATGTGCTCCTGAGCTTCCGTTTTCACGGTTGCGCAGCTTATTTGAGTCCCCCGCATAATAATTAAGGCTTTTTTCATCCTGTTTTCCACTTGCGAGGCAAATTTAAGTCCCCCCGTTGTAATTAAAGCCTTCCGTTTCTGATTGCAGTGTTCTGAGGTGATATTTGGTGCTTTTGTTTTTGCTATTTTTTGCGTTTTTGTTTGTGTAGCTTTTTCATTTTTGTGACTGTGGCTTCCTTTTCATTTTATGATTGATTGATTGTGTGACAGCGGAAATGGATAAAAGCAATGACTATAATCCAAACAATGAATATAATCATCATCATCATCAAACCTTTATTAGGATGTCCATAAGCTCCTCAAACCAAGCGACTCTAGCTACTAGAGAAAGTTCACCACTCCCTACCGAGATCAAGTGAATCACACGATCAGAATACATCAAGGTTTGGAAAGACGATAGAATATGCGCGTTAATCCAAATCCTTATGTACTGAGGACGCAGTACCTGGGGGAGTGGATTAAATTTTCTGGCACTCTTGTTGGAAAGACAAATTTACATTGAAGGGGGAGATAGTCACTAAGCATAGGATCACCTATGTGGAACTCAACCACATGGGGCAGCAATTTAGTGGGGACCAGAATATAGCCTACCACACTATTTCCTTGTGGGGAGAGGAAGGTAAAGTTCCCAGAACCTTCCCAGTTTGGTGCTTTTGTTTTTGCTATTTTTTGCATTTTTGTTTGTGTGGCTTTTTCATTTTTGTGACTGTGGCTTGTTTTTCATTTTATGATTGATTGATTGTGTGACTGCAGAAATGGATAAAAGCAATGACTATAATCCAAACAATGACTATAATCAGTGCAGGTAAGAATTATTATTATTATTTTTAATTTTTATCGTCTACAATACTGTCTCATTTATTTTAAAGTATAGAACATTGATTATTGCTTTCATTTTATGGATCAACGGTCTTGTTAGATAGTAAAATTCATGTTAAATTGCTGTTTTAGGGGTTGTTTTTAAAAGTCTGGAACGGATTAATCCGTTTTGCATTACTTTCTATAGGAAAGTGTGCCTTGGTTTTGGAATGCTTTGGTTTTGGAACAGACTTCCAGAACCGATTAAGTTTGAGAACCAAGGTACCACTGTATATAAAAACAGAAGAAAGCATTGTGCCTATCACCTTAATGGCACTGCAACTTAAGTCCTATTTTTATTAAGTCCTATTTAACTTAAGTCCTATTTTTATTTTTTAAAGACAGGAGAGGGACTTGGAAGGCTTCTCTTCTCTTCTCTTTTTCTTTTTATTAGTTTTCAGATTATTATGGAACCACAGAGACAAGTAAACAATAATAAAAAAACTCAATAATATGTCCGACTAAAGGCAGGGAATGCAAAACCTAAACATATTAAATAATAACAGTCAGTCTAAAATCACGACACCTATATTTCTCTAGAAGGCAAACAGAGAGATACCTGTAAATCTGAAACTAAACTTCATGAAATAAAATCCCACCATACTGAAGAGAGGGCGCTGCAGAGCAACCAGGAACCAGCAGTAGGAAAATGGTGTTATTACGGTGAAAACAAGGTCTGAATTTACTTTTAATTTACCAGGGTGCCCTGAGACGTTTTAGAATGATGTATCCCATGTTGTTCTAATAACGTTAAAAAGGTCAGTGTAGATCCAGTCTTTGTGTCATTTCCCTCCCCTGCCCACCAACACCCACTCACAGCCCCCTCCGCCTGTGCCAGTGATCCAATCAGGTTTGGCTACATAACTGAAAGCAAATAGACGGATTGTTCTCCTTCCGAACGGCTGGTAGAGAACAGAGAAAGAATGCATCTTCATTGCTGACACAACAGCTGCTCCCTAACCTGCAGCGCTGCACTGTAATTTCATTTCTATAGCACTTCGTGACGCACCAGAATCAGTTTCCTTTCTCCGACACCAGTTGTGAAAGAGGGGTCCTGTGTAAGGGACAAACATTTCTCGCTCCCTCCTGGAAGACTGCTGAAAGAGGGATAAAAAAAATACTTAGGGGAGAAGCAACCCTCTCCCTTTTTAGCCTAGTGTGAATAATAAAATTAAGACATGCTGAAAACCTTACTGTTCATTATCTCCGCAGTAAAAGAATTGTGCTGAAATAATTATAGGAATGCACCAGAACTACAATCTAATGAGCTCTTTCTGTGGATGAAAAGCAGCTTCTCCCATTGATGGCAAGAACATGGGACAACACCCCTTGTATTCATGGGAGCTCCATTCATCCATGATAGCAGCGAGAGCTTTGTTCGCAGTGCTGTGTATTATAGCCAATCGATTTCAATGATTAACACTGAGAAATGTGACAAAGCCTGGACTTCTTTGAATCGGCCAGCAGTATGTTTATATTTGATTGGTATTCAGCATGAAAAACGCTGAGGGAGAGGAGGGGAAGGCAGCTTATTATGAAAGCTTAAATACCAAGCACTCTTGAAAGCTTAAATACCAAGCACTCTTTTCTGTGATTTGACTGTATTGTGACTGATCTGGACGGTCTCCACTTGGCCTTTGAATAAAGTTCAGATTAAAGGTAAAGGTAAAGGTACCCCTGCCCGTACGGGCCAGTCTTGACAGACTCTAGGGTTGTGCACTCATCTCACTCTAGAGGCCGGGAGCCAGCGCTGTCCGCAGACACTTCCTGTTATGTACTGAAGTTCTCACCCTGGGCCAGCAGGGGGATACTGTAGATAGTTATGCAAATGAAGGATCGAAAAGTGACGTTCAGTGATTGGATAGTTTTAGAAAATGGCAACAGTTACATTGTTCTGGAGCTCTATATAAGCAGGCTGACTGAGCCCCTCAGTTTAGTTCTGTTCTGACATCTGAATAAAGAAGAGCTGTTTGAAGAATCGCTGTGTCGTCTGCTATGTTCGCCCACAACTTAACACTTCCGGGTCATGTGGCCAGCGTGACGAGGCTGCTCCGGAGAACTGGCACCAGAGCAGCACACGGAAACGCCGTTTACCTTCCGCTATAAAGCGGTACCTATTTATCTACTTGCACTTTGATGTGCTTTTGAACTGCTAGGTGGGCAGGAGCTGGGACTGAACGACAGGAGCTCACCCCGCCGCGGGGATTCGAACCGCCGACCATGCGATCGGCAAGTCCTAGGCGCTGAGGTTTTACCCACAGTGCCACCCGCGTCCCTATCAAGTTCAGATTATGCAATTACAAATATCTGAAACTGGCACAGTCTGCCCACATATTGTAAATCATAGAATTGGGCCCTCGGTTTCCATGTGTTCTGATATGCTAAGCTCTTACTAGATAGCTGGGATAGCTCAGTCAGTAGAGCTTGAAACTCTTAATCTCAGGGTTGTGGGTTCAAGCCCCATGTTGGGCAAGATTCCTGCATAGTAGGGGGTTGGACTTGATCTAATGGTTTTGGGACTACAATTCCCATCATCCCTGACCACTGGTCCTGTTAGCTAGGGATGATGGGAGTTGTAGTCCCAAAACATCTGGAGGGCCGAGTTTCGGGATGCTTGGACTTGGGGACCCTTCCAACTCTACAGTTCTATGATACTCTGAATCTTGTGCAAAATAACTTTGTTTGCATCCTCATAAGAGGGTATGTTGCCTTAGTTGCTCAGCATGTGATTTATTTATTTTTTAACAGAGGGGACCACAATTGCTCTATCTGCTGCTCGTGGTCCAATATAACTGCTTTTGATTCATTATTATGCACATTGGCCTAACAAAGTATCAAAGAATTCCTGTCATCTGGATAGTAATAATCTACATCAGGAATGGGGAATCTGAGGGTTGCCCTCCCTCAGGGCAACCTGCCACATGCCACGTGTCTCAAGCAAAAATGAGCATGAGCAGAGGCAATGGTGGAAGGAGCAGGAAATGTGAATTTCACTTTTGTACAGTAGGGTAGTTTCACACAAACTCACACCTCAACCTATCAATATTCTCCATTCAGACAAGCAAGAGGCATTATTAGAATTCAATGGCATTTTTCAGAGTGAAACAGGATCAGTCAGGGGAGAGTCCTGAGAATCAGGTAGAGGAGTCTAGTAGGCCATGTTTAGTCGTCAGTCTTGAGGTTCCAGTCTCTAGCCTAAATGATTTCCCTCATCCCGGTCAACTTTTTCAATCAAAGGGCATAGCAGTTATCCAGCAAAACATCCATTTATAATTGATAGCCCTTTAGGTGCAAGAAGACCCAGTTTTCAGAACTTTCTGAGATCTAGTATTAGCACGTTTCTCCCACGTTGCCATAGATTATGCAAATGCATACCCTCCAACATTTCTCCAATGAAAATTGGGACGTCCTATTGAATTATAGTTATTGTTATTGTTGTGGTTGTTTTATTTTATTATTTATACCCTGTCCATTTGGCTGGGTTGCCCCAGCCACTCTGGGTGGCTTCCAACATATATAAAAACATATGTATATATTTAAAAAAACTTCCCTATACAGAGCTGCCTTCGGATGTCTTCTACAGTGGTACCTCAGGTTAAGTACTTAATTTTTTCCAGAGGTCCGTACTTAACCTGAAACTGTTCTTAACCTGAAGCACCACTTTAGCTAATGGGGCCTCCTGCTGCTGTCGTGCCGCCGGAGCCTGATTTCTGTTCTCATCCCGAAGCAAAGTTCTAAAGCAAAGTTCTTAACCTGAAGCACTATTTCTGGGTAAGCGGAGTCTGTAACCTGAAGCGTATGTAACCTGCAGCGTATGTAACCTGAGGTACCACTGTAGTTACTTATTGCCTTGGGGTTTTTTTTGGGGGGGGGGTCACATAACTCCATATCCTCCAACATTTCTCTGATGAAAATAGGGATGTCCTAAGGAAAAGCAGAATATTTGGGGATCAAATCAGAAACCAGGACATCTTCTGTAAATCTGGGCCTGTCCCTGGAAAATAGGGACACTCGGAGGTTCTGTAAATGTATCTCCTGTGAGCCAAGCTTTTCATAACCCAAATATTCAAAGCTTTCTGGCCGCTTCAGATAAATGAGTGTTTTGCTGCAAATAGAACCACATGAAACCATCCCATTGTAGCCCAGTATACCAAAGAATCCAATACATTCCACAACAACTTCACATCGGGGACTCTTTAATTAACAGAGGGCCACTTATCATTTTAAAAGCAGCATCACAAAGTAATAAATAGCTCCGGGGACTTCTGAAGGCTAATTGAAAGCAGTTTAGAACATTAATCACAAAATAGTTCAAAAGCAATTTCCAAATTGCTTCCTACAGAGGTCAAGTTATCGATATACACATTTGAGTCAGTTGGCCTGTGAAGAAATCAACATTGGGACCAAGATCAATGACAAAGCATTTAGCTGGAGTACCTAGGAGTGATTTCAGTGGTGGAAGTGACAAATGGCATGTGATTTTTTTATTTTTTTTACAAAGTAATCTTAAAATACATTATAATCAGTGCTTTTTTCTGGGGGGAGGGCGCAGGGGTACGCGTGTTGGATTTCAAGCCTTATCAGAGGAACTGGCCACTCTCAAGGCACCTGGCTTGATCTCCTTGTTGACCTCCCTGTCTGCGTTTCCTGGCAGGATCCAGGCTAGGTCACGATCGGCGATCCTCCTCAAGCGTGAGAAGAACACACCACTCTTCCCTGCTCCCTGCTCCCCCCCCGGGAGGGGAAAGAGATAGACAGAAATGTATTTACATGCCTTTATTTCTGCCTTTGCAGCATTACAGAGAAACGCGTCTGCTCTCTTCAGACACCAACAGTAGAGAGACTAACTCCACCTCCTGTACTTCCTGTACAGGTCAAATGACACTCTGAGCTAACATCCGGTGCTCAGCACAGTGAATAGACTGCCCCTT
This sequence comes from Podarcis liolepis, assembly GCF_965112155.1. Lineage (NCBI taxonomy): Eukaryota > Metazoa > Chordata > Lepidosauria > Squamata > Lacertidae > Podarcis > Podarcis liolepis. The sequence goes on from NC_139565.1 coordinate 22,223,927, forward strand.
TGTTCTCACGGTACAGTCCCAAACATTCCCATAATGTTTTGCTTTCCAGCCAGCTGCAGCTCGCTGCCGCATTGCTCCTTTTCCGTAACAACGCGTACCCCTAAACATATTGTGAATGAAACTAATTTTTAAAATTTCTTTAGTTTTTCTCTAGCGTGGTGAATTGTCAGTTCCGTTTCTACCCCCGATGGTGGCCTCATTTCCTGTCACGGTGTTTCCTGAGTCTCAAACCGAATGAGAGTACCCCTAAACTTTAGAAAAAAAAGCACGGATTATAATAATAATAATAATTTATTAGATATATTTTATGGTGTTATTTCTCCCATGTTTTTGTTGCTGAACAAAGCACATCTATGATGGATGTGGCTAGAAAATCCATAGCTGAGGTAATTTGCATCTGCAGGTAGCTTTGCGTTCCACAGAAGAATTTCTTCTACCTGACTTGCCTTGCACAAGTGTGTTGGCTATTCACAGCCACCACAAGAGTCCCTTTTAACTCCCAGGAAGGAAAGACAATCATTATTTTTTTCTTTTTCATTCCTTAAACAGCAAACATGCAGCCCCAATTATTAAAATTGATTGATAACAAAGGTTTCAACTGTAGTTCTGTCCAGTTCCGAAGGGTGGCAACACAAGAACGGGGACTTCTCTGCAGTGGCTCCCCATCTGTGGAATGCTCTCCCCAGGAAAGTTTGCCTGGCGCCTTCATTATACACCTTTAGGTGCCAGGCAAAAACATTCCTCTTTAACCAGACCTTTGGCTGACTGACATCCAATGCCCTTTTAAATTGTGTTGGGGAGGGGAGGATATTTGGGTTGTTTTTGTTTTTATCGTGTATTTTATACGTTTATATTGTGATTTTATCTTGTGAACCGTCCTGGGACCTGCGGGCAAAGGGCACTAAATAATAATAATCCACACTTAATTTGGAATTAGTCCCACTGAAATCAGTGGGGCTTTTTTCTGAGCAGACATGCATAGGATTAGCTTAATTTTTGACCCATTAAATTATGCAGCACGGCAGTTTAGACAGTACTGTGAAGGGAACCTGAGCTTACAGGGTTAAACAGCTCAGAGTGTACGCCCTGCCTACTGTTGGGAGGAGGGAGACTCTGCGTCAGTTCCGAGTCTCTCAAGTCTTTGTTCTCTCTACTTTCGCTTTTGAGGAGAGTGGACGTGTTTTCACGATGCTGTTCGACAATGGTTAGTCTGCTGTAAATAAAACTGCTTTTAGCTGCTAAGATCCTGCGTGGACTTTATTTAGCACACTGAAGAAAGCACTTAAGCTTACAGCTTTCTCTAACCGCTGCTGCTGCTTAATTCTGCGTTTTTGCTCAGAGCATCGGAATGTGGCCTTTGAAGTCCGAGGCCTGGCCGAGGGGGTGCACAGGCGGAGCGGGCTGGACTCCAAGCTTTATCTGAGCAATAAATCAATCACCTTATCTAAGAGGTTATGGACGTCAGCTACTGCAATTAGAGAAAGCTTTGAAGTGCTGTGTGTTGAGAAGCTGCTGTTTTTGCTGCCGGAGGAAAACGTCCTGCGTTGAGGCTCTGCCTGGGAGAACGCAGGGAGGCTGACTGCAAGCTGTGTGCTGCAAAGGGACGCCGGAGGCCTATCCTCGGAGCCGGTTGGTACGCGTGAGTACTCCAAAGCCCCAAGGGGGGACCGGGGGAGGAGATGGCAGAACTCCAGGAGAGTTTCAACGTCCCCTTTGAAAGATTAAATCAGCAAAATTGGGAGGACTGGTCAAGAAGAGCACGGGCGTGGCTCACAGGGAAAGGCCTGTGGAGCTGTGTTCAACGTGAACCTACCCCAGCAGCTGCTGGTGCTGATGAGGCAGCTAGAGTACAGGCAGCTACAGCACAGAGAAGGGACCAGAGGACTTATGGGCTTTTAATCCTTGCCCTGGACTCATCCCAGCTCCCTCATGTTGATGGTTTGACCACTGCGAAAGCCGTCTGGGACGCTTTGGAGCGTGTCCACCAGAGAACGACGGCTGGGGCCAAAATCCACACTACTAGGAGCCTTTTTGAGTTGAAGCTTCAGCCGGGGGGGTCAATGCAGGAGCATATAACCCAAATGCTGGCAGCGTTCAACAGGCTCCGGCAGTTACAGGTCCCTCTCTCTGAGGAGCTCAAAGTGTACATTCTTTTGAGCTCATTGGACAGGAGCTATGAGACGTTGTGTCTGACCTTGGAAGCGATGCCGGCAGACCAATTAAATCTGGATTACGTCGCGGGCCGTCTCTGCGATGAAGAATCACGCAGACAGAGAGCTGGGGGGAAAGCTCCAGGCCCAGGCTGTGCTCCCAGGAGTGGGGGTGCAGGGAATGCAGGAAGGGCCGGAGGGGAGACTGTGAGAGCTTTTGCTACGCGTCGCTGTTATCGCTGTGGCTCCCCCTCCCATCTGGTGAGAGAATGTCCAGTGGAGGCACAGGAACAGCCGAAGGCCGTCTCCCGTAGCAACCAGATAAAGGGCTCTTCTTCAAAGCGTGGGAAAGGCAAGCCGAAGGCAGCTGGCAGAGACACTGAACATAAACATTTGGCAGCGTCTATGGCTACAGTCAAGAGTTGTCAACAGGATGCTGTGCTGACTTTTGTCATAGACAGTGGAGCTTCCCATCATCTCGTGCCATCTGCAGGATTTCTGGAGAACTGCACCTCTGTAACTTCTGGGAAGACTGTCTGTTTAGCAGATGGCACTAGACACCCACTCACGCAGACTGGCTCACTGTTTTGTTCTTTCTTACAGGATTCAATCCAAGCTTTTGTTGTTCCAGGACTGTCCTGCGCATTGCTGTCTGTCAGTGCACTTCTTGCTGAGAACTACAGAGTGTGTTTTGAAGACAATAAGTGCTCTATTTCTAAGAATGGACAGCACCTAGTCAGTGTTGAATGTAAAGACAGGTTGTTTGTATTGAATGCTTCTTTTGCAGGTCCAGGTGACATGAAGGAGGCTCAAGCACAGTGTGCCAACGTTCCAGTTCATGATGCGTGTGCTCACCTCTGGCACAGACGCATGGCACACGTGTCCTGGGGGTCAGTGAAAAAGATCCCAGAGTGTACGCAAGGGTGCAAAATGAAATCATGTGCTAAGTTTCTAGATTGCAGAGCGTGCAAGTCCGCAAAGGTGAAAACGTGCACATACCCAAGGTCTGAGAGGGTGATCACTAGGGCTTTTCAGTTAATTCATGCAGATTTGTGTGGGCCGATGTCTGTGACCAGTATGGGAGGAGCCAAATATGCGCTGGTTCTGATTGATGACCATACGCGCAACTCCTGGACCTTCACGATCGGACACAAAAGTGAAGCTGCACCGCTAATCAAAGACTGGATTGCGGCTGTGGAACTGCAGTTTTCCACACGAGTGCAAAACTTTCAGAGCGATCGCGGTGGGGAGTTCACCGGGTCTGCACTGCAAAGTTTCTTCCGCAAAAAGGGGATTCAACACAGGTTGACTTCTCCGCACAGTCCCCAACAGAATGGGATTGCGGAAAGACGGAACAGGACTCTAGGGGAGATGTCCGCAGCTCTTTTGTTTGATGCCGGGCTCCCACAGCGTTTTTGGGGAGAGGCTTGGCGAACGGCCAACTTTGTTTTGAACAGGTCGTTCAATTCAGTGGTAGGTGACACCCCGTACTTTTTGCTGCATGGAAAGAAACCGAAAATACACTATTTTCGTGTATTTGGTTCTGAAGCGTGGGTTTTGATACCAAAAGCCAAACGCAAGAAAGGTGAACCCAAGTCCCAGAAGATGATTTTTTGTGGGTATGAGCCAGGGACCAAGGGGTGGAGGTTTGCGTATCCGTCAGGGAATCAGTCCAGGATTCTGCTCAGCAACAGTGCTGAATTCTGTGAGCAGAGTGGCTGGGCAAGGATACATGGGAACCCTGACATCCTGTCAGAGAGTCTGCTTGACTCTGCTGATGAAGAAGAGGAAGAGGTTGAACCTGCTACTGTGGCTCAGAGTCCAGACCCAGTGCAGGCAGAGGGGAGAACTTCTCCCAAGGCTGTGAAGATTGAGCAACGCAGTGCTCCATCTTCCCCCACAGGTTCGGCTGAGAAGTCCAGAAGGCGCAGTAAGTCAGAGGGGGAATTCTCTGATGCCAAGGACGTTCTGGCTGGCCCTAGTGGGTCAGAGGGGGTTCCTGAAGTAGTGCTGCGTCGATCAGCTCGGACGACCAAGGGGAAACCTCCTGATAGGTTTGCCGTCACTAGTGTGTGGGTCGGAATGGCACAGTGTGAACCCGAGAGTTTTGAGGATGTTCAGAAACTGCCTCAGGAAGAAGCCAGAAAATGGCATGAGGCGATGCGGAAGGAAATGAACTCAATGGAGTCGCTAGGTGTGTTCTCCCTCACGAAGTTGCCGGTGGGCAAAAAGGCCGTGGGTAGCCGCTGGGTTTACCGACTTAAGCCCACAGTGACAGGAGAACCGCAGTATAAGGCCAGATTAGTGGCGAGAGGATTCACGCAGCGCAGAGGGTTGCATTATACGGAAGTTTATGCTCCCACCTGTAGGAGTGAATCTCTACGTTTGCTCTTGGCCATCGCTGCACAAAGAGGGTTGCTGGTGCATCACTTTGATGTGGACGTTGCTTACTTGAACTCAGACCTCCAGGAGGATCTGTACATGCTTCCTCCTCCAGGGTTTGAGGGCAATGAGCAAGGTACTGTGTGGAAACTTCACAAGTCAATTTACGGCCTGAAGCAGTCGGCCAGGAATTGGAACTTGTGCCTGAATGAAGCTTTGGAGAAGCTAGGTTTCAGGAAGAGTCTTGCTGACAGTTGCCTGTTCCTAAGAGGATCAGGAGACTCACAGGAACTGGTTTTGTTTTATGTTGATGACATCATCCACATTGGAAAGGCAGACAAACAGGTACAGAAGTTTGCCAAAGAGCTTGGGAAGCGGTTTCAGCTCAAGAACCTGGGTGCAGTAAAGATCTACCTAGGTGTCCAGATAGCGAGAACTGAGGATGGTAGCTTCTTGCTCAGTCAGAAAGGCAAGATTGAGCAGTTGCTTGAGAAGTTCAGAATGTCCGATTGTGCAGGAGTTCGGACACCCATGGAGACGAACTTCGTGAAAGATAGCCAGCAAGCAGAAAGTGCTGAGTTCGAGAATGCTGAGCTCTTTCAGTCAGCTCTAGGTAGTCTGTTGTATCTATCCCAATGGAGCAGACCAGACATTGCCTTTGCTACCAACCTGCTAAGTAGGGAAGCGTCAAAGCCCAGTGTGAGTGCTTGGCACGGTATCAAGCGGGTACTGCGCTACCTGCAGCATACCAAAGACTTCTGTCTTAAGCTGCCAGCTGAAGGTGAGGCGAAGCTCACATGCTATGCGGACAGTGACTGGGCGAATTTGCAGGACCGCAAGTCTGTGTCTGGGTTGGTGGTAAAGTTTGGGAAGTCACTAATTGGGTGGAAGTCCCGGAAGCAAAGTCTCATTGCGCTGTCTTCTACTGAGGCTGAATTCAGCGCACTGTCAGATTTGTGCCGGGAACTAGAGTTCTATAGATGCTTGGTGCAAGAGATCTATGGAGATTGTAGCTTGCCCATCACGGTTTGGGAAGACAATCAACCTTGTTTGAAATTGGCTGAATCTGCGCAATTTAAGGCCAGAACCAAGCATCTGGACATACGTTTCCAAAATGTGTGTCAGAGTGTTCAGTCAGGTTTGATACGGCTGAAGTATTGTGCCAGTCACAGTAACTTGGCCGATGGCTTTACCAAACCTTTAAGCTTCCAGCGTCATGGGGAGTTTTGTGGTGGTTTGGAGTTGGGGGTAAGTTCTGTACATACTTTCCCCACAGTAGCGCAGGACGAGAGGGGGTGTGAAGGGAACCTGAGCTTACAGGGTTAAACAGCTCAGAGTGTACGCCCTGCCTACTGTTGGGAGGAGGGAGACTCTGCGTCAGTTCCGAGTCTCTCAAGTCTTTGTTCTCTCTACTTTCGCTTTTGAGGAGAGTGGACGTGTTTTCACGATGCTGTTCGACAATGGTTAGTCTGCTGTAAATAAAACTGCTTTTAGCTGCTAAGATCCTGCGTGGACTTTATTTAGCACACTGAAGAAAGCACTTAAGCTTACAGCTTTCTCTAACCGCTGCTGCTGCTTAATTCTGCGTTTTTGCTCAGAGCATCGGAATGTGGCCTTTGAAGTCCGAGGCCTGGCCGAGGGGGTGCACAGGCGGAGCGGGCTGGACTCCAAGCTTTATCTGAGCAATAAATCAATCACCTTATCTAAGAAGTACACCCATATGTCTCCGGGGGGCATGTGCTCTAAATTGCAGAGCAGAGCAGGGCTGCCTGTTCCAAATCTGTTTTAAAAATAAAGGGTGGGATTCAACTAATGAGTCTCATCAGTGGAAACACTTTCCTCCCATGTGCCCCAATACCCTCTGAAATTGGCTCAGGGGGCATAGAGAACTCCCAGAACAGTGAGCAGGGGCGAGAAAGGGGAGGTTGTTCCATTTGGCAATCCAAAATGCTTGCCATCGATTGAAATAATCAATATACAGTACAGTGGTACCTTGGGTTAAGTACTTAATTCGTTCCGGAGGTCCGTTCTTAACCTGAAACTGTTCTTAACCTGAAGCACCACTTTAGCTAATGGGGCCTCCTGCTGCTGCTGCGCTGCCAGAGCACGATTTCTGTTCTCATCCTGAAGCAAAGCTCTTAACCCGAGGTACTATTTCTGGGTTAGCAGAGTCTGTAACCTGAAGCGTATGTAACCCGAGTTACCACTGTAGTGCAATTTTGAGATCCTCCCAAAGAATGACAGGAGCTCTCAGCTGCCTATCAGTACTTTGCACTTGGACCACAGGCTGAGCAGAGACACAAATCACCGGTCACTGTCTTACCCATTATTTATAAGTTTGCATCTGTGCATATACATGACGGATGGAACTTGCAAAGCTCTGGCAACAGCTGATCATCTGAGCTAGTGAATCCAGGTGCACCTCAGTGCCTGACAATCAGCTGATGGTTGGAGCTTGCAAAATCCTACCCACAGTGTAATGCAAGACCTGGCAGTCAGCTGATTTTGGGGGTTTGCAAAGCCCAGTACAGAGGGAATTTACCCGGTGCTTGCAGGTGCGTCTGATCAGCTGATCGGCGATGCTATCAAACCCCTTTCGGCTAAGCCGTATCTTTACCTGCCCCAATACCATGAACAGAGGAGAACGCAGACTTCTAGAACAGTTCCCCTCTGTCCCTTTAGCTTTGTTGTTCTGTTTCGTTAATGTTATTTTAATGTCAACTGCTTTGTGAGGTTTGCCCCAAAAGGTATATAACACAAAAAACACTCACCTGGCTTGAAGGCTGTAGTAAAGATTCCTGACACAAGCAAGTGAGCCGTCCAGAAGACTCAGAAAGTGCTAAATATTGTTCTAAGTGACAAGCCTTCAATGCAATGGTGTCAGTTTTATTATTATTATTGCTCATAATTATGGCAAACGAATTAACCTGTTCATAAGAGTACAGATGCTGTGCTGAAATGAATAAATCAGTGGGTAAAAGTGAAACAAGTTATAGACAGTAAAACAGAAGAATTTGCTAGAAGACGCTCGATTTGCCACTGGGTGCAATACCTTTCCCATTTCCTTCTGTTAACTGCCATGTGGAAGCCTTATGAGAACAATGATTCAGGCCCATTGGCAGCCATTTACGCACCCTGACAGCACACACTTTCCTCCTGCCTGTTGTCTGCACACCTACTGTGAGGGTGTTCATCATAATGACATTATGAAGCCTTTTTTCTGGTTTTGTTTTTTTGCTGTCAGGAATAGGATGGCATGCAAATTGCCCCATAAATTGTGTGCATCATAAAAATGGAAAGCGGAGCTTTAAAACCTATTCCATATCAAGAATCCATGCCTACCACTATCACCACCACCACCTCTGGAGTTTTATGAACACAGAGATAAGACATTTGCATAACAATTTTTGAAGTGCGAATGGGAGGGAGGCGAAAAACATAAGCTATTTAGAGGAAGTCATTATAGCCTGTAATGTTCCACTGTGTTGATAATGGCAGATAAATGATTTGTACGAACCACCTAAAAGCTGGTGCTAAAGCACTGTGGGATCTGTTCCCGTTCGCCTCTTTAAGAAGAAGAAGAAGAAGAGTTTGGATTTGATATCCCGCCTTTCACTCCCTTTAAGGAGTCTCAAAGCGGCTAACATTCTCCTTTCCCTTCCTCCCCCACAACAAACACTCTGTGAGGTGAGTGGGGCTGAGAGACTTCAGAGAAGTGTGACTGGTCCAAGGTCACCCAGCAGCTGCATGTGGAGGAGCGGAGACGCGAACCCGGTTCCCCAGATTACGAGACTACCGCTCTTAACCACTACACCACACTGAGTATTTGCACTGTTGAAATGCTTTCGTTTTGGGTGCGCTTTTGCATTTATATTCTCACTCTCCTTGACAGATACATTCTGATGATGGCGATGATATTGTTAATTAATTTGTTCTATGGCTTCGAGCCATAACCTAAAGGCAGAGCACCTGTTTTATATGCAAAGCAATCAGGCTCCTTCCCTGGTATCCCCAGTTTAAAATGGATCTGTGATGGCAGCAGTGGCGTAGCGTGGGGGTGCAGGGGGGGCCGGCCGCACCGGGTGCAACATCTGCGGGGGGTGCACTTGCAGCTCTCTGCCCCTCCCGAGGTACTATTTCTGGGTTAGCGGAGTCTGTAACCTGAAGCGTATGTAACCCGAGGTACCACTGTACTTCCAAGTCAGCGTGCAAGGGATTGCAGGACCGGCGGACTTGGCGGTGGGGGTGGTTGCTGGAGCCTTGTCTGTCCTTTCAGCCCCGCACCCACCGCAGACCCCTTCCTATGCCACTGGTAGCTAGGCGAGGCGGGGGGCACTGGGCGCCACACCTCGGCGCCTGCAGCGTGCCTGAGCCATGCGTCTGCGGGCGAACTGCCCGCAAGCTCCGCTCTGGCCTCTGCCCACCGCCTCAGCCTCCCTACAGCTGAGGGGGAGGCTGCAGCGAGGCTCCACGCAGCGCGCCCTGCCATGGCTCGCCCCCATGGCACTCGCCCCTGGCTGCAGGACGCGCGCGCCGCCCCGGGCCCCTGAGCGGCTAGCTGCGCCGCTGCGCTGAGCGCAAGGAATACGTCCTCTCCGAGTTCGGTGTCCTCTTCGTGGGCAGCGCGAACCGCATCTCCAGCTTCGGGTGGAACTTTGGCCAGGTACGGGGAAGCCTTTGGGCGGGGGGGTGGGTGGCTGGAGACCGGGGTGGGGAGGGGTTAGGAGAGACGCTACCGGCGCCGTACAGAAATGCCCAGAGCAACTGGAGCTCAGCTACGCGCACACATGCGCCCTCCAAATCCCGTTTCCCACCCCTTTCTCAAAAGAAGAGAGAAAAAATGGGTCCTGGGTGTGAAACCAAAGGACCTTTCCAGCTCCTCCTCAATTCCAGGTGTGGATGGCAATGCCTCGTGTCTCCTCCCCCGCGACCAGAGCACACTTCCTAGGCTGGTTGGACGGTCCCTGGGGGTCTTCGGGTTGCCATATTTTGAAGAGCAAAAAACAGGACACATTTGTCGACTTCTGCTTTTAGCTATGGATCAGTGGCCTAGCGTGGGGGGTGCAGGGGGGGCCGGCCACACCGGGCGCAACATCTGGGGGTTAGTGTTAGGGGGCGCAAATCCACGGGTTAGGGGGCGCAAATTACTTGCATTGCCCCGGGTGCTGACAACCCACGCTACGCCACTGGATGGCAGGGCTTCAAAGGGCTTCTGCCTGTGACCAAAAGAGCTGCTATTGGTGTGAGTCGGGGAGTGGAGTGGCTCCTAACCACTCAACTGTCCCAATATGAGCAGGACATCCCAGAATTACCGTACATAAGCCATCCCAGCTTCTGATTGGATCCCGGAGTGTCCCGTTTTTGGTTCGGCACTTTGGCACAAGTTAGCTGTGTGAGAGCTCAGGACCCAAAAACCAAGCTTCCCAGTTTGGATCACCCAGTTTGGATCACCCAGATGTTAGTGGTATGCTACCAGGCTAAGTTCAAGGTACTGATTTGGGTGTATAAAACCCTATGCAGCTTGGGACCAGGTTACTTGAAATATTGTCTCACCTCTTATATATCCAGTTGATCCCCGCACTCTGCAAGCAAGGGCTTCCTGCAGATATCATCTTATCAGAAAGTTTTATGGGTTATGGTTTAAGAGAAAAATATATGGAAATGATATATTGTTGGTATCTAACACTGAGTAAAATGGCAAAAATGTATAAATCTAAATAAAACAAGTGTTGGAAATGTAAAGGAGAAAGAAGGTTCTTTTTTATCATATGTGGTAGTCTTGTAGTAAGATTAAGGCTTACTGGGAAATGACATATAATGAAATGAGAAGGATGTTTAAAATAACGTCTGTAAAAACCCCCAGAAGCCTTTCTTCTGGGAATTATAGGGATAGAACTACCTAAATTGTATAGAAATTTATTTATGTAAGCGACTACAGTGGCAAGAATGCTACTTGCCCCAAGGTGGAAAGAAGCAGAAGTCCCAAGCAAAGGAAGAATGGATAGAAAAACTTATGGAATATGCAGAAATGGCAAGACTTACCAGAAGAATAAGAAATCAAGATAACAATCTTTTTATAAAAAAAAGGAAATGGTTTATTGACTATTTACAGATAAATTGCAAGCAGATGAAAACACTGGCAGGATTATTGTAATAAGCTGCAGCTATATAGGAGTATAAATATAAAGAAGATAAATAAATGAGTAAATTAAGTTAATCTGGATATGCAGAAGATATTAAAAATAAATTAAAGGAACCACAGAAAGAGGGGGAAGGAAGTCAAGTTTTAAAGTGTCAAATGAATGTAAAATCAGTAAAATGTATATATCTAAAAAGTATATTTTTTTAAAAAATAAATTTTTATGGTTTGTGTCTTTGTTTAATAAATTGCCAACCTCGCCGAACCTCCTGGCAAGCGACTCAGGAAGAATGCTTGATAAACAGGTCTCCTCAGTGTAAACAGATGACACAGTATTGTTCTCTTCTTACACCGAGTAGGGAGGGGACGTTGCTATTTGGTTCCTCTTTGCTCTTGTGTGCCACTTTTTTAACAGGTCCAGTGGAAGGACCCTAGGAACTGGGGGTTTACCATTGGGGCAGGTTGAACAATATAATAGCCTTTCTCTGCCGGTCATAATAAACCATTATAAAGGAGTAGAAGGGACTGCATGAAATCCTAAAACCCCAAATGCCTATCATCCCTTGCGGTGGATATGACTTTGATTAAGAATCACTGCAGTAGACAACCCTGGACTAGAAGGATCAATGACCTGAACCAATATTGAGGAGCTCCATGTATTCGTGTTTTGTTCCAGACAAAAGAAAACATAGGTCTGCAGTCCTAGGCATATATATTAAAAAACACTGTGAAAATGCTTTTTAAAAAAACGTTTAAAAATATATACTGAATTCGCCATTAGCTCACCATTGCCATCTAGTGTCACATTTGTAGAATGAACTTAAAACACACTTAAAACATTATATTTGAAGTTACAGGTAGGTAGCCGTGTTGGTCTGCCGTAGTCGAAACAAAATCAAAATAAATTCTTCCAGTAGCACCTTAGAGACCAACTGTTATTTGTATGAGCTTTGTGTGCATGCACACTTCTTCAGATGTGCATGCACACGAAAGCTCATACCGATAACAAACTTAGTTGGTCTCTAAGGTGCTACTGGAAGGAATTATATTTGAAGCTGGATAGCTGAGTCTCTAAACTCACCTAGCTGGCTGCGGATCTCACTGAACACACTGGGACTTATTTCTAAGTAAATATGCTCAGGCTTTTCCTCTTCAGACATCCTCAGGGCACTCTTTCTTCTGGTTTCTTGACTCATCTCCCCGTAAGCTCTGTGACAATACCTGTGGAAAATGGAAAATCTCTATAGCTAAACATATTAAGTCCCCCCCCCCTTGAGATCTACAACACGAAAGTCAAGAAGTAGCTTTTAGGAATGGGCAGCTTCACTTCCATGAAGATGTCATTGTTGTATACAATTTAGTTTGATGTGTGATGCTAAATTAGAGAGACAAATTATAGAGAGGCTGTTGGGGAAGGTGTTGTACCCCAAAGGAATTGTGTGCCATCACCTCCCACTCTAGGAAAATGAAGGCAACGTTCATACTGTTAATGGGAGGTTAACAGAGTATATTGAGAGTAACTTCCTGAGGGGAAACTTCGTGCTCAGATCAGAAGGTTTTTTTTAATTTTATTTTATTAATGACAGCTCTATAGCAAACAAAAGATTGGGAGGATTCATTGTCAAATGCAGACCTCGTGTTCTAAATATAAACGATCCATCATTAACAATGTGCAAACGGAACAGTACTTTTGTCATGAGGTTCTTCGTTCGTTTGAAGACTTGACGGCTCAAGAGAACTATGGAAAAAATGTATGTCTAGAAATATCTTGGTTCCTGGATATTACTGAATCTCCAGACTGTAAATCCTCCTTTGTTTGATGCAATTATATTCAGCAAAGGATATCTTCCATTTCCTCTGGATTGGTTTCAGAGGGGCCTCTCTGACAAGGGAGCTTGCTTCAGCAGAGAAAGATCCTCTGGTTCAAACCTCCATGAATAAACAAATGTGTGAAAATAGGATAATTGGTGCTTTAGGTCAGGAGTGATGACCTTTCAGATGTTCTTGGGACTCTCAACTCCCATCAGCCCCAGACAGCATGGACTAGGGATGATAGGAGTTGTAGTCCAATAACATTTGGAAAGCCAAAGGTTACGCAGCTTTGACTTATGTGAAAGGTGAATCGAACGACTTACTTACATTTTACAGCAGAGATTTAGATCAAAATAACATAAACTGTTCCCAGCTAAAAAAATATTCATGATTAAATGTTCTTACTTCGTTGAGTTTTCTTTGCCAGACTCACCTAGCCTCCTGCCCCTCAACATATTTTCACTAGGGATGGAAAGATCTGTAAAGTTTGGATCTCTCGGTTTTTCATTTTTCCAATCTTAACTTCAGTTCTTCACAGTTCTGCAGCAATTTGAGGGTTGTTGTTTTTAATCTTCATGAAAATTCTTCAGTATTTTAGTCCTAATTTCTCCTACCGAACATATTTTTGTATTCAGTTTTATAATAAAAATAATGTTATTATTTATACCCCGCCCATCTGGTTTTCACTAATGTATACATTTTTGCTAGCAATTTTAATTCGATGCATTTTCGTATGTTGTTTTCCCTAATATATCAATATAGTTGATAAATATAATATGGCTGATAAATTTGGCTTTAAATATAAATTGAATGGATTTTTTTCCTCCATTCCTCTTATCCACACACCTTGTAACTTGAAGAATATTCCCTTTTAGTCAGGTCAATTTGGGTTTTATATGTGTGTGTATATATGTGTCTGTGTGATACCAGAATATTGTTACAAAAGTCGTGTGTCACTCCCACTCTCTGTTGAGCGATAGCAAGATCCCAGGGGGTTCCAGGCATTCCCTCAAAGTTTGTGTTCCTTTGGAGAATTGAGATATGGCAGAGACTGTCCTAGCTTTAAGAAATATAGTTTCTTCACATATTTACACCGTCAGTGTAAATGGAGGGACTCCAGAACTCACAGCATTGTCATTTCAAGAGGTGTTTGTCCCCCACAGCAGTGCAGCCAACCTTCAGCCAACCTGCCCAAGATGGATCCCAGACTTTCTCCCCCCTTCTTCTTCCCAGAACACCCTGCTAAAAACTCTTTTCCTGTCACCTCATACCCAATTACCCTGGCAACATCTGTCTCCCCAGCCAAAAGATCCCTCTCAGGTGGTCCATCAACACCTTTTATCATCTTAACAGGCTGGTTTTCATGAGCCAGCCCAGGGATACCTTGTCTGGCACAGTTCTGCAGCTTGTACTTTCATCCATATCCCACTTAATCAAAACCTTACCATTTATTAATTTATAGGGTTTAGGGGGAGGTCCCCAAAATCTATAACAATATATTAAGCAGAGCCTCTTCTCCTCTTCATTTACTCCATGCCCTGCTTCCCACAGACCCCTTCTTCATTTCACCTGTCCCTCTTTCCGCTGCCATTGTTGCTTTCAGGACATGTGAGAAGCTGACAGCACCAAAGAGAGCCCATTTCGTTGAAATTGTATGAGGATGTTCAAATGGAAGGCACAGCAGCTGTACCTGTATTGATTAGCACAGACTTTCCTACTTAGAAGCAACCAAAGGCTACAGAACACATTCAGGAGGCAGAATTCTGAAAGAGCTCTGTATAGCAGGATGAGAGAGAGAAGTGGGAGGGTTGGGAGCTCAGTGAATATGGGCATTTGCTGTGCGGGCAGACCATAGACTGCTAAATATGCACCTCCAGGAATATAACCTTCAGTGCAAACAAAACACACGTGCAAGGACAGATCTCACATGGATGCCTCTAATTTCCATCATTGATGTATAGATGCAGAGTTAATAAAAGGGACGTATCCACCTTGGCAACACTTTCAGGCAGAATAGGTACAGTTTTGATGTTGTTAATAAAACAGATTACTCTGCTTTACTCAAATTGATTACTTGGCTCAGCCATTTCATTTCAGGAATTTTTAAATCTTCTTTCACACTTCAGTATGAAGGAAAGACAGCTATGTTTTCTTCCAAGTTCAGTGTCCACAATTTAATGATTAAAGTTTTGGATAGAGAAAGAGGTATTCTACTACATTGCCTTAGGAAACAGAAAACATGAATGATCATTTTCTAGTTTTAATACGTATTTTCTAAATTGTGAAACCTCAGTTTGTGCTTTTGGCTTATTTTCAATCTGCCTCTTGTTGTATAATGAAGTGAGGAGGCTTACAATTGTTAATTTTTTTTGCCTAGGGTAAGAATAAAAATAAAGAATAAATGCTTTTTAGGAAAACAAAGTGGGGAAAAATTATTATCCTGTATCCTGGACCCAATTGACCACATGTCCGTTTCCATCTTCTGGCTATTTTTACCCTACTCTCGTTTCAGGTAACATACATATCCAATCCTCATACTATTGCGTTGGCTGACTCCCTAGTGTGAGCTTGCCAAAATGATGTCCTTCAGATGTCATTGGGCTGCAAAACCATCCTTTCTGACTATTGGCCATACTGGTTGATGCTGATGAGAGCCTGTCATGCTGAAAGGGATCATACTGGCTAACCTTTCCTCAACTCATTCTGAGGAAACCTTTCAGTCTGACTCTGCAGCTTTTATTTCCCCTACTCACAGCAGCCTCCATTCTGGTTTTGGAAGCAGACAGAATTTGTTTCCTGATTACGTCTTGCAGTGTCAATCTGTTGAAGAAAAACAAGGCTCATTAAGGCTAGCCATGTTTTGCACTCTGAAGGAACAATGTTTATGCTGCTTTTAGACCAGGGTACCTGCCCTCTGTATATGAATCCATATGAAAGATATTATTGGCATTCACAGACTGTTTTCATCTTCGGAATCTCACAGCACTACGCAGGCTAATTTAAAAATGACATCTCAATTAGCAAAACAAATGAGTACATGGGAGCCCAAACTCCATGTGTTGTGTGGAAACCCATTAAGATTCACGTCTGCTGTGGGAAAGAAGGCTCCATCCACTTGTCTTCCTGAAAATGCGAAAAGTGTATATGGTTACAGTAATTGAGCTTTATGATCTTAGCAAGCCTTGCTAAACTCTCCAGAAACAGGTGTTTAATAATCGCTGATTTTAATGAGATTGTCTTGAGAAAGTCTTGGGGAAATTGACAGAGACATCCAAAATGGAAATGAGAGGAGGCGGAGGCGGCGGGGAAACAATCACACGGGATACAAAGCAACTTGAGACATGTCTGGAGGGCAAAGGTTTAAGGCAATTGCTGTGCGAGATAAAGCAAAAAAGCAAGGCACATTTAGCTTATGCTATCTTTTGTTCTGAATTGTTGACACATTTTCAGACATGGAAAGAAACATTTAAATATGCAATGGCAATAACAGGATAGGAACAGCAAAATGACAGGCTTTGGGTGCATTTTCAAAATCACACTGCTTTCCACTGACAAGATCCTTTTCTTTTTTTACTCTTTTTCCATCAAGACAATTGAGCCATTCAGTGGTCAGTGTGCAATGGGTATCTATGCTAGTGCAAAGGCAAGGAAGACCTGTGCTAGGGAATTCATTCCTCCTCCTCTCTACTGACCTTCCCCTATGGCCTTGCAAGAGATTGGGCCATTGGCACCAATGGGGCATGGCTGTGTGTGCATAATGCAAATCAGACACAAGATGCCTTGTGCAAATGGAGCTGTAAATTTGGAAAGTTTCCTAATGGCTTTCTCAGCTTTTTACAAGTCTTAGAGGAGTGTGTCATGTGGCTGCATCTGATGTCGATGCCAAACAGAAGGGAGAAAGGACAGTGCTTTTGAGCTTCTAGATTATCTGTTTATTGAGCATTCATTCTGATTATTATTTTTTTGCAGGGATGTGAAGCAATTTTACCACACACTTTCCCATAACTTTCCTTACCACAGAATGTCTGAATTTTTAATTTTAATTTTGGAGGCGTGTTTGCCGTGTGAGAGTGACAAATCCACTTTAATTGTGAAACCAGGATTCAAATTGTGGCAGTCTGGAAGCACCTGAAGTGACAAATTTAAAAGTGGCAAGCCACTGGGGACAGATGGTGTGGAGCCAAGAACTCATAAAGAAATCACAGATGAAATAGCTGATAGTTTGACTAAAATGCAGAATTGGTATCGTTATCAGATGGCTGCAAGGCTTTAAAGGAATGATAGTCTGATAACTATGTAGACATTAGGAAAAGATGACTGGCCTAACTGGATAACAATGTTATATAGTTATTATGAGATTTAAGAAAAGAAAACACACGGAATGATTTAAAAACATATGGTGATTTAAAAATATATGGTGATTTATTTATTTATTTGCAATTCACTCATCCCTCCCCCCAAAAGAAGGCATTTGAGTTCTTCTAGGAACCTTGAGCCCCCTATTCCTGATATCTTTTTGCTTCTTGAACCCAGAAATCTGAAGGGGCACCCCTTTTCATTAAATTAATGTGACCAGTTCAGGTAAAATGGAGAACTGGTTAATGGTACAGCTACTCCACACGACACAAGCCATAATAATCTCTTTGACATTTTAGTCCTTAAGAGTCACATAAGTGAACCTGCAGCAGTCTGAAAGTCAGTCAAGGTTTCAAACCGAGCAAAATTGTGCTCTTTTCAAGGGCAACTCTGTTATTTCCAACGCTTTCCATAGTCATTGTGTTCGGTTTAAAAACCCTCACAGCTCACCGCAGTGGCTGACAGCTTTCCTTTTGTGTCAGTCTTCTAAGTAGGAGGAGAAGGGGGGGGGGAATGTAACAGTGAAGTCTCAGGGTTTTAAAATCCCCCCCCATATGTTGTAAACAAGCAAGAAAAGGCCTCTCTCCCTCTGAGGAACGAAGAGTAATACATAGGAAAGAAACAAAGGCTGGGGACAGAACTGAGTGCCTTTTCAGAACACAAATTCATATGCCATGACTTAAAAGAGAGCTGACCACTGAACAATTTTACCACAGAAAGGCAATCAAATCCTTGGCAGGGTGTTCCGGGACAAAGGACCCCTTCTTTCATGAAATTTAATTGTATAACTATATAGCAGCGTGGTCCCTCTTTTCTGTATATAAAAACCATTGCTTCTATTGAGGAGTTTTGCAGGAGAACATTCTGAGAAGTTTAATGCTCTGCCCCCCCCCCGCTTTCCATCTGCGGGGGCTTCAAACGGGGCCCTGTGCCATTCTTCAGCTTCCCCTCAATTTGCATTCTGCGCTGCTGAGCGACTGCCACCCATTCCTAGCAGAAAAAATAATTAAGCTAGTCATTACCACAATCTGCCTCTAATTAAGTAAACAACTGGCTCTTTTCAGCTGGGGGGGGGAGGAGGTTCAGGCCACTTCTGTGTGAGCCCGCAATTTTGAGTTGGCGGTGGTGGTAGCAGAGCAGCCGCAGCAACTCTGTGTGTGGTAGAGGCCAGCACACCGAAACATAGGCATGAGCGCAAGGATAAAATGCGCACTTTGCAAAGTATTAGTTGATGGAGGCAAGATAACGGGTGGAAAGAGAATTGAGGGAGAGAAGCCACATGGGTATATTTTCAAAAGAGAATGCTAAAAGAAGATGCTTTACGCATATGATTTTTGTTATGTACTGAAGTTCTCACCCTGGGCCAGCAGGGGGATACTGTAGATAGTTTTCACTCAGGTCCACATATGCAGTTAAGGGATCGAGAGTGAAGTTCAGAGATTGGATAGTTACAGAAAGTTGTTACAGTTACATTGTACTGGAGCTCTATATAAGCAAGCTGGCTGAACCCTTCAGTTCAGTTCTATTCTAACCTGTGAATAAACAAGAGCTGTTTGGAGAATCGCTGGGTTGTCTGATATGTTCACCCACAACTTAACAATTTTGAATACATTGTTACAGATGTCAGGAGGAAATGAGGGATGTATTTTAGTCTACAGGCCTGGTTCTAGGGAACATTGCCTGCCACGGCCATGGATAATCTTCCTGTGCAGGTGGATGCAGGATGACCAGATAGTTAGTGGAACAGATTCCCATGAGAGGTTGTAGACTCTTCTTCCTTAGAGATTTTCAAGCAGAGGTTGGATGGCCACCTGCCATGTATGATCTAGTTGAGATCCCTGGATTGCAGGGGTTGGAGTAGATGACCCTCGGGGTCCCTTCCACCTCTACAATCCTGCAATTCTATGACTTGTATCGGCAGATGCCTCCATCAAACACAATGGCCCCCAATGAACATCATTATGTGGGTAATCATCCTTATTCAGATAATAATAATAATAATAATAATAATAATAATAATAATAATAATAATTTATACCCTGCCCATCTGGCTGGGTTTCCCCAGCGACTCTGGGCGGCTTCCAACAGAATATTAAAATACAATAGTCTATTAAACATTAAAAGCGTCCCTAAACAGGGCTGCCTTCAGATGTCTGGTAGTTGTTTTTCTCTTTGACATCTGGTGGGAGAGTGTTCCACAGGGCGGGCGCCACTACCGAGAAGGCCCTCTGCCTGGTTCCTTGTAGCTTTGCTTCTCGCAGTGAGGGAACCGCCAGAAGGCCCTCGATGCTGGACCTCAGTGTCCGGGCAGAATGATGGGGGTGGAGACGCTCCTTCAGGTATACTGGACTGAGGCCGTTTAGGGCTTTAAATTGTTCTCGGAAATGTACTGGGAGCCAATGTAGGACTTTCAAGATATGCCTCTTCATGAGTTTCATGCCTGCAGATTTCTCTTGTGGGATTGGTGTGATATTATCTCTCTCTCTCCACCAAATCTTCTTTCAATTTTCAATAATTGTTCAGTTGAGAAAAATGCGTTGCTCCCTTTAATGTTTGACTGTTTTTAAAAACTGCCTATCAAGAGTCAAGCTTCTCTGGCCCCCCCCTCTCCTTTCTGTGAAGATATAAACTGAACCTCTAAGGGGTTTGAATATAAAGCATGTGTCAAGCATAAAAACGACTCAGACAGAGACTTCGGCAAGTCTTTTTTAATCCTGTCATTGTATGTTTGGACCTTTCCATTTGGAATCCTCTGAAGTGTGCTTAGAATCCTTTTAGATCTCAGATGTTAAGTGATCTGTCAATACATGTACTGATGTGGGCATAAAACAAAAAGCAAAAGCCGTTTCATGGATTATATCTGTGTAAGAGGTCTGAATCACGGTGCTGCTATCACAGATTATTTTCTTTAATATTATTTAAAAAACAAAACCTTTCATCTCTTGGCATTGACAAGTAGGAAATAGCCACAGGCATACCAAAGGGCAAGAGAGCCATCAGTCTGGCATGTCAGGAAAAAATAGTACAGGTAGCCCATATATTATCAAATGTTCACTGTCAATGACTGCGCCTTGGGTATTGCACAAGTAGCCATTTCGTTTCTGGTTTTGTTTTTTGCAGAAGGGTGGAGAATTTTTAATAGTCCCATGCCAAGGGGAGGTGCATAAATACAGGATAATAGCTAGTACCTCTCAAATACTTGAGGAAAGGAACATGTCTTATTTGTGTAACTGCAGAATTCTTACCTTAAGGCCAGGGCTGGGGAAAAGAATAAACAAGCACAAAACAGTAGAAATGGCTGTGAAGTTCTCCTAAGCTCGGCCTGGGTATAAATGTTGGGCTCTTTTAAAGCTCACCTCAAAACAATGCTTCACCATCTCAGATGGAAAGCCAATCTAAAGAAGAATCCACAGCTGCCCATCTCTGCTGCCATCTCCATAATATATTCGCAGCAACCCCACCCATTGAAACATGCTCCAGAATCCCCTTTAAAAGAGACAAATTTATGCTGGTTTTGATCTATAAAGCTTTTAGCGGCTCAGGACCACAGTACCTCAAGGACCATGTCTCCCCGTATTAACTATCCTGGACTCGTCATCTGAGGCTCTTCTTTGTGTGCCACCGCCATGTAAGATCCATGTGAGGTGGCAACACGGAACGGGCCTTTTCTGTACTGCTCCCCATTTGTGGTATGCTCTCCTCAGGGAGGTTTGCCTGGCAACTTTATTATATATATTTTTAGGCACCAGGTGAAAACATTCCTCTTCAACCAGGCCTTTGGCTAATTAATATCCTACAGCCTTTTAAATGTATCTGTGGGAAGCGGGGTTATTGTTTTGGTTTAATTATTTACTTGTTTTTTTATATTGTATTGTATTTTATTCCATTAACCACCCAGAGATCTCTTGATGAAGGGCAGTATATACATTTAATAAACAATTAAATTTTTCTAGAATATCTTTTTTCTAGAAAAAGGGCTATTTTTCTAGAAAAAGAGATGCTGGAACTCTCTATGAACACCTCCCTCATTGTCTTAGTATGGCACCCACCTGAGAGGTGCTGGAACTGAGTTCCTGCGGGTTTCCCCTGGAAAAAACCCATAATCTTAATAAATAATGGAGGATAAGGTTATCAGTGCTATTAGCCATGGCTATATTCGGCTTCCAGTGTCAGAGGCAACATGCCTCTGAACACCAATTGCTGGGAATCCCTGTGAGAATAGGATTCTGGACTAGATGGGCCTTTGCTCTGATCCAGCCATATTTTAGGGTTGCCATATTTCAAAAAGTAAAAGCCACCAGGATAAAGCACCACCTTTTGGAAATCCTCCCGCCCCCGGACGTCAATTCTGCCTTTGAGATCCTGGTAATGTCCGGATGCATGGTCTTCTTCCATTTCAACAAAGAGCAGGTCTTGAAGTGTAACTCTATCTAGTAAGAGAAAATTGCCCCAATCCAGCTTGGGGATCAATTCATGTAGTTGACACAGATTATACTCATTTAGTTTCCAGTGAACTTGATAGATGAATCCCATAAACAAGACCGGCCCTACCATTAGACAGGGTGAGGCAATTTCCCCAGGCAGAAAATGCTGAGGGGCAGCGGTGGCAGCCATCCTGAAACCATTCACCTCATCCTATATTGGAGACTAGAGTTATGTGTGTCATGCATCCCCTAAACTAGCCTGGTACCCCCAGGTAGTCAACAACCAGTTGGGGATGCTTCTGTACATGAAATGGGGAAGACTGCAAGTCTTTTCCTTTACCGTCTTAGGCTGGGCCTGCAGATGAAAGTGGGGATTATATATCTATATCTATATCTATATCTATATCTATATCTATATCTATATCTATATCTATATCTATATCTATATCTATATCTATATCTATATCTATATCTATATCTATATCTATATCTATATCTATATCTATATCTATATCTATATCTATCAATCATCTATCATCTATATCTGTCTATCTATATCTATCTCTATCTGTCTATCTATCATCTATCATCTATCATCTATCTATCTATCTATCTATCTATCTATCTATCTATCTATCTATCTATCATCTATCTATATCATCTATCATCTATCTATCTATCTATCTATCTATCTATCTATCTATCTATCATCTGCCTATCTATCTTTCTATCTGTATAAATGCATATCCCTTCCTGGTTGACTAATTGTATACAGTGGACACTCGCAATCTGCGCCTGTGTGTCTGTGCACGCATGGGTTGCGATCCGGCGCTTCTGCGCATGCGCAAAGCGTGATTTAGCACTTCTGTGCATGCGTGACCGCTGAGATCCGGAAGTAACCCATTCCGGTACTTCCGGGTTTCGGCGGTCCGCAACCTGAAAAAACGCAACCTGAAGCGACTATAACCCGAGGTATGACTATACAGCTAAATCAGGGCCAGCAACTGGAAAACAGGATGTGAAGTCTAAGCAGTACAACTGGATCAATCTCATTTAGCTATGAAGTGGCACCTTTCAGAGAGTCAGGAAATGGAAGGATAGTCCAGGAACAATAGCTGTAACCTTAGCCCAGTACTTGCCAGTGCTTTTTGGGGGGAAATAATAATAATGAGGAGCTGGTACTCATAGCTGTGATTGCCAGCACACAATGGCCCACGTGGGCAGCAGAAAGAAGAGACAAGGGTACTCCATACCAGTGAGTACCACCACACACAAAAAGCACTGGCTTTAGCTCCGGGGAGACTGTACTATGCTGGAATCGCAACCTTAATTTTTTTTTATTGCAACTATGGGCATGAAAGGTAGTGGGTAGGGAAAAGGAAAAATCTAAAGCAGTATTATCCCCACCACCAATAGCCGCCCCTTGCTAACTCTTACAAAGTCTATGAGGAGGAAGGAGACTTGCTATGGCACCATGGTTTGAGCCTTGTTAAAAACAACAACGCTGAGTTTTTTTGGAGTGGGGGCAGGTCTGAACTGCCTGAGATGACCTCTTAACTTGCTTAGATCTTGCTGTAGCTGGTTTTATTTTGAAGTGGTAAGCTGGAGAAGAATGCCCTTGAATGTTGATGCAATGCCCTTCTCTCGCCTTTGAGACACCATAGCCTTAGGGTGACCTAGGGCAGAAAGGACAGTGTTCCTGTCTCTTTAATTGGCTCTGTAGTATAGGGAATTACAGGGAGACTTGACCCTTCGGCAGTAAATGGAACCTGCTGAAATTCCCCAGTAGCTAGTTCTACTATTGGGCAGAGTAGCACAAGGTGCGGAGCACAGGTGAAGTTCTGGGAGACAGAGGTGAACCTGTTGTGTGCCTCTGAAGTTAGCCAGTTGCCCTCTGGAGCGGTGGAAGACACCATCCCATCTCCAATACTGAAGTAAGTCAGCTGCCAGTCTGGTACATGGAAAGGAGGAAGGTGCCCTCTTGTTCTCTGTCAATGTTCAAGGATGATGAGATGCCCAATTAGATCTGGAGAGCACTATATTGGTGACCCCTGCTTTAAAAGGTGTGGCTGTTCAGGCACCAATTCCTGCTTTCATCATTTCCCACCCACCCAGGGCTGCCTGAAGCACATGTCTTCACTTTGCCTGCATAGCAGGGCAGATCATGTCCCAGACAGTTTACAGAGTTGATTATAATTCAGTCCTTCTGATTGAATTTGCAGGAGGTGGTGACATGTGCAGAGTGGCAAGGTGCTGTTATGTAACAGAAGAGATTGATCATGATTTGGGTGGGGAAAACATACAGCTAATTGACACTTCTTTTATTTTTGCCTTGTAATCCTCATTCCAGGTCTATGAAACTCACATTGTCTAGTCTGCACGCAATAATTACAGAAAAGAAAGGAAGAGTGACAGAGATCACTTAGAATTCAGCTCCTCCACCTGTGACTAAATAGGGCTTTGAAGACACCTCTTTACAAGTCTCGCTGCTGCCTCTTACAAGACTGTTCCTGCACTGCTAAAGGCATAGGTAAACTCCTTTGCACACAGTGTTATTCTACAAGCATGGATACCACATTCTGGGAGTTTTGCATCATGCAGAGCATCATTCCATAGCTGTGTGTGCCTTGCAAAACTGTCACCTCTGCAGGAAAACCTGCGCCATAGTCAGACTTTGTGGCGCAAGGTTTCTTGTTTCCCATCAGCTACAGTTAGTTGTCCAATTTCTGGGAAAGCAGCTTTCTGAAAATGAGGCCATTTCTCTGAGCACATTAACAGTGGCAGTGTAGTTTTCCTGAAAAAAGAAAGTCACGGGGTCTGGAAAGCACAAAGTGGTCTGCAGATGACCCAAACAAGACTGAACTTTGCAGGCTTCCTTGCAGATCTGGTGGTGCACTCTTTCGGGACCACCATTTATTTCAGTTTACATCCTGTCTTCTGCACTAGATGCCCAAGGTGGCTGAAAGTGATGCTGATGTGGAAAAGGCCGGCCGCCTCAGCATCTTGCTGGCTAAGTCACCTGAACTCACGGCGCAGAGCCGCCTGCAGCAGAAGAACCTGCCGTGGCGCTCCGACCCACGAGTGGGCTCTTCCCCAGACTCAACTCTCGGGTCCCAGACTCTTGGCCTGGCACCCCTGAGAGCCCAGCACCCGGGTGCCCCGCACCCTTAGCACCTATGGGTAAGATGGCCCTGGTGGGGCTGCATATGGCAGCCAGTTCTCCCACCATTTTGTACTCTGGCGAGGCTCCTGCAGGTTGTGAGTTTGGCATATGTGAGAATGGCCCTTCAATACTTGCCATGACTTGTGAATGGAGCGCCCTGTGCCAATCAGGATCCCTTTCTTTCTTTCTTTCTTTCTTTCTTTCTTTCTTTCTTTCTTTCTTTCTTTCTTTCTTAGCATTTATAGACTACTTAAGATTTCAAAGCTCTCTAAATGGAGTAGAAGAAGAGTTTGGATTTGATATCCCGCCTTTCACTCCCCTTCAGGAGTCTCAAAGCGGCTAACATTCTCCTTTCTCTAACCAGTGTAAAAACTATCTGTTGTTAAAATGTTAAAACAGAAACACAACCCAAAACCAGTAAAACGGCAACATAAAACACAGGCTGCCACCAGGGGCACAGCTAAGCTGCACAGTCCTACAACCCCCTTGTCAGGGAACTGCCATCAGAGGTCCTTGCTCTCACCGTACCGGGAAGGGAGGGAATTTCAGGGGCGAGAAAGAGAAACCCCCATGCATCCACTGGTGGAGGAAAGGGAACTCAGTGGTCACGCAGTGGAAATTCTCGATTCAAGGTGGAGAGGGAGAAGGGTGGAATATTTGGTGGCTTGGGAAGGGGAACCAGAGTCGGAAAACACTTGGGTTCCTGCAAAAGAGATCAGGGATGAGTATCTGCAGGAGGAGTTTCATCGTAGGTTCCCAAGGAAGCCCAAACCACTAGGAAGGTTCTGGGGGGAGCAATTTGGCACCACGGATGATGAAGAAGAGTTTGAGGGGTGGCCCGCCTCCGAAGAGGAGGAAGGAGGGGTATCCGAGGGAGAGGAATCCGACTGGGGAGATTGGGCAGCGGAAAGAGACAGCAGCAGATGGGGAGCGGTGTTTGAATCTTCTGAGGAAGGGGATAGTTCCTTCCCAGGGTTTCCCGCATCGCCGTCCAAGGAACGGACGGGGGAGGGGGAGGGCCCTGGGAGGGAGGTGGATGTCAGGGAACTGCCATCAGAGGCAAGAGGAGAGGTAAGGCGCTCCAATGATGCAAGGGAGGGAACTAGCAAGGAGAGAGAGAGAGCTTCCGCTGGGGAAGGAAATCCAGGGGACACCAGGGAGAAAGGGGAGGCTGAGAGTACTGCAGAGGGGAGGCTCAGAGACTCTTCCAGTGAAATCAGCGGAGAGAGCACAGGACCTCCGCTTGGCATGCCCACGCTGCGCAGAAGGCTTCCGCGCAGAGAATCTAGGAGGAGACTTGGAGTCAAGGAATTTCTATGTTGGAAGAAGTTTAGGAGACGCCCACTGACGGATTCTGCCAGTGACTGAGACAGTCGCGTTGTAAGGGCTGTCAAACCAGGGAAAGGTTTAGCTATACAACCAGCTTGGAGCAGTTTGCAGTTTATGCACAAGCAACCCTAATTCCCATTACACCCCTGATTCATTTATTTTAAAGGGGAATGAGGTTAATTTCTCACACGGAGTGTAAGAATTTTACACTGGGAGTGTCAGGTTCAGAGGGCAACCCTGTGCCTCCAGCATTGTGCAGTTCCACCTTACACATCTGTTCATGAGAACTGCCCTGAGATCTTGTGATGAAGGGTGATAAATAGATTTAATAAATAATAATAGTAAATAATAATCACATGTAGGAACACTCACAATTTCCCAGGGGTCCTAAAAACATGCCCAAACAATCATGTGACTCAGCCCTTGTGCTCAAGGGGATGGAAGAAGCAGCCTTCTGCTCCTAGGAGGGGTGATTATTCTTGCTTGAAGCAGCTTTCCTGATAACAAAAGGAACTCCCTGTGATAGTTTGAAGGCCCCTTTCATAAGGACGCTTGGCCTAATTAAGTCGATAGTGTTTTCAGAGGCGTCTCCTCTTTCTATTCAAGAGGCCGAGTTTGATGGAGTATAATGAGTGTTAATCTTGATAGAGCATTGGATTTCTACCAACTTGTACGGTTCTGTGATGCATGAGTGTATCCACTTTGCCAAGACAAAGGAAGAAACTTGCTTCTGGCTTTCACAGAAGCACAAAGGGGGGGGGGACTGTCTTCCAAAATGGCTTAGGGTTACACGAGGATCTCAGCATACGCCAGAGGCATTTGGGGGCAAACCTCATGAGCATCTAAGATATAAAAGCTGGGGGACTGCATGCAATTTGTGCAATTTCAGCAAAAGAAGTCATGAAAAATGGCTCAGCATGTGCTGGGATCCACCTGGAGAAGTTCCAACTGCTTCTCCATCTGGGTGCTCTTTCCAAAGATCCCTCCCTCCCTGGATCTCTCTTAATGCCCTTTAAAATATCCGGAGTTCAAACAGCAATTTGTCAAATTCTCTTCCACAAATTTGTCTAATTCTCTCTAAAAGCCACCCAAGTTGTTGGCCAACACTCTCTCAAATTGCATAGCTGTGTGAAACATGTCCATTCTTTGTCTGCCCCGAATCTTCTGACATTCATTTGATGACATTCCCTACCACAGTGAAAAAGAATTGCCAAAGGGATGTGCATCTAATCTAGTTAATGATCAGGTCTAAACCAAGCAGGAAGATGCTTCTCTCCCCCTTGTAAAAAACAGCAAAACAAAACAAAAAACATATTAATCGCCATTACTGTCCATGTTTTTATTGGCCAGTTGTCAGCAGTTGGGTTGCGCAAGTGGCAGTCTTTCTCCATTGATGTGTAATGTGTACAGTAAGACAAGAGGCTTTTAAATTGGTTGAAAAAAAATCTAAAATGTGCTGTGGGAGAGAGGGAGAGACCCAGTGGCGTAGCGTGGGGGGTGCAGGGGGGGCCGGCCGCACCGGGCGCAACATCTGGGGGGTAGGGTTAGGGGGCGCAAATCCATGGGTTAGGGGGCACAAATTACTTGCCTTGCCCCGGGTGCTGACAACCCACGCTACGCCACTGGAGAGACCTCCTAAAAAGCAATGCTAGAGCGCCTGGCTTCCTTGATGTTCCAAGCAGATTAAGGCTTTGTCATGCCCTGCCCTGCCCTGCCAGACAATTATTGATATCTGAGGTCTCTGTTTCAGTGAAAGTCATCCTCCTTTGCCTCCCTGGCTTTTCTACGAGGCTGTCAATCTCAGGTCAGGATGAACATGCTAATTGACTGCCTCGTTAATTTATTTATGGCTAATGACAGAAAGAAAAATGTGGGACGCTCATGGTCCAAGGCCTTCAGTGAAGAACTATTCACATTTTAAAGGAATGCCTTTAACTACCCACCATTACTAATTTAGCTGATCGTCATGCATTATATTTAAAGATCATCAACACCCAGCAAAGTGCTGCCTTATTATGGAAGGAAATGTACTGGGGAGAGGAAAGCATTACATGTTCCACACAACAATTGGAGCTTTCAAGCATATTGTATTACGAGAACAGGGAAACTGTTCTAGCATTTGAAAGTAGGATGCAGAATAATTATATTCAATTAACTAAGGGCTTCTTGGGCAGTTGGCCCAACAACACACTTTATATGCCAAGGCCTCAGAACGGAGAACGAAAACGGTTGGTGGCAATTATTTTCCCGTTGCACCAGGCATCTGGGCTCATGTTAAGCATATTATAAAAGGGCCAGAATTTCTATTAACATTAAAACAATTAGGAGAGCCTTGTGTGGTGCAGTGGTTGGAGTGTTGGACCAGGGTTCAAATCCCAACTCAGCCATGAAACTCACTGGGTGACCTGGGGCCAAGTACGCACTCTCAGCCTAACCTACCTCAAAGGGTTGTCATGAGGATAAAATGCGGAGGAAGAGAACTATGCTCCTTGGAGGAAAAGTGGGGTGCAAATGTAAACAAACAAACAAAACCATAGCCCCATTATATCTATGCTGTACCCGTATTTTATTCACATTTCTATGTTTTCGGATGCGTGGAACAGGTCTCGGTGTTTGGATTTCTGGGAATGGAGTTGAGAGACGACCTAAGCTGGGGAGAGAACAGCAAAGACCTGGTGAAGAGAGCACAGCAGAGGTTATATTTTCTGAGAATCCTCCGGAAAAACAATCTCTCAAAGGACCTGTTGATGGCATTTTACCATTGTACTGTGGAGAGTGTATTAACTTATGGTCTGTGTGTGTAGTTTGGGAGCTGCACGGCCAGGGAAAAAACAATGCTGTCCAGGGTTGTAAAGACTGCAGAGAGAATAATTGGGTGTACTCTTCCCACCTTAGATCAAATCTATGCTGCCAGGTGCCATAAGAAAGCAGCAGAGATAGCACAGGATAGTACGCACCCCGGAAATTATCTCTTTCAGCTTCTGCCTTCTGGAAGAAGGTATAGGGTTATAAAGGCCAGAACTAGCCGCCTGAGAAACAGTTTCTACGCAAATGCAATTCTGGTTCTAAACGCAGCATAAGGGGTCTCTATAGTATAGTGTATTTTAAAATGGGGTTTCAGAGTTTTTAGGGGTTTTTGAATGTTTTATGTAGTTTTTCAATTTCATTGTTCTGCATGGGACAATGACAATAAAGATATCGTATATCGTAACACAAGTTACAGCTGCCTGTGCAAAACTGATAAAAATAGCAATCCCTGCCACAACTGCTGCTAGAATTTTGCTGGCCAAAAATTGGAAATCACAAGAAGTACCAACAGTCAAGGAATGGCAGGTGAAGATGATGGATTTTTCGGAGCTAGCCGACCTGACCGGAAGAGTCTGTAACCAGGAGGAGGAGGAGTACCAGGAGGAATGGAAGAAATTTAAAGACTATCTAGCTAAATATGCTAAGATAATTTAAATAGAAATACTTGCAAGTACCAGATTGGCCTAGGATTTAAATAAGTGGTGTTATAGAATAATACGTTTAAAGTAAAAATGAAAAGAAAGAAAGATGTTAATTGATTAAGTAAATTACACGTGAAAATAGTTTTGGAAAACTGTTACAATGATATACATTGAAACTCAGTCTGGGGGAGTTGAGGAAGTCACCCAACAATGTAAAGAAAAATGGAATTATTATACTTAAGATTTATGTTTGTTTGTTTATCTGTTTATTTGTTTATATATATGGAAAATCAATAAAAAAATTTGGAGAAAAAGAAAATAGCAATCCTGGCTATTCAAACATTAGGTATTCTGTATATATGGTCGTCCTCTTTTTGGCATATATTTTCCCCTAGAAGATTTCTTTTTATATATAAAAAAGTTCAGTTCAGTTGGTGTTGCAGAAGTGTTTTATTCCTCCTAAAGTGAATCCTGCAGCCCAGTCATCCATTTCTGAATGGCATAAACTGCCACCTTTCTGCAAAGGATGGATTCTGCATGGGGGGATGCCTGAGCAAAGTTGAGCGAAACCGCAGTAAATGCAGACAAAAATATGGTGGAAATTATTCCTCCAGCTCAATTTGTAGCAGCTTGCTTGCCAAAATCCTTGCAACAAAAATATTGATGTCTGGCGGGTAATCAAACACTGATAGGACAGGCAGATTACCTTCTCAGAAGAAATTCCATCCATCAGCTATGGCAATGAAACTGGGACACGGTAGAGAAGCTTGCTGTACTTTAGCGATAAGGCTTAGTGTGGAAGTGAAAGTGTGAAACATGGTAACTGAGAACATTTAGAGTGCCGTATTAGCAGTTCCACAATGAATTTTCTCCCTTCTTCTTTATGTGGGAGAAGCAGGCGGAGATTCGACCTCCTGCCTGCAGGGCTGTTTAGGGACTGGCAAGGCTGGGGCGACACTGCTCACATCACTGGCTCCCTCCATAAATAGATATTATTATTTCTTTTCTGTACTTTCTGGCAAAAGTCATCTGCCCCTTTCTGCCACCATGAGCAAATTCTGGATCCAACGAAAAATGTTTTATAGTGTGAGCATCTACAAGTAACTCAGTGTGTTTGCTGAGGACACGCCATAGAATATGATAAATGACATTTCATCCCAAACTAAATTATATGGGGGAGAAGCCCTTGCAAAAAGAAGTCAAATTATGATACAGTCCCCAAACAAAACAGTAGCTTACAGAAATCAATCAGGCTATCACTTATCATCAAGAAGGCCATCAGTTCAACTTGTACTTGGTTTCCATTTGATTACAGTAATCTAGTTTCTGTAGAAAAATGAATGTTTGGGCCATAATAAAAGGACTTCCCAAACACCTGTTAAGGACACAAAGGTATGTCGTGGAGTTGGCTCCATGGGCTCACCTGATATTGGGATGCCCACTATCAGTTAAACAGGTCATGGACCAGGCAAATGCTAACCCTCCACCTAGTCCTCAAATAGAGATTAACAGAGGAATGCCTGCTGTACCTTGACCCTGATATACCTTGAATAACATGTAGGAGCCTTCTCAATCACTGCTCACCATGAGGATAGGAATTCCTATTTTCAGCTTCCCCTGACACTTTGTACACACTGTTAACTTCTCCTCCAATTCCACATGCTTTACCCTGACTTCACTGCAAGACTCCACTGCCCTTGGACATGCTGATGACCAAACCATACTTCACGCCAGTTGTAGAGATCCATGGCTGACATCTAAAGTTTGAGTCACACGTGGTTCAGCTATGCTTTAGATCAAGGATGGGAGACCTTTGGCCTACCAGATCTTTCCTGAACCACAGCTTGCTGCATCCCCAACCTTTGCTTGCTTGGGCTGATTGGAGTTGCACTTCAGCAACACCTGGAAGGCCAGAGGTTTCCCACATCTCCTTTAGATGTTACAGAAGCAGAGCAGGAACCTGTTTTCTCTGTGTACATTCTGTAGCACTGCTGTCACCTGCCACTATGGGATGGGACCAGTCATGCTGGTCCTTTCCGCCTTGTTATTGCCTCCCAACCATGATGTGTTAAATATACTGCTGCAAAAGTATGATGCTACCCCACTCTCTGCAAGACTCCAGGGGGTTCCAGACACTCACACAGGATTTGTGTTCCTTTGGAGAATTGGGACACGGCAGAGACTGTCGTAGCTTTAAGAAATATGGTTTATTCACCTATTTACATTTTCAGTGTGCATGGAGGGAGTCTAGATCTTACAGTATGGTCATTTCAAGAGACACTTGTCCCACACAGCAGTGCAGTCATGGAGTCCAAGGCATCTCTCCCAGCCAACTTTCCCAAGATGGATCTCAGTTTTCTTTCTTCTTCCCAGAACACCTAGCTAAAAACTCCATTTTCCTGTCACCTCACAGCCAGTTACCCTGGCAGACTTCCAGATCATCAGCACCTCAGGGCAAGAGGGTGGGAGGACAATTCTCTTGTATTGCAAATGGACATTTACTGTTTCTCAATGGCTCTAGCTAACCCAGGAATTCCTCTGCAGCTTGCATTTCTTCCTGTACATCCCAAATAACGGTGTCTCCGAAAAATTTGGGAAACAACTGGGAAACACTGGCCTGTGAGCACTTCAGTTGGAGAATAGCCTTTACCAAAGGTGTCGTGGGCTTTGAAGACACTCGAACTCAGGATGAAAGGGGAAAACGTGCTAAAAGGAAGGCACATTTGGCAAACCCTCACTGTGATCAACTCCCACCCGGAAACCTATGTCCCCACTGTGGAAGGACGTGTGGATCCAGAATTGGTCTCCACAGTCACTTATGAACCCACTGTTAGAACCATGTTTATGGAAGACAATATTACTTGGCTATGAGTGATTGCCAAAGAAGAAGAAAGACTCCAAATCCTACCATTTATTAATTTCTAGGGTTTGGGGTGGGTTCTCCCCAATCTGGAACAATACACAGAACTGGCCTCAGGCACATGACCTTTAGATACTACAGCAACAGCACTATGGGATGAACCCATGGAAAAATGACTGCTCTGCAATTCCTGTAATGTTTAAGGTCCTAAAGCAAGCCTGGAGAACTTGTGGGCTTCCAGACATTGCTAGACTACAACTCCCATAATTCCTGGCTATTGGGCATGTTGGCTGGGGCTGATGGGAATTGGCATCCAATAGCATCTACAGGGTCTCCTAAAGAGTGTCCGTGAAACTGTTCTTTAAAGCAGGCATTGTACAGGATGCTTGCATCTTTTTTTGCTCCCAGCACAACCCTTTCCCTTTGCAACTGATGGTGCTGAATAGAGTGATTTCATATGCTGGTGGCATTTACAGGGCCATTTTAAAGAACACGGATCACTCCCAATTTTAAAGCTTATATTTCACTTTAGGTTCCATTAAAGAGCCAGTTTTGTTTTACCTTTTCAGTAGACACTTTCAAGTATAAGGTACAACCTCAGTTCTTTCACAAGCAATTGACTGGGAATCTCAAGAGACAGGTTGGGTTCCTGAAGTCTTTCGCCATAAAACGATTTAATGCCTTATTATACTTTTCATGGTTCTGTCAGTTTAAAAAGCAGGTCTAAAATGCAATCTATCTGATTCCATATATATGGAACACACACACACACACACACACACACACACACACACACACACACTTAGACTCTTCATAGCAAGATTTTGTTATGTTGCTCTTTATCAAATGTATGTCTTGACTGATTTTCAATAATGCTATATAAATAAACAGGAGTTAAACTGGTAACACCATAAAGAAGGCTGATCGCCGAAGAATTGATGCTTTTGAATTACGGTGCTAGAGGAGACTCTTGAGAGTCCCATGGACTGCAAGAAGAACAAACTTACTTAATGAACAGCAACCTTCTTATGTACAATGGGAGGTACATTTCTCAGCTGCATACAAGCAGAAGTATTTAGGCACATGAAGACAATGGATGTGCTGTGCTGTCCATTCCTATGTTGTGCAATTGAATTGATACTTTTGAATTATGGTGTTGGAGGAGACTCTTGAGAGTCCCATGGACTGCAAGAAGATCAAACCTATCCATTCTTCAGGAAATCAGCCCTGAGTGCTCACTGGAAGGACAGATTGTGAAGCTGAGGCTCCAATACTTTGGCCACCTCATGAGAAGAGAAGACTCCCTGGAAAAGACCCTGATGTTGGGAAAGATGGAGGGCACAAGGAGAAGGGGACGACAGAGGACGAGATGGTTGGATAGTGTTCTCGAGACTACCAGCATGAGTTTGACCAAACTGCGGGAAGCAGTGGAAGACAGAAGTGCCTGGCGTGCTCTGGTCCATGGGGTCATGAAGAGTCGGACATGACTAAACAACAACAATCTGGTAACTCTTATTTCCTGTCCCATCTTGCTCTCCCATCCTTGAGGGTCTAGGTTTCTCATGACCAGCATTAAAAGATGTATAAATGCCATACTTGTTTAGATGCTCACATAGCACAACATAACTTATCCTAGATTTATTTTAACAGATCCACTCATAATTATCCATGTGTTGCCAGTGGAATATACATAATAAACTAGGGCCGTTGTTCAACAAAATCATCATCGGAATCTGTGTTGGCCTTCTTTGCTTTAAATGGTGCTTTTAGTTGTTACTCTTGAACAAGTAGTTTTGGAATTTTTAATAGCATTGCAGTGATTGGTGTTTGAAATTGACCAGCTCATTTGATCTTATTTAGTTGTTACTCTGCAGAGAATATTACATTTACTTTTATCTTCAAAGGGAATATTTAGGGTTTTTGGATTTTTTTTTGAATTTTTTTTTAGCCCCATCAGATGATAAGAGAAACAGGAGGGGGTAGCCACTCACATTTTATCTTGTTTTCAAACCTTTGCTGCCTTGCGAGTTCTCCCTTTCATGCTGTCTTTGTTCTCCTCTCCCACTGCGCTCTCTTTGTGAGTACAAATGAGTGTTAAGTTGCCCACAAAGGCTGGCTGATAAAGAATATAAAGAGCACCCTACTAGGAGCAGTGAATGGGGGGTTGGCTTATAAGTCAAATGTTAGACTTTTAGACTGTGGAAAGATGAAGGTGCGGATTCCAGCAATTCTATGATCGCTCAGCGGGGATAATAGGATGCTCTGTGGGAATCTCAGTTTCCAGCTTATCCTGTATCCAAGTACTCACCCGTAACTTTGCAAATTAACAACACAGGGAGTTACACTCCCAGTGTCATCATTCTGCCCCCCCCCCACCTTCATTCTGTCCAGCGGCTCTTCTTATTTAAAGAGTTATGAATCTTCTACCTCCCACCCCAGTCATCATTTGTACATCTGAGAGACATTAAAATGCATTTTAAATTGCATTTTAACCTGTATTTTAAATTGTGGGTTTTTTCCTATTATGTTTTTATTGTAATTTTACTGGTGTTAGCTGCCCTGAGCCCGGCTCTGGCTCGGGGAGGGTGGGGTATAAATAAAATTTATTATTATTATTATAGGTCTGCAGAGGTCAGTCATGAACGTCCCATCACAGACAGGAAGATTACTTCATCATCTCTATAGATAGCTCAGTTGGTTAGAGTGTGGTGCTGATAATGCCAAGGTTGCAGGTTCGATCCCCGTATGTGACAGCTGCATATTCCGGCATCGCAGGGGGTTGGACTAGATGATCCTCACAGCCCCTTCCAACTCTATGGTTCTATGATTATCTCATTTTCTGGAGCATTGGTCCTTTAGTCTCCAAGTTAGGAGGGATGCAGAGAACAGGGTCATTCGCAGCAGCCGTACTGAAAAGCCAACTCGGTCAGACTTTCCCTCTTCCTCAGCTGTCTGTCATCTGGCAAGAGCTGTTCCATGGGGCTGCAGCAAAGTGAGAGAATGGAAGCAGGGCCACCAACAGGATTGCTGAGAAGTCAGCTGTATCAAGTTCTTCCCTCCCTCACCTGTCGCCTGGCAGCAGCCATGCCATCAGATTACAGTAGAGGCAGAAAAGGAACACAGACCCACTCTAACCACTCAGCTGAGAGACAGACAACTTTTTCTATTTCACCTGGCCATTATAAAAATTAGTGTTAGGTGTTTCCTCCCCCCCTTAATCCCTTTCCCTTTTGTGTCATGTCTTCTAGGTTGAAAGCCCGAGAGTGGGATCTTCCTTATAACCAAACTTTGTAAGCTGCTCTAGGAGCCTTTTCAGTTGAGTAAAAATGCACAAACAAAGCAGGAAAAAAATGTTTTCAAATACTCTAGTTTAAAAAAAACAAGCAGACTTCTTTGTTTCAAGTGAAGTGCAAACTTGGTTAAATCAGTTGGTAGTGCCTCAGCCAACTGATGGCAAAATGAGAAGGATGGATGGATGGACAGACCCAAGAGAACAAGTGAAACTGGGGGAGATGGTGCAGAAGACGTATTAAATGTCTACATATTAATAAGAAATAACTAGCCAGATTGTTGCCTACAGGCCCCTAGTACTGACTCAAATAATAATTTCAGATGGTGAGATACAGCCAAAGTTTGAAATAAATCTCCTCTGGGCACATGGCGATGCCTTGTTCATCCCATGACCGCATTTCGTTATTTCACCTGCGTAATTTTGTTAAGGCTGCAAGTCTTAGGGTTGGAATGGATTTGAGCCCAGGCAGGATGTTCCCGCTGAATGTTATCTAATAAATCAATGAGCCAGCTTTGTGTGTAGCGTCAATGGTAAAGACATTTGACTGGAGACCAGGACGCTCATGTTCAGTTAGATAGGCTGCTTTCATCACTGAAGGGATTGTGTGCTAATGGAGCAGTGGATTGAAACAGGAGTTAGAACTTGCAGAATGTTCATAGGTAGGTGACAGGGGCTGGAGAATAAGCATTTGGGACAAAAGAAAGAAAAAAAGGAAGCTTTAAAGGTTGTAGCTAGGGGGGAGAGTACATAGTCTGCATGCAAGAGATCCCAGGTGTATCTCTGACATTTCCACACAGGACTCGGGGGGAAACTTGCATCTGAAACCTTGGACACCTGCTGCCAGTTAGTGTGCACCAAGGAGGGCAGCCTATGTTGTTGTTGTTGTTTAGTCATTTAGTCGTGTCCGACTCTTCATGACCCCATGGACCAGAGCATGCCAGGCACACCTGTCTTCTACTGCCTCCCGCAGTTTGGTCAAACTCATGTTTGTAGCTTTGAGAACACCGTCCAACCATCTCGTCCTCTGTTGTCCCCTTCTCCTTGTGCCCTCCATCTTTCCCAACATCAGGGTCTTTTCCAGGGAGTCTTCTCTTCTCATGAGGTGGCCAAAGTATTGGAGCCTCAGCTTCACAATCTGTCCTTCCAGTGAGCACTCAGGGCTGATTTCCTGAAGAATGGATACGTTTGATCTTCTTGCAGTCCATGGGAGTCTCCTCCAGCACCATAATTCAAAAGCATCAATTCAATTGCACAACATAGGAATGGACAGCACAGCACATCCATTGTCTTCATGTGCCTAAATACTTCTGCTTGTATGCAGCTGAGAAATGTACCTCCCATTGTACATAAGAAGGTTGCTGTTCATTAAGTAAGTGCTGAAAACCCACTTATGTAGAATTATACTAGACTAGAATCAGCTAGAAAATTAGTATTATTGTTTGCTTTCCATGCAGCCCATTGTTTTACCTGTTTCCTTATGTGAAGATTGTATTTATTAATTTTTTAAAAAACCTAAATACCAGAAGCCCAAAGTTGACTGATGGTGCATAGCTTAGGCTGGTCTTCCTGATGTGCCTATCCAGCCATAGATTTGTAAGGCGAGGTGTGTGGGAATGACAAGGTTAAATTCAGATAGCTGTGTGTTGTGTGCTTGAGGAATGTTACTTCTGTACTCTTGAAGATTCCGATAACCTTGAAGTTTCCCCAGCTTCAAACCACAGAGCATTTGGCAGCAACTAAATAAGATGTGAGGCACAACTATTTTGATCTTAGCATCACTGGTAATAAACTTACTAAGCGTCCGTGGGTCAAGCTATACATTATGCTAAATGTGATGCTTGTGGGTATGTCATGGATTTTCTTTAATTAATTACAGGTATGGGAGTGCCAATTCTAGTCTGAATTGCAGGGCACAAGGATGAGGAAGATTCACCCTCTAGTCATTCCCTCCTCATTGCACACTGGGAATCTTCAGCCACTATTCAATATCAGTCAGTGCTCATGTCACCATTATGTTTGACAGCTTAAAGGACAAAGGTCTGCACTATGGGTGAGATTTAAAGCTGTTTTCTCACACAACAGGGTTTCTCCTTGCTTTCCTTCTCCTGCGGCCCCAGTGCCGCCCCAATTTTCTGCAGGGGGTTGGGGCACACAAACACACTCAGAGTACCTTTGGGGTGAGACAAAAAACCAGAAGTCTTGCTGCAGAAGTAGCTTTCCGTTGCACATGTGAGCAGACATAATTGGATGTACCCCTTTGTTATAATGGTATAAAATTTAGTACAACGGAAAGAATAACATGCCAGTTCAGTGCCTTCTTTAATAAGGTGTCTGTTTACAAAATGGTTTTAATTTGGAATCTCTACTGGAAGTGCCAGTTGAAAAAAGTCAATAATAAACCCAATTGCTTTATTAATTTAATTTTGCATTTGTACCTGCTTCATATTATAGTAAATAATTTTCAAACCGACAGGGAGATCTAATCAGCTTTGTACATTCAAAGAGACCAGGCCATTTATGATAAGCACAAGAAAGTCAGATGTAAGGATGTACACTCAGTTTGTGACAGTTTCTTATAGTTTGACCTACTGAAGACCTATAGTTGATAAGAGCAAATGGCATATTTAACAAAATGATGCATTGTAGAGTGCTTCTGTTCAAAGTTCCAGTGTTCTAGCAAGCCAGCACCATCTTTCAGAATTTTCTATTATTCCAATAGTCAGCGTTTCATAACCACTGGGCATTCTCAGTCTGCACTGGACTGCTTTTGGAGTATTATTTTGAAGGTTTTTTGTTTTGTTTTTGGTATTTCTGCAAACATTGAGATGTACCCACACCCCCCCAAAGTGAGGGAGGCAAGTGGTTACAGTACCATGGACAGCTCAGGTGAAGGCTGGGGGTGAACTGCAGCATTAGGAGCCTCCTGCAAAATCCAACTAACACAACTGCTTTTCTAAATTTGTCTCCTAAAATAAATCTGACACTCAAGTTCAGGTTTTGCTAATACAACATGGTCACTGTTTGAACACAGGAATATGGCCTGGACTGAACAAGGAAAGAGATAACACAGGACAATGAGCAGCTTCAACTGGTTCTTTTGCGCTCATAAATTCACTTTTTGTACTAGAGGTTTGAGCACACAGAGATACAATTTGACCTTAAGCTAATTGGTGTAGAATGTAGCTTTTGCAGTAGTGGGATTGTCTCAACGGTGAATTGGCATTCAACAATATCTATGTACGGGTAAACTTGTGTGGACCGGACACATGAAAAATAAGTTAATGATATATAACCAAGTAACATATGAAGTGGTCCCAAGGCAACATTATGCTTTAACAATCATACTGTCAATGGGTACTCTTCTTTAACCGTAAGCCTCATCTTTCCCCATCTTTTCTCATTAGAGGATCTCCTGCTGAGAACTTCTTAATAAACTAGATGGAAATTGTTCAAAGAAACAAATGCTTACGCGATTAAGTAGGAAGTTCTGGGAGATGCTGAATTCATTACCAAAGTCCTTACGAAAGTTTTTCATTACATACACAAATTATTTTTTTCCAAATTAACTTGATGATTTGCCAGTTAGGCATTATAATAAGATGAAATACCTTAAGCAGTTTATAACATTTGCATAATGGTTGAAGATTCAAGGTCTTCTAAAACTCCATTTTTTCACAGGGGGAAAAAAAAAATCAGAAAACTTGTGTCCGTGCGGGATAAATTGTTAGTGCTATCCTCTTGGTTGAGTTTATGAATAATAGCAATAAAAATACTTCTTCAGATTCTTTCAGGAGCAGGTCTGAAGAAGGAGAATGGTGCACGTAATTATTGTACCTTAGGAGATGGTGTAATTGAATGCTTTGCTATTGAAGAACTAAATTTCCAATCACGCGGCCTCATTAGGGGGTGGGTGTGCTCGAGGTGTATTTGTTATTCCAAGCAAAGGTTGAAATCCTAAACAACATGTGGTGCCAAGTTATGTGTATCCCCCACCCACTCTAAAAACAAAGAGCAAAAAAAAAAGTTTTGAGTGAAGGACTGGGGGAGGAGAGGAGCTGCTTGACCCTTTCCCCTCCAGTTGCTTTTCAGGTCAACATTGCTCTCCTCAGCTGTGGTTCCATCTGTGCAGGTATAGATATTGATACCTAACCATATATTTTATCTCGCGGGACAAAAGGGGTATTTGGGGAAGGGCATTTTGAGGTGAGAGATTAAAGGTTTAAGCATTTTTGCCCCCTCCTTAGCCCAGTTTGTTACTGAAACGAACAGCCTCCCACAAGTGCTTTTAGCTTTTAAAAAGCGAGGGGAATTCATATGTAATTTGGACATTAATCACCACTTGTGGCAAGTACATGGATACTTCAGTTTTCGAAATCATTTATTTGTAACAGGAGCCAAGTTGAAGGTTTCTTTTTTTAGCCTCTTACTTTCTGTGACATGCAAGTTAGTACAGTTTATCACCATCAGCCCCGTTGGTTATTAATTGAATGCAGAAGAGAACAAATGCATATCCCAGAATGTAACTTCTCAGCTTCCTGTGGAGAACAACGTCTACAGCACAGTAGCTAACCAATTACCTGTGCTGAAGATGAGGTCATGGTTAGAGTAAGTGCTGCTTTGAACATAAAAAACTACCACCTCCAAGCAATAAATTTCCAGCCCCTGCTTTTAAGGGATCGTAGCAGCACACCATTTTAGAAGGAAAAGAGAGAACCCTTCTGATCGAGGACAATTGCCTGATGAATGATGCTCCACTTAACTCTACTGGATGCACCAGCACTTACTGGGAAGTATCAATTCTCAACGTTTAGGTGTATTCCATACTCAGCATACAAGACAAACTTTATATCATGAAGAGGTGGTGGGGTGTTGCAGTGTTTCAAAACAACAAGTCTTTCCACAACTTAAAGCCAATAGAGCAGGGGTAGCCTATGTGTTGCCTGCCCTCCAGATGCCATTAGTCAGGGACTGGCTGGATGAGGATGAGGAGGAATGACCAAGAACCCCCCAAGGAAAACACACAGAGAAAGGATTTGCATCCAGGCTCCTGGTGGTGGGAAACCGGCCACACCCCTAAGGAGGGGAAGAGCTGGGAAGTACTGGAGGCTGGGAGCTGGAAGGATGATGAAGAGGAGGAAACAGGCAGGTGCCCCAGCACAGGGTAGGGACAGGAATTAGACCTGGCAGATCTACCACAGAGCCACCCTGACAGCTTCTCTGCTGATAACCTGCAAGCTCTCCCTGCTCCAAGAACTCAGTGTCGTCGAGCAGAGAGCCAGGGAGGCGCAGAGAGGGTCCCTTGAGGCTCTCCGTAGACAGAGGGAGGAGCCTGACACAGAGGGTGAGGGAGTGAAGGGGGGGGAGTTACTTTTGGGTGATAATGCCAAGGCCGGTGCCTCCCCCCCAACGCAGCGTCGCCCGGGATTCATCACTCCGGTCTCCCGTCACGTTGATGTGACCCATATACAAGGACATGAGCACATGACTAGCAGAGTCCAAACAGAAGCTCAGCCTTGAGGAGGTAACATCTAAGCCTAATTTATTGCAAATTAAATCAAATGTAACAGAACAAAGAAAACATGGCTTCTCTCTCTGTCTTTCTTCCTCGGAGAGAGAACTGCAAAAACAATAGCTATACAGAGCGGAAACAGCGTATCTCCCTTTCCGCTCACAAGACTCCAATAATCAGTGCTGGAATGTAAACAGACATGTGACATGTAACAACCCCACACATCTGCAGCACAGGAGGAATGGAATTCCCAACATCCTCCCCCATTTCATGCAACCCGCTGCTGCAATATTTCAGCCTAACTGCAACCACTGTACATAAACCTGAAGTTGTTCCTTGTAATCAACCTTTGACAACAGATCTGCAGGAATTTAATTTCCTGGCATGTAGGACCCCTGAATGAGGGCCAATTCCCAAGCTAGTCTGAGCATCTGCTTCATCTAGACTGGAGCAATCCTTAGAAGTCTCTGTGTGTTCTCTGTTCTGCTTCCTCAATAAAGAAACTAACTGTAAATTAGCCAGTGTTTCACTTTCTTTCTCTGATCTTGTTGGCTCCCTGACACCATTGGACTACAATTTCCAGCACCTCTGACCATTGGCCATGGGGCTGATGGGAGCTATAGTGCAACAAAATCTGGAGGGTACCCCATTGGCTACCCCTGTAATAGGACATGGAGTTGTCATCTCACATTGTGCTCTCAGAGCCACAACTAGCTTTCTCATCACTGCAGTGGGAGCCATAAGTGCTCCTGTGTGGCCAGCTGTCCTCTGTTTATGCTGTGGCACAGCCGGGCTAGGAAAGGGGGAATCATGCTGTTTTGTAGGGTGCAGAGAGACAAGGGCAGGTTTACTTCTAGCTCAACCTTCCCCAAACTAGTACCCTCCATATGAAGTTGAACTACTCCATCAGCCCCATCAAGCATAGACAATAGTCATGGATGTTTGGAGTTGTAGTCCAATATGTGGAGGACACCAAGTTGCCTTCATTGCTCTTAGGAACTGCTGAATCCAATGGGAACATGCATTTGCCATTGCTTATATCAGTGGTGTCCAAACTTGGCCCTCCAGATGTTTTCGGACTACAATCCCCATCATCCCTGACTACTAGTTCTGCTGGCTAGGGATGGTGGGAATTGTAGTCTCAAAACATCTGGAGGGCCAAGTCTGGGCACTACTGGCTTATATTAATCTTGAATATGGTGTCTGCAGCCTTCATAGAATCATAGAGTTGGAAGGGACCCTGAGGATCATCTAGTCCTGCAATATGCAGCTGTTATACAGGGACTGAACCCGCAACCTTGGTGTTATCAGCAGCACACTCTTACCAACTGAGCTATCCAGGTGTGTTGCATGGTAAGACTAAGAGCGGCAGAGAGAGACAGAACCCCACCCCATATGCAGATCGGAACAGCCTGGCCCCTAAAGCAGAAAGACATAAGGGATATGTTTTAACCTTGTGCTATTTAATGGTTTCACCAGTGATCTGTATTCAGAATTGATATTATGCTTTTGGATAACAACTGGCATTGATTTTCAGAGGTGGTACTATAGATGTTTGTCACTGCTGATTTAATTGTGATTTTATGGTTTAAATTATGACTTTATTATTGTACGCTGTGGACATTTGTGTGCACGAGTGGCACTGAACTCACAATATGCACCTGTCAGTCAGTCAAGTACTTTATTACGGTCATAGACCAGCATACAATATGCACCTGTCTAGAAGGACTCATAGAAGTCCAACCACTATCTCTCCACCTAAACTACCTCACAGGGTTGTTGTGAATATTAAAGGGGTGGGGAGATATCATGCACTGACTGAGCTCTTTGAAGCACAAATCAGTGGGAGGTATTCAGTGTAGAGCGAAATAGATCACTGTGTCAGCACAAGCGTTTCACCTTGCCCGGTGTAATGATCTCC
Source organism: Podarcis liolepis (assembly GCF_965112155.1). Lineage (NCBI taxonomy): Eukaryota > Metazoa > Chordata > Lepidosauria > Squamata > Lacertidae > Podarcis > Podarcis liolepis. Next base: position 22,266,713 of record NC_139565.1, read on the forward strand.
CTTCTCCTCCACCTATGTGCTGTTTTTTTGGGGTGGAGTTCTCCTGACCCCACAGATCCAACTGGAGGGCAGGAAGAGGAGAGGGCAGAAAGCCGTTTGCTCTAGCAGAAGGCCTTGCATGGGCTTCTGCAATTCAGTTAGTTGAATTCAGCCCAATATAGCTATGATTTGCGCTTCAAGACCCCCAAGCCAGCCCCATGAGAATAAAGACACAAGGACACAGAATTTTAGATTAATGTTAATGGGCAAAATTTAGGCCACAACTTTATTGGTTACAGAATGTGAGTGGTATTGGCTTAGGCATTGGCATCAACATACTATATCTGACTCCTGCCCGCCTTGCAGGAAGTCTGGAAGGGTAAACCACCAATAGGGGGAGCCCCGCCGATGTGGATCGACTTGAGCACCCCCTGGTTTCCTGCTGGGGTCATGGCATGGCCCTAGCCCCACCTCAGGCTTCAGACAAGATGCACACCCCTGGATTCCTTTAACAGAATACCCTTGAGCACGGAGGGGCATGTGATGGCTGCACCTCCCCTTCCCCAAACATCGCTATTCCAATGCCTAACCACCAAACCTTACAAAGTTGGGACGATTGCTAAGAGGTAGGCGAAAACCAAGTGGCTGATGCCAATTTGCCAAGTGGAAAACGTCCTACCAGGTCCCTCAATGGCGACCAACCAAAGTCCATAGCAAGGCCAATGATGCAACCTGAGCAGAGGGTGGGAGGGCGGGAGATCCGCGGCCCGAGGCTGAAAGAGGAGCTCCCAGAGTTGTGCCGTGGTTTAAATTGGCCCCAGCCACACCCTCACAGTGCCCTGATTGGTCGCCTGGCAAATAGCGTGGCCGGGGCACCCTCAGTGTGATGCAGGACACTACCCCGCCCCACGCCGAGGCAGGGGTGGGACCTAGTGACCCGAGCGCAACCCAGTCCTACTCGGAAGCAATGAGGGTCCCACCACCGAGAAGACCTTCATCTTTGTCACTGACCATCTTACTCCAGATAGTGGCAGTAGCATCTAGAACAGGCATAGGCAAACTTGGCCCTCCAAATGTTTTGGGACTACAACTCCCATCATTCCTAGCTAACAGGACCAGTGGTCAGGGATGATGGGAATTGTAGTCTCAAAACATCTAGAGGGCTGAGTTTGCCTATGCCTGATCTAGAACAAAGCCACCTTTGAAGACCTTGGAGCCCAGCACACATGGTTCATCATTGCACAATTCATGTTAGTTATCGACTAGCATTATTTTAGCACAAAGCATACGATACATAGTATTTTCTTCAGAGTATTTCCTTCAGATAAGGTATTCCAGCTGCGTACCCTGCAGCTGGGGAACTATATCTGATCAGGATGTCAATGTCAAGTAAAAATGATGTTTTGGCTTTGAAAATATAATTATATATATTCTATATTGGCTCCGAAAGCGTGATATTCCATTTTCACACAGCAGGATGTATTATAAAGAAGTTTAAGGAAATACCATTCCTAAGTGCCAGAAGTATTATTACAAAACTAATGTCAAATGAGAAGCTGTTGCTTGTTTTATTGTCATAACTGATAATGAACAATCAGCACTGAACGACTTGAATGGAACCTCTCGAGTTTGTGCTATATTAGCTAATACATGGAAATATACTTTAACAAGCTTAATCATATCTCTGACAAGCCCACCAAAAGGCACAGTCTGTTTAGCCTACCCTGTGTGAAAATCCGACCACCGTCTTTCAATCAAATCCGGAACAAGGACCCAGCAAAGCATGGAAAATGAGAACAGTATGGACTGTAAAAGCTACATTGATAATATTTTGAGCCTGTCAGCTTTGCTTTATGTCATGGAACATTCATGATAAACATGCAGATTGTGGGTGCAGTACACATATAGGGTTTAGAGCACGAAAAGATTAAATTTGAAGATGTTGAAACATTACCATATTGTCAGTCAAAAGGGCTTATATCTTCCTGAAATCCATTCCCAGAATCTGTCTGGCTTTTCTCTGTGGGTCTGTGCTTGTATATCCATCTGGGTTTGTTTTGCAAATCACTTTTCAATATAGCCAGCCTTGTCCCAGTGACCCTGACTCTCAAAGTTTGTTATTTTATTCTATTACTTCTCCATTTGCAAAAAATTCTATACCACCAACATTAAGGTGGGCGGGGAATCAAAAACAAAAGCATACTGGTGTTGGGATACTGCCAGGGAGATAACGTCCATCATGGCCTCCAAGCCGGCTGCCGGACGATCCATCGACCTCCCGTAGTCACGCAGTATGAGCGAATAGCGACACGACTTTCCTGAAAATACCTTGCCACATTCCAGGGCTCATGCACACTCTTATCAGCAGATAATGCACAGCCAGAAGTCGCACTCAGGAGAGCATTATTTACAAGCTTTTATTCAGCGTTGATCAGAACAAAGAAAGACATGACTGTCTGCATCAGTGTCTTCAACAGAGAGAGAAAACGAAAGCAATAGCAAACATAAACATCCTGTGAACAGGACATGCACAGACTCTGTGACTCACAAAGCCTGCTCCCTTTTAAGGTGGAACGGAAATATCCTAACAACTGGGTCACCCTATGAGTGAACAGGTTAGGTTTCTAGTTATAGAGTTGGAAGGGACCCCAAGGGCCAGGTAACTCTCTTTTTAAAAAATTAAAGTTAAAAATCCCAGTCTCTTTTTAAAGGTATGCCTTGGACGACTGCCTGTTACATAGTATGGGAAAATGAAATCATAAAGTGTCTGTGTGCCCAGGTCTTTCTCTGTACCTGACACTCACTTGACAGGGATTACCGGTAGCTAGGTAGGTATTTATTATGGCATATTAATGTGTCAGGTCAAAGCCTGAGGATATTGGCACAGCTTGAAACTTTCTTTGATCTGCTGATTGTATTTCAGCCAGTGACAGATTAGGCAGCATCACCCAGTTTCCCATCAAATTCCACTTCATGTCCTATTCCCCCCTTCACCTCCAGTGCTTGTGTCTCTCGGTCAAATGCAATTTCGTTTGCCATTATTTTGCATTCCCAAGCTTTGCTCAAGGACTCCAAAGCTATCTCACATTTCTTTCACTTTGGAGTTAACAGGGCCAGCCAAAGTCATTTCGGCACTGGAGGCAAACCACAAAATGGAGCCTTGTTCCCTGCCAGGCAAGAAGGGATAAGTGAAGATCTACATCAGAATCTGTTGCCCCTGTGAATCCTGCCGCCTGAGGCGGTTGCCTCACATTGCATCTTGGGTGGGCCAGCGCCGGGAGTTAATATGCATGTCTGCACAGCAAATCCCTAAACAGCATACTGATGGGTGTAGTATACAATTTATATCTCATAATTATCTCATCAATTGTATGCTGATGCAGTAACATTATTGAATCCATGACATGTTGCAGAAGACACCTGCAAAAAAACACGACCCACCAGTCCGGAGGTGCATTTGCATAATGCTCCTGCTACTATTTTCTGTCATTTTTATCTCTGCTTTCTTCATTTTTGAGTATTGCTGTTCCCAGACCCTCCAAGCATCCCTATTTTCCAAGGACAGTCTTGGATTTATAGAAGCCATCTCGGTTTCTGATTCGATCCCAGAACGGCTTGCTTTTCCTTAGGATGTTTCATTGGGGAAATGTTGTTGTTTTCCCACCAAGGTTTTTCAAAAAAAATTTCAAGTTTATACATTTCACGAATTTTGCAATCATTTTAACATTTCAAAACTTGGCTTCCTTCCCCCTCTTTCTGCGGTTCCTTAAATTTATTTTTAATATCCTCTATATATTCAAATTAACTTAATTTGCTCATTTATTCATCTACTTTAAATATATACTCTAATAAAACTGCAGGTTATTACAATAATCCTGCCAATGATCTTATCTGTTTACAATTTATCTGTAAATATTCAATAAACCATTTCCATTCCATCATCGGGGAAAAGTTGGAGGATATGGAGTTATGAGACCACTGAGCAAAGGCGATAAGTAACTATATAACCTTTTAGAAGACATCTGAAGGCAGCCCTGTACAAGAGATTTTTTTGTTTTTTTAATGTTCAAAGTTTTATTATGTTTTTATATATGTTAGAAACATATATATGTTTTTTAATGTTCAAAGTTTTATTATGTTTTTATATATGTTAGAAACATATATATGTTTTTTAATGTTCAAAGTTTTATTATGTTTTTATGTATGTTAGAAACATATATATATGTATATGGAATATATGTTTTCATATGTTGCCCAGAGTGATTAGGGCAATCCAGTCAGATGGGTGGGGTGTAAATAACAAAATGATGATGGAATAGGCTGTCCGTATTTTCATTGGAGAAACGTTGGGAATCAGTGTGTTTTTACATGAATAGAATGTGTCCTTTTATTTAAAATGCATCTTTGGGTAACCTCCCCCCCCCAAAAAAAATACAGTCCAGCCCCCCACAAGGTCTGAGGGACAGTAGACCGGCCCGCTGCTGAAAAAGTTTGCTGACTCCTGGTCTAGACACTAGCCTTAGGTAACATTTACATTTGTTGCTCTGGCCTTTTCTGCCTCACAGTCATGTGACCCTCGAAAGGTTGCCCACACCTTGAACTAAAATGGTTCCCTACTTGACAGACAGCTTTATTTTCACAGAAGGCATTTAAAGGCATTTTGACTGTTTTGGAGGCAGACACCTACAATCCTACATGCAACTACTTGGGAGTAAGCCCAACAGGACTCAGTGGGGTTTTCTTCTTCTGCGTAAACATGCATAAGATTGTGTTGTACATTTTGTCAATATAGATTATTGCTACTGTGCTGTCCTCTAGAAAAATACTTGAGCCCTGAAAGTCTTGATCTCAAGATTCACAAACAGAGCCCATCATGTTTTCTTGTTCTACAGCTTGTTTTCCTCCTGCTCACTGCTTCTCTCCTTGTCACCCACTAATTAGTCTCGAAGGGCAATTAAGTGCAACAGTGTTAGAAGCAGGGCGGGGATGTTGTGAGAAGGGGGCAGGGAGAGTGACAAGCAGTTTTCTCTATTTAACAAAAGTTTTCCAGAGATTCAGCCAAATTATATGAATACAGAATATAGAAAGTCACAGAGATTTGTGTTTGTACTTTATTTGCTAACAAACCTGTCTGAATACACCTAAGTTCACCTCTACAAAAAGGAAACAAAGAAGTGTGTTATTTGCCTTTCTAAAGTGCAGGATATATTTTCACCACAGACATGTTACTAGTTTAATATTCAGAGCTTTCTAATAAGGATGTGTAGTTTGATGTGGGTGATGAGCATTCTCTCCTATTTCTCCTAACAGAACCACAGTTCCCAGAATCCCCCAGGGAGAAAGACCGACATTTAAAACAGTTTAAGTCTGTGGGGGATCAGTGATATGATCAGTGGTTCAATTTATATTGAAGTATTATCTCAGTGTTTTCATTATGGTGGATCCAATTTACAGTGTTAACAGCAGGACCAGTGGAGGATGCCACAGTGGGGAAGAGCTCACCTGACCTCCTGACAGCTGAGTCATCTCGACCACCTCACTGCTGCCTCATCCCTGGCCCTCCTAGTAAGCCACACTGATACTGCTGTCAGTTAGTCAGATGGCTGACAAACTCCACTACACCATTAGTTACTGCTAGTATCTCTGTGTAGGTGTAATCTTTGTCTGCTTGGGTCCTTTGGAGCTCAGGAGTGGAAGGGGTGGGGGCAGCCTGTGTGGGGATGATGGCAGTGGGGCTGGCTTGCAAGCTTCCAGCCCCCTACACACTTTTTGGCCTCATGTGTTTTGGCAAAACTCCTGAAGGAGTCATTCAGAATAACTATACCGAACAAAGAATGCTAATCCTACTCAGAGTAGACCCATTTAAATAGATTTATATCAGTGGGTCTACTCTGATTAAAACTGAGTTGACTATCATCCTAAGTTCTGAAATATTGTCTTTACTCATATGCAAATTAGTCAACTAAATTAATTGTCTAAGTTTCATATCTTGCACAAAGTAACTGATGTACTCAGAGGGACTTATTTTGAGCTCATATACACATAGGATAGGGATGCGGGTGGCGCTGTGGGTTAAACCACAGAGCCTAGGACTTGCCAATCAGAAGGTCAGCGGTTCGAATCCCCGCGATGGGGTGAGCTCCTGTTGTTTGGTCCCTGCTCCTGCCCACCTAGCAGTTCAAAAGCACTCTTAAGTGCAAGTAGATAAATAGGTACCACTCCAGCGGGAAGGTAAACGGCGTTTCCGTGCGCTGCTCTGGCTCGCCAGAAGCAGCTTAGTCATTCTGGCCACATGACCCGGAAGCTGTATGCCCGCTCCCTTGGCCAATAAAATGAGATGAGTGCCGCAACCCCAGAGTCGGCCACGACTGGACCCAATGGTCAGGGGTCCCTTTACCTTTTTACACATAGGATTACATTGTAAAAGTGATAAGGATTAATTGATCAAGATTGTAAAACTTTAATAGACAGACAGTCCTAATTCTAATCTATGAGCCAGTTTCCCCATAACTAGATCCAATATATCTACATAGCCCCAGATCACTGTGGTCGTCTTAAATTGTGTATCCACATTTTATTATTTTATTTCCTTATTTCACAACATTTATATATGTCTTGACTGAATAAAACCTCTTGGTGATTTATTAAAAAATTTAAAAATTAAATGAAAACATCAACATTATCAGTAACGAGTGGTGTAAAAACGGTTTTTAAAACATTAAAAAAAAAATTAAAACCAACAGTAAACAGAAAGAGATTTAAAAACTCTTAATTGAAAAAATGTGAGCTTTCTACATGTCCAGATTGGCTTGCCTAAATAAAAAGATTTTAAACAGACACTGGGGAAAATACCGTATTTTTTGCACCATAACACTCACTTTTTTCCTCCTAAAAAGTAAGGGGAAATGTCTGTGCGTGTTATGGAGGGAATGCCTACAGGTGGCATGCCTACGGATTTTCCTCCTCTAAAAACTACGTGCGTGTTATGGTCGGGTGCGTGTTATAGAGCGAAAAATACGGTACACAGCGAAGGCATGCTGGGAGTTCTAAAGTATAGGTGATGCCACACTAAAAGACTGATTTCTTATAAGTGCAGGATGAGTGGCAGTTCCACAGACTGAAGTGGCTGAGTGGGCATTTACAGGGTAAGGTGACTTTGCAGCTGAACTAGTGCCAACTTTTCTAATTCCTGATGGCCCTTAGCATCATGGGGATCCTTCTAGTATATCATACACATTGGACGTGGGTGGCGCTGTGGTCTAAACCACTGAGCCTCTTGGGATTGCCAATTGGAAGGTCAGCGGTTCGAATCCCCGTTACAGAGTGAGCTCCCGTTGCTCTGTCCCAGCTCCTGCCAACCTAGCAGTTCGAAAGCACGTCAAAGTGCAAGTAGATAAATAGGTACCACTCTGGTGGGAAGGTAAACGGCGTTTCCGTGCACTGCTTTGGTTCACTAGAAGCAGCTTAGGCATGCTGGCCACATGACCCGGAAAGCTGTCTGCGGACAAATGCTGGCCAGGAAAGTGAGATGAGCGCTGCAACCCCAGAGTCATCTCCGACTGGACTTAATAGTCAGGGGTCCTTTACCTTTACCTTTACACATGTTAGCAATAAAAAAAACCAAACACCATATTGACTTTCTTGCCTGTCTGCCCCTCAGCTCAGTGGTTGCCTCGTGCCTCGTACCTGAGGATTTTGTAATCGAGTGCTCCGGAATCTCAGCCTTTGCTTATTGGAAATGAAGTATCTGCACTTAACAGAGGAAGTACATCAATGTACAGAATGGGGAAAAACCCCAGCTCTGTTGTAATGAAGCCTAATCACCATAGGCTGTTAAAACTTGAAAAGGGAGTTCAATTAATCAAATACAACCTAACAGGGAAATAAATTAGAAAGCCAATATATCACTATCCCTTTTTTCTGAAAAGCATAATAATCATTTGATTTCCTCATTAGGGTTTTTAGAAGCTTGAATTGTCCATAAAACACATCCAAGCCACACTTCACAAACATATTTCTGCTGTTTGTTTCTACTTTGTGCAAAATATATTACCGTAGGACACTTTCTTCTTCATTAATTCCCATTACATTTGAAAATGGGAGTTTGTTCTTTAATGCATCCTGAGTGGAATAGATAGCACTGGGCTTTCTTTCTTTTAATGAGCCACATATATAACTGGAATAAATTGGCACTGGGAAAACAGGATTTTACAAAAGCTTCCATTGCCTGGCATCAGCTTCATAACATTAGGATGCACTCCTGTAAAATGACTGCAACTCCCATCAGTCCCCAGCCAGCATGAATACCTGTGCTGCTGCTGCTATTATCAACATCACATTATTTGGCTGTGCTAAAATGCTGTCTGAATGCAGCCTTAGCTACATTTGATCTGCATCTTTTCTGTGCTGTGTCTTTTTCGGCATTTAGTTACGTTGCACATTTCTGAGTCACCTTTCCCCCAATTTTGTGCGGTTGTGTTTTATTTGGTGAACATCTCATAGCCAAAGTGCTGCATTTTATATGTTGAGGGCTCTCTGAGCTGGATGCCAGGGTCCATATTTTTAATGAATTAAAAAATGAAATAAATATCCATATGTTTTCCAGCTTCTCCTGACCATATGGAACGCCCTGCTTTGGAGTGCATTCCCATGTTCTGCCCTTGCTAGAGTGGAAAGTCTGTTTTGTCTGCTATTTCCTCATGTTAGGGTGCAATTCTCTGCACCTATACCTGGGAGTAAACCCCATTAAACTCAGTGGGACTTGGCACTCACCCCCACACTCCCATTTGTCCCATCATAGGAGCCAACTTCTAGGGGCCAAGGGGGCTTTGCCCCCCCAATAAAATATTTAAGGGGGCTGCCTCCCAAAAGTTGAGGGGCATTGCCATTCAACTGGTGTGCATGGATCACTGGATCATGTGATCAATTAAGTGGGATGAGGAAACCCAGCCAGATGGGTGGGGTATAAATTATTATTATTATTATTATTATTATTATTATTATTATTATTACTACTACTACTACTATGTGAGGCCCCCTCCCCATATTTTATTCCGGTTGACACCCCTGTGTCCGAGAGATTTTTCTTTGGTCTTGCTACTTTCCCCAGGAAAGCCTTTACTGCTGAGTCAGAACAAGCATCAGTTGGGTGGATTGGCATTTATTCCGAGTCAGCAGTAAACAGAAGGTTTCCCCAGGGAAAGAGGCGGAACGAAAGAAAAACCTCTCCGACCCATGCCTAGAGATCCCAGGACCAATGGAAGAAACCATGGGACAAATGGAACGAGCCCATATTTCTGAGAAGACATGCACAGGATTTGCAGTGCTAACTGCTCAGCATCCATTTGGCCACTCTAGGCTACCACCCTATGGCACATCCTGTCTCTGGAGGTGAAAACACATGAAGGATGTGTGTGGTGTTGAAAAGCTGTATTTGGGACTTGTAAGAACGCAGGTTATGTCCTCCACCTGAGCTTTGAACATGCCAGTTGTCCCTCTGGAGGCATGAGGGCAGCCTGGTCATTTGAAAAGCTATATATTTGGTCTGAATAAGGAGCTAAATCACATGGTGTGATAATTGCTGTGCATGGCTGTCAGTACCATGTGCTGAAGTGGTGGTGAGATGCTGGTAAAACCCAGCAGTTACCATTCTAGAGGTCACTGTGTGCCTTGGACCTAAATTGTAGACCTAATCAGCCAAGCTCCTACAGATTTGTATGCTTTTCTTCTAGCAAGTTCTGGAAAATCTTGAAAGGTCTAGCTTGGAATGATTTATATGCCTTTGAAGAAGTGCCAGGCCTCACTGGCCTTTGAGGGGTAGCAATTTACTCTCTCTCCTTTCCCTCAGTTTGTAAAAGAAAGGCTTAAGCTTTGCTCCTACAACCACTCAAATCCATGGAAAAGTAAGCCAACTCCTGCAAAAGAATGTGAAGGGCCCTCTCAGCATGACAAGTTGTTTTCATAAATGTCACTTTTTATACAGGAAATAAAGGCATTCTGCAATTATTTTGCGCCAATTGGAAAGATGCAAAAAGAGAGAGAGAGAGAGAGAGAGAGAGAGAGAGAAAATCTTTATAATCTAAAGCACTTTCTTCCATGTGTGGGGAAAAACCTGTTAATGGTGACTCCCTGTTGCTTGCTGCATTTCCAAAGCTGGAGAAGAATATTAAACTGCCGAATCTTTTTGTAAAATGCAAAAGCCATTTGTAGCTCACAGCTCACGAAGTTGTGACTAACTAGCAGTTTGGGACAGCCTTTTCTCTACACACAGAAGCTCAAATCATAAGCTGATTGAGTGGTGTCAATTATATCTCATGCATAAATACTTGATTTTTGTGGTAAAAGCAAGAAAAGAAAAGAACGTCACTCAACCAACAGCTCAGGAATGTTGTAATGGTGAGTTTAAATCTATCTTATCACGTAAAAAGTTCAGGAATGTTGATTAGAATTCTTCTCTCAGTGCTAAAACTCCCCCACCCCCGAATATTTCATTTCATTTCATTTTTGGTATATAAATTTGACTATGGTATAAAACAATACATCACATAACAAAGAAACAGAAATTAAGAGCATTGCTCATATTGTAGTACTGAAAGGAGTTGATTGTCCTTGTTTAGTCATTGTTTTATTTTTCCTTAAGTGTTATCTAATATAGTCTTTCCAGAAAAGTCAATGTGTTGTGATAGTCTGTTTGTGCCACATATGCAACAAAGCTAAACCAAATTACTTGTAATTTGTCCACTGTGTTTCTGTCTTTTATTTTTTGTGCTTTCAGTGCCAAAGCTGAAATAATTTGCCTCAATGAGACCTCAGTTTGCATTCAATTATCTTGAAGGAGGGATGGACAAATCTCAATTCTGGTGCTCTCAATTTCTAATTTTTCCAATCTTAATTTCAATTCTCCACACTGTCACAACAATTAGCAATTTATTTATTTTTTAAAAGCTCTCATGAAAATTCATCAGCATTTTAGTGTGATATTGTCCCAATACAGTCGTACCTTGGAAGTCGAACAGCTTAGTTCTCGAACATTTCGGCTCCCAAATGCTGCAAACCCAGAAGTGAGTGTTCCGGTTTGCGAACTATTTTTGGAAGCTTAAGTCTTATGGGGCTTCCATGGCTTCCGATTGGCTGCAGGAGCTTCCTGCAGCCAATCAGAAGCTGCGCTTTGGTTTTTGAATGTTTTGGAAGTCAAATGGACTTCTGGAACAGATTCCGTTTGACTTCCAAGGTACGACTGTAAAATGTATTTTTGTATGCAGTTTTAACTATAGTAATACACATTTGCAATTTCCCCTAATAAAAAGCATTTTTGCATGCTATTTTGGTTGGTGCAAATACACATTCAGAGAGAAAGAGAGAGAGAGAATTAGGGCAAGTTCTCTTTGTTGAAAGAACCCTAGCAGAAATTTAAAGTCACAAAATATTCACCAAAGTAAAGCATGGAAAAACAGGCTGTTGGATCTGTAGAATATGCCCCTCAAAGGGAATTCCAAAATGTCTTCTTAAAAAGTTTTTTTCCAAGGTTCCCCTCTTCCCCCTGCATAGGAAAAAAACCACGTTTGGTAAATTAAAAAATGGTCTTACTTACTAACTCTGCAAAGGTCAGATTTATGTGCTTTGGAAAAGATTGCAAAGGCATTAAAACTTAGCTTAGTTACAAAGTAGTGAAAGTTCCTAAGTTATTGGTATAGGAACACAAGAATGGCTTGTGAGAGTCATGCTGTTGAGCTGGTGCAATCAGCTCTTCACATGTTGAGCTTCTCATGTGGACTGAAAGAGAACAAAGGCTCGATTGCCTAGTCATCGTCATCGTCGTCCCCCCATGTGAGGGGAAGTGGACATAGCTAAGCCTGGCCGGACAGCTTACTCTATGGTATTAACCCCTTCATGTATTAATTAACCTTAAGCATGTTGGTTATATGAGGCTGGTTAGCACACCCTAATGCATGGATTTTTGTACACGTTATTTGCCTGGAGAACAGCAGGGCAAAATCCAGAGTAGTGCAAATTTCACATAATAGCTGTGTTTCAGTTTGCATTTCTTTCTTTTTTTAAAGTGAGGATTTAGTAAGTTTGCCTTTACATGTGAAGTGAATCAAATTTCTGCCCCATCTCCCTACCTCGAAGTAATCCTCAAGGGAATGCCTTAATGGGATTTACTTCTGAGTTATTTTCTCATGTACAATGGCATTTGGGCTTGTTGGACCGTAAGACACTGAGAAAGTGGGCCTCTTTCCCCACCTTTGGTTGGGCTCTGCCTTCCATTTAGGCTCTTAGGAAGAAGCTGTCTTATACCAGACACAAATAACCACAATTTTGAAGAAAGCAAGATTCTAATAAAATGTATGCGATTTTCTGCTCTGGTCCAGTATTAATTCTGTTGTATCAGAAAATGCCACCAATAGAAACAGCCTGCTAGATCAGTTGGTATGAAATTGCTCCTCCAACCCCAAAATTAAAAACATGAGTATATAAGAGCCCTGTTGGATCAGACCAAAGATGTGCCTGACCAAAAGTCTAGCTCAGTGACGGGAGACTGGAGCTTGCAAAACAGTCCAGCTCATCATCGAAGCTCCAAAGATGCTCTTTGGAATTCTGTCATAGGATCCTGCTGGATAACCAGGGGGCGAGTTGATGTAAGGTCACCAAGCCAAGCGTCATTGCCTTCTCTGGAAAGGTGGACACCATCTGGGTGAAACAGGTCCACAGCTGGCCAGAAGGGCTCTGGTCCCCACTGCCCAGAGCTGACAGGCCGTCAGAAAATGACATTCTGCTTTCTTGACCACACAGATGGGTGACATAACTATAGTATAAGAAGCACCCTATTGGATCAAACCAAAGGGCAGCCTAGCCTAGCATTCAGCTTCTGTAGCTGCCTAAATATGAAAGTTCTATCTGTGGTGTTTGACTCATGATGCTCCACCAACACATGCAAAATTAAAGAACAACAACACTTGATGCTGCGTAGCCACGGAGTGATGAACATGCCCATGTGAACTATTTTTCAAAGGATGTTTTCTGTCTCGCTCCTACACTTGTAAAAGAACAAACAGTCCCCTTGTTTGACACTGTGCTGGTCCCACAAGGGATCACTTATGAACCAGGTAAAAACATGCCTTATTATCAATGCAGGGAGCTTCTTAGAGATGTGTTGCTATGAGTAGTGACCTAGGAGGCCCTTGAGCATTCTCTGAACACAACACAAGAGGAGCAATTTGGTTACCAAAGTTTTTCATTATCGTTTCATTAAAACAAAGAAAGAAGGCAGCTGTGAAGATCTAATGTTACACAACTCATCGCTGCAAGTACACTGTGCTGCTCTTATAGTTACCATGAGTTTCTATTGTCTCAACTTGCTAAAACATGTTTTATCCAGTATAAGACACTGGAACAATAATGGCTGGGGAGGTGCCGCAGGTGGGGCACCATAGCTCTCCTGGCTTCCCAATACAGTGGGTCTCTGAGACTCACCAAGGAGAGAGGAGGGCTGAGGCACAGAGAGCTTGGTGCAGTGTGGTTCATGGCAGTGGCAGCAATTTGACACTCCTTCTGCCACACACAGTCTTGCATTCCTGCAAGGTCTTCACTTAAAGGTCACTGGTTTTGACCTTTAAAGCCCTTCATGGCTTGGGACCCTCGTACCTACAGGACCGCCTCTCTCGGTATGCCCCACGGAGAGCCTCAAGGTCCATAAATAGCAACACCCTAGTGGTCCCAGGCCCTAAGGAAGTCAGATTAGCTTCGGCCAGAGCCAGGGCCTTTTCAACACTGGCTCCGGCCTGGTGGAACGCTCTGCCTCACGAGACCAGGGCCCTGCAGGATCTGATTTCTTTCCGCAGGGCCTGTAAGACAGAGTTGTTCCGCCTGGCCTTTGGCTTGGAGCCAATTTGATTCCCTCCCCCTCCTTCTTTTTCCTTTTTCCTTTCTTCTGTGATGAGGCTGCATTTTAATATTTTAATGTTTCAATATTTTAATGTTCTATTTCAATCTTGTTTTGAAGTTGTAATCATTCAGCTTGTTTTTACTATTGCTTGTTAGCCGCCCTGAGCCTGGCCTTGGCTGGGGAGGGCGGGGTATAAATAAAAAATTATTATTATTATTATTAAAGTGGCCCATTACTTGCAGGTGATCCATCCCACTTATAGGAGACAACTTAACAAAGACGCTGGGAGCAAGAAGTCCATAACAAGCATAGAAGAAGAAGAAGAAGAAGAAGAAGAAGAAGAAGAAGAAGAAGAAGAAGAAGAAGAAGAAGAATCGTAGAATTGTAGAGTTGGAAAGGACCCCGAGGAAAATTCACTCCAACCCCCTGCAATGCCGGAATATGCAGCTGTCCCATACGGGGATCGAACCTGCAACCTTGGCACTATCAGCACCACACTCTAGCCAGTTGAGCTATCCAGGCATGTTCCTACCAACCTGAGGAGATCGGACATGGGGTGGTAGTGTTAGAATTCCTGCTCCATGATGGCAGTCATGGGATTGTTGTCTTTCACATGACAGTATATGTTTTGACTCCACAGAGTGGGAAGTGATAGAGGCAGCATGTTTGTGTTACTGTGTTCCATGAAGTGGGACTATTGTCCTTTGTTCTTTTTCTCTTTGCTGTCTGATGCTAGAGAGAGAGGGAGCCATGTTGCAGTGCTCCGTGTGTGTTTATATGTAAATAAAGTAGATTAGCCAAAATGCTGAGTTGCTGAGGTCTGTCACACGAAATGCACAAACTCTGTGGATCCCTAAGTGTGCTGATGTCTGTTGGCATTGGTTGCTGTGATGTTTGGGCTGAAGAAAGCTAATAAAGCTCCTGAATGATCGACCAGGAGGGAGAGAACATGCCAGTTGGGTATGTGTCTCTGCAAGGGTCCTACTCGAGAGTAGGATGAGCTCCTGACAGGTGGTGGTCCTGCTGCAGCAATCACGAACCCCCTGCTACAATGGCTGTGAAAGTCTGCGGATGTCCTCTTAACAGAACCGCTGAATATAAGATCTTTTTTGTAAAGTAACATCTCTCAAGAAATATCAAGAGTGCTTCACCCTCAGGCTTAGCAGATCCCCCAAAGAGACAAGCCCAATTTAGCGGGGCAGAGTGCATCCGTGCGTAGACCCCCTAGCCGATTTCAGCTCCCAGTTTGCCATTAAATGCCCTGTGGGTGGTTAGCTCTGACTCCTTTTTAAAAACACGCTGAATTCTCTGGCTGAGAAGTGCCGTGTAAGAGCTGCGTATTTATTAATAATGCAAGGTTGAAGTGCTGGCCCTGTTCGGTGTGAAGCAGCCCTAATCACGAGTAATGAGGTGTCATTGGGAAACGACTTGCAGCTCGGCACAGTGCATTGTCTTGATGGAAATGAAATGCCATGTACCTCACTCTTCTGAAAGCTAATTGCATCGGTGTCATAGTTTAACATGAGCCAATTTCATAATTTGCCAAGGGAGTGGGGAAAGCAATTTATTTTAGTATCAGGTTGTAAGCATGCACTTTAGAAAATGTATACTTTGTGGCTGACGGTCTGTCTGGAGTAGTAGATAGAATGTTGGCCCTGGACTAGGGAGACCTGGGCCCTTCGTCCAGACCCTCACTGAAAAGTCTAAACCTGCACCCACCAATCAAAACATGCCTGTCTTCTGTCTTCCTCGTGCACACTAAGAATCCTGACACCCATTGGCCCAGAGATGGAAACAGGAACAAGTACCTACTTTGGAGGAGTGGAGAATGAAGCTGATGGACTATGCAGAACTTGATAAAATGACAGGGAGGATCAGATACCAACGAGATCAAAAGTTTATCGAGGACTGGGGAAAACTAGTTGAGTATTGGGGAGGTTTAAGTGATAATGAAATAACGTTTGCAGCATTTAAAGAAGCTCTGTAAAAACTTAAGAAATATTGTAAGAAAGAAAAACAGGTGTGGATGGGTTTGTTAAAAGGCAATAGGAAATGTAGGAAATGTGTAACTAAAAAGTTTAATTCGGATGATTGTCAGAATGGCTGATGGAAGTCCAAAAATCGAGAAAATTTGTAAAGCGGAAATGTTTATCTATTTTTCTTTTGGTGAAAATTAATAAAAATATTATTTTTTAAAAAAAGAGAATCCTGATACCCACCCTTCCTCATCGCTCTCAGTGAAAGTCCAAAACAACCGTTAAACTAACTTTCACCAGACAAAACAGAAAATTTCCCACATCAAATACATTACAAATTTCAGAACACATGGCATAATACACCTGGAGTGCAAGTGGATCACAATTTATACTAGCTTGTCACCATTCTCATGCCCTCCAGATGTTTTCGACTGCAGTCCAAAAGATCTGGAGGGCATCATGTTGGTGAAGACTGATTTCTATCTATCTGTGGGAAAGTCCAGATACAGAGGAGCAGAGGAACAATGTTTGCACACCAAGATGTGCACTGACACATTCTGAGGGCTTAGGACTGAAGCAACAGAGTACTATGAAGAGTTCTCCAGTGACCTTTCCCATATTTTGCCTATGAAATGAAATATTCCGTGCATATATTGCGGACTGTCTCACCAGCGTGCTGCATGCTCTAGTTATCTCCTGCTTGGACTACTGCAATGCGCTCTACGTGGGGCTACCTTTGAAGGTGACCCAGAAACTACAACTAATCCAGAATGTGGCAGCTAGACTGGTGACTGGGGGCGGCCAGCGAGACCACATAACACCGGTCTTGAAAGACCTACATTGGCTCCCAGTACGTTTCCGAGAACAATTCAAAGTGTTGGTGCTGACCTTTAAAGCCCTGAACGGCCTCGGCCCAGTATACCTGAAGGAGCGTCTCCACCCCCATCGTTCTGCCCGGACACTGAGGTCCAGCACCGAGGGCCTTCTCATTGCGAGAAGCAAGGTACAAATAAAAAATTATTATTATTATTATTATTATTATTATTATTATTATTATTATTATTTATTATTATATTGTAAATTAAAAGTTAAGTTGCTTTGGTGTCGTCTTTCTTAATCAAGCCAATGCAACATCCTGTTCTTACCGTGACCTGTGGGAAGTAGTCACTTTTGTTCCCCCAGGGAGTTTTAGGCTTGCACCCATCCTAGGAGGTCCCTCTGACTGAGAGTCAGTGATCTGCCTAAGGCCACCCTGTGTGCTTCACAACTGCATTGGGATTTTTGAATCCGAGTTTCTGTGCTGCTCTGTTGCTGTGTTTGGCAGATGGAAGAGAAGACCCTCTATTTAGGATTTGGTATGGCTTGATTGCACATAGGGGAGAACAGATGCTTAGTAAATGGAATAATTAATTGCTGTTTGTCCCATGCTAGTTTAGGAAAATGTGCAAAGCAATCATACTCGTTGCCAAAATTGCAAGTGTTGGAAAATCTCCTCGCACACTACAGCCTTTATCCTGACCAAACCCTCCGCAGTTCCTATGCAAATCTTTTTTAAAAAGCATACACACATTCACAGACACAACAGCAACACATGGGTGGCATTTAACTAAATTCTTAAACTAGTGCAGTGGGTTGGGCTTGGACCCCTAGAACAGATTTAATGGGAGCAGGATGGGGGAGGAGAGGAGGCAGTGGTGTAGCGTGGGTTGTTAGCACCCGGGGCAAGGCAAGTAATTTGCGCCCCCCTAACCCGTGGATTTGCGCCCCCTAACCCTAACCCCCAGATGTTGCGCCCGGTGCGGCCGCCCCCCTGCACCCCCCACGCTACGCCACTGAGAGGAGGGAGAAAATTCAATTGCACAAGGAGGAATCCTTGCACTGATGGAACATTCACCATAACACTATGTTGAATGCATTCACTATGTTGAATGCAAAATATCTGTGTATTTTTTCCACATGTGCATTGTGGCCATACCATTGCAAGGAACAGAGATGGATACTGCTGAACTTCTTGCAGGCTGACCAGACCCCACGGGACAAAGTTACATATAATTAATAACCCAGCAGAAAAAGCATGGGGCAGAGGGGCACTTGGTGAGAAACACACCTTGGCTAGCAGTTTTGGATGAGAGATGAAAAGTTGGCGTTGTCTTTTACGTCATTCATAATTAGCAGGGCCTGCCCAATTGCGATTTGTTGAGTCAGCAACCCTTCTCAGCTATACAGAGTGTGCATCCATGGAAACCCAAAAGAGAACTTATCCTTTGACTGTTGTGTGGATAAATTGCACTTAATTCTCAGTGAGCCTCTTCAAACAGGGCACTATAAGTCAATTTTTAATCACTGCACCCACTTGACTTGCTGACTTCTCAAGATGCAGAAGCAGCAGCCGGCTTGCTCTCTTCTAGAAAGGGCTGATCAGAATTTAATTAAGTGGCCTAAATATTCTATAATCTAGACTAAGAAAGGTCTCACCATTGTTGCCAAAAGCACTTAAGCAATTAAGCTTTACCCCGCAATGTTGTCATGTTGGCAACGAGCCTCTTCAGTGACGGATGCCGAGTTTTTACAGGAATAACATCAACTGGAATTATTCATACACTCTGCATATTGTCTTTTCTCTGAAGACCTGTTTTTTTGGCACTGGCCCTTTGCTCACATTCTTGGAATATTTTTATGGTTGCCATGAGCTCACAATCCTACACATGTCTGCTAAGAAGCAAGATCTGTGGAGTCCAATGGGATTTACCTGCATTTCATTCTAATTTGTTTTTGCATACCTTCTGTCAGGCTGAGCCCTGCAGGGTGTATAAGGCGCTCCTAATGCCTTTATATTTCACACACGTAAACACAAGGATTGCAGCCTAAGAGGACAAATGGAAAGAAAAGAAAGGCTATACTCAAACCATGACTATTTAAAAAATAACACATGGTGTCTGAATGTGCTGCCCTTCATTTAACAGATCACAGCCCTTCCAAGTATCGTTGTTTTCCAGGGACAGTCCTGAATTTAAAGAATCTGTCCGGTTTCCTGATCTCCCCCCAGAATGTCCCGCTTTTCCTTAGCATGCCCCTATTTTCTTCAGAAGAAATGTTGGCGGGTATGGAGTTATGCAACCCCTGAGCTAAGGAGATAAGTAACTATATAACCTTTAGAAGACATCTGAAGGGAAGTTTTAAAAAATGTTTAATGTCTTATTATGTTTTCATATATGGTGGAAACTGCCCAGAGAGGTTGGGGTGGGGTATAAATATACTACTACTACTGCCACTACTACTACTACAGTCATACCTCAGGTTACAGATGCTTCAGGTTGCGTTTTTTCAGGTTATGGACCTGCTGAAACTCGGAAGTACCAGAATGGGTTACTTCCGGGTTTCGGGGTTGCGCATGAACAGAAGCGCTAAATTGCACAACCCACGCCGAATCACAACCCACGCAGACACACCGCTGCGGGTTGCGAATGCTGCGGGTTGCGAACGTGCATCCTGCACGGATCACGTTCGCAACCCGAGCGTCCACTGTACTACTACTACTAATTGAATAGGACATCCCTATTTTTGTTGGAGAAATGTTGGAGGGTATGAGATAATTCATGAGAGAGGCAATCAGGACTTTTATTCTTTTTGCTTTTTGTAGTCATAGCATAACATTAGGTGCCATGCTGGCCATTTAGAGCAGCAATTGAGTGCATTCTTCCATAGCTTTTGGGTGTTTAAATTGTCCTAGCCTGATGTCTTAACTTTGCTCTTAACAGCTTTCTTTTCTTTTTTTAATCTGAAAGAATCTGGGTTGTGGTCCTTGGTGCCTTCCGTGTAAAATACCTGAGAGCTTGGCCTTTCTCTTGCATTTTAGAAATGTTGCTGTCTCATGCTATTGTGCACATAATACATATTTTGAATTAATCACAGATTGTGCCTCTTTCCACCCTGCAGCTAAGGAAGTCTAGATGCCTTCCTGCCTATGTGCTGCTCTCAAATGAGTTTATCTTTGAATTATTTTATTGCCATGATGCAAGCTGATCTGGGAACATGTTCAGAGAATGGTGGAAAAATACCAACTATAATTCTAATCTTCACAACGAAGTGAAATAAGTTAAATTGGGCTGAGTTTCGTGGATAAGTAAGGGATTTCTTCTTGGGGTTCTTCTGTTCCCTGGCTAATGTAGGGTTGCCATATTTCAAAAAGTGAAAATCCAAACACAAAAGTTGTCTCTTTTTTGGGCAAACCCACAATATGGGTTGCCATTCATCTGATGTGAATGTGGAGAAAAGTGCCAAATGAAGAGCAAATAAGACATTAGGATGAGTTTTGGAGCTAAAACCTTTAACCTGTGAGGCTCAATGGCACCAAATATCCATCCGATGGGGGCGAAATTCAGTGCAGTTTGCCTTATTTGCACTTGTGGTTCGAGGACCTGACCCCCGCGATGTGAAATAAATACACAAGGACACGTGATATAAGGTTAATGGGCAAGAAAAGGCCACAACTTTATTGATTACAGCAGTGAAAAGGTATTGGCTTAGGCATTGGATGTCTAAAACAAGGGGGGTTATTCACCAGTAGGTGGAGCCTGTTGATGCTAATCCAACTATAGGCTCTCCCCTGATGTCACCGGGGGTCGTGCCATGGCCTCCCGCCAAGCAGGCATCGGACAGAGTACACGACTGCCAGATTCCTTTAACGGAATACCCAAAAATTGAAGGCATAGGCAATGGCCACACCCAGCCCTTCGACACACCACAACACATTATTCCAATGCCTAACCTACCCACCAATACCACAAAACGTTGTGACAATTGCTACGAGGTAGGCGAAAAAACCAAAAAGCCTAATGCCAAATGGAAAAATTCCTACCAGGCCCCCTAGACAACCAGGGCGACCAACCTAAGGTCCATAGCAAGGCCAAAGAACAAAGACCCTGAGCTAAAAGGGAGTGGAGGGTGGGTGACTCGCGACGAGAGGACGGAGAAGAATGAGGCCGAGGAGAGGCCGCCGCCGCAAAAGGCTGCTGAACACGCCCCCTCGAAGGCACCTGGTTGGATGCTTGCTGAGGGGGCGTGGGTGCCAGCCAGGTGAGAGGAGGAGGCAGGGGGCTAATGCCCCCTGCTAGGGGCGGTGCTCGGGCTCCCGCCCACAACCACTCCCCTCTCTACCAGGGAGGAGAGTCTTTCCGAGCAAAACATGTGGAGAAAACGGCATATTTGTGTACATTATGGAAAAATGCATAAGAAATGTGCATATCTAGAAAAATGGGCACTAAAATGCCAATGAATATTTGAGAGGACTTTTAAAATAAAATAAAAAATGTAACCTGTTGTGGAAATGTGGAAAATTGAACTTAAAGCGGGAGCAGGATATGAAATAGAGAAAAACTGAACTTTATTGACTCATCCATCCCTTGAAATGCCTTTTGAATCTTCTCTTGAAAAGGTTGGAAACATCAGTCCATTTACTCTTCTATTTCCAAGGTAGGGCTGCCATACGTCCGGATTACTGGTATTTCAAAGGCGGAATTGACATACGGGTGTGTGTGTGTGTGTGTGTGTGTGTGTGTGTGTGTGGTTTGAAAGGCAGCGCTTGTCCTGGATCTTAGTCAACATTCAGGTTTTCCTAAAAAATGAACAAACAAACAAATGAACAAACAAACAAACAATTGGGGGGGGGTGATTCCTGGTTTTTACTTTTTGAAATATGGCAACCCTACCCAATGTGAATAGAGAAATGTATCTCACCATCTTTCAGAAGGATGTAAAGCTAATAGCTTTTAAACACAGAAATTATTCATGCTCTTATTTTACTCCAGACAGAAAGTCAAAATATAATCTCACAATTAACTGCTATAATTTTGCAGTGATTAATATATCTGACCTAAAAGCCACTCTGTTGCAGGAACACTTAATAATTTACACTGAGTAGCTGGAAAGACGTTCAAACACCAGTGTGGCTCAGGCCATAGCTGTGGGCTCGCTATGAGTATGGAAAGAAACAATGCCATTCTCCTCCGATGCAAATTCTGTCAAGACAAAACTTACTTGAGAGTCACAGGACCTCTCAGTTTTTTATTCTGTCTCCAGCAATGTCTAGCCACATGGCTCCAGAAAATTAAAAAGTCATACACGATAGATGTAGCCATTCCATATCATTTGTTCCCAATATCTGAAAAACAGAAGTATGATACTTCTGAGCATACAGGTTCCATTTTTAGTTTCCATGGCCAATAGTCACCTATCGCTCCTGTCATCTGTGGCAGCTAGTTTCTGAGCGGTATCTGTGCTAGTCTCTCTTGCATAGCTAGCCTGGTGGGAAAAAAGAACCATATTGTTATAGACTAACAAATCTATTATGGCATAGCATCTCCCCCACCACCACCGGATTGGAAGAGCAGCTTGCGGGTGTGTGTGTTGCTTTTAAGCAGACAAACGGTGGCAGTGAAAAAGGCCTTACAGCACACAGGCCCCACCTAGTCTTCTGCTCCTAGTTGCAGCACTGAGCATGTCTTTTTAAAAAAATCTTTTTAAAAAATTGAGGGAAAGAGACAGAATTCTGTAGCTTGACTCTTTTTTCCTAAAGAAAACAGCCACCATCCCTTTAGGCTGTCTCCACTGGGAAAATATTGTTGTTGTTGTTGTTGTTGTTGTTGTTGTTGTTGTTGTTGTTGTTGTTGTGTCCTTTCCCCCACTTCGTCATATTCTATATACAATAAACCTGCAATTTATGGAGGGGTCATGTTCCTTCTGCCCCTTTATAAAGTTTAAACTGCCCTCTTTCTTTTGCCAGTTTCTTCTGGCGACAGGTCAGTCAGTCTCTCAAACTCTCTTTCAATGTCTGACAAATAATATACAGGTAGGTGGCCGTGTTGGTCTGCCATGGTTGAAACAAAATAAAAAAAAAATCCTTCCAGTAGCACCTTAGAGACTAACTAAGTTTGTTATTGGTATGAGCTTTTGTGTGCATGCACACGAAAGCTCATACTACTACTACTACTACTACTACTACTACTACTACTACTAATTTACTGTTTATACCCCGCCCATCTGGCTGGGTTTCCCCAGCCACTCTGGGCGGCTTCCAACAGAGCACTAAAATACAATAACCTATTAAACATTAAAAGCTTCCCTAAACAGGGCTGCCTTCAGATGTCTTCTAAAAGTTTGGTAGTTATTTTGTCTTTGACATCTGGTGGGAGGGCGTTCCACAGGGCGGGTGCCACTACTGAGAAAGCCCTCTGTTGGTTCCCTGTAACTTGGCTTCTCGTAGCGAGGGAACCACCAGAAGGCCCTCGATGCTGGACCTCAGTGTCTGGGCAGAATGATGGAGGTGGAGACGCTCCTTCAGGTATACTGAACCGAGGCCAACAACAACAAACTTAGTTGGTCTATAAGGTCTCTAAGGTGCTACTGGAAGAAATAATATACAATTATTCTCTGCCTCCTTGGCCATCTCCTTTCAAGGTGGCACCATGTGGCTAGCTTCTGTTTCCCTTTTCTAATCTTCGCAGAAAACAAGCTACCTTTCAAAGTCTTGCTGCTAGGTTGTGTCACGTTGTCTAGTGTCAGCTTACTTCCTGACCCACTTTGAAACATTTGGAGGAGCTCAGGTGGCTATTAGCAAGCAATTACTTATTCCAGGGCTCCTAAACGAGAATACTTGGAACTTTTTCAGATGGGTTTGAAGAGAAATAACAAATTCTTTCATTTGTTCAGAATCTAAAGTTAGTGAAGCCTCGCACTGAACTTGGATTCTACTTGACTTCTTTTCAATTAACTCTTAGATAACTATGTACTGTACTAGTTATAGCATTTTAAAATTTTGCTGGTCTCAACATTTCTGCTTTTTCCTTCCTCCCGTACTGTGTCCTAAGTCACTGCAGCAAGGTTGGCCAATGGCCTTCCTCTTTGCTCTTTAATTTTTCTGTTACTCTTTCACTGTCCTTGTTTCTGCCCAGTTTGGAACGCGGCGTTGATGTCAGAAGTGCACAGTGCTGAATTTCTTCCCACATTTCTTTCAATTTCTGGAAAAAACTTCTCACAAGGCAGACTTTCTTCTTCTTCTAGAGACAGTTATTTGTCTAATAACCCACTTGATACTAAATGCTGGGAAGGTAAGCAGCCTCTTGGTCAATATTTTAGTTTTGCAAAAGCATGTCTTTTTTCTGAAATTGGTACAATTTAACATAAGTGTTTAGTATAGATTCCTTTGCTGTAAACAAATTATCTTTTGTTTAAAGGCCCATTTGCAGATGATCAATATTTGCTATTGTAACATCACGTGTTTTAACTGCTCTCCAAGTACTTCAAATACAGCACAGAGGTGTATAAAGTTGCCTCAATCTTTGAAGACGTTATTTGTCATTAGGAGCAGATACATCCTTATCAGATTCTGGGTCATGTGTCCACTGTAGTTATGCAGCGAAACTAGGCCAGAGTGCAAGGTTTGGCTCACGATAGCAGAGTTCAGACCCAGGGATAATTACAAGCTTATCTCAAGCTATGCAGCAGGTAATTTTTGCAGCAGAAATGATTTAAAACTCAATCCGTATATCCTCTTCCCTCTTTCATCTCCCTAGGAGACACAATCCCAATTCCACGGTGTAAAATAAACATTTCCACCTTGTGGGTTAGAACACTTGTATTGCATTGAGTAAAACGAGAGTGAAGACCGGCTGAATAATAAGGGTGGCCTTGGCGGAATACGACTGTATAACACATTCCTAAAGTAAAATGCATGAGAAATGTGGACTTAAAATCCACTGGGGCCAATTCAAATCATGTTTATTTTTAGCTACCTTTGGTTTTAGGATATCTTTGAAGGTGACCCGGAAACTACAACTAATCCAGAATGTGGCAGTTAGACTGGTGACTGGGGGCGGCCGCCGGGACCACATAACACCGGTCTTGAAAGACCTACATTGGCTCCCAGTACGTTTCCGAGAACAATTCAAAGTGTTGGTGCTGACCTTTAAAGCCCTAAACGGCCTCGGCCCAGTATACCTGAAGGAGCGTCTCCACCCCCATCATTCTGCCCGGACACTGAGGTCCAGCACCGAGGGCCTTCTGGCAGTTCCCTCACTGCGAGTAGCAAAGCTACAGGAAACCAGGCAGAGGGGCTTCTCAGTAGTGGCGCCCGCCCTGTGGAATGCCCTCCCACCAGATGTCAAAGAGAACAACAACTACCTGACATTCAGAAGACATCTGAAGGCAGCCCTGCTCAGGGAAGTTTTTAATGTGTGACATTTTAATATATTTTTAATCTTTGTTGAAAGCCGCCCAGAGTGGCTGGGGAAACCCAGCCAGATGGGCGAGGTACAAATAATAAGTTGTTGTTGTTGTTATTATTATTATTATTATTATTATTATTATTATTATTATTATAGCTCATTTTGTGTTGTACATCAAGCTGTCATTGCTAATGATGATGAGTGACTGGTGTATGGAGTGGTGTATGAGAGAACTATCCAACCATGGATGGTAGGGTGGAGGATGGGGTCGTGGCACTTAGCTGACATCCCAGCAGCCAAGTTACTGCTGCTTCCTGGGAGAGTGGGAGGGACAAGGAGGCAAGGCCCTGCCCTGAAATTGCATACCCTCTAACATTTGTCTGATGAAAATAGAGACACCGTATTCCATAACAACAACAACAACAATTTATACCCTGTCCATCTGATTGGGTTTTCCCAGACACTCTGGGTGGCTTCCAACATATATAAAAACACAATAAAACATTAAACTTTTTTTTTAAAAAAACCTTCCCTATACAGGGCTGCCTTCAGATTTCTTCTAAAGATTGTACTTATCTCCTTGGCTTGTGAGTCACATAACTCCATACCCTCCAACATTTCTCTGATGAAAATAGGGACATCCTAAGGAAAAAGGGGGCATTCCGGGATCAAATCAGAAACCAGCACGGCTTCTGTAAATTCGGGAGTGTCTCTGGAGGGTCTGCAATTGATAGGATTTGATTCTGCCAAAGATGGAATGAAAATTGTTCTGAGTGAAGTATGGCCACCCCTGGACACTGGAATCACATCAACCTCCCTGTAGTATCTGCAGATGGTTTGTGAAAAGCCATTGGTTCACCACCCTTGGTGTAGATACCCCTGAGCAAGATGGACCAATTTGGTGTAAGGCAATATCCAATGTTACTAGTTTTATAATCTTTTAGCTGTGGCTCCCTGTTTTATCAATCTAGTGGCCAGAATGCAGGTAAGATTTACATTATGCAAGAAATAATGCTAATGGCGACATGGTTAAACATCAAGTGCTTCAGGTGGTTAACAGTACATGTGCAACAAGACACAAAGAAGTCATCAGCATTTCACATGTCTCTTTCAATGAGGAAGCAGCCTTGTTGGCAGGGCAAGCCCAAGACATTTTGGCACCTGAGGCAAATCACAAAATGGCACCTCCTTGGCCAAGAAAGAAATGGTGAGTGAAACTATACATCAGGAACAAGGAGGGAGTGAAGATCTACATTGGGAACAAGGGGAGGGGGGTCAACCTTGCCCGATGGTTGAACTGGGAATCAAAGGCCTCTGTGGGTAGGGAGTTGCCCACTCTGAATCATGCTGGGTGGGTACAGAGCCAAGAAGTCCAGAAGAGGGCAGCTCTTGCTATTTCCTCCCCAGGAAGAGGAGAACCAGGGGTGGAGGAATGGGATGCAGTGGGGGCTGACTGCCCCGGGTGTCTTCACTGAAGGGGGTGACATTTGGCGCGCTGCCCACCCACGACTCCCAAGCCTACCCCGGGGGAGCTGTGCTGCTTTGCCAGCGGCATTCCCCCCTTCCCCCTTCATTTTGACAACTCGGGGGAGGCTTGGGTGTTGCAGGAAGACAGCACGCTGAATGTCCGCCATTAGCCGCTCGCTCAGCTCCCGCGGTTGGCTCACTCCGCCCCTGGCTGCAGGGCGCGTGCTGCTCCACAGAGAGCCAGTGTGGTGTAGTGGTTAAGAGAGGTAGACTCGTAATCTGGTGAACCAGGTTCGTGTCCCCGCTCCTCCACATGCAGCTGCTGGGTGACCTTGGGCTAGTCACACTTCTTTGAAGTCTCTCAGCCCCACTCACCTCACAGAGTGTTTGTTGTGGGGGAGGAAGGGAAAGGAGATTGTTAGCCACTTTGAGACTCCTTAGGGTAGTGATTGTGGCGATCACACAGGGTCCCCAGACATTTCACTGTCTATTGATCCCTGTGCCACCATTTTATTTCTCGCTGCCACCACCCAGGCCCTACCTGGTACAATACTGAGTCCAGTCAGGGTTAAATTGGAACATAAACATCTGTTTATTTATTGCAGTTTAACAAGCGTGTGGTTTCATAAATGGCATCGGTCAATTACAATCATGGGGTGCCTATCCAGACCTGTAACTTCCGCTATCTGCTCTCACTCACTAAACCACCTCTCAGATATTTACTTGTCTTCCTAGCTCCCAACTGTTCCTGACTCAGCTTATTTCGCTACACTAACTCAACCTACCCACAAACTCTATCCCAATTCACTCCCACTCCAACCAACCACCCAACTCCCAACGAACTCCTCCTTTGCCCCTCCCAGAGCTGGTTTTATAGTCCCTCTGACTCCACCCCCTGGATTCTGATTGGGTAACTCGTTTAACTATTTTGCCTCCAGCACTCTCATATGTTAACGTCACAATGATAAAGCGGGATAGCAAATCCAAACTCGTCTTCTTCTTCTTCCATGCACCCGAGCAGCTATCCTGCACCTGGGAGGGCACCCTCCACGCCCCGCCCCGCTTGGGAATGCGCCCGCCCTGGGCAGTGCAGACATATGCTCCACCACTGAGGAGAACAGCAGCAGCTTCTGTCTGCCAAGAGACTGCTGTGGAGGGGGCAGCATTGCACAGTGGCCTCTCAGCAAATAGGAGGCACTTCTGATGGTCTTCCTCCAGGAGGCGGCAAATCTCCAAGGGGGGGGTACCACAGCTGTCACTGCCACTGTGGCAGTGGCTGCAGCGGTGGGCAATGCATTCCTTGGCGGCTGTATCTGTTGCCCTCGCGGATCCTGCCACCTGAGGTGGTTGCCTCATCTTCCTTCATAGATGAGCCAGCCCTGCTGGGTGTAGCCCCCCCCCTTCTCTCACACAATCTGCTCTCTTTATAATTAGAAGTGGCTTCAAAAGTAAAAAAAGCTTAATCTCAATTCTCAATAACATGCATCTTTGTGGATACTTGAATGGTGGACCTCCTTCATTTTTGCCCAAGAAAACATAGCAATAGAATCCATCACAACTGGTTATCTGAGGAACCCCAAAATGGGGGACGTTCCCATTTTATTCAATATCAGATTTGAATCTAATTGAATCATTTCAAGAAATGCCACACAACCTCTCTGTAATTTACTTCTTTGTGCAATAAATATTGTATTTGCATACAATAATAAATGCACCAGAGCCTACTAATTGGCTCTCTTTCGAGATATACCCAGACTGATGGTTCTAATTAATGTTAATGAAATAGCCAGATGGTGTTTAGAATCACTGGTAAACTTGGAAGGTAAAAACGTGAATTCAGGTCAATACTGTACTGGCTTACCACAGATGTAGTTAATATTTCAATGGTAGCATGGCAAAGGCTTCTATTCACCATTACCATTACCACCACCACCATTTATTTTATTATTATTTAGTTCCATTTATGAATTTCTCTCCATAAAATCTCAAAGCAATTTCACAATAATATCAACAACAAAAATCACACAATTTCATGTGCATCATGATATGTCTGCTGAGCCTCCCACCTCACATTTTTCAATACCCTCTGCCTTTTCCTTCAGTCTCCTTGTGTTGCTGTTTCTCAGTCCATTGCCTATTTGGCAGCTTTCATTCATCCACCTTGCCTCAGGGCTCCCCACTTCTTAGTTTCCTTCCCTGCATACCCCTCCAGTCCTCAACTAGCTCACAATGCTATGTTTAGCCTTTGATATTGTAATCCCAGACAAACTGACATGCCTCCTTCCCCTCACAGAATGTAGACTATGGATATTCTGACAGCTTTGTTCCCCAAGTGATTGAAAAGTCCAGAAATATGTTGCCATATGAGCTCAGCCAATTGCTCTCAGAAGCTTCCACATCACGAGTACAAAGCAATATAGATTCATAAATAAAATAAATTGCAATGGCACATGTGATAAATGCCCCTTCTAAGAAGTTGCAAAGGGGATGTTCAAATATGGTTCTCTTATATATCACTCTCTCAATTTAAGACTGGACTGGGGTTTTATTTTGGGTAACTGCTGATTTTAAGCATCTGCAACATTGGTCTAGTCTGAATCAAACATCTAAAAATGTGGGAATATTTACATGTGGTTAATTATGGAAATCGGATGTACAGTGGTGCCCCGCAAGACGAATGCCTCGCAAGATGGAAAACCCGCTAGACGAAATGGTTTTCCGTTTTTGAGCTGCTTCGCAAGACGAATTTCCCTATGGGCTTGCTTCGCAAGACGAAAACGTCTTGCGAGTGTTCCGATTTTTTTCCGCTTCCCCCACCTTTTTCTAAGCCGCTAAGCCGCTAATAGCCTTTTAGCCGCTAAGCTGCTAAGCCTTTAATAGCCGCTAATCCGCTAATAGCGCTAATCTGCTAAGCCGCTAATAGGGTTGCTTCGCAAGACGAAAAAACCGCTAGACGAAGAGACTCGCAGAACGGATTATTTTCGTCTTGCGAGGCACCACTGTACTTGATCCATGTCTCCCAGTTGCATTCATGCTGGAGGCTCCATTTGGTGACACTGACAGTCATTTAATGATCATTTTGTATAGTTTTATAGTTTTATAGTTTATTGTAGACATTGCTGTTACGTTGTATGAACTTGCAGTATATAAATATTCTTATAAAAGGGATTTACTTCTGAATATACAAGCATATGATTGAATTGTAAATGAATTTCTCAGTGGGAGGGCTTCCCTATATCTCTAAGGAAAAAAGTCCTTCTTATATACTTACAGATGCTGAATCTACACTGATCTGGAAAACGCTATTAAAACACTATAAAAATATAGCTCCCAATGCAATTTCTCAATGGCAAAATATCACTGCTGTACAGCGTCCTCTGGTGTCACATTTTTATAACGCATTCTTAACATTATAATTCACCAGTGTAGATTAGTCCATAATTTCATTTGTGGGCTGCTTTCCCATAGTTCCTTCCTGGGATATAATCTAGGATTCTGGTTGCTCACCATGGTTTCTAACCAGGACCATCAACATTTGCTCTGTGTGACATCTAGAAAATTGCACAGATATGTAGGTGCAATTTTTGTTTGGTTATCCTGAGAAGTGCTTGGGAGGTATAGAGTTGAATCACAGAGTTGAAAGGGACCACAATGGTCATCTAGTATGGACCACAACAGTCCAACTCCCTGTAGTGCAGGAATTGTTTGTTCAATGTGGGGCTTGAACCCACGAACGTAAGATTAGAAGTCTCATGCTCTGCTGACTGAGCCAATGGATTCCTGACTGAGCCATTGGATTATGTACACTTATGTGCCATAAAGAACAACTGAAAGCAGATATTTCAGCTGGATGTTAGTCCCCATGATTTGGACATGCCTAGCTTTCACCAGTAAGGGATGCGGGTGGTGCTGTGGTCTAAACCACTGAGCCTAGGGCTTGCTGATCTGAAGGTATGCAGTTCGAATCCCTGCAATGGGGTGAGCTCCCGTTGCTCGGTTGCAGCTCCTGCCAACCTAGCAGTTCGAAAGCATGTCAAAGTGCAAGTAGATAAATAGGTACCGCTCCAGTGGGAAGGTAAATGGTGTTTCCATGCGCTGCTCTGGTTTCGCCAGAAGCGGTTTAGTCATGCTGGCCACATGACCCGGAAAAACAGTCTGCAGACAAATGTCGGCTCCCTCGGCCAGTAAAGTGAGATGAGCGCTGCAACCCCAGAGTCGTTTGCGACTGGACTTAACTGTCAGGGGTCCTTTAGCTGTACCTAGCTTTCACCAGATTGTGCTCAGGTCTGTTGCATGTTGATAGAAACTTTTGCATCCTCCTTATCTCTCTAGCCTGCTTTCTATAGGCTTGGCTTTGCTCCCCTCCTGTTTATGTATTGTGCAATTACCTGGCCTTGTGTTAGATAAGCTTATGTCTGCATGATGCAAGATAGCAGAAAATAGAATGTACAGTTTGCCAAGGTGTGATAATAAAGATATACATCAGGAATAGCCAGTGCAGAGCTGTTTGGACTGCAAGATGTTTGGGACTACAACTCTTGTCAGGCCCAGCCAGCGTGGTCTGGGATGAAGCAACAGCTGGCAGGCATCCTCTGAATATCCCATATGAACTCTCCTACAAAATCCCTCTTTATCTCAATGAAGCTTGTAGAAGAAAAGTTCCAGGTGAATTGTTCCATTTGAGATATTTTCTCCTTCAGGTAGCAATAATAGGAATAAAATTGCTAACAATGAATATATAATTATAATGACTGATTATTAACAGTAATATCTACTGTCTGGGCAAATCTAGATCACGAAGAGCAGAAAAAGACTTGTGCAATCCTCACTCTGAAGGTGACCTTTGAAAATACATATTGGAATGCCAAATTCCATAGAGCAGCGTTCATCGTTTTATAGCTAAAATGACATAATATGTAATTTAATACATATTAAACATTTCATCTTAAATGACTCATCTCCTGCCTATGGGATGAATCATTTTTAAAGTGCTTTGGATTCTCCTGTCACGCTGATGCAATTACGTATTATACTACCGTTCTAACTATTCTTTTGGGATATGTCCAAAGAAATCTTGGAACTTGTACAAAACACGCAAGCTTTCTTGTCATGGCACAAGCATGGTTTCTGGCTCTCAACAGTGGTTGTATTGCGGCCTCTGCACGGATCTCAGGAGAGCTGGCCACTGGGCCAGCACAGCAGCCATTTCTACCAGGAAGGTTTAATGGGTAGAGTGGGCGAAATAATTTGCATTGTGGAACATAGGGAGCTGTTTTAAGTGTCAGTCACCTACAGAAACACAAAGGTGGAATAGGTAGGGCTATGTGTCTTTCCTATTTCCTCCTCTATTCATTTCAGTCTAGTAGCGCTAACATTCAAGAGACTGGCTATTTTGAAGGAGGTACAAAAATACAAAGAAAGAACTAACTATTCTTAGGGGAAGGGCTTTAGCTCAGCATCTCTACGTAGGTCTGCATGAAATCTTTGAGAGCCAATACCGGTCATTGTAGGCAATACTGAGCTAGACAGGCAAATGCCTTAAACGGCTCAGGACCACAATACCTCAAGGACTGCCTCTTTCCATATGAACCTACCAGGACCCTGAGATCATCTTCTGAGGCCCTTCTTGGTGTGCCACCTCTTCAAGGAGGGTGGCAACATGAGAACGGGGCCTTCTCTGCAGTGGCTCCCCATCTATGGAATACACTCCCCAAGGAAGTTTGCCTGGCGTCTTCATTATACACCTTTAGGCGCCTGGCAAAAATGTTCCTTTTTAACCAGGCCTTTGGTTGACCTGATTGACCCATAGGGTGTATCCTATGCCCTTTTAAAATGGTTTTTTTGGGGGGGGGCTATTGGGTTGTTGTTTTTATTTTATTATGTATTTAGTGGTTTTATATCTTTATTTCATTCTGTGAACCGCCCTGAGACTCTCAGGTATAGGGCAGTATATAAATTCAATAAATAAAATAAACAAATGGATCTCAGTTATGATGTTTGCTTTGGTGGCTTTTGACCTAAACAGACATTTACATGAGGGTACTCTGAATGTACAGAGAGCAAGAACAGAGGCGGACTTAGAGTAACATTACCAGTTTAGTTGCACTGGGTGCAGTTGCCTTGAGGACGCCACAACTACGATGTATAATCTCCCAAGGATTTTTCTTTTTAAAGTTGAAAAAGTCACCCTAAAGTGCTTGGAGGAAGTGTTGGTTACAAATATAGCAAATAAAATTTTACATAAACTTATATAGGATAAGCCCTGTTTAGGGAAGTTTTTAATGTTTAATGTTTTATCGTGTTTTTAATATTCTGTTGGGAGTGGCTGGGGAGGCCCAACCAGATGGGTGGGGTATAAGTATATTATTATTATTATTATTATTATTATTATTATTATTATTATTATTATTGAAAATCACATGTTTTGTAGTATAGAATAAATCTGTAAGCATTCTATGTAACCTGCTTATATTACCTGAGCATAAACAGGTTTCACTTCCTAGTTATTTGACAAGTGTTGCTTCAGACATTGTTCATATAGGGATACATCTAAAAATGCAATGAGAGTATATATCATATGGTATCATATTATTTCATATCAAATCAAATCAGTCATAGACTGCAGATCTAAATACAACCAGTCTTCTAGAGCAGAGAAGAAGCCAATCTTAGGAAAGAGAGAAAATGTTGACTGGCTTGTGGGAGAAATTATTAAGTGAAATAGAAATAATATATACAGCCAAATTCATACGATTTATATTCAAAATGCAGCAATGATCTTGGACTACCATAATAAATTTCTAGAACTAATTATTTGCATGGAAATGATCAACTCTTGACAGATACACAGAGATTGTTCTTCAGGTAAGACAAAGCCACTATTTCCCCAGCAAATCAAAATAACCTTTGGATAAATGGACCTATTCATCTCCGAAGAGCATAGGACTGGAATATCTCTCATGCCTACATGCTATAATCCATTTCAGCTGGTACACCTTGGCAACTCTTTTTGTGACATTGCCTAGTCTAGAGGTTAGATAGAATTAGGAATATCCAGAACCATCATGGAACGCAGACCAGCCTTCCAACTATGGAGTTCTGGGCCTGCTAGCTGGGTTAGATGCTCAAGAAATATTCTGGCACTGCTCCTGCTTTGTGTAGACACCTCAGGAGGCTACAGTGACTTTTCCCAAGTAGAATTAGTCAAAGGCACGAAATTTCTAAATCAAACACACCTATTCAAAGATACTTCAAGACGAAATGACTGAGGAGATACAACCCTATAACAATCACTTGTCTATAGGAGGTGTGTCCTAGTAATTCTTTTTGTAATGTTGTCAAATCCAGAAGACAGATGGAATTGGGGTACCCAGAGTTGTTCAAATTGCACAAGAGCATTAAAGTAATGACAAATTGCAGTGTGGGTAGCCATTTTGCCATTTCGCTCATACACACAAACACACACACACACACACACACACACACACAGCCGTATATATATCCTGGCTTGTTGCTTTTGCCTTCTGTTGTTCCTCTAGAGATGCTGCCTGTTGTTTGAAACACTAATTGGAACAAACAAATGCATTAAACAGACAAATAGTGATAGTCTTAGACATCCCAAGGGGGTGCTACAATAGGCTATTGTATGTTTCTCCAATGTTGGGTTTTACACCACAGCAAAGTCAGGCACTAATAGTCTCTTAACTCATCATGTTATTGTTATGACAGACATAGAGAAAGAGATTAATTACCATCCTAACCTTCCAACAACTGTGAATTTTATGACAAACTAGCCTGCTGACCCATCTCTTGCAAGTGATCTAGAAATTACAGATAGGTTTGGATTAAACTTCATAATGCTTGGTCTTGTGTAAAAAAACTCCAGTAATTACATTACATAATTAGTTGAAGCTTGTACTTCAAATGTCTCTTGTTCATACTGTTCGTACAGTTAATTGCTATACATTGCCGAAACTCTCTTGATATTATCATAGTTCCATAAAATAAGAACACACATATCCTATCCTACTTTGGAGCTCAAATCTTGCAAATATTTATGTGTGTTCTATGTGGTTGTAGAATGACAGCCTGCATGTTGCATTTCCAACAATACTTCAAAACACACTGTTATCACATAATTCATGAAAATAAATGGGGCTTGCAAAGGGGAGGTTCCTTGAGGCTGTTAGTTCATATGAATACTGATCATTTTACCTTAGTAAATTCATCTGAGAAATATTTCTTAAGCATGTGGCCTCCATGCAGTGTTTTTTCCTGTGGGTACGCATACCCCTAAACATTTTGTAAATCTAAGTTTGGCCTCATTGAGGGGCAGCATTTCAATATGAGTAGGAAAATGAAAGTACCCCTAAACATTTTTTTTTACAAAAAAAGCACTGCCTCCACGTTGTGATAGCACATACCTATTGATGCTGTGACCATGTGTGGGCGCATTTCATAATAAACTGTTCAGATGAAAGCATCTGCCACAAACAAACTCTAAAGTCTCATCATCACCTCATTCGCTTGCCAGAGAAAAGAGGCTCTATCCATTATCCTGGTACTTGGGCAGATGGCATCAACAATCCTGCTCTTAAAAAACAGCAACTCTTGGAGCTGTGGTGTCCCACATGCCTTCTCCAACACACCACTGCTCATTTCTACTTTTCTCAATACAATTGAGTACAACTGTGAAAGGTGGGCAGATGTGGAGTCAGTTATGTGAAGGAAGCATCTGATGGGAAAGGATTGAGTCCCCACTTCTGAGTTTTTGAAGAGACACATGCCAAACTCTACTTTCAAGTGCCCTCCATCGTTGATGGGACATCAAGTGAAGGGCATCGTGGGGTCCTGCCACTCACCTGGCTTCCAGTCAGCTGCACCATGGCTGCTTATTGGGAGGCAGAGGCGCAAGGAAGATTGGCTCTGCCACTGCGTTTGCACTGCACCAACCTCCCTACCACCTTACTCCTCCCTTCTATTTCCTGTAAGTAGCTGCACTACAACCAACTGGAGTTCAGGTGAGCAGCTCCTGGGTGTGTATTCCAGGCACATATATCTAAAAGCCAAAAGTAATGTGAAAAGCCACTGCCAGAACCTGTGATATTCTTAAAAATAGTATGAGTTTCGAGTGCTGCTTTCAAGGAAATGTAGTCGGACAGGAAGAAGGAAATATAAAGGAGGGGAACAGCTTTGCTTCAGATGGGCTTTAGTTGTATGCAGTTTCTGCTTTGCAGGTGAACCTTGCTGGGAACTTGATTTCTGTTAAGGCTGAGCCCAAAGAGAACCTCTTTCATAAAAACCTTTCTACCCTCAAAAGACTGAATGAAAAATGGCACAGGAGTAACAGCCAAGAGGGTTTGTGAACAGCAGGTAACAGGCAAGATGGAAAGATGGCTAATTGTGGAAAGATGGTTAATCAGATGGTCCTTCCTGGTAGGCTCAGTATTGATAGATACCGTGGTCATGAAAATTGTATTTCTGCCTCTAAACCCACTTGTATCGTGACAGAAAGAACATGGAGAACCATCAGTTGAACTATGTGGTATTTTAATTATGTTGACTGAAGAAAATGATTGATTCAAATTTCTACCCTTGACCTCTGGCAGTTCAGGAAAACAGTCACTGGAATTCAAATATACATTTCTAACTCAACCAAAAACAAAGAGGGAAACAGTTCGTTTGTATGAGGTATTTATAAATTTCCATTCAATATTTTCAATCCCAGGTTGGGGAATGTAAGGAAGCCTCTGCTCCTAAACCTCCACTGCTTTGCGGGATATCTCTGGGAGAAGAAAAGACTAAGGAGTAAAAACTACACAAATTAACACGGCTGGATGGTGCCTCGTACACCACCTTCCGGCAAGTTCTGCAGCCAAGCTGGTGCCAAACGCGTTGTTCTGCTGTCCTTTGGACCACTTCAGCGAGGCCAAGAAGGAGGTTGCCATCTGGGTATCCCAGGACCTCCATACACGCTGCTCAGACTTGTGCCCTGGGGAGATCAGTTCAGTGCTGATAACACAGCGGTTTGACTTGACCTCCATTGTCTCTCAAGAAAGACAGGTGCCAACAATTCAGGGTTGGGAACAATAAAACAAAGTAATAAATACACAGAGAGGAAAAACAACTATGTATAAAAATTACAAAATATAACAATGGGTCAAACAAATAACAAATTAACACCTTCATTATAAGACAAACAAAGCTAACTGACAGTGAGGATTAGTGAATTTTTTCCAAAGAAATAATTTTTGTGGCACAGTTGTGCAGAAAAAACAAGTTGTAAAAATACAGTCGAGAGCAAACTGTCCGTCTTCTGTATCTCTTGGGTGTGTTTATGACCCTTTGCACCCCACCCAGTTGCTAGAACTAGGAGCACTTAGGAGAGGAAAATGTGAATATACTACAAATTCCTCCAGAAGCTTTGACACACCATATCCTGCAGTTAATAAAAAAATAGCTATAGCCGGAGGCTAGTTTTGTAGAAACTGTAATAGTTGCTTGTTCCAGTCAAAGTGGATTTGAAGAAAAAAAGGAAAATCTGACATCAGCATTGCTTCATATAAGTCTTTAGTTGAGATATTTTAAAGATTAAAAATAAATTATTTAATAAAGATTGTGCACTGTTTTCACGTGTTTCTATGAGCCATAGGCATGCAGCGTCCTTTGGGTAAGAGCACGATTTGTTCTCTCTGTCAGTTTAAAGTGGAATATTCCTATCCTAGGACTCAGCTACATTAGTCAAAATACAGTGTTATAAATGTGTTATAACACTGTGACACTACATGGCGCTGTGGAGCTGAAATTGCAACTCAATTATATTTTCAATTGTGAGCTTTACAACGGTTTTTTTTTTGCATATTGTTTTCATAGCGCTTTATAATAGCTGTGTAGGTCCAGCTCAAAACAACTTTGCTCAGTTTTTCAGCAATCAAAGTCCTTTATAGTATGCCATTACAGTGGTACCTTGGTTTTCGAACAGCTTAGTTCCCGAACAACTCAGAACCCGAATGCTGCAAGCCCAGAAGTAGGTGTTCTGGTTTTTGAACTTTGCCCCGGAAGCCGAACGTGCTCCTGAGCTTCCGTTTTTTCTGTTGCACAGCAAATTTAAGTCCCCCGCATAATAATTAAGGCTTTTTTGCTCCTTAAGCAGCAAATTTGCTCCTTAAGCAGCAAATTTAAGCCCCCCCATTGTAATTAAAGCCCTTTGTTTCTGATTGCAGTGTTCTGAGGTGATATTTGGTGCTTTTGTTTTTGCTGTTTTTTGTGTGTGGCTTTTTCATTTCTGTGCCTGTGGCTTGTTTTTCATTTTATGATTGATTGATTGATTGATTGATTGTGTGACTGCGGAAATGGATAAAAGCCCCCCATCCAAACAATGACTATAATCAGTGCATGTAAGAAAATAATTAATTTTTATTTTTATCATCTACAATACAGTCTTATTTATTTTATAGTACAGAACACTGATTATTGCTTTCATTTCACGTATCAATGATCTTGTTAGATAATAAAATTCATGTTAAATTGCTGTTTTAGGGGTTGTTTTTAAAAGCCTGGAACATATTAATCTATTTTGCATTACTTACTATGGGAAAGTGCACCTTGGTTTTGGAACGCTTTAGTTTTGGAATGGACTTCTGGAATGGATTAAGTTTGAGAACCAAGGTAGCACTGTACTAGACTGGTGAGAAAAACCATTTGTCATTACAATATTATCATTAATTATTACTACCATTTCGTAGATTGGCAACTCTTTTTTTTTATAAATTTTTTATTGGTTTTTCACCATTTATATAAACACAAACAATACACAATACAAACATACAAACACATAAACAAACATGTATAATTTCAAATCCTTTTTTCTTAAACCTTACTTCGCCGACTTCCCCATACCTCCCCTTTCTGCATCCCAATTCCCAAATTTGTTTCAGCAAATCCTCCCCCTTACTTTTATCTAATTTTCCCTTGTTCTTTTCTTTTACTTAATCTTTTACAGCTGTAGTCCCCTGTTTTCTATAACCTCAACATTTTAGCACTCATTAATTTTACAATATTTCTTAAGATAAATTTTAAATTTCTTCCAATCTTCTTCCGCCGTCTCTTTCCCCTGGTCTCGGATTCTGCCAGTCATTTCGGCCAGTCCCATATAGTCTATCACCTTCATCTGCCATTCTTCCAGAGTGGGTAGATCCTGTGTCTTCCAATACTTTGCGATGAGTGATGTTTATGGGTCCCCGCTTCGCCGTAGCGGTCAGACCCGAACTCGCGGAGCAGATTCCCTCCGGAGCTCGGAGGGAAATCCGCCATTAATCGATGGCGCCGACCGGAAGTCCTCTAGATTGGCAACTCTTGACTTAAAATAGTTGCAGACCTTCTAATGAAGTTATGGGGATGATGCTTATCCAACCTGTCAGGCTTACCAATATGCTTCCTTGCACCCATATCTAGTATTAAGAGGCAGAGATTCAGGTTAAGAGGAGGTGGGTTTTAGAAGGAAAACACTGGCTTCCATATAAGAAGTTATCATACAGAGCTAGTTTTTAAAGATACTGGGCTCAGTGTGTGAAATTCTCAAGAAATGGGATCCTCTTCAACGAGGGTCCGGCTTGCGCGTGGG
Organism: Podarcis liolepis; assembly: GCF_965112155.1. Taxonomy (NCBI): domain Eukaryota; kingdom Metazoa; phylum Chordata; class Lepidosauria; order Squamata; family Lacertidae; genus Podarcis; species Podarcis liolepis. The sequence continues at coordinate 22,305,863 of NC_139565.1, forward strand.
ACCCTGGGGCACCTCCTACCTCATTGGGGCTGGGTGTTGCTCAGTCCTATCCAGGATAGCCCCACAAGCACACCAGGCTTATTAGCCAATCACTTGGAATGGCGCGATTGGGGGTGGTGGTGGTAGTATTTGTTGGGATACTGCCAGGAAGACAAAGGCCATCATGCCTCCACGTCGATTCCGGACGATTCATCAATCTCCCGTAGAACAGTATCAGTCAATTAGCGACACGAGCCTCAGAAATAACTGTCCACATTCCAGGACTCATGCACGCCCTTTTCGCAGAGTTCGCACAACGAAAGATGCACCCAGGAGAGCAGCATATATACAGCTTTATTCAGCGTTGGTCAGAACAAAGGAAAAACATGACTGCCTGTCTGTGTGTCGAGGCACAGAGAGAAAATGAAAGCTGTATACAAAACAGAAACATCCTGTGAACAGGAAATACGCAGGCTGTGACTCACAACAGCCTGTCCCCTTTTTACGGTGGAACGGAAATATCCTAACAGTATTTAAGCGGCAGCGCGACATGGCTCAGCCTCTTGCTTCGCACTGCCAAACACCCACCCACCTGCCCTTTCTTGGTTTCGGTGCTCTGGCCTTGCTTGGGACTTTGGTTGGTTGCCTTTCTTATGTCAGGGGCCTGGTAGGAATATTTTCCATGTGGCAGATTGGCACTAGCCATTGGGTTTTCGCCTACCTCCCAGCAATCATCACAACTTTGTAAGGTTTGGCAGTTAGGCATTGGCTTAGTGAAGTGTGTGGGAGGGGAGGTGTGGCCATCACCTGCCCCTCCATGAAAAAGGTATTCCGTTAAAGGAATCTGGGGGTCCTGGATCTCGCCCGAAGTCCGCTTGAGGGGCTGGGGCCATGCCAAGACCACAAGAACCCCGGGGTGAGCTTCTGTTGATTCGCATCGATGTATCTCCCTCATTAGGGATGCGGGTTGAGCTGTGGTCTAAACCACTGAGCCTCTTGGGGTTGCTGATCAGAAGGTCAACGATTCGAATCCCCGCGACAGGGTGAGCTCCCGTTTCTCAGTCCCAGCTCCTGCCAACCTAGCAGTTCGAAAGCATGTCAAAGAGCAAGTAGATACGTAGGTACCGCTCCGGCGGGAAGGTAAACGGCGTTTCCGTGCGCTGCTCTGGTTCTCATGTGGCTTAGTCATGCTGGCCACATGACCCGGAAGCTGTATGCTGGCTCCCACGGCCAGTAAAGCAAGATGAGCACCGCAACCCCAGAGTCGTCCGCTAATGGTCAGGGGTCCTTTTACCTTTACCTAGCTCCCTCATATGGTGTTTACCCTTTCAGACTTCCTGCTGGGAGGGAAGGAGTCAGTTATAGTCTTGCCAATGCCTAAGCCAATACCACTCACATTGTGTCATCAAGTTGTGGTCTAAATTTTGCCCATCAACCTTTAAACTAAAATACGTGTCTGTGTGAATTTATTTGTCGGGGTGACCTGGGGTTCTCGAAGTGCAACAGACATTCTGTCATTGCCGTTCTACCTCGTAACATTGTCTGTGTATTATGCAAAATGAAACGACAGCATTTGTAGAATGAGGGACAGGACTGCTTCTGACCATGTTTAGTAAATCAGCTCATCAAGGAAAACGCCACATAAATCCCACTCCAATACACACTTATATCAGCTTTTGGAATTCAGAATTTTTTTTATCAGTGCTTTTTTGCTGGAAAAAGAGGTACAGGAACTTACCACGAATGCCTCCCTTGTTTTTCATTAATAGGGTTGCCATATTTCAAAAAGTGAGGATGTTGATCTTTTTTGTCCAAAGTTGTTGAGCTGGTCTTCACTGCCGACATGAGTTGCCATACGTCTGGATTTTCCCAGACATCTCAGCGATTCCCGCCCAGTCACTGCTAACGATGGCAGAATCCTGTCCAGGAAATTCTGGATGTAGGGCAACCCTATTTTATAATGGCAATGGCTCCAATCTGAGAGGTGCCAGAACTGAGTTCCGGTGAGCTGTGGCTGAAAATAAAGCCCTGGTTTTTATGTTGAAGAATATTGAAAACTACAATTTCCAATCTGATGTGGCACAGGAGAGTTCTGCCATGTCATTCTACCACTACATTATCACAGATTTAAATGTGTTTCATATAGCCAGCTCTCAGTCTATACGGCAAGTCAACAACGCACCAGTCACACACAATGCTGGAAGTGTAGGCTTTTCTTACACACACACACCGGGCCTTATTTTGCCCCAGAACATAAGATAAGAAGCTGATCCAGCCTCAAGCTATGTAAGGAAGGTTTGCCAGTGACATATTACTCATGAGCAACATGTTGCGGGGGGGGGGGGTTGTCGTAAATTGCTTCATTGGAGCTCTCAGATGAGGATATGACGCACAAAGTATAAATTGTACTGAGATGTGACCTTGGATTGACAGCACTTATCCTGGTTATTTATGAAAAGCTATTGCATGCGTTTGAGAGAGCTGGGCAAGCTGTATAACACAGAATCTGCAAATTCAATAGCTCATTTTCTTGTCAGTAAAGATCTGACCTGCTGAAATGCCACCTTTTTAAAAATTCTTCTCGTTTCTCGATTCAGTGCCGCCGGCAACGGAGCCAGCTTATGTAAACTGCTTTGGAATGACTCCCCCCACTATGGCCCTTTAGCGAGAAAATGACAGATTGTAATGTGCCTTGGGAACGGGAAGTCCAGAGCAAAATAAGGCATGATGGCAAGGACAGGACCTCAAGGAGAAAAGGGGAAGAAGCAACAAAGGAAGATTGATAGCTGGTCCTGGAAAGGAAAGCATATTGGAATGGTGTGGAAAACAGACAAAAACAAAAACAAAAAGGAAGAGGGAGATATGAGGATACAAAGCCGTGGAGGAAGGAGAGATGCTTTTGTTTGTGCATTTTCCTTGTTCCACCTCAGGTGAAATAGAAGAGAAATGAACTCTTTTGAGAGGGTCAGAAATGAAGAGAAAAGCAGCAGAACACTGTAAATTTTGACACCTGACAAGCTGCGCACAGCAGCTCAAAATCCCACACTTACAAGAAGATATGCGGGAAATGTGGTTCTGCAAAGAACTGAAGGACACGTTGAAGGTATAACCTTATAATAGGATGCAGACTTGGAACACCTTTAAATCTTCTCTCCTCTGGGTGCAATTAGCGTAAATGTGAGAAATGTCCTAAGGATTCATGTCCTTCAAGGAAATTACTCAGAAATATTAGAATAGGGAATATTCTAAAGTCAGAAGAACGTAAAAAATGTCTTGCTCCGGGCCAGTTCTACCATTGGGTAGAGGGAGGCTTCTTCCTCAGGCAGCTGTTAGCTATTTAACTAGTTGTTGTTGCATTTTTAGGGGTGCAGGGCATGGCTTGTTGGATTCTCAGCCTCAGACACCAGAATATCTTGGCTGGCTTTAAGTGCTTTGCACTTTGGCTGAAGGTGGAGGGTATCATTTGCTAATCTGCCTCAGGCAGCTAAATGTCTTGGACCTGCCCTTTTCTTGGTGGATCACACCCATTAGACATAGGGGAGAGTGTTATTGTTGTAAATAATTGTTTAAGAGGCTGGTTTGAAAAGAAGCCTTCGTTGTCTTTTGGAGTAATCATCCATTCTTGGAGGTCAAGTCAATGGTTGCAGTGGTTAACAATATTTTAAGATCTGCTGCATAAGCATTACTGGCAATTACATCAGAACTCTTACTTAATTGCAATAGGTTTTTGGCTAGTTGTGCTTCCAAAGTTCTGTCAGAAAGCTCAGCAATTTGTTAGCACAGTTTGAGGCCTGAGCTTGCACAGAGACGGAGTAAATCGATTATGAAAGCACTCACAGTACCAGATTAACTAAAAGTCAATGCCTGGTTTCTACGATTTTGAACCTTGTAATCTGCATTAAATTATGTGCACACCTATTGAACCATCAATCACATCTCTGCATATGTAAACTAGAACTGTCTTGTCTACAAGTGTATTGTAAACAGCTTAGAGGTTTTACTACAATCAAGTGGTATATAAATTTTGCTACGTAAAGAAATAGAAGCTTGGTGGAATATGGAAACCATGATTGGTTCCAAAGCAGATTTCTACATACGCCAGGTAAAAATGGCACCACATATTGTTGCACACTAACCCCGTTTCCGAGAGGTGTGATTCCAGGTGTTCCAGGCAGTACCTCGCATGCAAGAGCCTTGTGTGACTGCACTCTATCAGATGCCTGCCTTCACTGGATCTGTTGCCAGGGAAATGAGCCATTGGGAACCAAGCAGTATGACATGCCAAAGATCATTTGTAATATCTCTGCCCGCTGCCCTCCCACAGACCCAGAAGATCATTAGAGAAGGAACTGCTCAACGCTTCCTTTCATTAGGAGCCATAGTGCGTGAAGCAAGAATACGTATCGTTATGATTCTCTGTGTTGTTGAAATGTCATTTAACCCAGATGTTGCATGTCGGTAGTTGCCATGCAATTAGAACTCTTTCCGTGGCTGTTTAATTTGGATGGCTGCTTACTGTTGTTTTGTTTGCCTTTTTATGATTGGTTGCAAACTGCTTTGAATAACGGAAAGGTGGTGTATAAATATTCCAGCCAATGCATTATTATTATTATTATTATTATTATTATTATTATTATTATTATTAATTTATTTTAATCTAAAAGCTATCCTGCCCCTGGGTTGAGTTGACCACAAGGAGACCCATTGAAATTAATGAACATGGATAAACTAGTTTCATTAATTTAAATAGGTCTACTCTGAGTAAACTTTAGCCGAATACCTTTTCTATTTGTCTTATGCATAGCATAGCTTTTGCTCACCTGGTGCTCTTCAGACGTTTTGAACTATAACTTCCATCAGCGAGCACAGCTGGTGAAGGCTAATATAGTCAATGCAAATATACAGAAACCTGCAGAATTCTGCCAGTGCAAATATAAGTAATCTCTACATGCCTTCATTATCATTGCTTTTGAGGCCCCTAGACATAATAAAACTAAAAAAAAAAAGATGATGCATGAAAATAAAATGCGACAATTTAAAAGGAGGGGGTGAGGTACTATAATGATATTAAACATATGACAAAACCTGTATTGATTAACCCCCTCCCCAAATTCATAAAAGTATTTTATCAAATAGCCATTTCTTATGTACTTAAATTTGGAGCTCTAAGCTGACAGAGGATGTCACAATATGGTCCGATGCTCATAAAAACAAACATGTACCAAATGCGAAACTTATCAAATGCTTAAAAAATTAACAAATCCCTGAATTTGAACCCCCACCCCAGGCCAAACAATCCTCTGGCCACCCCAGTAGCCCAGGATTCAGCATGTAAAGTTGCTACCAAAAGCTGTATAAAAATATATAAGCAATAATTTGTTGATGCATCTCAGTGGAAATTTCTTGAGGTAACATTTGCATGTTCAGACCCAGAGACTTCCCCCCTAAATAAATTCACACTTGACACAAATTTTAGTTTGGTTTTTGGCAGAAAACTTTATTGGCCACAACTTTACTGATTACAGAAAGAGAGTGGTTGCATAGGCTCTGGTTCGACTAGCTCCCTGCACCCTTGCAGGTAGCGCTGACCCAGGGCACCAGCATAGGTCAGCCAAGGGTGAACACCTGGATAGGCGGAAAGCCGGGAACAGACTATGTCCACCACCCAGATGTCCCCCTGGACTCAGGCACGGGCACACACCCCTCTCAGAGGTTGACCAAACCATTTGAGTCCCTGGATTCCTTTAACGGAATACCCTTCACATAGGGTTGGCAAGAACGTTCTCCCATCCCTATCACCTGAACCAGAGCCTATCCGCAACCTTACAAGTTGTGATGATTTGCTACGCGGCAGGCAAAACCCAAATGGCAACAGCCAATCAGCCAAGTGAGGAAAATTCCTGCCCTGCCCCTGTCCCAACGACAGACAACACATGACGGCATAGCAAGGTCAAGTGCAACAAGCCCTAAAAGTAGGGAGAGGTGGGTGGGTATTCCGAATGCACACGCCGAAAGAGGAAGCTCTGGGTCACGTGCATGGGCATAAATAGGTTCCTTGATCCATTTAGACTGCACCCCATTGGCCAGATTGATCCCAACATTGAGGGACCTACCAATAGGGTATTGTGACTGACCAATCTTAAAGGTAAAGGGAACCCTGACCATTAGGTCCAGTCGTGGCCAACTCTGGGGTCACAGCGCTCATCTCGCTTTAATGGCCGAGGGAGCCAGCGTACAGCTTCCGGGTCATGTGGCCAGCATGACTAAGCCGTTTCTGGTGAACCAGAGCAGTGCACAGAAACACCGTTTACCTTCCCGCTGGAATGGTACCTATTTATCTACTTGCACTTTGACGTGCTTTCAAACTGCTAGATTGACAGGAGCAGGGACCGAGCAACGGGAGCTTACCCCGTTGCGGGGATTTGAACCGCCGACCTTCTGATCAGCAAGCCCTAGGTTCTGTGGTTTAACCCACAGCGCCAATCTTACCCACCCAAAACACAGGAGGTCAGTCTCCAGGTCTCACCGCAATATGCACCCTCCTTTAGGGAGGACACGATTTAACAGGCTGTGCATCCTGACTCCCCTGCAGGTGTATCATGGAATTCAATTAGACTTAACACCATCCATGTAAGTAGAGACAAGATTTTAGCCTTATAGTGTGACCATATGCAAGGGGTTAGTGTGGGGTAGTGGTTAAGTTCCCCACTCAGCTGTGAGGCTTACTGGCTAAGCCATTCGTTATTTTGCTGCGTAACCAAGGTATGCTGTGAAGTTAAAAGGAGAGAATGACTGTGTACATCGTTAGAGGACGGTTATAACAGCACTGAACTAAATAAATGTTTTCTTGGAGATAGGTTGTGTTTAGTGGATCTTATTCACGGGTAAATGTGCACAGAACTGCAGCAGTCGGAACCTTTTTGCAATTTTAAAACTCTAAGCAGAGATGTACAGCTAGGCATAAAGATGAATATATTATTATCTCTCAAAGCCTGAGTTCTGTCAGGTTTTGCCAACTTGTCAGGAAATTTCTTTCAGTCTGCTAAGACTGTAGGTGGAGCCTGTCAAGGTCTGTCCGAACTAGTGCATTATCCACTGGCATCTAGTAAAAGTCCTTCATATTCCTTGTCTCTAACCAGCATTCTTAGAGGTTCATCCAAAAGAACACCATTCTGAATAACTGACCATGCTGGGTAGGCCAGTGTGGTTCAGTTGGGCTGTACAGTGGTACCTGTGGTTAAGAACTTAATTCGTTCTGGAGGTCTGTTCTTAACCTAAAACTTTTCTTAACCTGAAGCACCACTTTAGCTAATGGGACCTTCTGTTGCTGCCGCACGATTTCTGTTGTCATCCTGAAGCAAAGTTCTTAATCCGAGGTAATATTTCCGGGTTAGCGGAGTCTGTAACCTGAAGAGTATGTAACCTGAAGCATATGTAACCTGAGGTACCACTGTACTCAAATTAAAGGTGGATTCACACCCTGTGGGAAAAATTGTCTTTCCATCTTCTGCAGCAGAATGGAGCTGTTGTGATTTACTCTTTAGGAATGTTAGGTCTCCAAATCCTGTGAAAACATTATGGATAAGGTCTCACCAAAGTTAAACAGTTTTAGGACTCAGTGGACTAGGAAATCACATGTTTAACTTTCTGCACCTGAAATAAGCGAAGCCTGCTTTTGTTTGGTCAGGTCAAGCAAATGTCAACATGGTTTTAGGAGTGTGGAACTGTAAAATAGTCTTGGTTCTATTTACAACTGTAAAAATAAATAAATTAAACCACTGTATTCTGTTTTTTGAAGTGGAATTCCTCTGACTATCTGTGATTAGTGTCATGGGACTTTGCATAAAACCTCCATCGGGAAGAAGGGGAAATGATAAGGAAATGGGGCAAATAATTGTATTTATTTATAAGCTACCACTATGTTAAACTATAAAAGTATCACTCATTAAGTTTCCCTGTTATTGTAAGTATTCCCTGGCTAATTGTAACTTGTTCTCTAGTGGCAAGATGTTAATTTAAATTGTTAAATACTATTCTTACTACATCTCCCACCAAATCTGTTGCCTGTGTGGAAGGAAATCATGTTGCACTGTTCTTAATTCAAAGAGTGTAACAATCAGGGTTTCTTTTTAAAAAGATTATAATATCCAAATTATCTCCCCCCCCCACCTGCCAACCAACGAATATCATGCAAGTAGGACTACAGTTCCCATCAACCCCAGAAAGCATGGCCAATGGTCAAGGATAATGGGTATTATATTATTACAGCTTCTCAGGGGTGCCAACTTGAATAAAATATTGTGGGGGCCCAGGTAAGTCCCGCCCCATAATCGATCACATGACACAGTGCACACACACTATTTAAATGGCGATGCCCATCAACTTTGTGGGGGCCTGGCCTCTCAAATATTTCATTGTGGGGGCCAAAGCCCCCAGGAGTTGACTCCTGCACAGCTTTGGAGGGCTGTAGGTTCCCCATCTCTAGTTTATTGACTCAACATATTTCAGAGGGTTTTTCCCCAGAAGGAGAACTGTTTTAGCTCCTCTGCACTATCTCAGAATAACTCAGAAGAGTCAATAGATGTGAAAGAGGTTGAGCCAATAAGCCACTCTCTGTGTACCCTTGAAGTCTTTTCTCTTTGGTTCCGCATTTGATCCCTCCCCACTATAACCGGTTTAAGAGAAATAGTTTTTCCTTTATAAATAGATACTGGGAGAAATGCAAATGAATCGCCCAAAGCAAGAGTAACAGATTTGCTAAAAAAAATCAAGCAAAGTACTCAAACATTAAAATAAGATGGATAAGGTTGCAGGAACAAATCATTCTCTGTGTACTTTAAACTCTCCTCTCTTAGTTCAAAAATGTAATTTAAAACTGTTACTAATTCTGAAATCTCACATCACACACCGCCACTGACTGCAAAGAAATTTAGACGTGAATGCTCAGTCTAGGCTACGAGAACACCCTTAATCTTATTTGTGATTGTTTACTTAGGCACAGTATATACAGAGATTATGTCAGTAAAATAATATTTTTGATGACCTTTAACTTTTAAATACTAAAATTAGTGTATTTATAAAACTCCTAGTTAGAACCCAAAACACTGATATATTTCAAATTTTGTAAGACACGTTGTCTTAAAAAACCCCCAACTTAAGTAGTTTACTGAGTGTTTTGTTCCAAAACCATGCATTATATACACACAACAGAGAGAACTGGTAGAAAGCCATTTTAATCTGATTTGTTTTAAACTCTGATAAACTTTAAATTGGTCAGGCTTTCCTTATATATCTTTCTGGCAAGAAAATCATATAAACTGTTTCCCCTATACCTGATTGCCTGATTAGTTACAAGTGTTGGGGTTTCCTCAGGCCAGTATAAATTATAATAAGCAACCTCTCAGTTATATTGATAACTACTGATTTGTTCCTTCAGATAAGCAGATTCTAAGGAATGTTCTTAGATATCTGACCCACATTTTCCTAATTAGAAGTTTCATAAGCTGTGTAACAATATTACTGACATGAAACCAGCAATTTGAAATCTAGTGTGATATAATGGATTGAGTGCTAGATTGCAATGCATGAGACCTGAGTTCAACTCCTCACTCAACTATGAACTCACTTGGTGATCTTGGGCCAGTTGTTCAGCTTACTCTATATTATAGGATTGCTGTGAGGATGGGGAGAGGAAGAGAAGCATGCATGAGGTCCTTAGATCCTCTGAGGTCCTGAGAGAAGAGTAGGATTAAAATAAACTTTATTTGAAGAAGCTGTTCCTTTAGACTTTGAAATGGCCTGCTTGCTGATTGAGAATGATAGGCTGCTTATTTAATTACACTTTATTTGATACACATGATAATGATATACACTTGATATATAGGTATAGGTATATAGATAGTTCCCTAACATTATAGTTTACTGCAGAAATAATTCTTTGGTTTAAATATATGCCAATTTAAAGGTGAGCAGAAAGAGAAACAATTTATGGGATTGTGGGCTCTCAGATAGAATGCCTGTGTTGCTCTACTTTTAAAGCTATAACAATTAAACAATTCAACTTGGGCTTATCCTTCATGGCTCTGAATCTTCAAATTTGACAGAGAAGGCCAAGCATTTTGTGGTCAGCTGACTATGTATGGACCATGATGTCTGCAAACCAACAGAGGTCCTCAGAACACTAGAAAACCCCAGAGGAGCGCATGCAGCAAGTTCAGAAGCACAGCTAGAAACTAACAGAGATGAATGGAACGCATCAAATTCGGCTACAGAGCACCACCAGCTTTCTTGCTGTAACACCTGCAAAATCCTGCCACTGTCTCTATAAAAAAAGGCTCTGCATCTTGGACAGTAGCACAAGAATGAGCTTTCTCAACATTCAGACTGATTTCATGCACACCTGGGAAGCTACTTTGCCAGGCCGATAGCAAGTCTGCCGGTGCTGTATTGATCAACATGGCAGCGCCCTTGGCCTGCCAAGGAGGCAGTGAGGGAGTCATCTCAGGTGACAGATTTGGGCTCCTTCTCCTCAAGCACACCGCCCCGCCCGCCCCACCTGCCTCCTCCATACACAGAGGATGAGGTGGGGCAGCGGCAGTGGGGGGCACCCTGTTGAGAATTCCGTTCCACCTTAAGGAACACGCATGTGAAATTGTTGCATGTCACATGTCTGTTTACATTCCAGCACAGTATGCTGGGAACTTCCATTTGTTTGTTTTTTATATACCGTATATAATTTTTATTGATTTTTAACATATAAATTATAAAATGTACCACAAAACTTATCACTTATACAATCTTTTTAGACTTCCATCAGCACCTCTGATGATCCACCGTTTTAACCACTTCTTATGCATTTCTTAACTTTATATTGCCTTTACATCTCTTAACAAATGATCCTTCCCCTTCTCCATTTTTGCAATAATTCCAATAATACTCCTCACAAAACTTCTTGCAAATCTACAAATGTCGTCTGATCTTCACAAATACTTTTCAAATAGTCCGTAAATTTACTCCAGTCTTCTGTGAATTTGTGGTCTCGCCGGTTTCGTACCCTTCCTGTTAGTTTATCTAGTTCTGCATAGTCCATTAACTTCATCCTCCATTCTTCAATCGTTGGTAATTCTTCTTGCTTCCATTTTTGGCCCAGTAATATTCTTGCTGCTGTTATGGGAACTTCCATTTGTGTATAGCTTTTGCTTTTGCTGTTCTCTCCGAGACGACATGAGAGAGAGATGACATGTTTCTTTGTTCTGATTTATGTTTAGTAAATCTGGAGCTGTAGCCTGACTTATGCCTCATGCCTACTTCTGTGTGCGAACCACACTCTGCTAATTGCGTGCCCTGGCTTTTGAAGTTCGGGTCGCTGATTTACGTTGGAGCACGGGCCAATGGAAGGAGATGGCACAGCTGGGGCTTATCAGCTGGCCTCTCGGCCTTCTGCATGTCGACACACCCATGGCGGGTGAGGCGGTGGCAGGGCATTTTGCCTCAAGCAGCCAGGTGTCCTGGGCTGGCCCTGGAAGCCACTCTAGACCTGCCACCAAGGATAGCCCATAGACATGTTTTCAGTGGTGCTGACGTCTGACCACATAGCCTCAACTTGTAAAACTCACTGAACTTTAACAAAACATCTTCTGCTTGCTGAAATGCAACCTTTGCCCTTTAGTTGAAGTGTTGCCAATAAACTGCTAGTGTGATGAATGAAGCCCATTCAAAGGAAAGGAGAGAAATACCCAGCCTCTGCTCAATTGTTTTTCACATGTGATGACATCCTCTAGGTCAGGGAAGCAGCATCCGAGGCTCTCCAGAAATTAGCATTCTAAGAAGAGGCCAGCTAGATCAGGTCAAAGGCCTATCTAGTCCAGCCTCCTGTTCTCACAGTGGCCAACCAGAAACTGGTATTCACAGGTGTACTGCCTCCAACAGTGGAAGTGGAAGATTGCCATTGTGGCTCGTAGCTCTTGACAGCCTTATCCTTAGCCAAGTTGGTGGCAGCCATCACTACGTATTGAAGGAGCAAATTCCATAGTTTAACCATTTGTCTGTCCTGAATCTTCCAGCACTCTACTTCATTGGAAGTTCCTGAGCCATGGCAGTTGACAGGCCCTTCTTGCTCTGGCGAGTGAATGAGGTGATTCACAGTTTGTGAGGCATATTAGCCTAGAGGAGGCCTAGGGGGTGTTTGGCCCTCCAGATGTTGTTGGACTCCAACTCCCATCAGCCCCAGCAAGTGTGGTCAATGATCAGGGATGGTGGGAGTTGTAGTTCAACAACAACCAGAGGGCCACAGATCCCTTATCCTTGCTTTTGGCTAACCTGGCACAAAAAGACTTGTGAACGTCTTGTCACCTCATTCAGTTGTCAGAGCAAGGAGGGTGGGTCAGTTATCCTGCCACTCCAGCAAATGACACCATCACTTTTTTATTAGTTTTTTAACATATCATTTTCAACAGTAATTAGACATACTTTTACATCTTATTCATTTTTTTTGACTTCCATCAATCCTGTCTGAAAAATTTCCAATCTAATCTCTTAGTATGCTTTTCTTATCTTCCCTATTACATTTCAAACTCATAACCAATATCTCTATCTTTTTCTACTTTGTAACACTTCGTGTATTTCTCCTTATAAAACTTCTTGTCGTCCTACTAGGGTCATTTGTTGATTACAGTTGCTCTTCAAATAATTCATATACTTCTTCCAATCTTCTGTAAATCTCTGGTCCCGCAGGTTTCAAATCCTTCCTGTCATCTTGTCCAATTCTGCATAGTCCATTAATTTCATCTGCCATTCTTCTGTCGTTGGAATTTCTTCTTGTTTCCATTTCTGGGCTAACAATACTCTTGCTGCAGTTTTAGAAGACATCTGAAGGCAGCCCTGTTTAGGGAAGCTTTTAATGTTTGATGTATCACAGTATTTTAATATTTTTTTGGAAGCCACCCAGAGTGGCTGGGGAAGCCCAGCCAGATGGGTGGGGTATAAATAATAAATTATTATCATTATCATCATCATTATTATTATTAGTTGTTGCATATAAAAACAATTCAACATCTTGCCTATTAATGTCCTGACCTATAATACCAAGTAAAAATGCTTCTTTTTTTAAAAAAATGTATATTTCAACATCTTTTTCATCTCATTATATATCGTTTCCCAGAAGTTCTCAAATGACACCATCATGTTTGCTCTGAAAAAGGTAATGGATCTGCTATCCCCAATGTCCCCATTCGCTACACTGCTGAAGTCTTGGAATATGCAGAAGACAGCTGGGTGGAGACAGTCATAAAATACTTTTTCATCCAGTTGCCAATCTGGAGAGAGAGAGAGAAAGAGAGAGAGAGAGAAAGAGAGAGAGAATTGTATACAAAAGAGCTATGGGATCAGGATCACACACAGCGGTAGAGGCATGTTTTGCATGAAGAAAGTCCCAGATTTAATTCCAGGCAACTCTAGTTTAGAAGGGTTGATAGGAAGTGATAGGAAATCTTCAAGAACCACTGAAAGCCAGAGTAGATTATGCAGGGTTAGATGGGCAAAGAGCCTGGCCGGGTTTTAGACAGCTTCTGATGTTCTGATGTCCATGGTTGTGTTGTTCACAAATGTTCCGTGATCACTAGAAAAGAGAGCTCTTAAGGAAGTCATTCCCATCCCTCTTCAGATTTATGTGAAATAGTCACACTCAAATCCTTTTAAGATACTGCTCCTTCTGCATTTGGAAATGAATAACTGGTCTCCATTCTTGCTTGGACTTTCTTTTTTTTAATTAAAAAAATAGTGTTCTTATGATCTACAGCCTACTCAGATGAACTGAGTAACAGAAACATTCCTTAAGCATGGATTGTTACAATGCTGGTTCCAGAGTGCTTGTTCCAAACAGTTAAGATGACACACAAGACGCACTTAAAAGATAATGACATAAAGTAGTATTTTCTTCCAGTTCATCAGAGAATTCTCTCTTTTTTGCAACCTTCTTCCTGTCTCCATGGTAACTGCTCTAATAATGTGTACCTGTATTTTTATTTCCAGCAATTTACATTAAATATGGTAGGCACAGATTTGCTGAGCTGATTAGACAGATTTTGCAAGTGCATCTTAAAGGTGATGGTGATGGTGGGGAACTTTGTCTGTTTATTGATGCTAGGAAAACTCCATCCATCCACCGTTCACCTCCCCCTGCTGCCATTTCTGCTGTTGTTGTTGTGAGGTAGTTTCCTCACCTCTCTTCAGAAGGGCATGTATGCGTACTGGAGTTCAAAGCAATACTTTACTTTTACAAAAGAAACAGAGAATGCTCTCCCCTAATACCAATCAGTTCGTTTGAGTGAAGATTAAGAAGGCAGTCCAATAGCTAATTACCTAAGATGAAAACTTATTATCCACACCACAACGCTTGCAATAAGTCACCTGAACTGGAGTGGCGGTGATCATAGGAGCCAACTGCTAGGGAGCAAGGCCCCTTCACCCCCCATAAAATATTTGAGGGGTTGCCCCCCAAGTTGATGGGCATTGCCATTCAAATGGTGTGGGCGCACATTGTCATGTGACCAATTATGTGTGACGGAGCTTATCTGCCCCCCCCCCAAATATTTTATTCAAGTTGGCACCCCCTAGTGGTGATAGACAGAAAGGCAACCCAGGGCGGATCTACACTCATGGTTTTTAACATTAAGGAAGGATTAAGGAATGGTTTGGACACATGACACCCTACTTTTATCATTCATAATACATTCATAAAATGTGACATCAGAGGGTGCAGCAGAGCAACCAGCAGCAGGGAGACAGTGTTTTGATGGGGGGGAGGTAAAAAAATGTTTTAATTAACATGTTCTAATATAATAATAATAATAATAATAATAATAATAATAATAATTTATACCCCGCCCATCTGGCTGGGCTTCCCCAGCCACTCTGGGTGGCTTCCAAAAGAATATTAAAATACATCAAACATTAAAAGCTTCCCTAAACAGGGCTGCCTTCAGATGTCTTCTAAAAGTCTGGTAGTTGTTCTCTTTGACATCTGGTGGGAGGGCGTTCCACAGGGAGGGTGCCACTACCGAGAAGGCCCTCTGCCTGGTTCCCTGTAACTTGGCTTCTCACAGTGAGGGAACCGCCAGAAGGCCCTCAGCACTGGACCTCAGTGTCCGGGTAGAACAATGGGGTGGAGATGTTAAACAGGTTAAACAGGAGACGTTAAACACTGGTCCTTGTCCTTTTGCAAGGGGACATATCATTGTATTCTTGTGCTACCCTGAAGACCATTGCATCGATGCTGTGAGCTCCTCCTTCAGCACACAGGAATTGACAAGTAGGCTGCAATCTTACGAACACTTAATTTAAGCGATAGTGTATTTTCTATGGCACCAGGGGGGCACATTTCTGAGATGCTACTTCAGTAGACAAGTTGAAGGTGAAAAGCTGCATTTCTATTATTTTAATTTCAGTTTTGAATCACTTCCCGTGAAACACCCCAAAGCATTTAAGGATTAAAAAACACACCATTAAAACACCAACAATAAAAACATATAAGAAGCAGTTTCAAGTCCATTACAGATGCAGAATGGGATACAAAAATCTCCTCTTAGAACTATGCAAATTATACAGTTTAATTGTGCTTCAGATTTCTTGTTCCCCAGTTTTGCATGGTATGTATTCATATAGCCAACCAGGCCAGTGCTAGCACTGATGTCACTCTCTTATGTCTTTTCCAATTAGAGGAAAAACCTTTCAGTGTTTTAATTAATTTTTGTTCCATTCAGAAAATGCATGTTTTCTTTCCAACTGTTGGGTTGGAACCTCCCTGATGAATAGAAAGCCTTGCCAGAATATATTTTAATTATTCCCATGGCACTTTGTCAAGAGCTTTTTGGCTAATTAAAGTTTCAATAATGTAGCCTCTTTGGAACATAAGAATTGCCATGCTGGTCTAGGCCAACAATCTATTCAACCCAAACCTGTTGCCTCCAACTGTGGCCAGGCAGCAAACAGGCAGAGTGTGAAGATGGCAACCTTCCTCTTTTTGATCTTTGATCTTGTTCCTGGCAATCATAAAGATGGAATTTCCATTATTAAGCTATCGCATGACTATCATACTAAAAGACACTGGTAGATCTCTCTCCCATTCATCTGCCTAACTCTTCCTGAAAAGCCATCGAGGCATCTTATTGTGGCCTTCTCTTCCAATCAGTTAATTATACCCATTGCGAATCCTTTTGCACATCCCAAATAGGTAAAGGTAAAGGGACCCCTGACCATTAGGTCCAGTCATGGCCGACTCTGGGGTTGCGGCGCTCATCTCGGGTTTATTGGCCAAGGGAGCCAGCGTACAGCTTCCAGGTCATGTGGCCAGCACGACTAAGCCGCTTCTGGCGAACCAGAGCAGCACACGGAAACGCCGTTTACCTTCCCGCCGGAGTGGTACCTATTTATCTACTTGCACTTTGACGTGCTTTCGAACTGCTAGGTTGGCAGGAGCAGGGACCGAGCAACAAGAGCTCACCCATCCCAGGGATTTGAACCACTGACCTTCTGATCGGCAAGTCCTAGGCTCTGTGGTTTAACCCTCAGCACCACCCATGACATCCCAAATAGGGCTGGGCAATATCAGGTTTTCAACAACGTGATGTATCACCAGCTAAACATTGCGATATAGTGATGCATCATGATGCTGAAAAGGAAGGAGCACTGGCCCCGGCCCCTATGAGGCACTGGGAGGAAGGAGGCAGCCTGCACACTTGGTTGGAGAAGGAAGTTAAGGTGCTGGCCAGCCGGCGAGCCCCATCTATGATATTGCCAGGCAGCAGTGCATCCAACCCCCATGGTAGACCGCCAGGAATGGATAAGACAAAGAAAAGTTCTTACCAACTGTTTTTTATTCAATATTCACAGAGAGAGGTTTGGAAATTCAGCCTCTTGAAATAATGACATTGCCCCAAGTGAGTCTCCACCCCCTGCCTCACTCTCT